>NW_026706839.1:0-737500 GCF_024137745.1 Phymastichus coffea
CCGAGCTGTTTGGCGCCACGCGCGCGGAAGTGCAACGTATTTTCTCGTAGCAGCTCTGCCGCCATTATTTAATTCCGCGTGTTCACTTTTTTCCCCCCCGGGGACGTAGGAAACGCTAGGGGAAGTCCTCTTCTTTTTTCCTTATCGTGCTACATACATGCGTCACTGGTGCCTCTCTTTCTCGGAAGTGTACTTTTGTTTTTTTGTAATTTTTTTTTGTTTTTTGTTAACGTTGGCGAATCTCTTATTTCCACTCCAACTCGAGCATCCTTTTTTTTCTTGGTGGTCGGAAGTTTCGACTTTCAGCGCCAAGTAGAAACAAATTCAATGGGCAACTCTTGCACACAGTAGCTTAATTTTCTTTCACCGAAAGGCGCGCGCGCGCATCTGCAATCTTGTCACCGATGGATCCATCTCATTAGGCGTGTGCGACCTGATATTCATACGCAACAAACTGAAAAATAATTCCGTCGATAACAGAGAGGGAAAAAGACAGAAAGAAAGAGAGAGAGAGAGAGACACCTGCACGCTACTTTTAATGCACCACAGCGCACGACATGCACAGGGAGGAAGCCGCGTGTGTAAATACAAGAACGACGACTAAGGGCGAGCAGTTGGCTTTCTGCTGCCGCATTTGCTGGCCAATGATTAGCATTTTTCCATCGCAACCGCCCTCGCGAGTTTCAGCACTGTGCCTTACGATCGTGGAGATTCGCCTGGAAACCTGTCGGATTTGGCGTAACAGCACCAACAACGACCTCGTCTTGCTTATCAGCACACGATCGCCGTTCCTGCTCGCGCGTCTAGCCCGCGAGGATAGAGCTCCTCGCGCTGAGAGGCAGGCGAGAGAGCGCGGCGCCGTGCGCTAGTGGAATAAGAAGGAAAAAGGTCGAATATTTACTTGCTCGTCGTTGCGCGGCGATCTATAGCTTCCATTAGCTTCGGCCGACCTGCCGTTAATTCATTCTCGATGCGCGCGGCACTGCTGCTCCTACTCCCGCGAGCCACTGGCGAACTGTCGTGAACAGTCGCCCGAGGGCATCCTTTTCTCTCTGCTCTCCCCTGCTGTAAAAATCAAACGAACGTGTAGCTGGACTTGTTCCGCGACGGCGCTCGATTCATTCACAGAAAAAATAAAGTGAAAGAAAGCGAGGAAGAACGGGAGAGAGGGAGAGAAGGAAAAAATAGCTCGATCGAGGGCCAGTTCTATAAACAATCGCGGGAACAACAATTCGTCGTTCGGGAAGCATCGTGCTCTTCCTCCTTGGCGTACATAATGCCGTGCTGGGGCGCCCCGTTATGTAGTAGTCGCGGCGGCGGGCGGGAGCTCTGCCAACTTTAATCCTCTCCGCTCGGCGACGGTCGCACTGGCGGCTGCTGGAATGCGCAATTATTTTTGCCTCTCGACTTGGCGCAGCCAACCATTGAACTTTGCTTTATTAATTCGGCTGGGAAACCCCCCCCCCCCCCGCTCTTACCTCCTACCACCACGCTCGATCGCCACCAATGCGTAGCTTCCCTCGGCGATATACGTCGGGTCATGAAATTTGAGAATGCCGCGCGCGGCGGAGCGTGAGATGTTCGGCGCGGGGATGCGAGTTAACCCAGAAATCATTGCGACACTTGCAAACCAGGTCGACCATCAGCGAACACCTACGTCTCGGATTATTCGTGTCAAACTCGAAAAACAGCCGGTCGAATCTCGCGTTTGGCATAATGTTTCAATCCAATCGAGGTACCGAGAGCCAGGAGACAAAAAGCAGGCGATCGACCACACGCGTACGCACACAGGTGCGAGCGAGTGCGTCGTCGGACAAGTGTCATCGGTCGCTTATCGGTCAGCTCGAATGGCCACGAAGACTGAGAGAAGTGAGCGAGAGAGAGAGAGAGCAACTCCGCTCGCCGTCGCCGTCTCGAATGTCGCACGGTTATACTGCTCTCCGGTGTCCGTCTTATTGCACGCTGCACGGATGTGTGGACGGATCGCCGTTCCGTTGCCGTCTCCCTCCTGCGATGGCGACCCGTAGTTCTATGTGCACTAGACATCGCGCAAGGTGGCCTGCCGCCTCGGCAGTGTTACCGCAAGATCGTCCGGCGAAAAGTCAAAGTTCGTCGGACGGTAGGAAAAACAAACTCGCGACGGCGAAGCGACACGTCAGTACCAGCGTTGAACTCTTTCGATTTTTATCTTGCTCCCTTTTCCTCGACGATCGATCAATGGACAATGCTCCGATGGCCCGATCACAATTACTCGCGAATTGCGTCGAGAGTCGAAAGAAGAAAGCGAGGGAAAGCCGCGACAAAAGCTTCGTGGTGGGCAATAACCTTCCTCCTCTTTAGCAGTCATAATAAGCATGAAACTCCTCGTCTTGAGACTCTACGCGCGAGAGCACGACGGTGTCACTGATAATACTCTCCCGGCGCGCCACAGATAAAAGGGCCCTCTCTCTCTCTCTCTCTCTCTCTCTCTCTCTCTCTCTCTCTCTCTCTCGCTTACTCGCTCGCAATACGATAGGGCTAATTGCGGTATCGTTGACGCCATACCTCCCCTCTTTACCAACAACAATAATCAGCGAGGCCTTGCCCTGCTGTTTTCATTGTCACGGTTGTATCGGCTTTATTGCACGTTATATTCACTTGAGCGTTGAATATTTTTTGCAGAGTCGATGATACGTGCGCGAATCCAGTTGGATTTACGTTCGGTCGCGAGAGCGAGCGCAAGCTTGTGACGGGCGAAAAAAGAGCAAAGCCGCGTGCGCAGTGGTGACAGCGCGATCAAACATTCAAGCTCCGCGCAAACAATCGTAAACAACGTAGATACGTGCGCGTTAAGCGACAATTGGCGTGACGCAAGGTTGGCGGTATCAATCGGGGCGGCTCGTCACACAGCACCATTTTACAAACGCGATCGTGCACACGCCCACAGAACACGTGTCTGCTGCGGCCAACTGCTCGTTTTTTCCCTTGGCTCTTCGTTGCTCGTAGTGGCCTTGCGTCCCTTCGAATTTTTATCGCGAAATTCGCCTTCGCGCAAGCCGAATCGTCCGCGAAAAGTGCAACAGCGCGGCTTGTCAATTTGTCCCATTATCGTACGATTCCTGGCTTACGCTCTGACGTCACGGTAACGTCGGCGGAACACGCGATTTTGCCGCAATTGATCGCTCAAAAGCGTCGACTTTTGCAGTATGGAATATTGTGTTTGCGCTGAGACGACAGAATGTCGCGACCAGTCTTTGTAATCTTTTTGGTCTGTTTGTTTTTTTTTGTATGAAAAATGTGAATTTGTTATATAAACTAATCTTTTTCCTTTTCTTTCTGATTGCAGTCGCCGAGTGGTCAATTTTGAAGATCGTTCGACAATTCACGAGGCATGTAATAATCTTCTAACTATTTCCTACGCATTAAAAATAAAAAGTAGATTCGATAGCAAGTGAGCGAGTGAGTCACTTGTTTACCAAGTTGGCACGTCGAATAATAATTCACGTATCGATGACGTTACTGTAGATTCCTTTTATGTTAGTCCTGTTACCGTCCAAAATGATTGATATCTGTGTACTTTTGGATAGCGTAATAGGAAATTTTAAAGAGAAAACATTAAAAGCAAATTATTTTGTAGTTTACAGATACTGTCTGTATTGAGCTTGAACTTAGCTCTTACCGCATTAATGAAAATCAGTTCTAATGAAGTTAAAAATTTCCAGTTTAACAGCTTGATACCTTACTGTTATGCTTTATCTAGAAACCCGAGAAATCGCTGCACATTTCTGATGGAAGACAAAATTTCACTTTATCTGCGCAAGTACAACTTGAATATTTTCAGCTTGCAACGAGTGCTACAACCTAATTCTCAAAATTTGACTTGATACATGTATGCTTTAGAATTTACATTTCAAAAATTTGGAATTTCGTCTGAAACAATTCAGCGCCCAAAACTTTAAATAATGTTCGGATCAAAGCATACAGTTCGGAATACAAAATTCTATATTAGATTCTCCTAACACGTTTAGTAAAGTCAGTGCTCCCGAGGAAAAAAATGAAGATGAGTCGTCCGTTTTAAAAAAGAAAACACGCAGGAAGGGCACACGTACATCTAGACAGTAACGTCGGAAAAGAAGGAGGCAGAGCGCGTTTTCGGCAACTGCGCACATGTTGTTTTGCGCGTGTGGTCCCCTTCTCTCTCTCTCTCTCTCTCTCTCTCTCTCTCTCTCTCTCTCTCTCTCTCTCTCTCTCTCTCTCTCTCTCTCTCTCTCTCCTCCTGCTTTCAAGGCAAAAGGTGCGTCGACCCCACTCAGCCGAATCATAGCCAAAGAGATCTGTCGTCCCATTGTTTTCCGTGTAATCTGCACGCGAGAAGCTACTCGGCAGAGCGCTGAGACGACTGGAATTGGCTGAAATTTATGAAATGGGAAAATTTGTGGCGCGTGCCTTTTGCGCAACCTTTTTAATGCTCGCGATGAAAAGCCGATTCTTATCGCAGTGACGCTCTCTTTCTCTCTCTCTTTACGCGTGTGATTTAGCTAATTAGACGTGGCTTTTTCCAAGCTATGAATGTGCGTTTAACTGGTTTTTTTTTCTTTTCGATTGGGCATTCGATATCAATACTAATTACTGCGTGAATTTTACAGCTATACGGGAGTTTGGTGCTAATTGGCTGGATCATGGCTTTTTAATTTTAGAGCGATCGTGTGAGTTTCCAAATGTAAAGTGATTCTGCGAACGACACGGGGGGCGATGACCGCATTTCGAAATACGTAATTATTCCTTACTCATATTTGTTTTGAATTTAAATCTGACTTCAATTCATTTTTTTGCTCTTTTTGCTTTGGCAAGGAAAATTCAAATGCTCAGTAATTATCGCGACTGTGATATGCGCAGTATTTTAATAACTATACATTTTTATAGTTTTGTTTGCCTGCAGTAGTTGAGAAAATAGCAATAACTCGTGAGCATAAATTTGTGTAGAATATTTTTATTACCAAGCGCCGCGATGCTCAAGGAAAATTCTGATTTACCGAGGAAAAATCGTGATTGGCAAAGTGCTTGCATTGTCATCGATAAGAGCGATGTCAGGGTCTTGAACTCAATTTCTCTAAGAGTTATTTAGTTTTGATGTAGGTTTTTAAAAACATTCTTGTTATTTGATTCTTCGACAAAGTTACAGCCTCAGAATTTTGATGAGGCTTGGACTTGATTTGTACCTAAACTTTAACTGAGTTTATCATCTAAATCACGAGACAATATAAGCCGATAGTCACTATTGATCGGATTCGAAAACCAAAGCTCGATTTTCAATAATTGACGTTTCTCAAAACCTCAGTGAAGTTGCTGATCAATAACGGCTTTCGTAACTAGTAACAGGACCTCAAATTTCGATCATCTAGAATCTTGAAACTCATCAGAATCTACCTCGTCATTGTTCTCATTGAAATAATATTATTGTCGTTAAGATGTTAATAAATAATAAATAATAAATTGTTTTTATCTTCGAAGCAACTCATAAAAAGTGCGAGTACGAGTGATCCGTTGCAATGACAAAAAGTAAAGTAGCCAAAATCTGTGGCAGAACACCAATCCAACTTTGGAATGACCTCGTTCACTCAAGCCGTTCTGGACGCGTACGCCGAGAGGACCAATCCCGAAACAAACTCGTAAGCGAAGCGCGCGCGCAGCCGTCCGCTGCGAAAAACAGGCAGTCGCGCGGGCAACAAATCGTAAATCGAGAGGCGGCACGGACAGCCGCGCACGGCGAGCGCGGGTATCTTAGGCTTGCGAGCGGCGCGCGCGAGCGGAGTAAAAACAGATTCCCCGAAGAAATTCCTCGATGGCGACGCCGCGCGCGGTCGAGCAAGGATCAGACGGCGCGAATGCAAACCGCAAGCGCGCGCGATCGAAGGTAGGGGAAAAGCGCGTGCTCCGTGCCATTGGCCGAGCAGCGCGCTCGCCGCGAAAGGACGCCGCGCGCCATCGCCGCGGGGTAGAGCGGCGGCGGCGGCGGCCGGGCCGGAGGGGGCCTACGAGCAGCGCCGCCACTACGCTATCGACCGTCCACTCCCATTCAGAAAGGACGCTCTCGCATGCACACCTCCGCCGTCGTCGCCGTCGCTTTATTTTCCATTTTTGCCCCCCTTTATTCACTTACCCTCGTGCTGGCTGCCTCTCCCGCTCTCTTTTTCACGTGTATTAACGCAATTAGCGAGGCTTTCTTTATTATTTTTTTCCTCTCGCGCTCCTGCTCTCTCTCTCTCTCTCTCTCTCTCTCTCGCTCTCGCTCTCGCTCTCTCTCTCTCTCTCCCTCTGCTCCGCGCTCTCGAGGGAGCGAAGAGATGTATACGCGGGCGCGCGCGCGTCGTGTCTCTCTGTTTTGACGGCGGGTTGTTGAACCCCGACGCAACGCGCGCATCCGCGCTTGTACCCCCGCCGCGGCTCGAGAACCGCCCCGCGAATTTCGCCCGATCGTTACGCGCGCAGGCGCGTTGCTCCGCGACGCCGAAATCCAACGAGAGAAGAGACGCCGAAGCGCTTTTGCGCCGCCACTCTCTCGCTCTCCGCGTCGGCCGACGCGTAGTTTCTGTGATTTTCCCTCTCGCGCGAGTTATGGATTTTTTTGATTTTTTTTTTCAATCTCTTTCGGGGGTCATCGCGCATTCCGCGAAGGACGTTTAAACGTGAAAAATGGCAAGAACTTCAACGCCTGCGAACAGATAAAAATGATTGATGCGAGTATCAAAAACTTGTTTTGCTTAGTCGTCCTTTTCGAGCGGTATAAATTTCGAAGCGAGCGTGATTAATGGGGATTCGGCGAGCTTTTTGAACGACTGACAAATTAGAGAGCAACGGCTTTTCCGCGGTCTGACCGATCTCGCCTTTTACCACTCGACGCTGAACATGGCAGGCCTCCGTCCGCCAGTTATTTATAAAAATCACGAATTTCGGCCGATTCACGAATATCGTTCTAGAAATAAACGTCAACGTTATTGACTTCTGACATTACGTGACGAGTAGACCGTTTCCTGTTATTGACGGGCGCAATTATTATTAACCGTACAATGGAAAATTGGTGAAACGACGTTACATGAGCGGCGTGGACCTAAATTTACGCGAAGCACCCTCGGCGAGCATTTTTGTGGAAGCAGCGACGGTCAAAAAGAATCCCGACAGTTGCGCAACAGAGTTTTCCATCTCGCCATTGACACAACGCGGATCGAGAAAATCAGTGACGAATAGCCGAGGCGGAATCTCCGGGCAAAAACAACTCTCGCGTGGCGGTGGAGGAGCAGCGACCTCTCGACGAGGTTTAGGTTCACACGTGGGGTGCTGCTGTGGCGCGCGCGCGCTCGTGCGCAGTTAACGCGCGGAAACTGCGTCGTTTCGTTCGCTGCGTGGAGCCCGAGAGACACTGTTATTCCACCGTCAACGGCGTATGTATACGTTAATTAATTATTTGCGGTCGAATTTTACAAACGGCACGGCAAGGTGCGACGCGGACGCGCGCCTGTAATTTTGCCTTTCATTGCTAGCGACAAGTAAGTGGAGTGAGCGTCACGTAGCCGTTCAACTTTCATTATTTTTTCTTCTGTTCTTTGAATACTTTGTTGAATGACTAACCGTCATATTAACCAAATGCCATTTATGTTTTGGAAAGATTCATTTCGCCGACAAACTTCACTTTGTACATAAACGGTTGCAAAAATCGTTGTGAAATCTTACGACGAGCTCCTTTCCATTTTATAGCTGCATGGGCGTATTGTAATCCTATCAAAAAATATCGGCTGCGCTAATCGAATTGACCTATCGATTTCTATTTTAAAATGTAGTTGGGCACAATAATTCCATTACGAGTCTGTTCTAAATCTCTTTTCCCCAATGTTCGCGTTTACGTAACCCGATAAAAGTTTATTACGATTGTTATTGCAAGCGTAAATTAATGGTAAAAAATGCGTGACATCAGGCGATTTCGAAAAAATGGTTTTTCTTATGCACATGCAGAGCGTATAGGAGCGTATTGACGGTAGTTGAACGAGCTCGCGAAGAACAAATACGTATTATTCGGCGAAAGAGAGTGAGGCGAGCGGGAGTAGTGTGAGTAAGCGTTTATCTAGTCGAGAGGGGCTGCAAAGCCAATTCGTTTCGAGTGTTGCGTCATTTTCCGCAATAGCTCAACAACGTCACCACTGAGGCTTTATTTTTCTCTTCGCTCTCTCTTTTTCTCCCCCCCCCCCCCTCTCTCTCTCTCTTGTCGATGTGATTGAAGGTATAATTAGCACAAGAGCTTTTTCGCTTGCGGAAATTGAATTTTGCGCGACGCACTCTCTTCTCTCTCTCTCTCTCTTTCTGTTCATACGATTTACAATATATTAGTTTGCGGGTTTCTCGGCGAAATGAAAAGTGATGATTCGATTTTCACGTGTGAATGTTAGGGTCGTGTAGGACGATGACTAATTTAATTTGACGTAGGAAGGTACTAATATCTGAAAGAATGGCTAGTTACAATGTGGAACGCCAAAATTGTTCTCATGAACTTTTTTTTAGACAATGATTTGAAGGATGCGTTGCTTTTATCCGCTGCGGACGACGAAAACAAAATGGCACGATTCCTGAACGAGTCGAAAGTGCTTCGATTGAATTCAGCAACACATCAAATATTCCGCGTGTTAACTGTCAATTTGCTTCATCTCTCCATGCTCGCCACTCCAACCCACAAACGCATCAATCTTTTCCGCGACACATACTTATCCACATTCGTTGCCTAAAAATGTAATACATTTTAGGCACGCCGAAAAATGTACTTTACAAAACCAAAAAAGCGAGTAAAGAGAAAGAAAACGTTAACGAATGAGTCAATAATTCTCCGCTGAAATCAGCATTTCGAGCACGCGCTCCTACGAAACACAAAGCGTTGCGCGAAGGAGAAAAAAAAAATAAAGTCATTTTTCAGGTTGCGCGCATTCGCGGGAACAACGGTTAGTAATTTCTGTTTATTATTATTTTTTGTTGCCTCCCTCGCGCTCATATCGCACCTGTTAATCAGCTTGGAACGTTTTCACTCGCGCGCTCCGGCAATTAAACCCAATTACGCATAAGCATAAGCGGCGCCAATTAATCGCAAGTGGAGAACCAAGCAACGCTCGCGCGCGGAGCAATTAGCAGTCATTCAATTAACAATATACGCACGGAGTCGAGAGGAGCGCTCCGAAAATGCGCGACAATGAATCTGCAAAAGTTCTTATCGCCTGTTGCGCTGCCGCCTTAATCCTCGACGTGACGCCGATTAATCCAGTGCAAACGCTATGCAAATTCCGCGGAGGAGGTCGCCAACTTTGCAATCGCTAATTTTTTATTTATGTCCGTGCGTATTAACATTGTTTCCGCGAGCGCGCGCCGCGTGACTTTTCAAAATAAGCCGTCGATTCTTCGTTCCGGGAGTTAGCGATTGCGAGTTTGATTGCATTACACGGATTCGTTAGCAGCTGTCGTAATGCGTGCAAGATTAATCGAACGACGTGCGCGTGATTAACAATGCACCACAGTTAAATTGAATACCGTCAAATTGAAAAGTCGTTCATCGCGCAAAACACCGGTCGGGCAGAAAACAAATCCGATACGCCTAAAATACCATTCAATGGCAAAAGAGCATTAAGCAGCGCCGAAGCGCGAGAGAGATATAAAAACGAACGTGGCGTCGTATCTATATGGGTACATGGTAAGAGAGAGAAAAGGCGAAGGGCGCTCGCAAGTGTGTGTATCTTGGGCGTCGACCTGCGCGCGCAGACGCGTCTCTCTCTCTCCCTCTCTCTCTCTCTCTCTCTCTCTTTCTCTCTCTCTCTCTTCGAAAAACACACGGCGAAGAATTTCAAGCCTCCGAGGTTAAAAACACACGATAGTAGTAGTAGTAATACTAATAGAAGTAGTAGTACTAGTAGTAGTAGTAGTAGTAGTAGTAGTAGTAGTAGTCGACACTGAATGAAGCTATCCCCACCAAAATCCTCCCCCCTCTCTCTCTCTTCACTTCGCTCCAATTTTTTTTTTCGTCCACTGATTGGAATTATTATACACTAATCGATCGAGACTGTGCGCTTCAAGGACCAGCCATTGTTGTTGTCGCTTCTTTTTGCTTTTTTAGGAGGAGAGCAGCCACGTCACAAATATATTGTTTGCGTTGCGTGGCTTAACAGAGATTCATTCCAGACTTGCTTTGCTTTTTCGCGCGCCGCGTTGCTCTTATGCTTTAACGTCGTAGTTTGTGCTCGATCGATTTCCTTTTTGCTGCCTTTGTTATGGTTTTTTTTTGTGTCTGCTGTTTGTTTTTCATCAAATGATACTGTTTGTTTGTTTTTTAACTGGTTGAAAATTGTTCTTTTTCACGCGGTAATATTTTCATTTTCAATTCCAATTAAGTACTGCATCTTATGTTTTGCAAAGAACAAAAATAAACAACACTATTTAAACGGTATTTATCAAATCATGACGGTCATAGTCGCTAGAGGAAAAGACAGAAAACAATTTTCTAAAAAGTTTGTTTACCTGTGCCCCCCGCCCCTCTTTTCATCTGGTTTGAAGTGAAACACTACAATTCATGTACTACGAGAGAGGCAAAGCAATGACGTCGAGCCAAGCCATTTCCTGTCGGCGACGCTTTCCTGTTTGCCGCGACGATGACGCTGCCGATTCTTTGACACCGGAACCGTTTGTTATTTCTTACTCTATTCTATTCTTTACACACAAACTCACACACACACACTTACACACTAGACTCAAGATGAAACAGAAAAAAGTCGACTGTCAATGTTTTTACAGGTGTGTTAAAAAACCATTTATGTGGGTTATATTTTTTTCCCCAATAATAAATAACTGTAAACTTGTTTTTCATAATGTATTCCGAAGTTTAAATCACTCATAAAAAAAGGAAAAAAAATGGACCAATTTAAATGATGAGATTTTTTTGTTGAGACCGTAATAAAATATTTGTAAAAGCTACATGCGCTCCATCGATTGAATGCTTTCTTGATCAATTTTAGGGATTTACCATCCCTGAATGTAAACTTCCAAAAACTGAATCATATCTTTTTCCTTTTCCTATATTTCTTTTTTATTTCTTTCAGTTATTTAAGAGCCTGTTAATTATCAGGTTTTAAGAAAATAAACAATATTTTATTCCAGCAGTAATAATAAATTACATGCTGCAATATGGCTTTCGAATTTTTACCCTCGTAATTCATCGGCGCGACCGTCGGTTCATACAAAGTGATTATTGCTTTTTACAAAGAATTGCGATATTCTCCAAGTTAATGGATTTTTTCAAATGAATGTTTTCGGTTATAATTTTTCGCATTAAAAAAACATTTCAATCCTTGAGTTCGTCCAACAGACGTATATTATACTGCGATATAAAAAATGCATGTAACACGCTGTTCGATCATCATGATATTGCAGTCTAAGGGTTGAACGATCGCCTTAAAGGCAACATTGTATACAATGAAAAAGTCAACGACAGGCATAGCGCATTTCGGAAGAAGGGAAAAAATTAATCAACAATACTTTCTCTCTCCGACGAATCATTTCCCCCCGGACTCTCCCGGGTAGAAAAAATATGAGAAGCGCACGCGCCGATGTTGATTTAACGAAATTTGGTTTGCTTGGCCGCGGGGACGTCATAATAAAGTGGTAGAAAAGGAAATGTCAAAGAGCGAGAGAAAAAAAAAATTTCTTTGCCTCTTCTTCGAGCAGCTGTTGTTGGTTTGGGCTTGATGGAACAAGTCGTCTCCTTTAGATTAGATGACTTTGTTTTTTTTTTATTTATTTTTTGTTGAGAATGTTAACCTCGGGTCTTTTGGTATGAAAATTTGATTGACTATGATCGATTGCATGCCACGCTAAAAGTAGTTTTGTTGTATTTTAACGTATCAAAGGTTAGTACTATAACACTCCCTATATTTATAAAGTAATATATAGGTCAGAGTACTTTTATCGTGAAGTTACAATTTGAAATTGCGTCATCTAAATAAAATTTCTTTTATCTTGCTTCTTACGGAATTGGCAAAGACAATCATCAGCTTCGTCATTATGTGAGAACAAAAGACGCATAGAAACGTGTCTCAATGTCATGCCGACAATAATTAATGCTACTCGCAGCTGTATCTGCATAAAGCTCTATAAAGACTTACATAAATTGGTCACGATAAAAATCAAGGAATATAGCAAAACGTAGGTCGTCGCCAGTCATCGATAACGATCCCGACAAACAAGCCCCCGAGATATAGAAAGAGAAATGCGATTAATGAACACGGTGGGTAGTCGACGAGAGAAGTCAAGGCCAAATACATACTTGGTGTCTAAATAAAAAAAAATTCTCTTTCGCGTGAGTATTAATAAAGATTCATTAGGAATTAGTCCTTCAAAGAAAAACTAATACGAGTTATAGTTCAGCAATCAATGACTGTGTGTGACTTCAAACGCCAAGTCTATTCGTCAACCTAATGGATGACCCCTTCTCTTCACCAAGCAAAATTGAGAGAGAGAGAGAGAGAGAGAGAGAGAGAGAGAGAGAGAGAGAGAGAGCGGAATTAAGGAAGACGAGAAATTCCATTTTGTGCTTTACTCCCTCTCACTCTCTTTCTCATTTTTTATATATTAGGAATCGCTTTTTTTTAACAAAATGGCGTATTTACGTAGTTCAAGGATTCAACTCAAATTGGTTTTAACAATTTTGTTAAGAAATATGGTTATTTTATTGCGACGGTTTGACAACAAATGCTCACTTTTTCGCAAGTGAAACTCGCAAAACAAGCTCTTGAATAATTTTATAGTATTTCTACGATATAAGAGTAACGCAGCGCATAAATAACATGTTAATGTCGGTTGTGTCTTCAGACAAGATTTTTCTCTCTTCTTCTTGCACGACAGTATTAATGTAGGTTATTTTGCCTGTAACTTTGCGACTTTTGCGCGCAAGACATGTAATTTCCCAGAAAATAAGTTTAATTTATTTTTTATTTGATGTATAGGGGATGGGTGATATTATGGAAGAATTTTTCAGAACATTTTATCGTAATAATGTTATACTTGGAGGCGTTGGGTTTCGAAAGTGCCAATAATGTGATTTCCAAAAACCGGATTATGCACAAAATTCGAAATGGCTTATAATTCACGTAATAAGACTGGAAAGAATCATGTTAACGTTCGTCGAATCTTATACGCTGAAGTCTTCGAAGTTGTTTTTTTTTAACTGAAAAACTTCAAACTTTAAAATTACCTTGATAGAGTTTATGTTTTTATTTGCGTATTTAATTAAAAAAAAAAGTGTTTTCCTCACGTAGGAGTTTGTTAATTATTTAAAGAGTAGTATGTAGTTTGCGTTTGTAGGAATAACGTGAAAAATAATATTGAATATTTATAACTTATCGCCTCCAATATTATCAACAACAAATTTGATCCAGTTCCAATTATCTTTCTTATAAATGAAAAAAGGAACGCAATTTTAAGATGTATATCATCCCTAAGACAAAAACCAAGCCTTCTAAGGAAAAAAAAACAGCACTCGCCCCTAATTCACCACCCAAGAAGATACTTTCACGCCTCATTTCAAAATCATTCTTCCTCTAACTTTCTCGCCATCCCTCTCTCAAAAAAAGTAAAATCACGCTTCCAAAATTAGACTACACGTACATTCTGTAAAGGGAAAATTGATTCCTCGTGTGCGCGTGGCTGAACGATTAAGGGCTCTCTTCTATACACTTTCCAGGAGGCGCGCATCGATCATCCTTTGAAGAGAGAGAGAGAGAGAGAGAGAGAGAGAGAGAGAGAGAGAGAGAGAGAGAGAGAGAGAGAGAGAGAGAGAGATAGGCGCAGCTGGCGTCAACTGTCATTAACTTACCAAAGAGACCTCTCTTGCTGGTGTCTTTCGTTTCTGTTTCTTTTTCGTGATGGATTATAGAAGAGAGTTATGGTATGCACGATGCATACTTACGCAGAGAGGGACAAGAGTTTATTGAACTTGAAGACGTGTGTAGGTCTCTGGGAGCGGGAAGGAAGACAGTTTTTTGGGCGCATGGGGGAAATTGCCTATGAATTGTCATATGCAAATTGATTGTTCGCGCGCGGAATAAGCTTTTTAGATGTTGATTCTCGAAAAATACGGTTGACACGAGCCAAAGTAAGCCGAGATTTCCAACAATCACAACAACCATTCTCACTCGATGCTTATCTGAAAACGCACATCGCCAAGTGTAGATAGGACTGCAAGCTTTTCTACGATCAGCTGATATGTACTTTAGCAACAACGTGCGTCCATTAGTAAAAGCGGCGAGGTTTGGCTTTCAAAAGGGCCTTTCATCCTTTATCGTCCACTTGCTCGCGAACCTTTGATTAAATTACCGAACGTGCGCAAGTGCTCCTCGCCGTGCTTTCTGATAAAACGCTATGTACCTAGACTTTGCAATTTTTCTCCTTTTACGAATTTCGCCGCAAATTTCAGTTTGTATTACAGCAGAAAAATACTTATTCTACCGTTATTTCTCTCCGCGAATCGCTATACTTATCAGGCAATATCAATGATTACCTTTCGCAAGGGAATTGAAAGAAAAACCAGCTAGAATCGAAGCTGACGAAAGACAAATATTATCTGGCACGTCTACACATACATGCACGAGCACGATCACGACCAAACAATAATGCTCTCTCGGCGGCAAGTGGAACACGCAATTGTCTGTCAATTAGCCCGGGCGCTGCTACCCAGACTCGTCATATTCCCTCGACGTGTATATATGCATCTGCTTTAAGCTCAAGGTCTCTTTCCCAAGCCATCGCGGCACAGAAAAGCAGGCGACGGCGCGGCAATGGCAAATTATTCGACTCTCGACCACCCAAACAACTGTTATTGTCAATCAAAAGCTGCGCGCTCGTCTTTAACGATCGGATCACGTACGCAGCTAAAGGTTGAGGAATCGATTTGTCATACACCAGAGGTTACATTCCATCCGACTGCTACTGACAAATGATCGGAACAACGACGACTATTTTTCCCTTTCCACGATGTAATTGTGCGCGTTAAGGGATTTATAATGTGTATACGTGTGTGCAATGGATCGTGCGTGAAAAATGCTGTTTTAACGTTCTACGTGTATACGTGCGCAGTTAAGGTTCTCTCTCGACTGAATTGTTGCAATGTTACTTTTTCTTTTTTTTCTTTTCGCGATTCATTGTGTTGGTTGAATCTTCTTGACTGATTATTATTCTCAAGCTTTATCGCTTATCCGTTTGAAGCTTTCATAAATCTGCGTATTTACCAAAGATGTATCGTCATCGGCGTGCATTAATCTCTAATCCATGAAAAAACAATTATTTTCATGAGAAAGACAGTGACGTCCCATCGAAAGCCAGTCGCAAATAAATTAAAGAAGCAAGCGAAAGGGAGAAGAGCAGAGAGGAAAAAAAAAACAAGAAGCCAGGGATGGAAAATCGGTGATTTAGTGTTAATTGAGTCAGAGCAGAGGCCAAAATAACGCGATGTACTACCTCCATAAAGGATACCATTTCGATGCTTTACTGCCTTCGATGTTTCGCGACACAACGTCGTCGTCGTCGACGTTGTCGTAGAAAGATCCTTCTGTGGCGCCTCGTCGATCTCTAACTGGACGCTATACTGTCTCGATGCGAATTTTTCTGGACTTTTCCCTCGCTTCGACGTCTCGTACGTTACACAAAGTACAATCGGCGTATCCACAAGGAAACATCACGCAGCTTTCGGAAATGCCCGTGATAAGCCTTCCGCGGGTGAATCGCGCGCTTAGCCGGTGCGAATCGCGCGTTGAAAGAGGAAGGCGCTCAGTTGCGAAAAGCAATCAGAGCTGAGAATAATCGGTGACGCGACGCGCGCGGCGCACGTAAAAGTTCAGTTGTCAAATGTCCCGAACGAGCTGCTTGTCGGGTCAGAGTCTACAACGTATCGGTGATGCACGCGCGAATGCTCGAGCGAATGGTTTATCTGCTGACAAGTCTGCTGAATTAGATTTAGTGTCTTGGCTAATTGACCTTGGTGCTGAGATGTTAATGCAAAAACTGATAATGATAGACTCGCTTCTGATTGAATCACGCGAGATCGAGAGAAGCTCACCGGCAATAAATCAATTATCGCTGCTCATTGAGGAAAATCTATATTTAATCGAATCGACGGCACTTGACCCGACAGGTCGCGGTCTGCCACCGCTTCCCTGAATTGAAAATTACCGACGGCGTGATGCCTCGAGACCTCTTCTGCTCGACACGACCGCGTGTACTTTCCGTGTGCCGTCTGTTACGCTGCTGCTTAACAGAGCTGAGGCTGGTTACGACAATGATTTTACGAATGTTTTTCATCGAGTTATGCTCCAAGCCCTCAACGTTTCCGCGTGCGGAGGAAGTCCAAAGAACATTTTATATTGAAAATCTAATGCTCCGTCTAGCGCATAATGTCCCGATTCCCGGGGAAATTTATGCGTTAATTTAATTTTCCGTTCAACCAACGCGTGTAAAAGACAAACAATCCGTGCCAGAGCTAGACCGACGGTCAGGTCGAGCTATCGGGGCAGCGGGCGTGCATTTTCTACGTCAGCAGAGTAATTAAACCGAAATTATCATACGCAAATTAATCAACTACTTGGAGAAATATCCAATTGCGGCCGGCAAAATCTGAGCGTATAATGATAAAAGTATCGAAAGCCGAACAACGAGGGGACCCCATTATGAATAATTCAGCCAGAGCAGCCATTATGAATTATCGTTGATCGGGGTGCTGTCCCCACGTCGAGTCATTAATTTTCTCATAGTTCGTTTAATTTGGTTTTCTCCGTGGTCTCGCGACCTTCGAACTATGAGAAAAGAGCCAGTTGCATTTGTATGCTAAGCGCGACGCGCAACCCTTCATTTTTACCGGATGGAAGAGGAAGGGCTCTGATGCAGCGGCAGGAGTGCTCAAAGCTGGAGCTCGACCGGCAACAACGTATTTATAAAGCCTTTCTTGCAATATTCGCACAATCATCATTAGTACGCTGCAATTATCCTCGTATCTGAAGCTGCGTTTGCATCGGAGCTTATTTAAATTACATGCCGCTCAAGTTTCAAGTGAACGGCTTTTACGTGCAACTCGTGTAAAGTACAAACTTGAAAAGACGCCAGGTGTAAGTTGTCGATTATTACGTTAGCGTTGCATCTCGATTGCGTAAGTGCTGTTTGTAAACACACCTTTCCCCTTCGCACAACCTGTTTCTCAAAACGAAAGAGAGAAAAGAAAAAAAAAACTATTTTCTCTTGCGCGTTCTCGCAAAACATGTATTCGCCGGAACTTCGTGGTTTGTTTTTGTTTTCCTAAACCGCAGATAAATTGAAAGCTGCTTTAGAAAGCATCGGAAACGACGTCGCGCTTCAATCTGCAACGTTGATCTCACCAATAAAACATTGAATTATCGGTGATACTTCGCAGGGGCACTCGTTTTATCATCGAGGGAAAAGTCGTGATTATATAGCTATGCGCACTGAGAGAGTTGAGGGGGTTATACGAGTTTGGATGCGTTGGCATGCTGCCGGATCGTGTCGGCCGTAGCCGCAGCGCGGATCGTACAGCTCGCACACTCGAAAACTAACTACCCCGTATTTCGCGTACATAACACATGCGCAGTGTCGTTCGAACTACTTTGCAATCGATTGCTGTCGCTCGCCGCCTTATATCTTCCGTTCGCGCACACGAAGACAAACAATTTATTGCGCTACGACCCATTTTCGAAAAATAATTTACGGCGGCATCAATCAATAACGCGCGCGTAGGTGGCGGCGGCCCGAAGTCACAGTCCGCGGTGCATCTAGCTTGAGCTTTTAAAGTCCGCAACGGCTCACTTCGGCCGTTATAGCTAATTTTAAGCGCTCGCAACCTTGAATGCTACAATAAAACTTTATTGGCGCGAAGACTCGAGCTCGCGAAAGTATAGGTTTCTCGGGGAAATAAACGCGCAGGCACACAAACAACGCATTTATCGATCACGAAATGTACCTCTATTGCAGTTTTCATCGGGTACCGATCTGAAGATACGTGACGTGGCAGCCGTCGAAACGATAGAATAAGCTTTGCAAATACTGCGCGAACTAGGAAGAAAAAGCATAAGGAGAAAGGAGAAAAACAGTCGATTGTGAATTGTCGAAATGAAGCTTTGAACAATTATTGCAGAAGTATGATCAATCTAACGTTTCCCTCTCGGAAATCATCTAAGTGACCGTTTCTTTTTATCGTTTGGACGTTCACCTCGCGATCAGCTCGCAAGCTTGAGAAACGCGTTTATTGTAAGAAAAAAAAAACAGAAGAGGCTCTCATTTAAACGACACTTTAATGTACATGCAAATAAAGCAAGTAACGACAATGCAACGTCAATGAAAAGGCTTTTCTTCTGCGACTGGTTAGCGAAGCCTCGGTGCATTGGGATTCTCACAGTTCTAGCCTGATTTTTGCCGAGAGCACGCGTCCGATTTCGCAGTGGCGATAATCAGCTTATTAGCTCGCGGACAATTCGATCCTCTCCTCTTTGCCATGCATTGCTCTCCCGCCGCTCTTGTCACCTAACTACTACTATTACTACTACTGCTGCCACTACTATTACTACTACGATACTACTACTACTACTATTACTACTATACTACTACTACTACTATTACTACTATACTACTACTACTACTACTACTACTACTACTACTACTACTACTACTACTACTACTACTACTACTACTACTACTACTACTACTACTACTACTACTACTACTCCTTTAACGTCCGAAGATGAGTGAGTGAGAGAGGTGGCTGGTCTCTTCGGCACTGCTCCGCCAGCAATTAAAGTCCAGTCAGTCGTGAACAATAGCGCTTACCGCAAGCACAACTGTTATATGTCTGCCGACCCTCGTTGTGAGTACCACTCATGCTTCTCTTCTTTTTTCCATTCGTATTACTCAAGGGCGGGAGAATTATATACGCTAGAGAGCGCTAATATGGGCTCATTATTGTTATTATTCTTTATTTTTTTTTTATTTTTTTATTTTTTTTTCATTTTATTTTATTTTGAGACTTGGCCTTGTGCGAACAAGATTTGCTTTGAATTTCGTAGTGTGGATTTTTATGAACTTCGTGCTTGTTGTAATAACGAAGGGTGGTTTGAAGTATTGATTTCAAATAACTGTTACAAACCCAGATATTCGAAAATACATTTTAGATCATATCGGGGTTCGATAGAGGAACTCGCGTCCACTTTGGGTCGATCAGGGAACGCCGTTGTTCTGTCGATGAAGATTATGAATTCAATCGTTGAAAATATTCTATTCGTTATTTAGAAATTAATTGAAAGTCTCAACTTTATTTTGCGTTACAAACACTTTACAATGAAAACATTAATTTCATTTATCGATCATAGAACCATAAATAAATATAAATATTGAGATGTTTTTTTTCATATGGTTTCTCTCACTTTTTTGTCGTCTCCATAGAATTTCTATGGGTTTCTTCTTTTCTGTGTTATTCTCTTAGGGATCATGGGAAAATCTTGCTCCGAGTATAAAAGCTAGTGAAAGAGAGAAGAGATTGTTTGAATTTGAAAGAAGATATTATTGGAAAATGGATATTCCCACGTTGTCCTTGCTCTTGACGTCATTGATCTCACATCTTGCTTACTCGCGCGCATGCTGGTTTCTCACAATCATTTTTCAACGCCCTTTGGCCGAACTACTATTTCATCGTGACGTCAGTATATGATTCGTGCCAAAAAAAAATATAAATAACACGTATTTAATGCAGGATCGAGTTGAAACGATACCTTCATTGAATGCAAAAGCACACCGACTTCATTGCGAGAACTTCTTGATTTTTTTTTCCTTGCCTCTCCCCGGATAAATTGATAGGCCAATCATCGCCGTGGCCTACCGTGCACCGTTGTTATTTGCGAAAGAAAAAAAGTGGAAGATGAGGAAGCGGAGCCTTGAGAAAATGCGCTCGATTGGATCGTCGTGCGGCTTGTCCTCTTTAATAATTATCAGATCCCAATTCCTCGCGGCGCTGGAAGAAATTCGTCCGCTAATTCAAATGAGCGACGCGCAAGCGGAATTGATTTCTTCGGCTTCTCGCTCTCTTTCTCGTGTGTCATCGTTTTATCACGTGCCGCTCGTCGTCGCGTCAGCGCGCCTCCGCCAGTAAACAGATTTAACCTATTTATCAAGTAGATTATTTGAAAAGAAAGATATAATAATAATAATAATAATAATAATAATAATAATAGGCGAACGAGCCTCGATCAATTATTCGCCCGCGCTACGGGTTCCAATAATATCGATCGAGAGAGTTCTGCAAATTCACGGCAATTGTTGCTCGCGAGGCGCAACACGAGATAGCACACGCACGCGGTGCGCGACAGACACATACAGAAGATCGACCGGTTTGTGTATAAGGAGTGCAGCGATCGGACAAGAATGCAGTGTGTGCCGTCGTTGTCGCTCGCGTGCAAGAGACGCATAGTAAACTGGTGGCGGAATTCCTATATATACGTCGCGCAGTTAAATGCTCATCGCCTTTAACGCACACACAATAATGTTCGATCGTTTAATTTAAGGCCGAATCGTTCTACTTGTTTATTACGTGGATTCGGGTGTTTGTTAAGTTTCGTTGGTAATTGGGAGATATGCGCTCGTGTCTTTGCTCTAATCGTCGTGACGAGCGATCGATTAATCACGTGATTCAAGCAAAAGTTTTCTCGATTCCCTGTGTTCTGTATAATCACAGAACAAACTTTCGTACGTTACTACGAATCCAATAATTTCAATAACACTCAATTAATAACGTAAAGTAATTAAAATTCAAAAAGCAAACCCTCCTCATTGCATTCATTCGTTTCGCCGAAACAACAATGAAACTCCATGCTGAAAATTTCAAGAGACGGCTAATTGTTGTGTTGCATAAATTAGCATTATAAATCAAGTGCTGCGATCTTCTCTCCTTGACTTGTAAAAGCGTCTCCCTCAAAAATTGCACATGAATGAGAGAGAGAGAGAGAGAGAGAGAGAGAGAGAGAGAGAGAGAGAGAGAGAGAGAGAGAGAGAGAGAGAGAGAGAACAGCAAAATTTTCGGTATTCGTAAGTGTAAAGCATCCACTTATGCGTTAGTAGTTTGCACTCGCGGGGATTCGAGGCGTTTACATCTTCCTCCTTCCTTCCTCGAGAAAGCTCGTGTCGTGCGACGTAGCGCCGCCGCCAGTGTGGAATCAGGGCGCACATTCGCTCGAATCGTGGCAACTCGTTTCGACTTGTTTGTTTTTTTTTTTTTTTAAACTTTCGCAGTCTGTCGGAAATCTTGCGAACAATGCCGGAACCAAAGTGTTCGCAAATATACTCGCATTAGTACGTTCGATCGTTGCGAGAATCGCGATCGTACCGCAAAAGTCGACGCTTGCTCTCGTCTACCTCTCTTTCTCGCTCGTTCTAATCATTCCACGTGCATTCAGACGCGAAATTGGCACGATCAGCAGCAGAAAGCGAAAAAAAAAAGAAAAAGCGAGTGATCGTGTCACGTGTCGATGGTCCTTTGACGTCACTCGTAGACAATAGTTTCATCGTTGGCGAGAGAAGTGTCCGATTGCAACGCCACAAGAAGACTGACATTGAGCTCAGTCGCACGTGCTCTCTCGCGATAAAAGTGCACGCGGGGAGCAGATGGTGCGCGCCGTCTTTTTTCTTTTTTTTTTTTTTTTTTTTTTTTCGCTCCTTTCTCTATCCGCCATTACAAGCTCGCGTGTAATATACGCGCGCGCGCCTCGCGGGCGAGCTCGCCACTGACGCTATTTAGTTGTGTTTGGCGCGTCGCCAGGCGCGCAGCGCTATCGATTGCCTATCGGTGGTGGAGGTTCGAGCTGCGAGCGGTAAGTGCAATACCTGGTCTCTCGGAGCACGAACCACCTGTCGCGAAGGCAGACGCGAGCCAGCTTGGTTTCTCGAGCTAGGCCGCCTCCCTGTCTGCCTGCCTGCAGAGGCGGCACATCGCTCAAGGGTCAATTAACCGTCGGCTCTCGCTCTCTCGACCCCCTTCGCTCGTTAATCTCGATCGCTGCCGCTTGGTGCAGTGCGTCACTCGATCGCCCTCCCCTGAACTTCGCCTAAAATGAAATTTCGGACGGGCGAGCGTGATCGCTCATGCGGACAGTCGCGTGTTTACCGCGGTTAACAAGACGGAAATCTCAGGTGCGAGAATGCGCGCGAGCGATAACGGATTAATCGATCCTTTCGATAATTCGCGGTAGACGCTTGGATTTGTTCGAGCGTGAGCGTAATTCAAGCTTGAAGCAAAAAAGTCAATTGTAATCTCTCGCCACGTGTTGTTGAAGTGCGCGCGCGCGGGCGAATGTCATTGAACCCAGAGCGTGCGAGATGTACGTGTGCGCCAGTTCCTTGAAACTTCACTTCACCGCCTTCTTTCTTTTTTTTTCTTCAGTCCGAAAAATACCAGTCACTCACTTCGTGTTCTTTTTTTTCTTTTTGTTCCAGGATGCTCGTCAGCAATAGATCCTATCTACTGGATCGACATCAAAAGTATTTGGATTGGCCAAGGGCCTCGTCATTATTCCTCGGAACACAGCAGCGACAGCATCAGCACACGCGCAATCGCACCGCTAATAATCATCGCTCGTAGTGAGAAGTTATGAATAGGCACTGGAGTGTTGTTGCGAACTTTTTAAACCGCGAATAAAAACAGATTGATAAAAACGGCAACAAAGATGACGTGCGGCTGCTCGAGTAGTTTTCTGGACGACGACGTAGTATTTTGCTGCGAACGGTTACGAGCTGCCGACGACGACGACGACGACGACGGTGGCGGCGGTGGTGACGACGACGACGACGACGACGACAATGACGACGACGACAACGATTGTCAAGCGGTCGATCATTGTCAGAGAATGCCCACGAGGGGAGTTCACAGTTGTCGTAGGTGGCAACCGCAGAGAGAAGTTAGCAGGTGTGCCGCTAGTGTCGTCAGATGGATTTTACCGATGGCCACGGTGATGATCATGGCGACATTTATACCTGCTTGTGCTGCTGCCGGTGCGTCGACGGCTTCGCTGAAAGGCGCCAACGCGACCACCGTCAGTTTGCCGAAAGATGGGGGTGAGTGCGAAATGCTTCTTCTCGTGTCGTCCCGTGAACGACATTCGCTAAAGTACAGATGTCCAACCGAACGCGCGCTTTGACTTTCTTTTCAATTGAATCGAAAGTATACGTTGCCGTCGCAACTTAAGTAGGACACGTTACCGCCGGACTGAGAGAGCGACGAATCTCGTAACTTGTCTTCCGCGCAGAAGAGAACAACATCGGTTACGCAATCGTGTTGAGGGAGTGCGAGGATGAATCCAGCTCGATCGCTCGATGCGTCGCGTGCGAGACGGGAGATTTGAAGCGCGCACGGCCCTCCCGAGCCTGCCTCGCACCTAGTCCTCGCGCACGAGGTGTCCGAGAAGGCCTATTCGCTCGACTTCCTCTCTCCTTGGAAATCCATACTGGCTCTTAATTTTATAAATACACATTTCCCGTTTGGTTTGCCTTTGCTCTCACCTCAATGCGCGACGTGAAACCGACCTCCTTCGTTCGCTATTCGAGTGGAAATCAAGCGTCGATGCTAATTTTCGTGCGTCCGATAGTTTTCGCTCGCGTTCGGCGAGTTTCGAGTATTATTTTCAACGGGGAGGCAGAAAAATAGAGGCACGAGAGCGCACGTACGGTTTTGAATTTTCATTCGTCGTTGTTGTGTCGCGATCGAGGCTACAAGCCTTAAACCCATCAAAGTCGCCGCTTTTAATTCGCCAAATGACCGTTAACTGTGACGACCGCACGTGAAACGAAGAATCTCTGTATTCAATGTTGTTTACTCGCGCGAGAGTTGGAAACTAATTATATCCGCAGAAAAACATCCTCGTAGTACAATTAGATCATTTCTATTTCAATCTCTCTTGTCAGAGTATCGGCGCGCGTGTCTAGTAGTGTCGACGAACCGCGAAAATTTCGAGCAACTATGTAATCGAAGCGCCGACGATGACGCATCGCGCGCGCGAGAGCAGCAGTTGAAGTAGTTGTGCGCGCGACACAGAGTGGGAGATGTAAGTTCCGTGACGGAGAGTTTTCGGCAAGTGCGCGCGTCGCTGCTTCGCGACCGATGACGATATTCGGCCTCGTTGAAATTCCAAGCGCATGCGAAAAAACTATATCGGAATTCGCACCTCGTAGCGTGTTTGATCTACTCGAGCGAAGAGCAATGCGCGAATTTGAAGTTTAATCGGTTCGTTGATAGCAGCGTTCGCATCCGGTGGGCATTGATTGTAGTACGTGTTGCAAGTTTAATATTGAAGAGCCGCTGAAGCGCCTTGAAAAATTCAACGCCACCCGACACAGACGGGATCGAAATACTCGTTAATTGAAGATGCCGAGAACAGCGTCGTATAAAAAAGAAAGCTCTTAGCACGCATACTTCTCCTACTTCCCAATTCGAGACATTGCCGATAGATATACAAGATCGTGTACCCTTCCGCCGACGACGCACGCGAAGACTGCCGTATTAATTTGGCCGCCCACGTCGGCCACTCACCTCATGAATATCATATCTTTTTTCAATGTAACGTCGGGTTCGCGTCGCTGCTTTTTTTACGCTAATTACGCATCGTGCTATTCTTCTTCGCGGGCGACGTTGTTCGTTCCTCACGAAGTATGCAATTGATGGTACCATAAAAAAAAAATTAGCAATTAACTTCAGCGATTACCAAGTTCGAAGAACGGGTTTGAAAAATACAATTAGTCTTCGGTCGCTGTCATTGAGTCATTCTCGATCATTTATCCAATATACAGCTTGAAACTTCATTTGCAATTATTCCGAGAATCGATTTACTCGATGGACCTTTTGATCTTTATCGAAAAAATAGCATCGTTACTTTCACCATCAAAAAAAGATTCTTCAAACGTTCATTGTGTCGTGTAATTGTGATGATTCGCCGTTTCGATCCGTTCGTACCTTATTATCTCAAGGGTAATTATTAAGCTGACCACGGGTGTAGAAAAGTTTCAGGGTGAAGCTTTATAGCTATTCCGCGTACGGACGCGGCAGCACACACACGAGCGCGCGCCTGCGCATTATCACGTGCTCGCTCAATCCAGGCAAAGATTCAATTAGAATTAAAATTGCTCGTAAGAGTTCTCACTACTGTTCCAATCAGCTATTTCAAATAAATCCCGAAAACATGCAGTCAGACGTAAATCTTGATCAAAAGTTAGAGTAGCTAGATAATAGTTTTACCTTACTTCAAATTCTTATTTTCAGTAGTTACAAAATTACTTCTTGCCGATAAATCTGTTTTAAAAGCTATTTTCCCACCTATTTTAAAACATTTCCAAACGTTCCAAACAATGATTCATTAAAATCCATTTAGTAGAAAAGTTAGCTGACAGAAAACACATATCCTCACAGACAGACGTCAGAATAATGACTGCCGTCTATTAATGAATTACGACCCGAAATATATAGGATAGGTTTTCATTAAATACGCCCAGAAGGCCTAGATTTTATAAAAAAGTAAAGATTGAAATATGTAATGGCAAAAATAAAAAGTCTGTGGTGAAAGATGAAGAACTTTTAAAGAAAAAAAATAAAACAAAACTTCCTCTGCCAGAAAGCAAAAGAGGGGAGGGAGAGACTCGATTTCAATGAAGTATATTTTTGTACGTGAAGCCATAAGTTTTCGACGATGCCAGAGGGCACAGATTTTAATCGGGCTCAGGTTTACTGTTGATAAATTAATGCAATGTTCGTGTCGTTTGAACAAATACTCAATATTCGCAAATAGCTTTGCAACGATAGAACGATGATGATAAAAGCCGGATGGAAGCGTAAGTTTCTGCGCAGTACATGGGAAAACAAAAGCGAGGCGCAGGTATAATGCAAGACTCATGACAAACGAGGTCCTTGCAGGATAAACCGCAAATCGTTTTGTAATTCATAGCTATATCATAATTAAACGTCGATTTATCGGGAACAACTGTACTTAAATAAATGCGATTGAGCGAGCGCTTGTGTCGACAACGGAATTACTTTGGTAAATCATCGTTGTAACGCCCGAAGTAAGCAATTCCACATAGTCTCTCCTTCTCCTTTCTCCGCAAGCTATTCCCGCGTCGTTGAGAGGGAGCGGAGAAGTCGTTGCTGAAGTTTGTACACTGAGAGAATTCATATGATAAAATTTGCCATAATCCGTAGTCAAAATTGCTACGAAACATATAGTAATCATGGGATTAACTTTGACTGCAGTCAAAATTGCTATCTAACATGATGCATGAAAATTCTCCTCCCACAGCCTTCCTAAAATATTAGGGGAGACTGGTTGCATACCTCTCATAAATATAGGGAACCAAAACTAATGCATATAGATACCTAGTGTATCTCTGCAGCGATCCAAGTTAACGTACTTTTTCAACCAACAATCACACAATAACAATATAGTAATATTTACCATTTTTGAAGTTTCACTATTGAACATAGTAAAATTTACTAGAACCTAGTGCAATTGATACTATAAATAGATTACAAAAGATTAGCTCGGTAAATTTTACTGTTACACAGCAATTTTTTCTTCTTCGGCAAATTAAATTAAAGCGTTATATTTAATTCAAATTATTCTCGAAGGTTAAATTAATCTTGTAATCTTGAATTTCTTTAGAATAAGGCGTATACGGTTCATCGATACCTTACCGTTATAACCTATTACACGCATGATTCAGACTGACATTTTTTTATATAGCAATCAAACGTTGATTCTGTCACTTGCAAGAATTGAATTGCCATCTACACGTAGCCCTTGCAACTTATTATCTAAGTAGTTGTTTCTGCGCAATGTGCAGAGTTGTTACTGCGCACGCGTTAGGGACTTCAATCCGACCCTAGTAATTTTTGCCATGTTTATTCTAAAGATCTTTCGAAACATAACCGCTTTTATTATTTGTTGTAACAAAACTTACAATATCGTCATATAAAAATTATTATGGCTGTAGTAGACATAAATAACAATTTAATAAATTTTATAATGACTGTAGTATACCCCACGGTCACTGTGTTTTGTAGTAAATTTTACTGCAACTATAGCGAATTTTATTATAGCGATTCTCTCAGTGTAAGGAGAAGTCGAAGAGCGAGCGTTCGCTTCAAGCGAAGCAGAGGGAGAGGGAAAAAGACGATACGAGGGAACAAACGACGAAAAAAGAAAAAAGAAACCTCGATGAAAAGAGAACCTCGAGAGAATATCATGCATGCCTTCATCTTGTGAATTTCACCAGAGAGCGAAGCTTGTCGAACGCGTTCGCGTTGGTCACTCAACTACCTAATTTATCGACGATGTATTTATTTCTCTATTCAATTATTTTACCAAGATACAATTGACGGTAATACAATACTAAGTTAGAGCATACTGTCGAAACTTGTAGAGACACATTTTTTACTAATGTTGAACTGCTTTCTAATAAGTTTTTCATTTTTTTTCCTCTTCCTTGCACGTCCATGAGATATTCTTGAGAAAACATAACGAAGTTACTCGCGTGAAAGATGAAGATGAGATTTCTTGTTTACCTCCCCCATCATCGTAAAAATGACTTGATGCTTCTTTTCCCCGCTTCTTCTTCGTCTTCTCCTTCCTTAGAAGAGAGCTGCAAAGTAGTTAGAGGTGTTTCGACAGTCGGTGGCCTTGTAAATAAAATCGAAGTCGATTTTTTCATACGGATCATGGTGTTCTGCTTTGATTACTTTACCACGAAAAAGAGATAAAATATTCAATTTCAGACTGTTGTGCTTCAAATGAAATCGAGCCTTCGCGCCAAATTTACCCACATCTGAAGCAAGAGAAAGAGAGAGAGAGGGGGGGGGGGGGAGCGAAAAAAAAGAAGCAAAGCTAATTAAGAAACAACAAGTAAGCGCACTGTGACGCGAATTTGGTTCTTTTTGTTCTTGCACTGGCTCACAAAACACGTAGGAGTATGCTAATGAACTTGAAGCAAGTAACGGCGGCGATTTAACGCAAGTTTCGTCGGTTGCACATTGAAGAATGTGATGACGACGATGACCGCTAGTATATAATAGAAGTCCCACGCTCTTCAATCCAAACACACGTTGCTGTTATTCGACTTCAAGAAACGCCGGCTCGGCTGATTTCATGCTGCGGTGAAGAATCACATGTCAGCATGATTTATAGCTTTTCAAATTCCTCGAAGCCTCATTAGACTCGTCATCTGTGGCATTGAACTTGTGGCCGTATTTTTACCCTGGAATGTATTTTTCAAGCGGAATCGCCGTCGCGCCGTCTACTATCCTCGAAAAAAACATCGGATCAACGGCTATTCGATCATCAACCTTGAAAAGATAAAAAGAAAACACTTGCCAAGAGTAATAAATCAATTGAGGGCGTAGCGAGAGTATGCAACAAAATGGCAGCGGTACCAGCGGAAATTATAGAGCTCGACTGTTATCTGCCGCAGGGGGAGGATCGAGCCGAGCGTAGCTCCTACTCTTCTTTGTTGCCTGCTGGCGAACACGATCTCCTTCCTTTTCAGTCTGGGCGTATTTAGCACACGAGAGCTGAAGTAGCTTGACGAAACACTGACTTGACTTCAAGCTATACTCAAACTGACAAAGCTTTCAGCACCGTGCGCGAGATGTACTTTCCATGAGTATACGTATTAAATGCGAATCAAGTCAAACGGAATATACGTCTTACGGAGCGACGCCACGATTTTGGTACATGTCTGAAGTTTTTCTATCGACGATTACTTCAACAAGGTAGCTCTTCGGAAAGGTCTGACGAACGTGCGCGCGAGTCTATCTTTGTTCATGGTGAACTTGACTCAACTGCTAATGCGTGTGCATGGATGGGGGGAGGGAGTTGCTTGCTGCTGTTGCACACATGCAGACGTAAGGAATGCTAGGGATCGCCGCCGCCGAGAGAGAGGGAAAGGAGCCGCATTCCAGTTTATATCCTTACATACCCTTAGCGCCACTATATACGTAACGAATACATTGGAAGATTTCTCTTTATCCCCTTCCTCTGTGTGTGTGTGTGTGTGTGTGTGTGCGTGCGTGCGTGCGTGCGTGCGTGCGTGCGTGCGTGCGTGCGTGCGTGCGTGCGTGCGTGCGTGCGTGCGTGCGTGCGTGCGTGCGTGCGTGCGTGCGTGCGTGCGTGCGTGCGTGCGTGCGTGCGTGCGTGCGTGCGTGCGTGCGTGCGTGCGTGCGTGCGTGCGTGTGTGTGTGTGTGTGTGTGTGTGTGTGTGTGTGTGTGTATGTAATCGGCAGAAAGGGAGAGAGAGAAAGAGAGGTAAACCAGATAGTAAACAAAAACTGTTATATGT
Source organism: Phymastichus coffea (assembly GCF_024137745.1). Taxonomy (NCBI): domain Eukaryota; kingdom Metazoa; phylum Arthropoda; class Insecta; order Hymenoptera; family Eulophidae; genus Phymastichus; species Phymastichus coffea. Next base: position 29,410 of record NW_026706839.1, read on the forward strand.
AGTTTTATCTTTTTTATTTTAGTTTTTCGGAGAGAAACTTTTTTCTTTTGGCGGGGAATGCATTTCTCTCTCTCTCTCTCTCCTTCCTGGAATACTGGCTTCCCAAATCGAAAATTCAGATTTGTCCTCTTTCCCTTCGCGAATGATTTACGATCTTTGAAGGCGTAAATCATTGTGTTGAGAGTTCAAACATACGCACGTAACTTCAAACGTACGTAGGTATACGTACGCGCGCGCATGCGATCGCCAAATAATGTCGAAATCGTTCGCGTAGGTCTTTGTCCTCATTTGCAATTAAAGCGCGCTGTCGCCGCGAATGCCAAGTAGTAGGAGAGAGCGAGGCCATTTTGTCGACGCGAGGAAGTAGCCGATTTCCGGCGGAAAATTTTTATAAGCTCGCGCCCGCCTGAGCTGCCGTCGAACGAAAAGAACGCCAGATTTCATCGTTAATATTTATCAGGTGATTACGAGAATCCGCAAGTGTCAGAGATTTTCTATATGAATTTCATGCAAATTTCATACAAGCGCATCGTTCGAGTTAGCCTGGCAATTTTTTCCACTAAAGAGACATATCGAGTAAATGTAAATTCACTCGAGGGTGAAGCAAATTGCGAGGAGGGTATCTGACAAATTTTTTGTTATTGGCAGAGACAGGGGTAGATGAAAATATGGAGATGTATTTTCTTTTTGAATTTATTTTATTTTATTTTTGAGGGGAAACCTGGCTTGTCGCCAATAAAGTTGGTCAATAAAATGACCCTTAATATTGACAAGTCAAAAATGGGGCGCAAAATAGATAGCACCAAATTCCCTGCGATATTGTGGATGTTTTATTACACACGAGCAACGACCGAAGAAAGAAAAAGTGCATAGAGATGCAATTGATTTGCAATTATAAAAAAGTTTGCGTTTTGTGGATGTGGTGGTACAAGTCATTTCTAAATTTACACGAACGAAAAGAGAAAATAAAAATTTGTTGTAATATTTTCTAATTCATAAATTGCATATTTACTTTGATATTCGGAATGTTCTATTTAAATATACTAAATTCCCGCGGTACAATTGGCAATAATGTACGATACTTTACGATAATAGTATTTTAGTCATTCATGAGCAAAGTGTATAAAAAACAGCATAGGATAAAAGCTTTCCCCACCTATTTCCATGAAATAACCCTTTAACACGACAAAACAACAAAAAAACATTGCCGACAGGCCAAGTAGAGAAAAACACAGCCTCGGATGAATTCATGAAATCATAATTGGAGATTTGAACGTGTGGTTCGATGCTCTTTTCTGTATCTTGAACCCTCATGCATTTTGATCATTTTGAATCCCTGATAATGACCATAGGGATATATGTAAGCCATCTGCCGTTCTCCCATTACGCACGCGCGTTGAGTGTTCTTGATTTATTAGTAAACATGTGTCTCTTGGCGTTCCAAAGTAGCTTAACCCTCTTTTACTACTCTATCGACGAAACTTTAGGGTGCATGCTCGTTTTGACAAAGTTCAAATATCATTTTTTTTGTAATTACAAAACTTTTAACGACAAGTTTTACAATCAATATCGTCTGCTCTTATTTTTCCAGAAGTAGACAATTTACTCGTTAATCTCAAATGACTGTATTTCTATTGGATAATAACAGATCATACTTTGGAAAAATGACTTTTTTCAATACAATTTGTGAAATATTGAAACAAACACGGACAGTATTTCAACATAACTAACCTCCGATATCCAAATTCATCACTTGCATAACGAAATACCAACTCACGATAGGTCCAATAGAACGACTCGTTTTATAAAGTTTCGCCGATTTCAACGGTGTTTTAGCTTTCATATTCAACCTGTTTTAATGCAAACACGAGAGTTGCTGACATTTAAAAAGTTTTTTTCGAAGAAACCGGTCTAATTGCTCAAGTTCTGACTTAAAAAAAATTGTAGAACATAACCGAATAAGATTATTATGGATTTCGGATGTAATCAATACACCCTACTGCAAAGAATCCACCTCGATCGATTTCGTTATCTGCCGAAAAAGAAAAAATATCCTTTTGAAAAAAAAATCTATTCCGTATACATAGAAAAATCTGGAAGTTGTATGCAGCAGCCGTCCTTCGCGAGGGGCGTACAGACAGGTTTTATTCGCTAAGAGAAAGAGAGAGAGAGAGAGAGAGAGAGAGAAAAAATCGTCTAGGCGATTTCCGGTGAGCCCCTTGCCCGCGCAAGGCAATACACCACCTGGCCCCTCCAGCTTTGGTTCAAAGTTGAACGGCCTGCGTTTTTATTTTTTTTAAGCTGCGTGAGGCCCTCGTCTCGTAACCAATACCCGAAAAAAAAACTTCAGACACGCTTCTCTTCTCCCTCCTTTCCCGGACACTTCCGCTTCGTTGAGGGAAGACTCGTTTGTTACTTCGTTTTTTTTTTTTTTCTTTTTTCCTCTTCGAGTTTTGGACTTTTTGAACGGTCCACTTTCGGGATTGAGAGCAAAATACACGTAGAGAAGAAAAAAAAAACATCGGTTGCCTCATCAAAAGTTACTCAATTTTGGTTTTCCAAAATGTCCAGATTTTCCGAAATGTCGAAATGCTAAAACGAGGAGGAAATGGTTGAGCCACGCGGATAACTTATTGCTATCATTGGAAATTTCACCAAACAATTTGGAAGTCTTCTCAATGTCGGGGGTCGAGAATTCCTTCTGTATTTTAGATCGCCGCAAAAATAGTCACCGCCTCGGAGATAAAGCTATCAAAGAAACGGGAAGTCCCCCTGACGATCAATCTAAAATCAATCAACGCGCCTTTGAAGAAACCTCTATAAGAGATAGACATCACCGCGCCGATATAATCTTGCAGCGGCAGCACAGTCACCGAAACAAAAAAATAAATAGCGATCGGCTAGTCGCATTCCATGGAAAAATGCTCTCTCGCGACTAACAGTAAAGTAAGAAAAAGAAAAGGTGGCAATTAAGCGTTATACGTCTGGGCTCGCTAGGAATGCGCGGCTTTTTATACCTATTATACTTTCACGCGCGCATGACATTGATCCACATTCGCGCCAAATAATACACTCGCGATGGCATAATCCGCGCGCGATTATCGCGACTTCTTTTCGCAAATTGCCAGTTACATTGAAGGCAGAGAAAGTGTGTATATTTATGTTTTATGTTGCTCGGTGAAGAGAAATAATGACGTCAGGCAATGGTTACGTATAAGGGAAGTTTACTGCAGCTCCTAAAAGTTTGATCTTTCTACCAAACGATTTTGGAAGAAGACCGTTTGCGAAAGTGCAAACATCGAACTTCTGCGCTTCTCGCTAAGCCTGTACCAAGCGATTGATGAAATTCTGTAAAAATCCTGATATGACAACGTCCAAATTTCCATCTCGTTACGTACAATGTCAGCTCCAATGACGAATGCGTAAAAAAAAATTGCGACACGAAGTTAGATTGGGAAAAAAGGAAAAAAAGCGCTTGCTACGAGGATTTTTCGATTAGCAAGGGAAATTGGCCGAGGTGTATTAGCAACTTTGCGGCGTTTCTCATTGCCAATGCGACGCGTCGCGAACAGCAAAGATCTCTCTCAGACGGTGTTTTTCGTTACATAAGCGATGCTCCAAAACAAATGGATTGTGTATGTGTATTAATCTTAAAAATTGTCAGTAGCTTGCTGCGAGGATACTTGGACGCTTGAATGTTGGCAAAGCGTTTCTTTGAAAAGGGAACTCGAACGGGGGACAAAAAGTTACTTGCGAATAAATCGTGAAATGCGAAAAACGAAAATTTCTCGTCAACGCCGAGCAAACGGTTAAAGGCGAAAGTCAGAGGCTCCCAATCGACCAATCGAGAGTGAGCGTTGAGTCAAGGCGCTCAATGTAGTGAACTAAAAGCAGCTTCGCACGCAATTCTGATCTTAGCACGCGCGAACGGTTACTATACCTAGACTTAAACTCGTCGGCGAATGCGGTCCGACGCACTAAATATAGCGCGTATTTTTAAAGCGGAAGAGACGCGACACCTCTAAAATTAGTCGATGCTCTCTCTCTCTCTCTCCTCTCTCTCTCTCTCTCTCTCTCTCTCTCTCTCTCTCTCTCTCTCCTCTCTCTCTCTCTCTCTCTCTCTCTCTCTCTCTCTCTCTCCCCAAGTCAATGGGAGAAGAGGAATGTAGAGCGGAAGCGCGGAAAGCTTTTTTTAAACGCTCATCACGCATTGTGTCGCGCCTTCCTCTCTCGGCCGCGCGCGTCGCGGAAAAAAAAATCATCGCCGTGCGCGCTTTACGTTCATTCATGCGTTCGCCGCCGCGAGCAGCAAAATCACATTACAATGCCTTTTGACACAAGTTCTGCCATTCAGTTGCTAAGTTCATTGTCGTCCACGCCTATGGCGACGCGTTGCGTCGCGACTTTCAACAATGCAACGACGTTTTTTTTTTCCTTCATCGTTTTATCTTTTGTTCACTGAGAAACGCGGAATCGAGCAAATTAGCCTTTACACGAGTTACTTTGATAAACGAGGGAATATCACTCATTCGTCGTTTTACGATTTTACGTCATCGGATTAACATAGTCAACCGTGAAGTGTGCAAAAAAAAAAGACGAAGGCGTACACAACCAATGTATTTTAGATTTATAAACGGTTCGACATTAACGCATTAGCGAAGAACATAAAGATCCAACGCTTTCACTTCGAGCTGCGTGCGGTGCAGTTAGTAAAGTTGTCATCCACTTAATAAGACAAGACGCGGAAATTCCGGTAGCAAAGACATTAAGATTCGTGTACGCATATGAGATTCAAGTATCGAATAAAAAAAAGGAGTAAAATAAACATCTGGTACTTTGATTGCAAATTTTATTACTGGTTCATTTATACTCTCGTTTTCTCAGGTGCGCGGTGACTGATGCCATAGCCAAGCGCCTGTGCGCTTGCGTAATTACGTTATATTCATTTAATATTCTTGTCAAGCTGTATTTTATGTGTGTTCTATCAACTGCATTGATCTGCGCAGAATAAAATGACAACGCGCTTAGAATATCCACTTTATAATACTAGTGATATTTAGACTCATTTTTTCGTCTATTTTTACATTCATTTTCATCGAAACTTTCATTGGCGAAATTGCAAATTCAAAAGTTCAATATGCGTTAAATATTTCCATGATTTAATATGAGATGTAACCAATGATATTATTCACTGTTAAATAAATATGCAGTTACGTTGATACTTATGATTTAAAACTCTTATCAATGAAGTTTGAAGTTTTTATCATAGGAAGTTCTGCATTAAAGAATGATCAAAGAGTTTAAAAACAAGTTATAAATGTAATATAAATTCTAAAAACATTATAGTTTTCTAGAATCATATCCTTCACGATGTAAATAATATACATCGGTAGGCATTCACAGTTGTAATCAGTGCAATTTTTAAAATCTTCTAATATTTCAGTAACTGGATGAAGTCAAAAATACTGTACAATATTTTATCGTGATAATCTGTTGATTTAAACTTTCGCAAAGAGCAAAATTCATATTATGCCAACTATAAATTTTTCGAACTTCTAATCATCTACGAAAATCTGTAGTAAGCTTTCATCAGCGTACATAGCACACATATACTATGACATAACTGATCACGTGATTGTCTTTCAACCCAACAGATCACGAATAAGAACAAACTGGCTTCACTTTATCAGGTTCTCTTTTTTACAAAAGGAGGATCTGGAAAATATTTTTCAAGTTTTCGCTCTCTGTCTCTCTCTCCTCTCCTCTCTCTCTTTCCTCTCCTCTCTCTCTCCTCTCCTCTCTCTCTTTCCTCTCCTCTCTCTCTCTCTCTCTGTCTCTCTCTCTCTCTCTCTCTTTCCTCTCCTCTCTCTCTCTCTCTCTCTCTCTCTCTCTCTCTCTCTCTCTCAATAAGCAAATAATTCAGCATCATTTGTGCTATAAAAATGGCGGCGTAAGTAGCTTACATGCGAAATGCAGCATGATATGACGATATCCACGGAAATGATTTCTCAACGCGTAGAATTAAGCAATTTTTATTTTATTAAATAGCTTTAATAATTCTTAATTTGGCAACCGACGCCGTATTCTAAGTGACTGTAACTACGTTACCAATCTTTTTTTTTGAAGCTGTAAATTGTGCCACACCTACAATCGAGATTATGGTTAGCGCAACGGCTGTTTAATCCCAACAAAAGATAAGCTATTTTTTGTTATAGAATTCCTTTTTTTACTTCTCGTTCGATAGAAGTGCAACAAAGAGAAATCCACATCGTCGAGTCACGCAGCAGAGTTATTCATTAGCGTGCACCTGCGGACTTTTTTTGTCGTCGCATTGAAGCTATACGATTGAGACATTTCGCTAACGAGTCTAATTAACTTTCTTGTGTGGGGGGGGGGGGGGCAGTCGTTGATTTTTCCTTAGCGTGTCAGCGTCAGAGGATCGGTAGCTAGCTGATTGTTGTTCCCTTTTAGTGCGTAAAATTTAAAAAAAATGCTCGCGACTTGAAATTAATCGTTGTTCATTTCTTCTTGCGTTATATCAATCGTCAAGTAGAAAACTGAAAAAGTGTATCAATTTTGTGGCTTAATTGACAGATCAATCTTGACGAGATGCCCAAACAAAGGTATCCCGAAAGACGAGGCGAGCGATTCTTCGCGTGGCTTTTCCTTTTCGTTTGCTGAATCATCAAAACAGCGTTGTCACGCACAAATGCATAATTCGAAATACACGAAGAAGCAGGTGGTAAAAGCTGCTTCGGAATGTCGTCGCGTGAAAGTGAATCAGCAGAAAGATGAACTGTGTGCGGTGCGCAAAGGTCCGCGGGTGATTCCGCGACTTTGTATGTGTGTGTGCGTGTGTGATTGATTCATATCTCTTGACGCAGCGCACGAGACGTCAGAAATTAAATTTGTATATTGCGCGCGTCTATCAACGCCTCTTCAAACATCTTGCTTCGTGCTTTATCTTAACGCTTCCAATCGCCGGTGGGGGTGATTTCGCAGTTGGTATTGTCACGAACATTATACTGCGGCAATGGCAGTCCCATTCTTATATTGCATCGCGCGTAACCGTATAGCAAAAAAAGAATGCTCGATACACCTCTTCCTGTTCCCGGCGACGTGCTGCTTGATCCCGCGCAGTATCGCGTTGCTCGCGCGCGGTGGTTAACGGCAAGTAACGGATTAACGCTTGACTTTGACCGTCGAGAAGAGACAAAACAGCAGCAACACTTTGGTATTATATTCCTCGATGCGTATGTAATTGAGTTATGCCTTGTGCCCCGAGGCTGCTTTATTTTTGATACACGAATGAACGGTCTGCCTCGTATGAACTACGATTGGTAGGTTGACAGGTTGCAATTTCGCAGTGAACGCTGAAGATTCGAGAGCTTTGCTCCTCTTTCGAATCTCCTTTTTTTTCTGTGCGAGAATTCTTTTTTTCTTTTCAACCGCGATTCCTAGATGCTCCGACGGGGATGACTGTAGCTGTTCCCGCCACTGGTCTTTCGATCTCGATTTATTCGAAATGAAAATGTTTATTCCATCGGAATTTCGTCCGTGCTCAGCGGCGTAAGATTATTGCAACGCTGCTATTCGCTGTGTCGCCCGAAGGTAGCCTTCTAAATCGAATCGCCGATGTAAGAGGACATGAAATGGCTGAATAATACATGCAGCCGAAACAGAGATAACGGATATGAGAGAGTGGTGAAAGGTATTCTGTAAATACCCCCTCCCTACACACGCACACGCACACACACACACACAACGGGGAAATTCCCATGGCTCATCGTGCAGTCACGCGACGTATTGAAAGAGGGGTTGCGATTTCTATTTTCAAACTTACCGCGCCGTTCGTCCCTTCTTCATCGACCGCCACGTTTTCACACGTATATTAACTCTTTGCTAATTCGTTTTTATCATTAGAACTTTTAAATACCGTAGGTTTAATAAACTCTGCTTCCAAGGACTGGGATTCCTCAGGTCCGAACGGCGACGTTTTTCCTGTGTGTTGAATAACAGAATACTGAAAAGACGCGCGACATAAAGAAAAAAAGTAGTTCAGGATGAAAATTCAAGAAAGAAAAGAGCGACGGTGACATCATAGATCACGAATAGCTGGTAGAAACAGCGCGCGCGAAATCGATTTTTCCCATTACCGTGTGCTCCGTTTTTTCTCTTCTTTTATGCCTAGCGCGAAAATACACGACGAGGAATTTCTGGAAAAGCAAGTTGATACTTCATCCCCAATTAAGGACGGCGCGGAGAGAGATTTCTTGGAAAAAACACTGTGTAGACGCATCCTCATTTTTATTCGCAATCTTAACGGCGCGATCTCTCCGCCGCTGCGCCGTGGAAATTAATTTTCGACTATAACGCGCAAACTCCCTTGACCTTGCGTACACGCCGTATTTCCACTCGCTGATTATTATTATTTTTTTCTCCCATTAGCTTTTGTTATTAAGAGAGAGATTATATTTTAATAGCAGCGGGATTCGGATTCTACGGATGTCTCGCGCGTATATCTGCACGTGAGCTGGCACTTATCTCTTTTTTCGGTCTGGCTCTATTTCTTATCTCGCGAAGTCGAAATAATTTTTTTGCCTGCGAGAGTCTGTTTTTTTCCCCCGACCTCTCTCGGACGCGAGCGCGTACAGTTCGAGTAGTCGTTTTTTTATCTCTCCGCGAATGCGTAAGTGACTTGGAGCTGCAACGCCAGTAACGAGGAATCGGACGTATCGATTTTTCGCGCACGGGTAAAGGCGACGCAGGTGGCGCATTTGCAGCTAATAAACTCGGTGCGCGCGAGGTCAAGTGTAAATATACCGTTCAAGGTACGAAGCTCGTTGTAAACATTGTACCGGCGCACTGGCGGAGCGAGGCCCGGCGCCCGCGCCGGCCGATAAAACTCGCGTCGTGAAAACGAGGCGCGCGGCGCTCTTGGAAAATTCGATCGATACAGTTTCGCGCGGCCGTCGCGGTGCAGCAGTCCGCGTTCGGAAGCCCGCGCCGCGCGGTCGTAAAGTGCGAGCGGCGGCCTTGAGGCTGATAAATAGAAAAAGAAAAGAAGACAGCAGTTGCAGCCGAGCGAGCGCGTGCGCCCGCCGTAAAAATCCTATTATACCGAGTCACGACGGCGCTATAGATTAAGAGGAGAAAAAAAAAGGAACGAAGCGGAACGCAGTCGCGCACGCGCGCGCCCAGATCGTCAGTTGTATTATCGGCGATAAAGGGCGATTTGCATGGGAATCCGGGCGGCAGAGAGAGGAGCGCGCGCGGTTTCGCTTGCGCGTGCGTCGAGGAAGGTTGGACGCGCGGAGGTGTCCCAGCAGGACGACGAGTAATCGCGCGCGTGCGCCTTTTCTCTTTTTTCTCTGTTGCAGTGTGCCAAAGCATAGACATAAGAAACCAGGTGAGCGAGTTCTCGAAGCTGGAGGGATGCCGCGTGATCGAGGGCTTCGTGCAGATCCTGCTGATCGATCAGGCGAACGCCTCGTCCTACAATGATCTCGTCTTTCCCGACCTCGTCGAAATTACCGGATACCTCTTGCTGTTCAGGTACGAGCTAGTTGCCAGCCGATCGCGATCCCCGCACGCGAATCTGATTTATTTTTCGCGTCATAACGAGAGGAAACCGGCGCCGCTTTATTGCTTATTAGCGAGGAAGTTGCAGCGAGTGAGTCGCAACTCTGGAAAGCCAGAGAGAAATACACGCGAGCGCGGGCTTATTGTGCTCCGTGGCAATGAAGCATTGAAAATTCATTTGTTGTTGAATAATAAATAGGCACTCTCGTTATGGAAAAAAAACGGCTTTTTCTTCATTACCAAGCAGACCTTGCCTGCTGAACGCGTTTCCGCATAATTCCAACTGTAGTAGTAAAAAGAGGAAGATAATTTACAAGCCGCGCGAGTTTTACAACTGCGAATAGTAAAAAAAATCGATGCTGTTTGCAGAGTACAAGGACTGACGAAAATAGGCAACATATTTCCCAACCTGACGGTCATTCGGGGCCACCAGTTGTTCGTCAACTACGCCTTGGTGGCGTTCGAGATGATGAGCCTACAGGAGATCGGACTGCACTCGCTGACTGACATAATGCGCGGCTCCGTGCGCTTCGAAAAAAATCCTTTGCTCTGTTACGCCGACACCATAGACTGGGACCTCATTGCTACTAATGGCAAAGGGGAAAACGTTATTTCGGTACGTATCTCATCTCAACCCACTTACCGTTTTCACTGCAAGTTTTCCCGCTCGAATTCTTGTCTATGTTTAGCGAATGAAAGTTTCTCGTAAAGCGATGATGCTTAAATTATGTGGGCGCTAGTGCGTATGATTATTTACTGTAAAAATATGACAATTAACGTCTGAATGAGCATCCGAACCGTCTGCGCACAAAGCTTCGTCAAACGGCGAAGCTCAGCTGCTGCTAATTAAAACTTGGACAGTTGAGAAGCCGCCTTAATTGATTGCAAACTCGGACAAGTGAAAAACCAAATACGTTCGGTCTTTTTGCGAGCGATCGATAAATTGCGCGAATAATCGCAGTGAATCGGCATCTCTCGTTACTGGGCACAACATCGCGGCAGAAGCATCGTCCGGCTACCGCGCAAGCTCGCGCGGGTGGGCGAACCTGCCCGACGGCTCGGCCGGTCGTTTGCGCTTAGAGCGCGTCCCGCGCAAGTACCAATGATTACATTGCGCTGGCGCGCGCGTCCGCGTCGACGTTACACCGCGGGCGTCGAACGTAATCGCCGGGCAAATCGGCCGATAAGACCGTTCGCTTCCGGTCCGCGCGTTCGCTCTCGCGCAAACTGGCCGACCACGCGAGACCCCGGCGTTTCCTTAAATGGTAGCCTTTCTCGCGGGCGGCGCGCGCGTTGCGTTAACAGCGCGGCCGATTACGTCAAGGAAAAACAATACTGGCCCGAGCTTCCCGAGTGCGTCAATCAACGCGCGCGCTTACATTCGTGGCACGTGTCGAAAAAAAAAAGTACACGTCGCGCGCGCACGAGTAGCAGCTGAACCAAGTGAATTCTTTCGTTGTGCAACTATCGAATTTGCCGAGGTGTAGCGCTGAATTAGTACCTTGTTTACGTCTTTGTGCTCAGTAGTTTTCCTATATTGCCGGAAGTTTGCAGTGCAGAAACACTTTTAAAAGCACGGTGGTAATTTAGTTTTACAAATTAAATTTAATGAGGTGCCATTAAAAAAAAATTATAGACTTGTTTGTTCGCGATTTTGTTTTATCGGGGTTGCCACAAATCTGGGAAATCACTGGTCGTGTTGTGGGAATCAACAGCACGCACGATTATACCTTATAGCGAGTTTGTTCTATGCTATAGAATTGGTACAGAGCATCTCCATTTTTCCTTGTTTCCCTGAGACAAAGCTATGAAAATTCATGGTATATCCTGGAAAAAGCCGCGAAAAAATCGGGCTAATTTTATCGTAGTGCATCGCGGCAACTCTGTTTTCATAATAATAATTAGTGATAATGCAACAAAGTAAAAAATATACGACGTTGAGCATCAGCCATCAAATAAAATAAATTCAACAATATTTAATAGAATTGGTGAACCTATTTTATCTATGGATTGATCCTCAACGTCGTTTTTTAAATTTTATTATTCTTTTGGCAGTCGTGAAGAAGGAATACGCTCGTCATGTTATTCGTATCACAAAATTCACCCTTACGAAGCCGCCGCACTATCTTTGTCTTGAAGGCTTCTTTGAATCGGCAATCATTCATATAAATAATTAACGCTTTGTCGTAAAATCCCACGTCCAACGAGAGAAAATTGAAGAAACGAGAGTGGAAGAAGCATCGCGCAGCCAAGAAAAAAAAATTGAAAGCGACGAAGCAAAGTTGTTGAACTGTCTCGCGGAGCTATATTCGCGGCTCTTTCTTGTTGCAAAGACGCCCCGACGACGCCAGAGAGAGAGAGAGAGAGAGAGAGAGAGAGCGAGAGAGAGAGAGAGAGAGAGAGAGAGAGAGAGAGAGAGAGAGAATGCGCATAAACAAAAGAGGCGATTTGGCTCGCGAGCTACTTCCACCCCAGACGCAGCGAGGATAATTCAATGGGTTCCGTGCCGCGGTCTTGTTCTATTTTTTTTGTCGCTTCGGTTAATTGGAATAAAATTCCGCCAAGATTGTTGACATGTGCGTTTCGGTTCCGTTCAAGACAAATCAATTAATTGTCATCCAGCGACAATCGCACAAGTTTCCAGCATCGATGCAGACATAATCGTCGGGGTAATCGGACGGGCACCAAGGTACAGGTGAAACAATTAGCAAGTGGGAAAAGAAGGGCATAGGGTCCGTATAAATAGGCTCCGGCGCGCAGTTTATAAAAGGCGTCGTTGTTCTATTCCCGTCCATTATCGTTCAATTTAGAATTATCGAGTGCACGCACGTTCTCTGTTCGCTTGAATTTATTCTTATCTGCTAGCGCTTGGCTCGCGGTCTCCGCGAAATCGAGGAAAATGCACGCGCGCGTTCGTAAATATCGATTATGGCCTACTTTAAACCTCTCTCGCGTTCGATGTATGTATTCCATTAGAATCCGATGTTCGCGTAGCGTGTTTGTGTGTTTTCGCGTGCTCCGAGCTGTAACTTTTGCGCGGACGAGGAGGGCCTAACAGAATTTGATTAGCTCGAGTCGCTTTGTGCTTCTTCGGCAAATTAGTTTGGCTGCGTATCGCCGTTTTGACGATATACATTCTAATTAAGCTGATTAACTGATTGCCGGATAACCTGACGGTTCATTTTCATTCGCCACGCTGGATGCAAAACTTCATTGGATTAAAATTGTACGTGTGGATAACAGAAAGAATGAAGAGGCCTGTGCTTGTGCTTGTGCAATGATGAATTTTACGGGCTCGAGCGGACCGTAACAACAAAACAAGATAAATTCTAAGTAATGAAAGAGCTGTACTCTGAATTATGAATGTCCGACATTTCATTTGATAAATTGAATTTGACGGTAAAGGCAGTTACGTGGATATATGTACATCTCTCGCCAATTAATCAAAGAAGTGTATTCTCGATCCGAATCGACGCCAATGAAAGGAAAATTAATGCGCTCGTTGAATTTTCGCCGCGCATGCGCGCCGCGCGCGCATTCCCGTGTGACCGGGGAACAGAAACAACAAAAAGAAACGCCGGTAATTAATGCCCGACATCGACAATCGAAATGGCCGGTCTCGAACGGGCTAAAACTGTTGGGAAAGGAGTCGCAAAATGCAAGCTCGTGCAAGCGCTCGGGAGTCCTTCAAGTGAATTGATGAAGCGGTTCGATTATAGAAGGTGATGCAATCGTTCCCATTGGCATTGGCATCCGCGATCCACGTGAAATTCATACTCACGGATAGAGATTTAACGATCGGGCCGATCATTTTTTATAAATCATCGAGCGTACCTTCTGATTAATATCCAAGTCAGCTGGGGCGCTTTCCCTGCGAAGTATACGAAACGAAATCCATTAACAAAGTAAAGGAGTTCTCGGCGAGCAGCGAGGAAGAGACAGTTCCAACAGAACTCTTCGCGGGTGTAAGCCTTCCTCGCGATTCGTCAATGGGATAGAAGTTTACTGTGGTCGTTGTTGACGTCGGCGTGGCCACGCGTAGAAATGAGAGGCCATAAGCGACTTTGCGAGGCGTGAAATTTCTTTTTTGTTTTCTTCTTCCTTCTGTCTTTTTCGTATCGGCCGAGCGTAGTGTCGTCCACGAGCTTTATGGAGATCTCGTGGTTTTCGAGCGACAAGTGCGGCGCGCGGTTAACTTTAGGTGTTGCGGTTTCACGCTCGCCGAGCGTTTTATTTGCCGCCGGCGTCGGAGCGCAGCCGTATGCAAACGCGTTTCGCAGGGGGATGGTTTTCGAAAAATTTAATTTTCGACAGCTTGGCCGACGCTAAATGCGCAATGACGCCCACTCGCGAGTGCTGATTAACGAGCGACGTAGATGCGACGTCGCGATCGGCGCGCTGCAATTTCACGTTACGTTCGTCTTTCGCGGCTGATTTCGATCAGTGACACGTCGAACGCAAAATGATCGTTCCCGAGGTGACGTAATAGCGAAGGAAAAAACGAAAACAAGAAGCCGAGCAGTTACGAGAGCGACGGGCAAGCTGCACTCGCACAGGTGAATAAAATAACACACTACTAGAGGTCGCACGCAGGGCGGTATTTTCGGAAAGTGGGTTGGGCCGCCGCCGAAATGGGATATGTATTTTCGCGCCCCGCGACGACTTGACCTCTTCGCGGATTTCTAAAAAGGCCGATAACCTTTTCTTTCTTCTTTATTTTTTTCTTTTTATCTTTTTCGACGGAAGCCCCGCGGTATATTCTAACGTTTCAATAAAGAAGATTAAAAAGGTATTGCAGCGAAAAGAGCCAAGTAACTCAGTCACTCTCTGGCAGCAGCAGCAGAATACGACATTCCTCCCTTATCGTCGACGCAAGCAGAGATGTCGCGTTGCGATAGCCTGGAATTCTATTACTTGCGTAACCGACCATTTTCATTTGTGCGAAAACTGTGCTAGCGCCGCATTTTCTTTTCGCGCCGCGTCTTTTACTCTCCGCTCGGTCGTCCCACTCGACCGATCAGAAGAGCATTCGATTTCGCGTAAAATCATCACTCGGCCGCCGTTCGCTCGCGGCGAGGAGATAAAATAAGCGCGCATGCAGATGCCAAATGCAATCGCGCAGTACGCAAGTGTCATACTCATTATCGGCGTGGCTGAATATTCGAAACTGCCGTAGATTATCGTGTTTACGCCGAGTACACGACGTTGCCCTCGACTCGTGAACGTGTATTATACGCGCTAATCGCGTCGCACCCACCGAGCCAATAGTTAGCCTTCCGTCTCTGAGTTAATCAAATTCGATCGTTGCGTCAGCCTTGACGCGCGCCCGTAAACAATTTACGCGACGATCGCCGATTTTCACTGGAGGGTTGGCGACTGGCTCGTCGATTCCAATTCGACCATCGCGGGACCTTGCCGCTCGCGGCGTCGACGACGCGAGCGCCACGCGTCAAACGCCAATTACTCGCGGCGCACGACGACTCGCCCGCCGAGCAATCTTTCTTATTGGCGCGGGCCCGGAAAGCAATTTGCTCGCCTTGCGGGAGGATCGAACACGTCAAGGCCTTATCTTTTTCTCGGTGCGCGGACTTTTCAAATTCTCGAGGCAGTGTTTTTCTGTGGTTTCGGCCGTCTGTGTTTTCTCCTTCCCGGTGTGTTGTGCGATGACCGAACGATGACCGAATATCAGCGCCTAGCATTCGGATGTTTCCAGTGCAAGAGGATGGAAACAACTAGAGCCCGCGTGACGAAAGAGAAGCGCGGAGGGCGCGGACAACGGCAGCGACTCGCCGATCCAAGAGGGCGAGGTGGTTTAAAGGAATTTAAATCAATGAGGCGCCGAGAGAGAAAAAGGGGGTGGCGCTAATTTTGGCCAGTTGCGCGCCGCCGGAACGTGGGAAAGAGAAATCCCCACGGCATTTCCACGGTTTTGCGCGAGGCCGCGTTGCCGCCGCCGCCGCCGCCACGCTCTGAAATATCTGTATAACGGTATCAAAGACAATCGTGCAGCCTGGGCGCCAACGTTTTTCTCTCCTTCGCGGGGCGATTAGCGCGTGCGAACGCGCCGCTCGCCGATTGATAATTTCAGCTTGAGGCATCGGACGACGGCGCTGGCCAATGTTCGCGGCGACGAGTGGGGACGTCTGTTGCGAGGACCAGATCGAAAATCGTTATAGGGCGGCTACCGCCGCCGCCGTCGCTGTTGAACACTCGGAATTGTTACCGAGGCGAGGAATTTGACTGACGCGCGCGCGGCTGCGACGCCGTCGAGCCTCGCGATGAAATCATTAGGGTCTGCCGGCAAGTAATAATCCCAGAAACGGAGCGCAAAGAGAGGCGAGACGCGCTCGCCCCTTTCATCTGTCTGAGCCGTCGCGCGACGATGTAGCTAGCTGACAAGCGACGCGAGCCTCGGATCGCAGCTGCAACGCGCGCGCCACGCGGCCTCTTGCTCCCTCGCCCCCCGCGAGCTTTACGATTACGAACGCGCCCGCCGTCGCTGGCATCGCAGTCGGCAGCCGCGGAAAAGTAATGATCGAATTGGCGGACAATTACGCGGCGAAAACCGCGACGCCGGATGCAGAGCAATAGCCGAGAACTTTGCCTTCTTTCTCTTCCTCGTGCACTTTTGGACGCGCTCCAAGCTTTTTGCGCTTCCTCCATATAGCTTGTCCTCGATCGATTTGCCGAACCGGCAGCGCTGCAGCGCAAACTCGCCTCAACTCGTCCGGAAATAAATAAGTAGCTGGGTGGGAAATATGGCGATACCGCGGTCAATTGCAATTTCAAGTTTACAAGACGCAATCTCGTCTTCCGTTGTCGGAAACTTGTATTGAAAAAGAATATTACGCACCGTCGGCTTGGTTTGCGAACGAGGAGACGGCCAGAACGCGAAGAGGCGAGGGCAGAGGAAAACTCGGAAACAAAGTGCGCGTGCTAATTAATGGACGGGCCGTGTATAAATTGAGCGAGGAAAATGCAGACGAGAGTTTTTAACGTACACGGAGACGCACTCTGAGGCGAGTACGTGTCGACCGCGCGGAAGAGGTGTGCGGGGAGACTTGGGGGTTGGCTTGGGCCCGACGTTTTGTTTTCAACGGGACGCGACGAATTGACAGAAGGTAACCGTCCAGGCGTCTGTTGATTACGACTTTCGTTCGGCCATGTTATCGCACGCAAACTTGCGGTGAAAAGGAAAAATAAAAAAAAATAATGATCGTTCGCTGCTGCGGCTATGATTAAGTTTTCTGCTCCTCTTATGATCCAGGGCAACAAACCTATGAACGAATGTCCGAAATGTGATAAAAGCTGTCCCAAAAGGCCGACCGTAAAAGACACAGCGCTGTGCTGGGACAAACAATTCTGCCAAAAAGGTAAGATCGCGCCTGTTTCTCTCTTTCCACGCAAAGATGGCTTTCGACCGGACAAAACGGCCGCGATTTGTTTCAGTGTGCCCGAGCGAATGCGGCGACAGAGCCTGCCTGCCGAACGGCGTTTGTTGCGATTCGTCGTGCTTGGGCGGCTGTACTGGCGAGACAGAGTGGGATTGCCGCGTGTGTCGCGAAGTGGTGGTGAATAAGACACGCTGCGTCAGCACCTGTCCGCCGGGAACCTACAAATTCCTTAATCGGCGCTGCATCACCCAGCAAGAGTGCCACACCATGCGCAAGCCACGCGAGATGGCCAACAATGTCAATCCGTATCCTTACAAGCCGTTCAACAATGAGTGCAGCATCGATTGCCCACCCGGCTACGAGGAGTATAAAATCAACAGTGAGTAGCTTTCTTTGGGAATTGGGAATGGCCGGTATTGGCCGTTCAGAAGTGAGAATCCGTGAAAATTGAGTCTTTTCCCTTGTCGAATTAGATCAATGGTCGTGCAAGAAGTGCGAAGGGCCCTGCATGAAAGAATGCGGCGGCATGACGGTCGACAGCATCGCATCGGCGCAAAAGTTACGCGGCTGTACGCTCATCAAAGGCAACCTCGAGATTGCCATTCGAGAGGGTCAGAATATCGTTCGCGAATTGGAGGATAATTTGAGTGGCATCGAGGTGATCACCGGTTACCTCAAGATCTTCCGCAGCTTTCCGATAATATCGCTCAACTTCTTGAAAAATCTCACGGAAATACGCGGGGACGAGCTCGAGATGAAGGATTACACGCTCGTCGTGCTCGACAATCAAAATCTCCAAGAGCTCTGGAATTGGACTACCAAACCTAGGCTGAAGATCGGCTCCAGGAAAGACCCCAAAGTCTCGTTCCACTACAACCCCAAGCTTTGCTTGCAGGTGAGCAATTGCGCGAAGCCAAGAATTTTTCCGCTCTTCGGTGCGCGGCACAATCGTAATTTTTTCGTCGCCAACAGACGATCGAGGCCCTCCGCGAGCGTACGGGCTTGAAACCTTTCACCGACATTGAGGTATCGTCGACGAGTAACGGCGACAAAGTAGCTTGCAACGTAACGGAAATCAAGACGGCCATACGAACGATTTCATCTAAAGCGGCGATCATCATCTGGGAGCCGTTCGTACATCACGACATGCGTACTCTCCTTGGCTACGTTATCTACTCGAAGGAAGCACCTTATCAGAACGTTAGCATGTACGAGTCGAGGGACGCTTGTGGTGGCGATGGCTGGAAAGTCGACGATGTGCCTGCTTCCGAGGACAATGGCAATATGGCACGTCAGAATACCACTAAAGATCAACTTTACAAGTACGTACACGCCAAATCCCTAGATTTTGGATTTGATTTCTTTTTCCGGTCGAGTAATCACATCCGAGGGGTTTTCCTCTTTTCGCAGAACGTACACTCAGAACATGATACTAATGATGCTCAAGCCGTTCACTCAGTACGTTTACTACGTCAGAACCTATACCATATCGACCGAACGCTCCGGAGCTCAGAGTAAGCTCAATTACTTCACCACGCTGCCGGGACAGCCGTCGGCAGTGCGTTCACTTACCATCTACAGCAATGCCAGCGATACGCTTGTCATCAGCTGGTTGGAACCGTCCGAACCAAACAGTAATCTCACGCATTACAAAATCATTGGCAAACTAGAACACTACGACTTGGTCTACTTGAGACAGCGCAATTATTGCGAAGAACGTGAGTAACTCTTTTTTTAAGACACTTCGCGGATTCGATTCTATCAGTTCCATGTCGACTGTGTAGCACTGAGACTTCTGGAACCGAAGCCAATTGCCGAAATCGCCGCCGAGGAGAAACTTCGCGCTGAGAAAGAATTGCAAGCGTCGAAAGAGCCAGAACCAGGGGCTTGTACTTGTCCGAAGCGCGAGACCGTTCCTTCGGAAAAAGAAGCTTATAGCTCGATCGCTTTCGAGAACGCGCTGCACAATCAGGTTTACATCAAACGCTCCAACAATGTCCGACGACGACGCGATACAACTACCGATAGCTTCATGCTCGAGGTTGTAAGGATGAAGCGTGAACTCAATTCTTATCAACAGGTTCGTACTCGACTAACTTTCTTTGCCCATCGAGTTTTTAATGTAACTTCAACGTGAAAATATACTTGTCACAGGAGAAAGGCATGATCAATCAAAGCAAAAAATTGGTAAGCAGCATAGCAAAAGATCGCGATCCGATGCGTCAACAGGTTGACGAAGCAACGCCGGACGGCGCTTATCAAATGTTCGAGCGTCGTGTACCGGCAACAGAGAACAACTTTGTCATGCGTAATTTGCGCCATTACGGCAAGTACAACATCATGGTGATGGCGTGCCGTGAGAAAACAGCCAATCCATCCGAACCCGAATGCTCACCCGAGTCGATGAAATCGATGCAGACAATTCGTATGGATAATGCCGATGATATTGACTCGGAAACGTTCATAGTAAAGACGCAATCGGGTAACGATAGTACCACCACTGTCACCCTTTATTGGCAAGAACCCCCGTTACCTAACGGTGCTATTGTAACTTATCATATTGAATATAGGAGAGTCGAAACTGCGAGTGTAAGTGGATGGCTCCTTTTTCTTTTTTGTTGAGGTTTTTCATCAATTATAAATTAAAATATTCCACTGACTTTTTAGCTCAAGATTTTTCCCGTATGTATAACTGGCGATCAATTTCGTGAACAAGGCAACTCGCACACCTTGACAAATCTATTGCCAGGAAATTACTCTGTTCGAGTGAGAGCAACGAGTTTTGCTGGAAATGGTGGCTATACTGTGCTCAAAACCTTCCTGATTCCGGAATCTAACTTATCGATGCCACCATGGAAAGTGACCGTGATCGTCTTCGTCTGCTTGCTGTTCTTCGTATTTGCTATCGTTTGCGGTGGTTACTTATTCAAAGAACAGTTCTTGCGCAATGTACCAAGCGTAAGGCTCATAGCTACCGTCAATCCCGAGTACGTCAGTACTACTTACCAAGCCGATGAGTGGGAGCTACCCAGAAAAAGGATTCAATTAGGTAGAGAACTTGGAAACGGCTCGTTTGGTATGGTTTACGAAGGTACGATCAGAGATCTCATTGAGGACGAGAGAGGAATCAGATGTGCTGTTAAGACTGTCACGGAGAATGCAACGGACAGGCAAAGAGTCGAATTTCTCAATGAAGCTTCAGTCATGAAGTGAGTACTATTTTAGACCGCTATTTTTTCTCTAAATACCAAGGAAAACCGATAAATTAATAATAACGAATCTAATATTTTCCAGGGCATTCAATACTCACCACGTAGTAAAATTACTCGGTGTAGTATCGCAAGGTCAACCAACACTCGTAATAATGGAATTGATGGTGAATGGCGATCTGAAGACATATCTCCGAAGTCACCGCCCCGATCAGTGCGAGAATTTCGCTCGTGAACCTCCAACTTTGAAACGCATTCTGCAAATGGCCATTGAAATAGCTGACGGTATGGCGTATCTGACCGCTAAGAAATTCGTTCATCGTGATCTGGCTGCGCGTAACTGTATGGTGGCTGACGACTTGACCGTCAAGATTGGTGACTTTGGTATGACCAGAGATATATATGAGACGGATTACTACAGGAAAGGCACGAAGGGCCTACTACCCGTCAGGTGGATGGCACCGGAAAGCTTAAAAGATGGCGTATTCTCGTGCTCCTCTGACGTCTGGAGTTATGGTGTTGTGTTATGGGAGATGGTGACATTAGCTTCGCAACCTTATCAAGGCTTGTCTAATGATCAGGTACTTAATCATACAACACAATATAATTATAATTGAAACATGCTGAATTCATAAAACATTTTCTATATATGTAATTATCTTTTTATAGGTCTTAAAGTATGTGATTGAAGGAGGTGTCATGGAAAGACCAGGTAACTGTCCAGATGCGATGTACTCATTGATGAGATTAACCTGGAATAAGTGGGCACCTCTAAGACCTACCTTTATCGATATTGTGGGGATGCTTTTGCCGGAAGTTAATGCGGAAGCTTTTGAAAGAGTTAGCTTTTATCATAGTACTCAAGGCGCTGAAGCTAGAAAGTACAATCCAGCTTCAGCGCCAACGACAGCGCAAACTCTGGCGCTTCCACCTTCCGACAAGTAAGTACTCAAGAGAGAAAACTTATCTGCAATACTAATTAAAATCAGTTTTGCTTTTTTTAGTGCTTTAGAGCTAGTAACTTTACAAGGTGTACGGGAAGAGGACGTAGAAGGTGAAGAAAAGGCGCCTCTACGTCAAGACTTTCCAGAATTCTCATCGTTCGAGCCAGTGACAAACGGCTCGTCAGGTCATTTCGGCATGGAATCATTTACTGACAGCACAACCAAAACACCAAAGGCTCTTACCTTCATAGATCTCAATTCGTCTAAGACACCCTTGAGAGCTGGCTTCGATGACTTTGACGGCGTATCTGCGGGTTCACTCGCCTCGAGTAAAGACGCATTGAATTTACCTTTCACCGAGGATAGTGTTCAGTCCGTGAAAAACTCGCCATTCGCTCATCAGAAGTCTTCCTCTAAGAGCAATGTCAGTCAGAGTTCTGCTGGCAGGTCGTCGCTTAGCCCTCAAAGTCCTAGCATCACTGCGGTCAATTCTGGTTTGTTCAAATCTTAAAGTTAAAGTGTTTTCTTATTCTTCCGTAGACTCTTAATCTGCGAATTTCGCATGTCTTACGACAGAGAGAACGTTATTTGGTATTATATTTTCAGTTCTCATTATCAATACAAACATTAAAGGAGCGTTATATTTTAAATATATTCAAATTCGTGATAAAGATTTTAGTTCACCAACTGATATATTTGATTATCAACGCATAATTATGGACCTGTAATGATGTGTTCAACATGATATTTATCAGTACCTTCAATAACATAATACCTTAATACGATAGTCATGTCAAAACTTATGGGTACATGATCTTTCGAAATACAGTGTTTTATTAGGAAATTTCACATCCATAATACATTGCCATTCGGACTTGAAATTAATTTATAGTCAAGTGGCGTATGAATATGCACATTCTCTAAACAGCATGTCTGCAGAGAAATCTTTACAAGTAATAGATTAATTAATAGCTTATTTTATTAATATAGGAAACCGACCGAGTTCGTCACTCATATCAAGCACACGCTCGGATCCAGAGTACGAAAACCGCAGTCCAGAAGCATTGGATCAGCAGCTGCAATCTCGCGACATCACAGGGCTCCACGTGAGTTTTCCATCGATGGACGCAATAGATTCGGACGAGCCAAGTCCAACGGCAACTACGACGACTCCACCGCCAAGGAGTAGTGATACTGAGAGTTCAGTCAAGTATCAAGTAAAACCATCACCGACGAGTGATCAGCAACAACCGACAACACCGTTGAATAACGGCTATATCGGTGGTGCGAATACGTAGCCTTGCGAGGAAGGCCGCTTGAACAGCGGTCTCACTGGCATTCGTAGGGCCGTTAGCGCCTAAAGCGCAGTATTCATCAACTCTCTTTCTCTCTCACTCTCTCTTTCTCACTCTCTCTCTCTCTCTCTCTCTCTCTCTCTCTCTCACTTACTCAGTCACTTTATCTCATTTTCTCATTATTTCTCTGTTTGTAATGTACATTGCCAACGCGAGGGATTTATATTAAAAATGGAAATAAACGTGTTGTGTTGTGCTTCCCGGGAGAGATTAGTAAAATATTGCTATTATTGATTGGCTTTGAAAAAAATTTTTTTAATTACACGTGAAAAATTTTTTGCATTTGCTCTCGTGCAGAAGCTACAGAAAAACTTAATATTATTGTATTCGTATGTAGGTATGAGACGAAAAAATGGTTTAAACATATTTATCATTATTTATATAATTGCATATGAGTGTAGCGATATTATGCTAAGGACTTGCATTTTTTTAAAACCGCCGTTCGTTAGCTGTTGACGTATGTCTATTGCGATAAAGGACTTATTTTTAAGTTCCTCTGACAGCGAGAGAGAAACTGGAGAAATTTATGTTACACATGATATTCCTTTAATTCCTTAAATTTTTTTGTTTTTCTTCTGTATTCTTTTTTAATGTTAAGCTCGCGGTATGTGTCTTGATTCCGTCTCCCATTTGTAGAAAGAAAAACTGTATTTTTCTTCTTCCTCGTTTTTTTTTAAACGAGTATAGGGTGTTCTTGTTGTTGACGACTGAGATTAGCAACGATGTAATGTTTCAAACTTTCCTCACAGTGTTATTTAAAAAAAGGGAACTCTTCGACTCGAGCATTATATTTTGATAAAAAAAAGATCAGTGATCTCATTTCTTAACCATAAATACGATCAATATTACATAGAACGAATCATGACTCTCAATGAAATATGTTCACCTATCAAAATAAAGTGCTCGATGAGAGATTTCCTTTTTGATAAATAAAGCAGACTTCGAGTTATCAAAGATTCTTATATGGAATTCCACGAAGTGTTCATGAAGAAAAAAAATACTACGAATGAAAAAATATAATGAAATGTAAAATACGAAAAACAAGTTTAGCTGAGGAAAAAGTTGAAAGAAAATTTCGAAGCCGTCGTACGGAATCCTCGCGCGCGCGCGTGCGTGTGCGTATCTGATATACAGACAATATTTATAACTTCTCGTTTAATTTTTTGCATGCCGCGAAATGAGAGAAAATAAAAAAAGGGAAAAACATCGTTAGATTTTAAGCGAACTATAAATGATAAGAAAACGAAGCAAACTACAATAGGAATGAAGTCAAACAAACGTTGACTGCAAATTTGTAATTTCATTCACCTCCGCCAGCGTTTCTCGCTTGAACTGATTAATTGACTAAGAGCGTCTAAAAAAAATATATAATGATTGAATGTGTCAAAAGAATCTTCCTATTTCCGTCACTGGCCGTAATCGCTTGCTCGTTGACACTGTACATATATATTTTTTGAAAAAGTGTTCAAAGATCTAATTACGTTTAACTCAATGGAAAATACTTGTAGTAAGAAGGAATAATATCTTCGGATTTAAACAATCATTTTCATACATTTCCAATCATAACTGAAGAGAAAATTAATTATGGTGCGCTAATCTTTTTACAATCATTCCTTGAATCTAGTACCTGGCAGTCTAAAATAGAAAGGGTCAAAAGAAAGTTTTTATAGGTTACTATGCATTTTTCATTGTTTAATCGTAATAATAAATCTTGGCTTTCCATCGAATGAAAAAAATTATAAGCTTCGGACATCGCAAGCCATAAAAAAGATAAATATAAAAGATATTTTTAAGCGCATAAATTTTGAATTTTTCTTTTTAGACAACGATCTATGTAAAGAGAGTTGCGCTTGAACCTTAACGAGAAAATTTGGCATGTAAAGAGGCTATTAATATTGTTTTGTCGATAAGGAAATAACAAAAAAGAGGAAAAAATTTTGAAGATATGATAACAAAACAATCCAAAAAAATGCAAATCCAAATGAAGCACATAATGTATGTATAAGTTCTAGGAGACATGAATGCGTGTTGTATGTATGTCTGTCTTGATATGCGCGACAACTGACCAATGTAAAACGCGATTTCGTCACTTTTACCCGCTGTGTTCTCTGCTAAGTCAGTTTAGTTGACTGTTTTCCCCATCCCTCATTGTAAAGTTTATATTTTTGTGGAATATTTTGTACAGTCGTCTCACGAAATATCTACCGTTGCGCCTGGATGGATCTCTTTAACGAATGAGAGATGACAAAATACAAGCAGCTGTTATTTTTCCTTCGAGCATTTTTCTTAATTAGCGAAATATTTACTTGCCTTTCGAAAAAAAAATATTTTTGCTCTGCTTATCACGCAATCAAATACTTTTCTTCTAAAGAGAATTACAAATATATTCCAACAATTTGCGTTCAATCAAATGCTAGTCTACTCTCTTATGATTATTTTTTGATTACTGATAAAATGGTTGCGATTTATTCTGTAATTCTCTGTGGTAGGAAAAAGAATATTTTTTTTCTATCGGTAACAAAAACTCAACTTTAATGTAAGTTCGATACGCATAAATTTCGACTAAACAAAATACTATTTATTCTGATATTAAGTACAATGTCGTTCGAGTGCACCGCGCCAGATCGAATATATTTTTCGCTTATGCCCCGTCAAGTTAGCGAGTAAAAGAGGCACCGAAGACATTGTTCATTGATCTGCAGACATTTGGGTAGCTTAAATTATTTTTTTGAAAAAACAATAATCAATTTCTTTTTGTGCGTTTATATAAAGTTTGTATCAGTATTTGTTTTATTAAATTTACATTAGACAATTCGACGATTGATAAAAAAGTGTCTCTTTTTAGTTACACAAAGTTACCTGCAGTATTTGCTTCATGATAACAATAAACAGCATTTAAGTGGAATATATAGACATCAGATTGTATTCTGCAGCCCGAGCAATACTTTTTACGCATAAAAGCGATATACATTAAGCTGAAAAATAACTGGAAAAACTAGTGTTATATTTAGGTAATATTGATGATAAATTTAATAACACAATAATTATTGATGCACATGATTTGTACATAGAAGGAACATTAATGAGAAATGAATGATATGTTTTACTTTTCAAAATATAATTTAAGACACCTAAACTTTGCAATTTAAAAAAAATAAATAAATAAACAGAACAAAATATGAAGAGCCTTCGTATTTTGTTATGTAAATGTAAATCTTCGATGAAAATAAAGGCTGCTTTGTTGAAGGCCGCTCGGTGCTAATACTGCCCTGCGCATAAAAAGCTGAAACAAACGACGTAAGTACGGCGTATGTCCCGAAGAGTTTTGTCTCTCTCGTTATAAAGCTATGTCTGTCGAAGGCACACTATCCTGTTTTCTTTCGAGTCTTTGCGCCTTCGATAAATAGAGGAGAGAAATTAGACTGCTTTAGCCCAGTAATAGTAAAGATTGAGACGATTTGAAATTGTTAAAGATCTAATGTTGTTATGCATTTGTTTTTTCGTTTTCTTTCTTCATTCCTTACTCTCTATTTCCATTTTTACATTTGTTACCGATTTTTGCCGTACAATAGACAACACTAAAAAATATAAAAAATTGCTTAGGCGTTAGATCGCGACGACACATTTTATTCATTTATCTTTTTAAATTCACGCCAAAATCGTGCATAACAGCGTTGTAAATTCATTGAAGGTAAAAAACGGCAGGTAATTATTGCTGAGATCCGAAGTGACTTTTGATTGACGGTTGTAGGGAATAATAGGAATGACAGGACATATTGAAAGAAAGAAAATTAAACAGTTAAACTACACGAGCAACGCAATATAAAGTTGAGAAAAAATATAACTAGACACATTGAGCCTCAAATACAAGACTGATTAGCTAAACCCCCTGTATAAACATATGTAATCTCGCAATCGATAAGTTTACTGAATAATAGTAAAAAGTAAAAAGAAAATCCGTCGGAGTTTGATAAGGAAAGGGAACGTTATTGCGACGCATCCTTTTTCTTCCAAGTGACTTCGCAAAACATACCCGCTTGTACATGTATATAATTACTATAGCCTTTAAGTATGCATAAATTCAATCGTAATAAAGATCGAAGTACCAGTGACCTAACAGACCTATTTTAACCGTACGCTTTACATTTACAAAAAAAGTAAAAAAATATCTCGTGTACGTGCATGTGTGTGGGCGTGTATGTGTGCGTGTGTGTGCGCGCGTGTGTGTGTGTATATATATATAAGAAAAATACAAATCAATGTACGTTTTTAAGGCAAAAGATG
This sequence comes from Phymastichus coffea, assembly GCF_024137745.1. Classification (NCBI taxonomy): domain Eukaryota; kingdom Metazoa; phylum Arthropoda; class Insecta; order Hymenoptera; family Eulophidae; genus Phymastichus; species Phymastichus coffea. The sequence goes on from NW_026706839.1 coordinate 56,178, forward strand.
TAAATTGCGTTCAGTTTGTCATAAATGATTATTAGTTGATTAGTGTGGCAAAGTTGTACAGGCCTGAGATGTATCATCCGTTTATACATATAGAGTCGGAACAAAATACGTAATATCTAAGTAGTATGTAACGTATCTTCAATGATTAATTTCTTCTTATTTGTAATCAAAATATCAATAAGATGCATTGGTGAGCAACGAAAACCGACTGCGACGTGTCGCTCTCTTAGACTTCCTCTCTTCCAGGTTCCTTTCTCTCTCTCTCTCTCTCTCTCTCTCTCTCTCTATCTATCTATCTATCTATCTATCTATCTATCTCTCTTTCATTCTCATCTAGCTCTATCTTTTCTAATAATATACAAGCAAACGAAAAATATTGTATGTCTGCGCTCTATAGATGTAAGTCGATGTCGTTTTCATCATTGTCAACGAAGAGAACTTTTTCTCTGCTGCTTGTATATTAAATCAGCGTAAATTACTGAACATATATATGATTTCTCTAAGTCTCCGAATGTGTTCCATAGAAATTAACGAAGCTATTCATACGATAATATTTTATATCCAACTTTGCGAATGTTATATATGTTCAGTTTGTGTTACCAATTGTTCGTGTACATATATGTGCTGCACATTAAATACACATATAAAACCACTTTGATGAAAATCATCGACCGAACTACATGACGAAAAAAATCTTAATTTATAAGTAAAGAAAGTTTGTTGTTTCTCATCATTCGACAGATACTAATTTTCATTTGTACAAAGTATAAGGCAAAATCTTTCTTATTTTATTAATGCTGAGTGTAATAAATAAGCTTACCACCACATACAACTGTAAATACCTCGATCAATATTGTTGCCGCGATTATTATGGCAATCAAATTCTATCTCGTCATTGATCGTTACGTTCGAAAAATCATCATTTTGTTCGTATGTTCGCGCTAGTAAAAACTTTTCTTTACTGTGCATATGACACCACTCGACTCAAATCATATTCGACTGTTGATCAAATCACTTCGCATCTCTGTTAATCGATTCTCATAAACAAAATCGTCGCACACGTTTTCGCATAAAAAAAATACAAATGTTCGCAGTCTGGTTTTCGATCATCAAACTGTTCCACGAGGTCATATCAATTTACGATTCCTTTCCTTAAGTCGTTCGGTTACCATGCCACTGAAAATTCGTAAACATTAATCTTACGCTTTATGAAGATTATTTTTTTTCTATGTCCCATACATTTTTCATTCTTATTTTTTACAATTAGTATAGATCGTTCGCTGTCAATGTCCAAGGCCACAAGAAAAAATCTTCGAATTTATTAGTGTTGTATGTAACATTGCGTCACCGCCTCTTGTACCTTCTTTTTTTTAGGCTTTAGTTTAGCGGTTCTAATAATAAGTTGTTATCTTCCATACACATGCGCATATTTATGTAGAAAAAAAACGAAAGGGAAACGCCAAATCAATCTCCATTTGTATAAATAAATGTAAAGACAAAAAGAAGGAAAGATAGCCGAGCAAAGTCAGCGTTGACTTTTTGTAAAAATTCGATATCAAAGATTATTAGAAAAATGTTCTATATTGCTGAATAAGATACTGCTTAGAAGAATTATGGTGTTTCCCTTTGCGTTTATATTCTCGGTGCGAAGTCTTTCCATTTTACGAGTATACATAAAAACGAGAAAGACGTTCCAAAACTTATACGTCTTGACGTATCAGTGGTATACATATATGAGTAGTTACTTGAGTAAAATAATAACTACTCGTATATACTTCAACTTTATATATACGATTGAGAAGGTACTCGCGAATGGAACGAATTCCGGCCGCTGATCATACCGCAGATATATAATAAAATAAGGAAAAATATAAAATAGCCAGCGTACCCAATGTATTATATTAAATAGTAAAAAGCCTCGCTCGTATTCTCAAGTATTTAAGGATCTATTTGATTAAGTGCGTAAAATAAACAAATGAATACATATAATTATATATACATAAATGTATACATACACATAAACATTATTATTACTATTACTACTAAAATTGATTGCTTTTCTTTCACACAATACCCCCAAACGCCTATTTTATTCAGTTGGAATTTATACGATACGACTTACGTTTATAGAATGTAGAGCGTGCTGATGAAATTTTTTTCAAAATAATCTTGAAATTGATAAATATTCTGATTTTTTTAATATTATTTTTTTATTTTTCCCAAAGTTTGAGAGTATTATGAACTTACGAGTTCCGGAGATAATGAATCATAATATCCATCTGAAGTCATATTAATCTTCTTGTAATCAAATCGATCGACATATAAACATCGCGTGCGGATTGGCATCGATGAATATAATAAACGTTTTATTTCTGTATAAATGTCTGTTTAGTCGAAATCGACTAAAATTCAAAGCCGTCAGTAGACGTACAATTACATACAGCACGACCACGCCAGTCAACACTACAAGGCAGCGCGCCACGTCATTTTAAAAACAAGCCTTAATCTAATCTTTGACTTCTATGACTCTCTCTCTCTCTCGCTCTCTATTTTTCTCACAAGAGGTCGCGTGTCGGAAGGAGAAGAAAGGTTGGGCCTACTTAAGTTCAGTTTCAGCACCGAGCATTTCCGGACTTGCTAATCGCTCTCAAGTAGATTTCGTGATCAATCAGCAGTTTTCCCTACTATTATCGTTCCGCCACATTTAAATATTGTTTTTGTTTATACGTGAGTACAGTATTATTTTTTTTTGTGTCATATAGTTTTCATCAAATCATATACTTTCAAATAAATTCAAAAAAGTTGTGTATGCACGAGTTGCCCGCGTCCGCGGTCGTGTCACGTACATTTCAAAATTTGCGAAATATCTTCAAATCTCTTCATCTCGATCTTTTTATCACTATCTCATTCATTCCTACAGCTCTTTGCTTCTTTGACTTCTGGGGTGGCGTGCCAACGACCGCTGCTTCGCAGCCTATACTTAATATTCACTGCATCGAACCATTCAACCGCTGCCTCGCAGCTTATACCTAACATTCGCTGCATCAACCGATTCAACCGCTGGCTCGCAGCTTATACGGACAGACGCGACAAACACAAAATCACACACACAGCACTATCACGCAATATCATCTGTAATCTTTTTTCTTTTCGAGGGCGTTTCGGAGCCAAAATTATATTTAATTTGACTCCTAAGTGATTTTTTATTTGTTACTTCCACTCTCGTTCCTCCATTTCGTATTAAGTCCTAAATATAATTTATGTACGAAATAAAAAAAAAAGAGTTCTTTTTCCTTCGCGTTGAAGCGAAAGAACAAGGGGCAGGGCCTTCGGCTCGTACATACAGTGTCTGTAGGCTCACGCAACAAATAATAACTTGCTAGACTTCGCGAACACCCAGAAGTGCACTCCGTTGCTGTACTTGAATCATACTTATTTTGCACTGAAGGATAGTGCAGGGCGCGAGTTTTTGCTTCATTACAGTTCTCGAATGACGATCATTGAAAAGTGTTTTATAAGTGTCAACGAAATAATTTTTTTATTGAATAATGTTGATTCTGAATTAGTAGATTGCTAAAGTGTAATTCACTGTATTCAATTTCAATAAATTGGATACATAACATTGTTTATAAAAAAAATTTAAATTTCAAATAAAACACTATATTCGAAACTTGCGCCAAAAATAATATTCAGTAATGAGATTATACTGTTGGTAAAGTAGAGTAAGTATACATGAGTAGCGATTGAGCAACGTGAACTATGGCGCAGTCTGGCTCCGACAATTCACAGCAGTGCAGTTTAGATAATAATAATTCTTTACCCAGACTCGTAATTTTTCTAGTACAACGCTACGATAAATAATAGGTGCAGTTCTTGATGAAGGTAAGGGGGTAACGTCTTCGATTTCTCAACCTATTTCAAAACAACAGTCGAATCAACAGGTACGCTAAGTTGTTTACGTTTTCATAGTAAACTGGAATTTCGGATTATTTGATAAATAGTTATTTACTGATATATTTTGAATCTAAGTAAAAGTAAACAAACGTATACAAGTAAGAATAATTGTGTAAAACTTATATATTTAAAATAAACTAATATATTTACTGTGTACATGAATTAGGTTTCATGTATTTGTTAGCAAATTTTTATTCCGATGACTGCAGTTTAACTATAAAATTGAATTAATATTTAATTTTTATGTTACGTTACATTCATAGCGAGAAATTGTGCTAAATTAGTTTATTGAAACAAACTATTCAGCTTTGGAAGAGGTTATAATTTATATCTTTAATACCACCATCTATATTCATTTAAATTTTGTACTGTGAAATTCGAATATATTTGTAATTTATCCTACCTCAAATTAACATCAGACTTATTGATAAATAAGAAACCTTGTTTAAATTATTTATGATAAATTATTTTGTTGTTCCCTTCACAAAATAAAAAATAAAAAATTTATTTAAGAATTTATTTAAGAATTTATTTAATAACCAAAGTAATCTCTACAAACAGTTATTTATATGATGTTTTTTCTTTTTTCAAGAAGAATCGAAGGATGGCTAAGTACCCAAAACCAGCTAATATGCCGTATACCGACAGCTGGTGTCAAACTCACGTCAACGTCGTCGACGCTAATTTTACGTGGACAATTAACAATTTCAGCTTTTGTAACGAGAAACCTGGCGAAGCCCTAGAATCAACAGTAAATTTATTTTCGAAATATTTTTTATTTAAAATAAATGTAGGGTTGCTTGTAAAGGTGAAATGTAAATCATATGTCAAATATCTGATTGTTTTACAAACACTCCATCAAACATTTTTGTAACAACTTTAGAGTTTCATTGAATTATGGTTATTGAAAAATAATTAAGTAAATATCCCGAAAAATTGCAGATATTTTCATCGTCAATGAATAGTGCGCTGAAATGGCGGCTTCAATTCTATCCAAGTGGCAACAATCAAGAGAACAAGGACTACGTATCTCTGTTTCTACACCTCGTAACCTGTGACAAGCCAACGATCAAAGTCGACTTTAAATTCTGCGTAATCGACAAGGATGGCCGTGAAGTGAACGAGCGCAAGACAAGCGAGAAATGGCAGTTCTTTCAAGGTCGTCAATCGGGTTTCCCAAAGTTCATCAAGAAAGATCACGTTCTCGACCCAAGCAACGGCATTTTACCTCAAGACAAGTTACGCATCGTATGTACAATCAGATCGGCCACAGGTAAGGTCGATCGCATAAGTCTTGACAGTATGTTTCCGCAGTCGCCAAATCTGCTCAACCAGTTGTCCGAAGACTGGACACAAGCGCTTGAAGAACAATCATTTAGCGATGTCACCCTTGAGTCTTGCGACGGCATTAAACTAGCTGCACACAAGGTCGTGTTGGCAGCGAGGTCGCCGGTGTTTGCCGCGATGTTCGAGCACGACATGCGCGAACGACATGATAGTAATGTTCTCATTCACGACATCGAGCCCGACATTCTCAAGTCCATGTTGAGATTCATTTACACAAGTCGAGTCGAAGATTTGCATTGCCAAGCTGCTAGGTTACTCGCTGCTGCTGATAAGTATGCCTTGGATGGACTCAAAGCCATTTGTGAGCAGAGTTTATGCAAAGGGTTGAACATTGAGGATGCAGCCGAGTGTCTAGTAGTAGCTGAGCTTTACAGAGCTTGCAAATTGAAAGATAAGACGTTGAATTTTATTAGGGTACATTTGAGGGAGGTCCTGGAAACGCCAAACTTCAAGGCTCTTGCCAAAGACCAACCAGCTCTCATGGAAGAGATACTCAGATCTATGACTAAATCGTGATTCTGTATGTATTAGATTAATGAAATAACGGAGCTGCACTTTGAATTTACTGTTGATTTCATATTCAGCTTTACTTTCGCTTTTCTACAAATTTCGCGTCTTTTATTTTACTAACGAAATTATTTTAGTATATTTTTTGTAGTATACGATTAAAATGATTGATGCACTAATGTTTATTAATTTAATTTGACAAATTCTAAAAAAAGAATTGTTATAATCGACGTAAACTGTAAATTACTGTTATCTTTCAAATTAAGATACCAGTTTTACACGTATCAGTTAGAATTTTAATTAGTTTTTGAGACTGTGCATTCCAGGCTGTAAGTATAGTTAGATTTACTCTACTTAAGTCTTAGATTAAAGATTATTACAAATGAGCGTGCCACTATGTTTATAAAATAGTAAAATAATTGACTAGATTGTAAAAATTGTAGTTGAAGATTGTAAGTGCAAATGATAAACGGACGATGTATAATTGTATAATAATATTGTAATTTGTACACGAATAGATCGAAATCACGTAAAAAATGCCCCTTATTCCGTGACCGATTAAACGTACAAAGTCATCTGAACAAATCGTGACATACATTGTAATAAATTACCTGTATTTTTGATAAATAAGAATATCTTCAATTAAAGTTAACTTTAGATTCGTTTTCCTTCACCCGAGCGCTGCATTTCAAATTATAACCCGAAATTAAAAAAAAATTAAATTGACGGGAGAAAAACATAAGGTGGGAAAGTTTTTGTGAATAAATTACATTGCCCTTTTTTGGGGCAAATAAACACCGGTTAATATAATTAAAGCTTCGCATATATGCTGTAATTTTCATTTTCTACGGGTAAGTCTGGTTTGAGTGATTACTATCGAGAGATTTTTTAAATTGTATAACTTTTTTTATAGTTTGTTTCGGACGTTACTTTTGATGAATAAAAAATTCATTTTTTATTTTGTACGACTGTCAGCATGTATTGACTTGCCGAACGAAAAGTTGAATGATTGTTATTCATCACAAATGAAATGTATCGCTGTTTGTTGCACAATAATTAGATATTTATCGTTTCCATATATAAACATTACTAACATACATCGTTAAAATGAAACGCAATATTGAAAATGACAACTGAAAAGTGCATAGCTACATCATGCATAAATGCAACACAAGCCCGTTAGCTGCTTTGTAGGTAGTCCCTCGAAAAGAGCAACACGGAAACGTCGCCAAATATAATTGGCCAACGCGACTAACTGTAAAAATGCAAAGCAAGGGACAAAAGATGGGAAAGCTACCCCGTTAGAGTAGATTGCGATCCAGGTGAGCTTTAATCCGGAGCGCATTAATCAATATGAAACGAGTGTATTTTGTTTACGGTATTGCCGAAATGCACATTATTTATGGTAACATGGCGACTCTCTGTTGAATGGTTAACATTTCCCGTGACGCGTAATTATTTTTAGAGAGAGAGAGAGAGAGAGAGAGCGGCTTGCCATTCGAAATTGCATGTCACAAAATCAAACCAGCGATTTGACATTGAATATAAAATTATTAAAGAGCCACAAGAGCAGTTTCGCAAAGGCAAACGAAAGAAAATGGAATAGCGTCCTAGTCAGCTGCAAATAATAAATTGTAGCACAGAGAGAGCGAGCCTAATGATTGCATAAAAAATGCGAATAAATGAGCGACGGAGAGAGAGAAATAGAGGAGGTGCGCGCGCGAGCGTCAGCTGTGAACAGCGATGTAATCGAGCGCCGAGATAACGCGTCCGCAAAATACAGCAGCCCGGATGTGTGCTCCTTCGTCGTCGTTCCTCGAACCTAAGATACGTTCGCGTGCGGGAGAGACACCGTTAAACGACGCTTGTGTCAATCAGCTTCAATGCATCATTCAGTCCTGCGCCGATTGTTAACAGTAACAGGTTTTTCTTTTCCTGTTGCTCTAGTTCTTACGAAAAATGCGGATTGCAAATTGTTACTCGATAATTGAGGAACGGGATGATATTGTATGCTGATAATGGCCCTCTATTCAGTGCGAACCCTGACGCAAAAAATCCATTCACTCTTATTCGAGCGGGCCCAACTCATTAAAACTTATTGAAAAAAGTAGAGTTTTTGATTCGGAGAAGTCAAAGAGTAACATGTTTGGTACTGTATTTGATATATATACAGGTGGGGTGAAAACAACAAAAGCAAATAAATTATTAATCGTGTCCTTTTTTTATTGAATAAATTATGAAGATGGAATAGTATTCGAAATGTTACTGTGGTTATAATCACAACTCTTTACTCATTATATCCGTTCCAATTCCAGAAATAAAAGAATTTTATGCTACTTATTTGAAGTCAATTCAAAAATACCCGTAACTCTGTTTTATTTTCTGTACGGCTGGTAAGATAAGTAAAAGTAACTGATATTGACAACGTTTGGCTTTGTTTAAGGTTCCTGTTAGCATGTCGGCAATCATGTTTTCTGCGGGCCAGCACTTGTAGACAATGATTTATCACTTTCTTATCCTCCAAGTTGTAGAGAAAGTGGGAGCATCATTACTGAGCATTTTGTTTTACTGCCATATTTTCGATTATCTATTAATTTGAGACGGCTTCCATCGTCTCCAAACATAGTATTTTTTCCGAAAACAGATCCCTCGATTTCTTCGAGTACGTCCACATCCCTTCCTGCCTTGTTTCAGCTCAGGTTTATTTAATGATAATGTTAAGCATTCTTCTTTACGGCATCCCGATCAATCGATAAATTTGCATAATGAAATGCACACCTGCTGTTCGATTTGCTATTGGTTTCATTGTTTACTCAGTCGGTGTCTGCGTACCCATTAAATTCTGAGAGCCCGTTGCTTTCACCGAGTTGCAGGTCATAATTTTTTTGTCCCTTTGGAGTAACGAACGACCCTCTTTACTTTTATTCAATCGGTTTCAGTAGGACTGTTATTTCGTTCGAAATTAAAACGCTCGTAGTCTGGTAATTAATCAACCCATGCATGCAACAATGCGCCAATAAGTTGTTCTGTATACTTTTGAATAATACTTTTTGTTATTAATAGAAATTGAAGAATGTCATATGGAAGAAAAATGTTACGATTATTTTAATAATCGGTTTAAAGATGTCTATGCTAAGTAATAGGGAAGGAGAAAACATAATCAAGTGTCATAAAGTGTCATAATTTTCAAATAAAATCATCTATAATTGAGTAGCAATTTTGGCTTATGGAATCGTGTAAACGTTTAATTACGTTAAAAGGTGTTCTTTCTTATCGATCAATTATTACGATGACCTACTATTCGCACTGGCAGATCTATACTTATGACCATGAATTCAATGTAAAGTTTCTCCGAAATTGATATTCATCAAATAGTACTATTATGTATCTTAAGAAATTAAAACACGACGAAGAAATGATTGGAAAATATTTGTATTACTATTTCAAAATCATTGGTATGGCAACTCTAACTTTTTCCACGGACATTAAGAAAAGCAAACGTCAAGAATATCTATTTACTCGATCGAAATTCGGAGCAGCATATAATGTATGTCTTTTAATAATTTTAACTGTTTCAAACTATTTCAGTATTAAAGTTATTTATGTAAGTTACGATACGCACAATCGGTCAAAATTTGAAAAAATCTTTGAAAATGCACAAAACTGCTTGACTTTCATTACCGCATCGTTCGCTCTGTTAACGTTAATTATTCGGCAAAGGAAGTTCACTGAGATTGCAAATAAAATAAGCGAAGCCAGATGTTCTACCATGAGTTTATTCAGCGAATCGTACCGTGAACAATCAATTGTAAAAATTATTACTTTGTTATTTTTCGTCACAGGAACGTTATGGTGCAGTGTCATAGTGTCGAGCTGTTTTAATAGTTCTTATTATGTAATTGTAGCTGGTCCCTTATACATAGATAATTTCCAAACCCAGATGTTTATGTTGCATTACAGCGTAATACTCCTATTAATTAGAAAAATGTTCAAAGTTGTGAACCTGGAAATTTCAAGATTTTTAAATAGACCAGAGTGGATTCCTGAACTCCAATGTTACCAGATAAAAAGTTCACGCCCAACATCGGCTAATTTGTTCCAGATTAGGTGTTTATACTATTCATTAAGCGAAGTATCACAAGATATATCTGATTTTTATTCCCAACCGATAATGATCAGCGTGTTTAATGTATTTTGTTCTTGCATATGTTTATCGTATTACATCATCAAGCCCATCGCTCTCGGCCGAAATTGGCTCTCTACGCATGTCGTTATTTCCGATATATCCAAATTAGCTCTACATTCCGTTTGCTTCGTTATTTTGACGATATGCATTGCTACGACAGTCAACGAGGTAATTATTTTATTTATCAAATGTCAAATGTAATTGAATAAGTACTGAACAGCGTTTGTTGTAATAGAGTAAGAAAACTGGTAGACTCGTCAACGGTACTATAATCAATTGCGAAAGTTTGAAAATAATTGAAGAGGTAAATATATCGCCAAATGCATTGATGGTTAAATATAACTTACATTATTATTTCAGTTACAGCAATTTTCTGATTTTATTGCACACGCTAATGTTCAGTTTACAGCCTTCAATTTCTTTTCATTAGACCAACCATTGGTTATCACGGTACTGACAAAGTTATCCTCATGCCTGTACAACATTGAAAGGATATTCATACTGCGTTTTTTATTCCAGATTGCAGGCTCAATTACAACGTATTTAGTTATACTTCTACAATTTCAGTGACGTTTTTCAGATCGTTTTTTGAGAAGAACTCCAATGAAGGAATCTCGCGGTAACATCGTTGTAACGATACTGCAGGATTTTGGCTTTTGGAAAAATAATACCAAGTTTATTTGATGCATTTGAAATGTTTTAAAATCAATCAGCTTACAGCTGCGCGTTGAAAAAGTGTAGCTTAGCCGTCAAGCACTCAATGTCTTTCTCGAAGAATAATTTTTCACGAGTACGATTTCGCGGTCTTTTTAGAATGGTGAGTTAATAAAGTGAGATTACTATTTCAATCTTTTTGATTTAGCTACAATGACTTTTCATGAAAGTCAGCAATAATTAACGTACACTATCCACGCTGTTGTGTATATTCTAAATACTAGGCTTATACAAGATCCTATGATTTTGTTGCCAGTGATCTGTATTCTGTTGATATTAGCCGATACTAGCGACGACAGATAAAATAAGATGGATTCGAGAATCAAAGGAAATTCTACGCTGCGAAGGAGATCGCGACCAAGCAATTATAAATGAAATATCTGTAATTATTTTTCTGATATCTGCCACTCACAATACAGGTGTACTTGATCATATTCGTACCAGAAACTTTGAACAATATTTTTCATTATTTCTTGTTGAAAAGGGGAATGTAAATGTATACCTGCGTGTTAGTAGTCATTATCCTGTGCGTATAATCATACATGATATGCACAAATCACGCTTCTGATGGAGGACATTTTTCTCGCTGTCAAGCACAAAGAAATAATACGCTTCACGCTTTGGAATTCAGATGCATATAATTTCGTTTGGGTAAGAAATGTACTGGAATACCTCGAGTGAAAAAGTAATTTATCTAGTGTTACTCTAAGCCAATAACTCATTGAAATTTCATCTTATTATTTGCAATACCGCATACCGCAAATTTAAGCAAAGCGGTAATTCTTCCCGTCCATACGCTTTTTTTTCATTAGAAATTCAGTACCTAGGCTTACCGATTAATAACAATGATGTTGATATCACGCTCGTGACAGTAGTGAAATTCGTGCAATTATTCCCTGAGACCTGTACAGTTATAATTATACTCACCATATCGATTACTTTTTTTATTTTTTCGCGTTACAAGCCCCACCAAGGTTGCTTTAATAACTTCGTAAACTCAATTAAAAGCACTAGCCCTTTTTATTATCTCCCTTTTCCAGGTCGTTAAAACGTCAGCCTCGTGTGCTCAATTTTAACATTGATAGTCTCAAAATAGACAGTGAATTACACGACTGTATATAATGAACATATGACCTTCGTTTCATAGGTTCATAAATATGAATTTGCAAGCACTAGAACGTGATATTTTTGTGTGTATGTTTTTGCGACGTATGTTGATTGTATTCTAAGCAAACGTTATTCAAAATTACAGATCAGCTACATTAGTGATTTACTTTCGTCGCCACAATGCTCAACTTTAATAAGCAGACAAAGTCAATTTCAGAATCCTCCCGAACAATCGGTCGCCCAAAAAGAAAAGGAAATCGATACGCGCAGGTAGTCCGCGTATATCTACCCACACAGACGCAGTCGGGAATATATATGCCGTGCGAGAGAAACGCGTCGAACCGAACAGCCGCTGGGACCACACCGTACACCGGCGATCTCGTCCACAGGTAGAACATAAGAGAAAAGAGGGGGAGAAGAGATGGAAGGGGGCGGAGGAGAGCAATGGATGCATGGGATGAAGGCCGATCGTAAGAGAGAGAGAGAGAGAGAGAGAGAGGAGACGGATCTCGCGTGTGCATCTGCGTCTTCTGTATCTTATATACCTGCCGCGTGCATACTTTTCCCCTCGCACCTGTGCCGACTTTTTCGACGGTATTAACCTGGATTCCTTATATATTCGTGCGATCGCTTCAACGGGGGTTGGCTCTTTAGCAAGATCGTTTACTTTTTTTTTCATTGCTGGTTGCGTCTTCCTACTCGGCGAGTTCGCGCTTGAGGTGAAACCGTAACGATAATTGTATGCTCGAAACGATCAACGATTTCGATGGAGAATAATTTTTTAAAAGTGCGCGCTGCCAATTGAAGCAAACGCGGTGAGCTTTCGAGACTCGCGCCACGAGAAAAACGAAAAGTCGATTGATAATGCTAATTTGAAAGCCGAACGCGATGTCCAATTTCAATTTTTTGTTATAGCCTCTTTAATTAAGTTAGATAGTCTTTTTCTCTTCCCCCCCCCCCCCCCCCCGCACACACACACATTATCCGTGGCGAAGCAATGGCTCAATCCAAAAATAAACTTCAGGTATATAGGTACAACTCACTCAAAAAGAAGAATCGAAAAATCATCGCATAGCGCGAGATTTACGCGAGAGAGAGAGAGAGAGAGAGAGAGAGAGAGAGAGAGAGAGAGAGAGAGAGAGAGAGAGAGAGAGATAGTGGGGCGCAATGGCAAAGCAAAAGAGGCGAAAGGCCCCGGCTGGCTCTCCGCGGGATCGAGAGAAAAAGAGTACGAGAGCCAGTCTGGCGTCGCGCGCTCTCCTCGATGCACACGCGTGTGTACCGCTGCTGCAGTTGTTCGGTGCAGCCGTCCGCGGTGGGTGATTTTTCAGTTTTCTCCGCGAAGAAATAAAGTGTTGTTGTTGTCTCTCTTTTTGTCTTTGCCACGGTGTTGTTGATCGCCGTTCGCTTGCAACAGCTGGGTGTGCGTCGAAAAATCCGAAAGAATATAGGAACGAGAGAGAGAGAGAGAGAGCGAGAGTGGAAAAGGTGAGTTTTCTGCCTTTTTTTAAGTCGATTTGTGAGTGACATTGACACACACACACACACACACATGCACGTACGCACATATGACTGGATTATTGACGCACGTGCGCATTCCGATGAGGCTTAACCCTTATTTTTTGCACCCATACTGCGTTGGCGTTTCTTTCCGACCTATAACGGCGAATCGAACGATTGGTTATATAGTGAAATTTCGACGCGATTACTTGTCAAGTCTATCGGAATTCAGAGTAATCTCTTGCAGAAAGAAAGTTTCGTTGAATAATCGATTGTTTCGCGATGAATTCGTCACGGAGGATCGAGTTTGCGCTGTTATACAACTGTTGACCACGATTTACACTTACCGAAGTAAGCGGCGTTTCAAAATCACTAATTGCCGGTCGCACTGCCATCGATTCGAAGGTAAAGTCAATGTCGTCCCTTAATCGCGAACACGCCGATTAGGAGGGGCGCGTGACTCAAGAATTCGCGAAGACATTTCACTCGACCGTTACCTAATCGACGTCACGTTTGCATAGGAGAATCGCATGGCTCGTCTCCCGCAGGAACGACGCGCGTGACGATTCACTCGTTTCTCACCCATTGAAAACTTCAAAACAAGCAAACGCGCTCTCTTACGGCGAGACTGCCTCACCAGCTGCTTCACAAAATAGGTCGCGCTCGCGTAATATCCAAAATAGGGTATACGGACGTTGGCGCGTGTGGGAAAAGGTGCAAATCGAGTCGCGGGGAGGGGAGGAGGAGGAAAAAAAAACGAGCAAACAAAGCGGCGACAAGCGGCAAAAATATATGCGTGCACGCGAGGTTTAAGCTCGTGCATAACTGTACATCCTATCCGAGGGAGAAGCGGCTCCGTGCACACACTGGCGCGCGCCCATTTTCCACTCGGACGAGGATAAAATAGAGAGTAGGCATATGTACACCTGCGCGCTAACGGGGCGGCAAAAGAGAGAAAAATGAAAAGAAAAGCGACACGTCGCGGCAATCGGAAAACATTCGGAGGACGCGCGTCGTTACCACCGTTATTAACGAGCGTGACGTTGTTTATCACGTGGAGATTTGCGCGTGACGAGCGAAACCCCCCTCCCCCAAGAGGTGCGTGCCGTACGGTCTGTTTGGTCATCTTGACGAACGAAAAAAGTCACGCCTGACGATCGTCGATGGTTAACGCGCGCACCTGGGACGTCAGCGCTGCGGTAGACGATGTGCGGGTATACGAAAGGCGATTGTCCGGCCTCGCATCTCAAAAAGCGCAGGTTAATTTTGGGGCTTCGTTGTTTGAAAAGGACATTCGCTTATGCGCGTAATCGTGAAATGAGTCTGATTAATGCTGGAACATTGTCATCAAACTTGCGAAAGAAGCCTATTTTTTTTCAACGTTATGAAATTCTCGTAGCATTGTTTTCCGATATAGAAAACCATCCGCCATGTAACTCGGTCTTACAAAAATAACTTTACCTCCAAATACTCGCAACTCGTCCGTCAGTATCATAATCGAGAAGTCAACGAACTGTCGGAGATGAATACGAACGAAAATAAAAAGAAAAGAAAAACAAGAAAAAAGTAAATTACAAAACGCTGTATAATTCAGCTGCTGCTGTTGAATCGATGAGTATCTGGCGACGGCGAGAGAAGACGGAAACGATCCGTGACTGAAAGCGAGAGAAAAAAAAAGGAAGGAGCGTTCGAGCGCACGGGATTCCAGGTCAGACGCGCGCCAAAGCCGCGAGAGAGGCGACCCATTCACTCGCGAGTGAACGCAGCAGCAGCTTGATCCATACGAATTATGTCACTTTTCGAATCACAGGTTGTTCCAGCTCCTGATCGTGTATCACAGTTGGCGACGAGCCTTTTTTTGTTTTTGTTCTTGTTTTTTTTTTCTTTTTTTCTTTTTTTCTTTTTTTCTTTTTAACTGATCGATTGCGTTCGTGGGAATGAGTGATCGAGCTTGTTTGGACAAACATTTACAAATGTGTAAATGTTTGTTGGGATGCACGTGCGACTTGTAATTTTTCAGGATTAATATCAAATTAACACTCGCGAGTGTGCGGTATGATGGATGTATATTGTTTTTTCGAATAAAAAAAATATTTCACTAAATTTTCCAATACACTTATTTATAATTTCAAGTAATATTGGAAGCTTCAGTGACTAAAACCCGTACAAAAATACAGTCTCGCTGCTTAGTGCAAAAATCAATAAAAATCTATAAATGATAATCCGATAAAAGAGACGTAAAGATATAGAAAGAAGTCCTCTTGATCCGATTATAACACGGAAGCATTTTCATGGCTGCCTTTCAATCAGTTGCTAGTAAATTGTCGAGCGTCTGAGTAATTATGAGTTTTGTAGATTGGAAAAAGGTGAAAAACGCTGCAGCTCCAGATGCTAGAATAATATATGTATCTATGCATTTGAAATGCATTTCTTTTGTGTGAGTTTTCTGGGATATTTGCAAGACGAAGTTTCGCTTTTAAGAATAGCTCGTTTCTCCCGTATGCGATTATCTTTGAAAGCATTTGGAACAGCTTTGTTCGACTTGGATATAAGCAGTTTCAAGAAACGGTTTTGCGCATGTTTGTTACATGTTTTAGTGCGCGATAAACCTATTGTTCGAAACATTTATTCAACAGATAACTTGAATGAAGCAACTGAGTTCTTAATGAACAATTAACTAATTGAGAAAAATTTGACTGAATCAAAGCAAATTTGAATTCACAAAAATTTTAATTTATCATAAAAATTTAATTCATAAATATATTATTGTCTAACAGTAAATTATAATATTAATAAAGATGAACTTCGAAATTAAATTAATGAAAAAAATATTTAAAAAATAATGCGATGGCCGGGAATCGAACCCGGATCAACTGCTTGGAAGGCAACTATGCTGACCATTACACCACCATCGCACTTTACGCTGAGAGTTATTCTAATCCGAGGCAGCAGATGTGGGTTGACGATTGATTTCAAAAATTATGCCAATATTAGTACACAATATTTAAACAAATATATATTTCACGTACAATAATTATTTTAATGATAATAATATTTTATATTTTAATTCTGAAATAAAATTGTCTAATTCTCAACGTTTTTTATACATAGAATAAATTTCTATTTTTACTACAAAATTATTTTAGGAGTGCGCCTTCGAATAATAATAATAATAATAATATAAATATTAGATGGTATACGAGATAAATAAACTACAAAAAGTACTTAAATGACGCCTTACAATTAATAACACTTTCTATAACTTAACTAAAACATGTTTTAATATCTATCAAAACGTACATTTCTGTTAAATGGTATGAGAAAACGAATATTAATTACAAAACATATCGCTATCTTTACAATTTATCAAAAAGTAAACTCAAACATTAAGTGAGATGATTGCGAAGATGCTTATCAATACTTTTAATAAGTGATAATTTGTCCTTAGATCCGCATTGATTTGCATTTTATATACACGCTCCATCGTCGAGAAAAATGTCAGAAGGGTTAAACGGTTCGATCGAAGAAGTCTTTCGAAAGGAAGATAATAGCCGAGCCAAGTAAGATCAGTCAAACAGGCTCCCAGAAAAGAAAAAAAAAAACACGTCATTTTTAAAGTCGTGCGCCGACCGATTAACATAATAACGGAAGAGAGCTTTCGGACGATCGACGCGCGTAAAAATAAAGACGATCACCGGCTTCTTCGTCTCCTTCTTCTTTCCAGGCATCTCCTTGCTCGTCCACCGCGGTTATCGAATTTCGACGTTGCTTCTCTTTCTCTTTATTTCTTTTTTTCGTTTTTATCGTCGTCTGTCTCTGCGCGCGCTTCCCTTCTTCGTCAATGCTGCGCTTATGCAACGAGCGGCTACCAGAGATGCGCACTTCGTTGCAGGACGACGTACAATTTGACGCTTTTATTTACACGTACTGCGGCTAACATTCTGAAATATAAAGTGCTGGTAAGTGAGATGGGTGACACCGAGCGTTGGGACATTCGCTACGAATGATATCTTCGGAGCTCTTTGCACGTATATTAAAAATACGTCTCATTGCAGTTTCACGATGTCGTATTCGATTGTTGATATAGATTTGCATTGCGTTACTTATCAATTTGAGATATTGACCACGTATGGGAAGTGTCTTGACTTCCGTAAATTTGACCGATGAAGAGGTTGACGTTAATTAAAATCGGTGACTTGGGTGAATTTTACGCGATCGCGTTCGAGCTACTGTTTTGATCTGACTGTTGAGTGACTATAGAAAAAAAGCTCCTACTCCAGTATTGAAAGCTATTAATAACATGTAATTCGTCTCGAATAATTGATGGTTATCATCCTATACTGCATCCTACCCAGGAGGAAAAAAAAAGTCCAAGCTTTCGCTCCCAATGACTCGATAGCTCGTATAACCAGGCGCGTTCGGTCGAGCGTCCACGACGCAGGGGCCGCAGGTCGAAAAAGACTGCAGGCGAGATGTGGCATGCAAGTATTTTTTTCGTTCGCCAAAAAGTAGTCGTGTGCGCACCTATATAATTTTGGGCTTCTGCTTAGGTCACATTTGAATGGAATGCCCGAAGCACGGTCGCCCGCAGGCAGCACCCGCACGATACCTTCCCACGGCGAGCGGCCAGCAATAGATGCAACGACGATTAGGCAGCTGCTTTTCGCTCTCGCACGCTAAGTTCATTTCTTTCGGTTTTCTTTTATTTTTATTTATTTTTTTCTTCTTTTTTTCTTCGCCACGGTAAGTTGTAGTCGCAAGAACAGAGACAGGCGGATCATTTTCACCGTTGGGCGGACCGTCTCCGAGCCAACTTATCGACGAGCTTCGCGGTTAATTGCGAACGAAAAGAATGCCCTTCGCGGACCACGCAATTAGCGACGCGCGATGCGACGTTGCCCCTTCGCTAATGTTGCTCCCACTACGCACAGCCGGGAATTCGCATTCCGTATTGGCACGGTCGCGAGAGCACGCGGGTTAATTTGAATACGCGTACGCTTCGGCGGTCCCCTGCGCGCTTTTTAGTCTCGAAATCGAGCTGCCGTGGATTAGCGTAATCAGCTATTCAATTTGTTAAATTCCGTTTTCTCTCGACCTCCATTATGCAGACGAGCCGGTCGTTCACCTTTACTTGTTTATTAACGGTTCGTCTTCCTCGTATCGAACGTCGGCGATAAGCGTCGCTATTCTGCAAGGTACGTTATTGTTTTTCACTTGTTGATTTTCGTTGATCGACCAACAAACAAATGTCGAATAGATGTTTGCGTTTTACTTCCTGCTGGCGTTGTAATTTTTCTCCTGTCCATTGTAGCCAATCGTAAATATCGAAACCAGTCGAGGTTAATCGCGTAGCCATTTGATTTCCAGGTTCAATCTCTTCTATCAAAGCAATATCTCAACAAAAGTAAACTCATTCAGCAAACGAGATACATAACAGTGTATCCCCTCCCCCTCCGAAAAAAAAAAGAAAAAGAAGCAACGAATCGTTTCATTATCGTCTTCTCGAAGTTAATTGATATTTTAGCCGGCGGCCAGCTCTGATTTCGTTTCACCATCGTGGATTCGATTTCCAATCGCACGCAAAATCTGCAATTTGAAATAGTGCCGCGGGGGACTTTATCGAACGAGCCGCGGTTACCGCTAATTATTTTAGAAAGTGCACGGGGGACGACGAGCGCGATGCGGAATGGGCAAACACGTTTGATTTGCGTTTCGGGCAAGAGCGACGCGCGAGAAGTGTTTCACAGGGGCTTAGAAAGTCATCTTTAATGATGAAAGTCGTAAAATTTGATACGTCGACACACATCGGCCGTCGGCGCAACGTCCGAGCGTTCCGTAACCAAATGGACTTATTCCGAGCGCAAAAAGCGCCGATATTTTTCTCGGAAATGGAAATACGGCACATTCGAAAGCCACATCGCGCTCGCGCACTTCGGTTTGGCTTTTTCGAGAGATCGCGAATGGACCTTGCGGGCGCAGCGACGCTCGCACTTTCATCCCGCTTGCGATCGCGTCGCCCACGCGGAGACGTGAATCCGACAATCGCGAGAAAGAAAAGCCCACTTTGGAGAGCTGACGTCGCCGCGGTCCCGCGTACGCATCTTATCATGGTCGGATAACCGATTTATCTATCGCTAACGGGGCCCGCCGCAATTTCTCCTGAGCCGCGTGGCCCAGTTCGCGCAACGCATCGCGCGTCCCCGATTTGTTCGCACGGCGCCCAAGCCTACGACGACTACTTTGCCCCCGCTCCCCGATAAATCGTTCGGGCGACAATTTTTCTTTCCTCCTTCCGAGGTACCGTCAAATATCCTCGGGGTTCGCGTAACAGGTCGACCAGACTCGTCGCACATATCGCGCGAAAACTTTGGCAAGACAGGTACACGCAGGAAAGTAAAATGCGCGCGTTCTTTTTTTTCTCCTTTACCTCGAAACTTTCACGTTCGTAAATAACAGGATGCTACTCGGCACAGTCGATTTACCTCGCATCGACGATTGGATCGCCACTACCATGATTACATGGGATTATAGAATCGGCATTATACATTTGCTCGAAAGCAGCCACGTCGTCAACCTCGACCAGACGGTCGAGTGGAAAATGTAAAAGGAAATTAGGGATCCGTGTGAGATAAGATTCCGAATGGGACGATGTATATGCCGAACGTACATAAAACTAGTCAGCTCTTTTTGTCAAGTAAAATTTCCCATGCATATATGTGCTGCGCTGTCGGCGGCGCGACTGGAGTGCCTCGAAAAGGCAGCCACAGCTCGACCTCCTTAATTGTACGGAAACCTCTCTCTCGCTCTCCCGGTGCTGCTCGCGGTCCTGGCATCACATGCACGGTGGAAACCAGTTTGTGCAGTGACGGTGGCGGCGATCGGCCTCTGTATACGGTTTCGCACTGTTTCTCATACGCACGCACACGCGCGCGCGCGCACACAGACACACCGACGACGGGAAAATCGAATGCGTGCCATGTGATTTGAATCATTTTTTATTTTGTTTTCTCTGTTCGTCGACGTTGAGAAATTTTACGCTTCGACGTGAAATTATCAATTCTCGATTCATAGATTGAAAAATATAACGGGTCGTCTCGTACGAGTTCATTCTCAATTCAAAGATGGGATCCGTTTTGCATAACACGATTTGCTCGTTCGATGTTATGCAGAGCCTCCGCAACATTTAATATTCGTCCACGTATCGAATTCGGTCGCAAATGCCGCATACGTATATCGTCGAAGAGAAGAAAAAATGAGAGATCCGTCTGCCCCTCGCGTTTTCTCACACGCAGACTTCTCGCAACTCTCCCAAAGGTAAAAAAAAAAAAGCGAAGCATTCGCGCTGTATTAAAACGCGTATGCATATTAGCAGAAGGGGGAGGAGACGCGTGTAGGAAGCGAAGTTCCGGGTTTTATGAATTATAAGCGAAAATAGCACTGCAGCTATAGAACGAGGCGTTAAATAATTTAGCGGCAAGTTATGGCGGGAGCAAGGAGAAAAAAATCGGGGAGGGGGAGTTTTGCGCGAAGGAGGCTGCGCGAGCCTTCCGCAATCTCGGAATTTATCGTCGACGCGAAAAACAAACGTGCAAACGAAACGAACGAAAAACAGAATGAAAATTACACAAGTACGTAATTCGTTTGACCTACAAAGGGCTATATATTTGTTTGCGTCGAGACACTTTCGGTCGGCTTGTTTGCAATGCGGTCTCAATCTAATAACGCGCAATCGCATTCGTTTCAATGCTACGAGACAATGCCACCACAAACCGACGTCGCTCACTTTTCTTTTTGATACAATGCAATTTGCGCTTGGTCAGCAGCGGCGTTATACGAGATTAGGGCCAATGGCATAACCTTTCGTACGCTCGAGCCGCTGTCGTTGCACAAGGCTTCCGCGCGCGTACCTGCGCGCAGGAATTTCGGTTCGGGTGGCGGGTGAACGGGCGCTACCTTACTTTTCGTTTCCTCGATGCGCGTTGGGCAATTGCCGATTTCAGATTGGCACTTCCACGGGGCTTCTCGTTTCCGCGCGAGCGAACGGAAGAGAAAATGGCTCCTCTCGCTTTGGCTCGCGCGCGGTGCTCGGATAAATCTGATTTTCCGCCTATCAAACCGTCGATCGATCTGCCGAACGAAGCACAAGCGAGCGCCAGGTGTGTCTTGGATTCAGCAGCGAGGTGTGCACGCACTGCAAGGCGTAAAGCAATTCTCGCTAATTCGCCTTCTTTTTGCTTTACGCAAAATCACTCGGATATTACTCCAGCGTGGCGATTGCGAGATTGCTGGGGAAAAAAAAAAAATAAAATAACAGTTGGTAAACGTACACACGTACGTTTGTTGCTTCTCAGGTTTCTTTTTCTCCTCGCGTCGACGACGAAAGAAGGGCAAGTGACGCGCTCGGAGGATTTCTGCATTCTGTTTTTTACGAGCACGCATGTGCTTTCAGCTATACTCGCTCTCCTCGCTCTCCTCGCGGTAAATTAATCACTCGCTGCTCTTTCCCGGCGAAATTGTCGAGGTGAAACCTTACTGCCTCGCTTCCCGGCGACGGAGAAGATGAGCCGTCGGCGCGGACATCCGTCGGGTCGTGCGGAAGAGGAAATCGGGCGGCCAACTTTGCGTCCGAAACTCGCGCGGGGAAAGAAAGGACGGACGCGCAGCTGTAACCTCCTTGTTAGCGAGCGCGGCGGAGAGAAAAGCATCTGCATTTACAAGTTGTGCCGCTTCGCCGTCGCCGTCGCCGTGCCTCCTCGGTGACCTCCCCTCTCGCGTTCGCGTGCGCGCGAGCGGACGGGGAGCATCCGCTTTTCTTACTCTCGGACGATTAATTGGCTTCGCCGCGATACATTTCGTAACTGTAAAAGTGAGCCGATCGGCTTCGCGGCGCGGTTCCTCGCCGTCCGATCCTTCATCTCTACCTTTTGCGCGCATCGATTAGCGCGGACGGAGCAGCCTCGTCTCCGCGAAGGCTATTGTCTCTTTATTCTAATGCGCGTCGGACGAGACTTTCCCACTACGCGCGCGCACGAGAGGCCTTTTTCCGTCACTCATTCTAACGTTCCTTCCTCCCCCTCCTTTCTTCGTTCGCGAATAGTTTTTGAATTCCCATTTAGAGGGCGAGGAATGCCTCAATGCCTTGAATTTCATTTTTTTTTGCCTTGCGGTCGGCGTGGTATACCGTAAATGGGCGCTTTTGTCAGATTGATCATCGATAAATACGCTGGCGTGGCTTTTCAAGTATAAGGTACACAGATCCGAATGCTCACCGAGATTTTTAAACGGCGTTGTGCTGCCCGAGAAACGTCATTACTCGTGACTTCCGTGTGCTTGCTGCGAGAACCCGTTGTTCGAATATTTCCAGCGAATTGGAGTTCGCCAGAAAAAAAAAATTAAGTGTGCACAGCTCGTATTATTCTTTCGTTTTTGTTTTCAATCAAATTTATTACTCGTCGGCCGGTCCATTGCTTTCTTCCGCGAACATTTTTATACATTCGCGGTACACCTGGAACAATAAGGATAGTCTTGAAAATCCGTTCGTCAACCAAAATAAAATTACCGTGATGCCGCAAAATCAATTCCCCGTGCGCCGTACAATCCGCGCTCGCGTTCTTTTTCTTCCCATTTTCCCGCAGAAGACTTCTTCCCTTTTGTAAATGCCCACCTCGGCACTGGAGCGTTGCTCGAGTTCTTGCCGCTTGCTTTTGTGGGCGGAGAGTTTCGGCTCGAAAGCCCCCTCTGCCGACCGCGAGCGTAATTGGCAAAAGGAAGAAGAGAAAAAGAAATAAAAAACCGTGTTTTCGCTCGGCGTCTCGCCTGCAGTGCCACTTTTAAGGAGCGCTAATTACGCCCTCCACCAACGTGCAATTTATCAATCATACCGCGCGACCTTCGCCACCAAGGTCGATTCCAATTTGCCGCTGATGAACGATGTCATCCCGAGATTCGTGGAGACGAGGCGGCCGGCGCGCGCCTCCTCCTCGATTCGACAACGAACTTGAATTTCTTTCGAGAGGAAGTCTCTCGCGCAGGTACATTACGGCTAGCACGAAAACGTGAATCGAATTTCTCTCGGCGGAGAGAATGCGGCGCTCAGCTGCCGCCGGCTATGGATTCCGTTACGCGAGTAGCCGCGCGGCACTTGTACGGCTCTGTCGTTCCTTCGTTTCTCGTTGAAGCGCCCCGGCGCGAGCTTCATTCGTACTCCGACGCCGCGGCCACTTCGTACGCACGCTGCGCAGCTTCGATTGGCTTTCTTCTCTTCCTGCCAGTGGCGCTGTGGCTCCTGTTGCGTCGAGAATCCGCTCGTTGATTTCGGCTCTCGCGCATCGCGGATTATTCGGCAGCTAACATCCTGCTCTCGCCTGGAAAAAAAAAAGTAAAATTTGCGCGTACCGCTCGTCCGCTCGTAATCGGTAGGTCAATCGAGCCCCGCTGGAAACCAGAATATCAACTCGGCAATTCTAGATCGCGCGCCAGCTTTCGCTTCGAGACGCCCGGAGATCGCGTAAACTCATCATTCGCGCGCGCGCTTCTGACACACATTTGCATCCCCTTCCTCGGCGCGACTCGTCCGTCGAGCGCCCGTGTGGCGCGCACAATGCCGTCGATCAACCTGAATCCAGCGGGGCTCTTTAATTGCCCCCGGCCGACGAAAGAGATACTCATCTTTACTCCGCTCTCGCGCGGAAAGCCGTCAGGTACGCGCGCAAAACCGATTGTTCGCAGCCTTGAACTTGAGGAATTCGCGATTGAAATGCTCGCCGCCGATTTATCGCCGCGGCGCGGCGCCGTTCTCCTCTCTCTCTCTCTCTCTGCGCGCGCGCGCGCGCTCGTGCGCCTTTCAGCATTTTCGTCGCTGCGACCGCGTGTTTCGACAACGTTTTCGCTTGCCCCCCGCTTGCCGGCAAAGCCAAGCGAAGCCTTTGTCGCCGGTTGTCGTCGGTCGATCGTGGAACAGCTCGCGCGCGTGCTCGCGAGTTTCCTCGAGCGCGGCGATCTATTCCGATCTTTCCTTCGAATGTTCCACGCGTAACGTTACAACGATCGCTGTGTCGCGCAATGATGTCCCCCGGATGTGACGTCGTCGAACGCGCTAAATACGGCCTTTCGACGGCCAATGAATTTTCGCCCAGTCGCAAACCGGCGCAAACGCGGACGAGCGCGTTGGCGCGACGAAAACCCCTTGAAAAAGGCCGTAGTCGAGCCTCCCGAGCACTGCAGCCTCGAGAGGAGGCAACGCGTGCAAACATAACGGCTTGGCGGGACGAGCGAGCGGGAGCGAGAGAGAGAGAGAGAGAGAGAGAGAGAGAGAGAGATGGCCAGGTAAGATTACGGGGGAGGCGAATGAGCTGCAATTTCGGGATGGCCGCGCTCACGAACGCCTTTGATGTAACGTTTTTCTCTTTCCTTCTCTCTTGCGTCGACCCGGCACTAGCGCTCGCTCAGCGACAAGCGCGTGCATGCCAACGCGTCCGTTCGACGGCTGTGGGTCAAGGGACAGGGGGGAAAGAGGGACGGATCGACCGAGTTGTCGAACACCTTTTGCGACAAGTAATTATTTTCTTATTCAATACCGCGACGATAAATCATAATGACAAGCTGCAGTTTCGAAAGTCGCGGCGAGCCGATGCACGCGAAAATAACGCTTCGAAGCAGACAAATGCAAGGGCTTATCGCGAACAGTTCGCTTTCGTCGATAAAAAATGTATCACCGTGCGTTTCGCGTGCAAGCGCTCTTTCTCCCTCCCCCCCTATCCCCCATGAAAAAAGGAGAAGAAAAGAAAAAAAAAACCCGCATGCGAGCTTAACGGTGAAAAAATTCCACCGGCTTTATTGACTTTTGTGACGTATGTATTGGCAGTTAAAGGTGCGCAATTATCGAGAATTCGCCGGTGTCCCGCGGCTACCATATAAATCACAGGGCACTCGCTTAATTCCGAAAAACGGAGTAACGACCTACTGCCGGGAATTGCATGGGAATGAAAGGTTTGCGTGGGCGAGCAACGCAAGTAGCCGATATCGGCTGTAAAACTGACCTCGCGTCGAAGTCGTGAGTGGAGCCTGACGCGGGTCAAGAACTTTCTAAACGAAAGAAGAAGGAGAAAAAAGAAAAAAAAAACGCATAGCGAGTGAGCGAGGGGAAGCTGCATCTGTCGCCACCGCTTTCTAACTCTCTATCGGCGAATCGTTGATAGGATGGTATTTTTCATTTCGTGCCATATTGTTGTCGCTGTGACCTTTGAATCACCAACAGTCGATTCGTCGCTTCTTTGCTCCCCACGATAGTCAGTCTTGCATAATGCACTCGATAATGCTCACTGGTACACTAATCTGCGAGCGAATTATTTGAGATTTGCTCGTACGCCAATAACTGTTATTACTTGCAAAAATTATTGCTCATTAAAAGAAAAGTACGGCCGATAATGTCCATAGTAGAAAATTCCTTCATTCCCGTCAATCGTTTATAAATCATTTGCGTAATAACGCCGGCAGACGTTTAGTATTCAGCATAGGCTAGTTTGTAGTAGATAAATACATCAAAATGAATTTTCGCTCATAAATCCATGCATTATCAAAAGCGAAAATTCGCATTTCGGTATATTTCGCGATAAATACGCGCGCACACGTATATTACGAAATGTATACCACGAAACGTGTCGACAATGGTCTACAGGTTTCGCGAGATTATATATTGCCTTTGTTTTTTTCATTCTTCCCTGAACTTACAATTGTAATACTGGCTATGCTAATTTTTCTACGATTTCCTCTCTCTCTCTCTCTCTCTCTCTCTCTCTCCCTTTTTCTCCTCTGTTTCGAAGAACGAAAAAAATGTGTCTCCATTGTGTTCAGTACGAGGTCAGCCGTCACGTAGGTCGGACGGTGCGGAAAAGCCACCGCACGGGCGTGAAAGTGGCTGGCGCGCGCATCGCCGCACATATATATCTAATTGCGTTTAGCCCGCGCGAGACGCGAATTGGAAAGGTCCGCTCTCACGGGCATTGGAACGGTCGTGATAGCGCCGCGTCGACGCCGCTGATCGAGCGACCGGGAATTCGCGGCCGCGAATTCCGCACACTTTGTTACCCGCGAAGATTACACGGCTGTCCGTAATCGTATTCGCTGTTTACGACTGCAATCGCGTAATTAAATTGAAATTGGGGATGCGGCCGCAACGCTTTTTCACGTGCGCGCGCGGTGTCACGCCCGCGTGCACCTCGTGATTGCCGCGGCTGCTGCTGCTCTTATAACCAACTTGATTTAAACGGCCGCATGCACGGTACTGCTTACGCATTTTGTTCGCGGGGGGGGGGGGGGGGGGGTTGAAAAATTACGCAACGTCGCCGCTGCCGAGGAGGAAATCGTATCGCTGTGGCTCTGGTTCTCCATCGGGAATTGCGCGTTTTCTTACCGTTGTCTCTTCCGATCACATTTTTGTACGCGCGTTTCGCGATGACAAAAGCCTGCACGCGCGTTCCGCGCGGAGAAATCGAGAAGAGAAAACAAGCGCCGGTCTCATATAGAAAGGCACACAGCGCGACGCGTCGATCCAACGGCGGCACAATTGAACGTTCGAGCGATAGCGAATTGTTTGGCGCGCGAGGTGCCTCGTACCGCCGGCTGTCGCGCAGACTCGCTGCTTCCTCGCGACGGTGGCGATCGAAGATTTGACGTCGGAAGATCGCAGCGTCGCGAGCGCGGAATCGCGATACGACTGGATCAGACGTTTCGCGCGACAAAAGCTCGTCCCGTCGAAGCGATCGGTTTCCTCTCGCCGGGTTAATGAGGCGACGCCGGGAAAACGTCTCCTCGTGTCGGTGAAATTTCGCTGCCTCTTTTTTCCGTCTTCTCGTCCATCAAAAGTAAAAGCTGCGTCTTCGGCTTCGTTTCGTTCGAGCGGATTCGTCGGCTTCTCGAAAATGACAATGTACTCGTTTAATCAGACGGCTGCTACGGTTATCCGAGAGAGATAGAGATGACCGTTAATCGTACAATGACGTCAGATTGAACATGCATATACAACCTCGACCATGCAGCCAATGTAATCTTTCCTTAATTGCACGTATTTGATGGTAATAACCGAGTTTACGCGATATGACCGTTTTTCGCAGTTAACCAGAAAATCTTCAAGATATTTCTGATAATCGCGCCGATAAATCAGGAGTAGTTGAGATGCTCAATTGAAAAATCATTCAAAAATAATTTGCTACTTTGGAAAAATGAGCTTTCCATGGGCTTTTCGACATACTTTCCGCGCAAAGTCGTAAAATTCACCGCTGCGAGACACTCGAAACATTTACTTACACGTCAGTTTTGCGCATAGATTTTTCACAACACCGTGAAAATTTATCACGAAAAAGCATTGCGCACTCATTCGCTCCTCTTACTCGTAAAGAGCAGTAGAAAATGACACTCGAGACCGAAGGTAAATTCATCCGCTTGTTTTTCGAAGAGTCAGCAAATAAAGCCTTCTCGCCGTTGCGGTTCTCATGGTTCGAATTCATGCGGTCTCGAAAAATGAAAATAAAAAAAAGAGAAACGGAAATCATCCAACTATGTGTGATCACAATTATATCCGAACACAATTGTTCCCAGCGTACGATCGAAAGGTCACGCTGCGACCCATATATCTTTATACACTGCGTGACAATTCATCGGAATCCCTATCCCACGACGTGTATTTCATTATTCGGTCATCTGGACAGTCACGAAGTTATCGATGAGAATTAGGCACGCCGATACGTGATAATAAATGCAACAGCCAAGAAGAAGAAACTCGCGAGCGGGTGATCTGCTGACACAGTTTCCGGCTCTCGGATATAACGTGACGCACGCTACAGATTCTTTTAAAAGTGGCTCGGCTGTTTTTACGGAATTTCCGTTGCTGCTGCTGGCCAGAGAAGTTAGACAACGAAAACTGACGTGCACGCTACAACGGCGGCCGTTGTTACGGGTAGAAATCCGTTTTCACGTTCGGATGTCCGACTACTTTCACAGCTGCGCGCCAGTAACGGCCGCTTCTAATATGGTCTTATACGTAAGTCTCGCCGAGCAGCTGTGAATTCGCACGATCTCGAGGCGCGCTCGCGCATTATTTTCTCTGGAAAACTCAATTTACGTCAATTTTGAAGCTTCGCGTCGTTACACCGGCAAAACTCTTGGGCAGAATAAGCACTCCGAGCTTATCTCCCGCATCTCGTCAAAAATCACCGCTATCGCAACTTTCTAACTCGCGCGCACTCGCGCACAGGCGACAATAAGCCCTCGCGCTTGCGAACGACGCCTAGGCCCATTAATTAATCCGATCCATCATGTTCGCCGTTCGTTTCCCTTCTCTCCCGTGGCGAAGACTTTCCTCGCTGCGCGCGCCGCAACGGACGACGTCGTTGTGCGCCTAATTTTCCCGCGATCTCACGAGATTCCCAGCATACGATAAGCCTATTTATTACCTCAGGCGCGGATATACTCGCGAGAGGCCCTTTGCGCGTTCCCTTTTTAATTGCAACAAGCTCTGCTCGGCGCGCTTACATCTTGCGCTCCGACTACTCAGCCGAAATAACAGAATAAACGAGAACGGTTCTCCGTGGGAGAGTGAGCTTGATTTATTAACGTCGACAAGTGCCGATAGTGATTCCCTCGTGCGTGTAATGCATACATCAGCGCGCGATCTGGTTTGCGCTCATAAGTCTTCGCTCGCGTCTAATTGTGCATTCAAACGACGCTGTCTCGTTTATCATTTACGTACGCGTCGCAGGATAGGTCAGCGCGCGCTCTTCTCCATCGCCTGCGCTTCCGTCGTCTCGACTGTAACGATGCAATTGCGAAGATACGTACCCTAAGACAAATTCCAAGATCTCCGAGATCCTCTTTCGTTCGGAGCACTAAACGGTTGCTACGAAGTGGCTTTCCTTTATAATGGTAATCGTTCAAACCGTTCGCTTCTTGTTATTGCAAACACAGCTTCTTTTACCACCTAATAAGTTGGCTAGCAACAATCAGAACTTTGGTTGAGCAATTGCTACTTTATCCCTAATGTGGCACTACATCCACCCTAATTTTCGGATTTCTGCGTTACGTGCAAGATCTTCAAGTAAATTCAAGAAGAAGGCGAGATATTTTATCATCAATATTATACTACTTCTAACGTTGATTGTATTGTTGTTCGCTTAGTGTGGAGGTGACGATGGATTTGAAAATACAGCTACTCAAAGATGATACTGCCGTGAAATATACGTATGTAAGATGTTCTCGAGAGTACAAAAAGTCATTGAGTATTCTCTCCGAGAAAATGATTTCAAAATCGGCTTACAGTACCGTAATTAGCAAAGTTCATTTGGAGTAGTAGAGTGCAGTCAGTTGACATGGTATCGAACATTGTATTATCATAACCTTCATCAGTAATTTAGTTTTGACTTAGAATTTCGATCAAAAGTAATAATTACTGCAGGTGCTCGTCGTAACTATCAATAAGCACAGTTTGTTTAACGCAACTCTTTCTCTTGGATCTCCAATGTTTTTCTCGAACATTTAACTTGCGAATTCTTTTAATATTATTTTTATGTTTAAAATATCAGATGCCATTTATATTATGGTAGATAATTCGTGTCAAGTACTGTTAATGTGGCAAAATAAGTAACTATTAAACTACCTAAGTATATCATTTTAAATCGACTTGAAAATTAAATACTTCGATAATGTATTACTTGAATAATATTTAAGTAATACATGGTAATATTCGGTAGTAATGGTTATCCGTTTTATTTTTAGCGAAAAATCCATAGATTTACAAGTAAGAAAGTATCGTTTTCTCAGTTCTTAATTTATCGTTTCAATCGTTTATCGTTCTCAACAATACTTATACACAACTTGGACAGTACAACTGGAAAGTACGCGAACCCTGTAAAATTTGTAATAAAGACGTCTACAGCTCTTTCTTTTCCATATCGCACTTGACAAAATATTATAATCTGTAATGAGCTGTAATCGTTATAATGATGTAAGTAAGTTATTGCCTTATGCGATTCAATAATTCGTATTTTTAAATTAAAGAGTAACAACAATCGGCTGACTAGTAGTTTTTACAGAATGGACGGGAACCTTTCATCAGCGTACGGAAATACATGTTATTTGCGGGATCAATACGATGAAAATGTCACCCTCAGTTCGAATATTACGTGAATACGTTTTATCTTTTTTGCAAATTCTAGGTACAATGTCTTTATACATATATTTATGTGCATAAATACTCAACAATATCATTATAAATCATTTCAAAATTATATATACATTTAATTTAATGCTTACAATAATTTGTTAATCGATAATGGCCACAATTTCCATATGAGCTATCCTATCTGTTAATGTACGCTATTTAATTTTTTGTAATTCTATATACTATGTGACGGCAAATATAGATGGAAAATGCGTTTAACAAATATTTTCCACATTCTTAAACTGCAACATCATAATTATTATAACGCAAAACATTCAGTCTTAATAAAATGAAGTAATGTAATTAGCTGTGACATCATCATGGTATGAATACGTAATACAATGGTTGTCTGTCTGAATAATTTAACGATCAATTTTGATAAGGCCATTTTGATAAATACACGTGATCATCAGTAGGCTTTTATTGATAGTTTTTGAATACTTTTTCTTTGCCCAAGATTGTATTTCCATCAGAAGAAAACTTACTGTGAACTGATGATTAGTGTACTCTATTCTTTTAAATTTTTTTTCACGTTGAATTATCGACTATAACACTTGGTTATAGGCAATTTTTTAAATACATATAACTTTACAATCGCTTTGCTGTACCTCGCCACCGTTATGCTTTTATAATACATTATAAGTAAGGTGTAGATTTGTTTCCTAGAAGGTGGCAGTAAGCTCAAATCCAAGTGATATCAAATATATATGTAAGTGGATCAAGAAATATTAAACTCTTGTAAAGTAACAAAAATCAACCAGCGACTTTGAAATTTGGTCCTAATTAAAGAAAAAATATCTAGTTGGCATTTATACTTATTCTGTATAAAAATTCATGTCAACAATTATTTGTAAACTTTTTATCTCCGTAATATAATATCAAGAACATTACGAGGTAAAATAATTACCAACTCAGATTAAAGAATGTATATTGTAAAATAACATGCCATGAGAGAAATAGATATGAGAGGATCATTTTTGGTACTTTAATAAAAATTATTAAGCACGTAGAAAACGTTTAAGTACGTGGGATGTGCTGAAAAGTGTTAATTATACAAAATGTATTGTATTTTACTTTTTATGTATTACAATGGATTGGACAGTCATTTTTCCATACTGTAAATTTTCAGCACAGGAAGAATTTCATACACTTTTATATAACTAATTTGTTTAAAAAATCATAAATAAAAGCAGTGATCCTTGCTCAATATCGTACCCGAGCTAAAATCAAACTTATTATACTTTATTTTCGAAGTGAGCAGTCATGTACAATCCATGCAAAAAGGCTGCCAACAGAATTGGCAGTACAAATTCAATATGATCACCTCTACCTGACGATACAGTTTATTAAATTCATTAGTAACGTATAAACCTCGAAACATTTTTTAAGATGGAAGCGCACGTTAAATTGAGAAACGTCTGTT
Source organism: Phymastichus coffea (assembly GCF_024137745.1). NCBI lineage: Eukaryota > Metazoa > Arthropoda > Insecta > Hymenoptera > Eulophidae > Phymastichus > Phymastichus coffea. Next base: position 88,128 of record NW_026706839.1, read on the forward strand.
AATAATTCTGAGATCAACAATTGCAGATGTCATAAGATTAATGCTGTTCTACACTAGATGACTGCATACTAAGTGCACATAGTGTACTTTATGATAAACTTAGTGACAGAATGGTCTGAGAAGTAAGAGTGCATTAGTGCAAAATTACAAGTGCACGACACTGACTATAAACTACTGGATGTGATAATGTAAATTTATTTACGAAATTCTTTATACCGTATTTAACAGCTATAAATTAAAAAAGTTTTTTTTGTATTTATGTCTTACTTCTTCGCAAAGTCTCATTAACAATTGGTAAAGAAATCGCAGCAAAAGATGAATTTGCTGGTCTACGATTGAGAATACTTGAGGAGCTTACGATAAGCATGTACTAATTAAATTTCTCGTCAATTTATCCATATGGTGACTGAAGATTTTTCTTTGGTTATGAATTCTGGAATGCGTGAGAGGTAGATGTTTAGTATCTTATGACACTTTTATTGCTGCCCGAGGCATTCTTATTAATCCTTTCAAGTAAAAACTACCTAGTATCCCTTATGTCCTTGTATAGTTATTGTAGTTAATATTATATTGTATTGAATATTAAGGCACTGATTTTAATGATATCTGGATTCTTTTACTCCTCATTTAAATATTTTTATTCCATTTTTACATAAACAATGGTACTGGGTACCAGTATCTTACAAGTGTAATAATGCATGTATTCAATATTGTCATTTAATATTCAGTTGAGGATATGTTTCACTAATATGGCTTTTAAGATAGCTGGCTTTTAAAACAAACTAATTCAATGAAGCCATCGATGTAAAATATGACATAGCTGTTTTTAAAACCTGAAAAAGATACTTATCCATAGAGATTTTCAGTGAATAAGTGATTTTTATAATAACTTACACCACTGCAGGTTGCAAAGTTCAATTGAAGTAGTGGACCAGCAGTTAACCGACACGGTATGAAACATCGCATCATCATAAATCTTATGAGAAATTGAGTTTGCAAAGGTAACTTATACCAATTACAACAATAGCTTTTTGCACGTATAAAATACATTTAAAATAAATGAAATGTGACGTTTATATGTTAGATATGGTACTGATGACATCGATTATAATAAAACTTACAGTGATTCTTGTAGCTCTGTGCTACTATCAATAAATCTCTGACCAGGCCAACTAGTGAAAAACAAATAACCAATCAATCCAATAAAAACAAATCCAATGCGTAGTAAAACTGGTGGATTTTGAAGATTCATAAGTATCTACAATAAAATGAAGATTATCTCTCAATCGCACGATTGAATAAAATAATTATGAAATAATAAACATTTATTTACATCTATAGTTCCTACACTCAATACAATTAGTATCATGGCAATAATGAAGAAGAAACATTCATAAGTAATCCTAACAAGATCGGCAACACTGAAACCAAAAAATGTAATATTGTTATATAGCTATTGTGATTATGCTGCAAGTGCTTATAAAAATACTAAACTCAATCGTTCTCTTGTGTATTTTGATTGTGTCGACCACGAAATTATGAAGTTCATCTTCACGATAGTTGCCATCGTTTACGTGTTTACGTAATATTTTCAAGCGACGCCTAAAACCGTGACATAAGTGAAAAGCGACGTGAGAAACAGTGTATATAGAAAAGTATTACATTAGTAAATTGAAAAGACCAAGAACGTGGTATGCAACAACAACGAATGTAGTATCCACAGCAGATATTATGGTGAGGGTTAAAGAAACGACTATGAATGTATGAGTAACTATGTAGTAAAGATATTTTTGCTGATCAATAAAATATTCAGCATAAATACATATCATCTTTGTCCGAGATTCGTTCAGTGGAAGAATAGCGTCTAAAATCGCTGGTATTACCACTGGCGTAAAGACGAAGAAGAAACAGGATATGAACATGTACGCTGAAATATTATAATAATATTGTATAATAATATCTAATTGAAATTCTAGTATATTTTAGACTTAATATTTATATATTTAATAGTTCTCAATTAAACACTAGTAATTTGAAGTTTTGAAATTAGTATCGAAGTTAATAAGTTTCAATATCAAGCTTACTTGCATAACCAATACATAAGAGCCGAGTGAAACTCCAACGTTCAATCAATGCTGCTCTTTCGTCGGGATCTTGAATCTCTTTATAATCATAGGTGATAATTTCGTAAAGATGTTGTAGCTAGTAATTGTTTAAGATATCTTATCATTTTATGAGGGTTTAGCTTAATAATTAATAATGTGATGTTGAAAAAATTAAGTGCACGAAAAACTATCAACGAGATGAAAACATTGAATGGCTCATAATTATACTAATAAAATTAATTTAATTTTGTTATTATAATTATGAATTACGACACACATTATAGTAGTACCTTTTTCTCGGCATATATACTCAGGTATAACTTTAAAAGTACTCCTTGAAAGTAGAAAAAGCCTGCAATGTTTTCTACAATAATCTCAGTATTTGAGTCTTCCGCCTGAATTTCTATATAAGTTTTTACCAACTAAAGAAAATATCATAACTATTCAAGAAATTATAGTACGAATGACGAAGATAACCAATGACTCGAGTTTCAACGCGAGCGTTCGCACAATTCGACGTGTACACTATCGTATGGGAAAAATGTTATTCTTCCCCTATGGCGCTTAATGTATATACCACGGATTAGGATTGGAAAATACGGATAGAAAAAAAATCAATACACGCGGATCTTATAGCTTCCAAGTTTACTAATTCTATGACACCGAATGTATCCCATTTTTCAAAAGTAATCATTCAATGTCGACAATAAATAATATTTATAGCAATCTACCTGTGGTATCATCATTGTATGAATAGCTACAATAATAAGCGACCGTATCCATAATTTCAGTGATTTATTTTGATAAGGCCAAATGCATATGATCATCAGAAGTTTTTTGTTGATGATAAAATAATCATTTTCAAATACTTCATTTTTATCCATGATTGTATTTTCATCGAAACGTATCTTGCACTGAATATATTGGTATGTTTTTTTCCTCCCCATTTCTTTTTTGTTATATTTTCAATGATTGCACTTGATTACGAGCAATTTTATCGACAATAGGTGACAGAATACTTTATGAACTTACAACCATTTGCTAGAATCCCGCAATTGAGATGTATTTTTGCAATGAATTATGAAATAGAGCTAGGTATTTTACCTGGTGCTAGAGTCGCAGAGAGTTTCAATTCAATCGATCTACAGCATTAAATTGAGATCACCGTAAGAGGGAGCAGTAAAATATCGCGAGAATGGTAAAAATTAACAGTCTCGTTCTGTAATACTCTCAGAAATTTGCGGTTTACAATTGAGTCTTTTACTAAATAAATAATATCTACGCTACACAAGAATTATTAAGTTTTTTTTTCGAGAAATTATAAAGGAAACCTTACCGTTTATGAAGCATTTGTGACGTTTTCATTCACTGTATACTGGTTGCTAGCAAAAAAATTGTTTTGAACGTAGTCTCTATGGCCACCTGAGTTTTAAAAAAGTTTTATCTTTTTTGAAAGGCGTGTGTATCTGGGGTTAGCCAGGCGGAGATGATTAAGATTAAAATTAAATTGATAATACTAATAAGCTAATGGTATTATCTCGTCATTGAAATACATAATAATGAGTATTCACCCTTGAACAGTAATCTTATTCATTAAGAAAAGTGCACGTACATAGATAAATTGCCTCCTTTCGTATGCACGATAAGTGAGGGGATGGGCTACAGTTGAGCTGAAGCTCTTACAAAATCTTACGCCAAATTATGTAGAATTAACGCTAAGTTTTCGACGAGTATGTTTTACGATGGATAAGGCCAAGTGAAAAATGTGTGAGCGTCAGGCAAATATATATTTTATTCTAGCGCTTAACTACTCGAAACTGACATAATTTATAATTATGAAATTTAATTATCTTTAATATCTACAGGTTCTGTAAGTTTACGTAATAAGCGTTTCAGGCATTTCAACATATTTATTGTCATTGTTTGCGCTGGAAACTTTTCGCAATGGAATATTGCATCGTTCGTTTGTTAACCCATTAAGACCTAAGCCAAAATTGAATGACGGTACCTAACTGACCGTGTCATTCATAGGTAAATCGAAAAAAAACCATTTGTAATTGTTTATTAAAAGTTATTTAAACAAATTACCTAAAATGTTATTGTTTTTCAAATCTGATTGCGACAATAGATTCTATGAAATATGAAAAAAATATGTACAACATTTTTTGTCTGACTTCAATTTGTAACATTTTTTCCATATTTTCTCCCATTGGTTGCTGCAATCAAATTTGAAAAACAATCACTTTATAGGTAATTTGTTTAAATAAATTTTTATAAACAATTTCAAGTGGCAAAAAAAAACACTGATATTTTTTTGTTCGATTTGCCTATGAATGGCACAGTTGGTTTGGTGCTATCTCATCCAATTTGGCATGGGTCTTAATGGGTTAATCTCACCCGAACCATAACAATACGAGTATTCTTATTTCACTATGAAACATCAATGCACCCACTCAATTCACCCTAAATATCCACGTGACATTCGTTTAAAAAATAATAGTAATTTTTCCGATTTCGCAGATTCCGACCGCGAGCAGAAGCCGACGCCAAAATGCCTCATTGAAAAAAAAAGAAAAGCACTCCTCGCGCTTGGTGAAACAATGGACACGCAGGACGGCACGGAATTCGTGACAGTGGTATCGGTACAGGGTGGAGCTAAACAACCACCGCCCTCGGCGTCAGTAGCAGCAGCAGCACCCTCACCCTCGGAAAGTTTCATCACGGTATTGTCGATTGGCCAGCAACAACAGTTAGCCAATGGAATCGATCCGGCACATCCTGAGGAAGAAGTCGAGGTTTACAGACTACCCGGTGAAAGACTTGGCTTTGGATTGAAATTTGAAGGTGGAAATAAAACTTCTGAGAGGGTGAGACGATTGTTCATCCAGAGCTGTGCTGAACAGAGTCCTGCCAGCAGAGCTACTTGCTCGTGGGGACATCTTGGAGAAGGTGACGAGGTAATTTTTTTATTTTTCCTAATGACACTGTCACTCATTTAATTTAGATGTTTATCAATGGAATTGGTAGGTTTTTGCATGATTTGTGATGGAGAATAAATAATAAAGTAGGTAACACAATATGAAATGACATACTGTATATTAAAAAATACCATAATACACATTAAGTTATCATTGTCTTTTGTAGGCTGAAATCTATTTTGTTGTTTATTCATTTTTATGTCACGTACGTATTTTTTCAGTTTTTCAGTTCAGTTTTCAGTTAGATGAAGTACATACAAGCAGTTATTTGAAAACCAACGTCGTTAGCGCGAAGGAATTACTTGATAGTACAATTATAGCGAAACTATCTGAAGTGTGAATAAAAATTCGAAATACGCGAGTACAACGATAAACATTATTATTTCCAATATTTTGAAATGCAAGCTATGCGTGTATAATTCACCTAAAAAAACCAAAAGTAAAATCGTTTTCGAAGCGTTTAATCAGTCCTTCACTTTTTTAAATGAGCAGATACGAATTTAACGTGATAAAAAATTGAAGTGGCACACTTGAAATCTAAAGTATAAGCCTGCAATTTGCGTGTTGTGCGCAGGCGTTAATATAAAGCACAACAGATCGCATCATACACTTTCGATGTACGCGCAGTAAGCTCGTGAAGATTTATTGCGCCTAATGACACAGATTACGCGAGTAGGGCATTTAATTTAGTTGCAGTCTGCGTCAGATAATCGGCTATAGGACGATAATGTATCCTTTGGTTCGCTTCAAAATCGCCATAAATGCACAATTGCGTCAAATTTAGCACTACATGGATCGACATTATCAGAGTAATTGGAGCAGAAGTGAAATAGCTCGATAAGATTCCTTCAATCTCATGCAGATAAAATTTACGTTGGTGTATCTGCACATTGTATTTTGTTCGTTGAATTTCAAGCCGTATGACATTTTGTGAAATTATTTGTTATTTTCCACGTTAATGTTAGGCATAATATATTCGTTCTCCGTTCAGCTCACACTACAAGTTATTCTTAACGTTAGTCCACCTTACGTACGAATATGAAATCTCTAAAATGATAATCTTTGAAATTCGTATTGCGTTTCTAATCTTTCAATGCACCTTGTAGGTGTTGCTGATCGATGGAGTGTCGGTGACGCAGATGACGCGACTGGACTGCGTTCGCCGATTGAAAGAGTCGCAGTTAGTAATCAAACTGATGGTTCGTTGTCGAGGCGCTTTAAGACCCGAAGTCGTCAGTGCTGAACGTAAAGAAGGAAGTAAAGTACCACCCGAGCTACCGTCAGCTCCACCACCAGTGCCACCGAGGAAATTGAGACACTCGCAGTCGCAAACTAATCGAGGCTCAGCCGACGGGGAAGCTAGTCCAGGTATATTTTTGCGCAAAATGCACTTTTGACCGAAAGTGCTATTTTATAAATTGTGTTCTCACAAAATTGAAAGTTATTCCGTGCATATATAATGCGAAGTAGAAAGTGCATAAAATGAATGGCTCTCCTCCGAACTAAAAGTGAATTTTCTCGGTAGATGCTAATTGAATTATTATGAAAGCTAACAATAATTACATGCCTGCGGAATTAAATTCTCATTGGCTTTTTATTTTTCAATCTTTACAATCGTTCAGAAAGTTATATAGATAAGATAGATAGAAACCAGCGAACCCTACTTATTATTTTAGCACGCTAAGCATTGAAAAGAAGGTAAAATTGAATTCTCAATCAAACTCTTGTGAGAAAGTTTCGAGGTGAAAATAACGCTTGATTAGTATAATCGTATCGCTGTGATATTAATGAAAGTGAATATTGAGAAACGAGAAAGATATTTTCCAGTCCCGAGGGCACACTTTATAACATCGTCTTTTGTCTATGGAGCTGTTACATTTCTCACGGCATTAATGCTCGCACTTTCATATGTCTTACAAAAGTATGCTAATGTAACAAGTGGCTGTAATTATCTTTAATCTCTTGTTTCCGCTATAAATATGCGAAACAATGTATCCCCTGATCGAGTTGTGGTTTTTTTTTCCAACACTTTCAAATAGTATTCTGCGGATCATTTCGTTCAAATCAATATAAAATCATCGTTGCGTGACATTTTTTTATCTTTTTATTTGAGTATCATCAGAAGAAATGGCAAAACATACTCTCTATGAATAAAAAAGTTGTAATGGATGGAATCGACGACATATATTTATCGTAAATTCAACATTTGATCGATACTACCTTCGAATTCGATTAAGTTGAGTAGCATTGTGGAATAAATTAAGAAGGTAGTTAAAATATCTGCATTGCATTATTATTGCGGTTTGCGAAGTAACAGTAGCAAACTTATAAAAACGAGCATGAACGTGATTACGACAACCGACTAATATCACGTTATTTTGCAGGTTCCAAACAATCATGGGACAGCCCAAAATCAACCGGTTCTTCGCAAACTGGATCGCCTCGTTCAGTAGCAAGTTTCCGCAGTGCTGCGAGCAGCGTAAGATCCAGCAATTACGATAGTTGCAACTCATCGCCAGCCAAAATTATCGCTCTTTCCAAAAGTGACAGTCCCAAAGGATCGCCGAAAGTTCACATGTCGCCTGTACTGAATAAATCCAAACAGGTATTTATCGGGATCCGCACGTTTTTTGGAGATCGCTGTGATGAGAAATAAAGTTGCACCGCTCAGATTCGTAACGTTAACTTCCGTTACCGTTTGTACAAAGCAACAAAATTATGTAGAACGCACCGACTTCCTTTCCTGAAAACATTGATTCCCGAATTGAAAAGAAAAAAAGCCTATCGAGAAAAAATGTTTCCAATCGAGCCGAACTTGCATAACTCGTTCGTGAAACTGTCCCAATTACATCGAGCCACAGCAGCAACATCTTCTCATCACCAAGCAATCTCGAACTCTCGATTGCAGCATCCTTTCCATCACGTCACTAATTGCACACCGTATGACGACAATTACACTAATCACGATGCTCTCTCTTTTGCTTGCACAGGAACTGTCGCCAGCCGAAGCACAGTTATACCTAGACGCTCGCTCGCAGGACGGTTCGAGTACCCACGGCAGTGCATCAGACGACACGAGCAGTTCGTTATCCACAGTCATCGATCGTCTCGATCGTTTCTCCACGACGTCGACCATGTCTACCACATCGGAACAATTTTTCCGCAACTCACCGGAATTAACGACCAACGGAGTGGACTTTTTACTTTCCAGGCTGGCTAATTCGGAAGCTCGTACTTACGTGGAGTCGCACGGCGATGTTGAGCGCGTTACCGCGGTGGTCGCGCCTAATACTGTGTTGATCGAAGAGACGCCGACACTGCAACCACCGTTAAGTTTTCAAGATGCGCCGCTGAGCTATGGGCACGAGCCTCGTCCAGGGATTTTCTATTCGGCCGATTTGGCAGCTGATTCGAGAACTCATTTCCGCCCGATCAAAGACGATGCCGACGTGGTAGAGAAAGTCGTAAATGGTCATGAAGTACCACCTTTGCCTGTCAAAAATCATGTCAACAGAATTCCAATCGTTCAAGAGGAAGAGCATGCGAAAACTCCGGTGTTGCCACCGAAACCTATGCCTAGGAAGGACGTGAGAGCTAAGCGGAAGAGGCCACCACCTCCACCTCCACCGCCTAGACGAGAACCTATGCCGATTCCTGAAGCGAGAATTTTGGACACCGTTAACGACAGTGAGTGTGAAAATGAAATTAAGGAAGAGGCGAAGGTTGAAGAAGTATTGACGGAGAGTTCGGCGGATAACGTAGACGATAACGAGATAGAAATTAATACGAAAGATGAAAATGCGAATGAACATCAAACGAATAAGATACTAGAACTAGTCGACATGAAGATACAGAACTCATTCTCGAGGACCTCGGACGATGAAAACGAGGTAGCCGAACGAGAGAACGACGATTCTGTCGATGTCGAAATGATGAACAGTATCAATCGAAATTTGATAGTTGACAATGAAATGGTGGATGAGGAAAAAGTTGAACAAATGATGATGGAGCAGATTGTTAAAGAACATAATGAGCCGAGTGATGAAAGTGACGACGGTGATGATTATTATTGGCAGAGCAATCTAGCTACCATCGGCGAGGAGGAGGAGAACAATTCTTTAGAATACGAAGATGTGTATGTTTCATTTTTTACATTCATGTAATACTTTTTTAGATGAGAATGAGCGATGACTGTTGTCAAATGTAATGCGATTAATATCTCGAGATTGATTCGTGATCTGTATTTTCATGAGTGGAAAAAGTTTTGTGGGAGCAAATATCCCAGAAGCACGTAGCTTTTTTAAAAAAAGCGCGCGATTTAAAATTATAAGTAAAATTTATTATGAAAAAGTTCAAAAATTAAAATATTTAATCAATTAGTAAATATTATATGCTTTTATAAGAAAGCAGAATTTAGATTTTGAAAATATACGAATTCTAATTAAATTGCCTTGTATATTTCTAGTGGTACAGGTGGATGAGATTTGTATTTAATTAAAATTGTACTAAATATAGAATTAACATACCTTAATTACTTACAAGAAGGATGATCTTTTTATGGAATGAAAAATTTACTTTGATCGACATATGCATATAAATTAGTAAAAAAAATTGTTTGTTTGCATACCAAAACTATTATTGTAAGAATTATCAATGTTGTAAAGCAAAATACTCTTTATAATTGTAGCAATAATAACTAAAATTTGTTTTAAAATTGATGTGATATACTGATACAAACATTTTTCATGTGAATATAAATGATTTTCCAATTTACACTGTTAAGCTAATTGCTATAGTCAAGTTTAAAAGTAACAATGTATCATTAGTTGACGAAGCAACAGGAAACTTACCGGATAAAAATGTGCAATATATTTATAAACAACATATATTTTGATCAGCCAAAAATATTGGATATATTTTTTAATTTTACTGATACAATTTTGCAAACGTGAAAAGAAATTGACGCTTAAATGTGAGGCAGAATGTTTTGAAAATGCAATTTTCTTTACTATTTATTCAGACTTTAAACTACCAAATCACGGAATTACAAAAAAGCGCCGTTATATATATTCACTTCGGGGCGATTTGATTTTTATGAAGTAATTATGTAGTAATAAATTATCACAGACTTACTATCTAGGACATATCAAGGACATATTGCAATCAATATTAACATTAATCAGATCTAATTTATAATAAATTACGCTTTCAATACTTTAATCTCATTTAAAAAGTGAAATTATTGAACATTAATTAATAAATATTTTTACAAATAGTTTTAGGTACTTAAGAGCGCTCTAACAACATTTCGGACAAATTTTAAAATATGCATATGGTAAATGAAAAAAATTAATGATTAGAAAATGTTCAAGTATGAATATTCATTATGATGATATTTTATGGATTAACCAAGACTTTGTAACGTAGTTTCCCGGTGGATAAATTCGGGAACGAAGCTTGATACATTTATTATTTTAGCTTATATTGTGCTTATATTTATTTTGAAAAAATTTTATCGATATTTTATCTATATCATTATGGATTTCTTTGATACAACAAGTGTAAAATAGAATTTTTGCTATGAAATATTCACAATATCATGACAAAAAAAATAGATATGTGAGAATTAATTAGTAGTATTTTATTTTCGCGTATTAATCACGATAAACCCATGTGTTTAAATTTAAGCGTTTAATATGACGTCACCCATAAGAAATACATTGTCCTCAATTTTAAACACTTCTAAACGCTTGAATTCAGCGACAATGTATTTTTTATGGGTGACGTCACAATTACACACTTAAAACGTTTAAATTTAAACACATAGGATTTTAAGGTTTTGCCGTGAATTTACTGCCTACTGTTTAATTACGTTAGCGTTTGCGAAAAACACGACCGATTTTCTCCATTTACAACGTGTATACGTTGATTATTATATAATATTCAGATTATAAATTTAAAAAATTAGATTTATAGAACCCTTTTTCTTGAAACAATGATATAAAATAAAAGTACTCGCTTCGTATATTTTAGAATCATAGTGTAATTTTTCTGTCGAAAATATAGTTTCGAATAGTGTTGTTGGTTAATACGTAAACATAGGTTAAACGTAAAATCTGAAATGTGTAAATCCTATAATTCACATTAACAATAATTTTGCATTTCATTTCAGTAATGAAGTGCCGTCATCCGTGGACAATAAACAATCGAATGAACGATCATTTGAGGAACAGGTCATCAAAGAATACGCTGTTGAACATGTGCCAGAAGTCATCGAGAAAAAAGGTAGATAACACGCTGATTTTCGATATTGAAATGATTTAAAATTTTTTGTTGATGCTGTATGATATATTGATGTGTTTAATTCTCTTTGTTACGCTTATTTGATTGATAAAATTTATATCATATTAATGATATCAAGGAACGGTTTTCATCGACGAAAGCTAAATCAATGTACATCTTTTCACTTTATTTATAATTTATCAAGAAAAACCGTGTTTTTGTTTCAACGAAGTTACATATATTCCATTCGGGTCATTGCCTACCGCACGCGATCAAATTTCCAAGCGTAATTTCGCCTGCAGAAACATTAAATTGCATTCATCGCGCGGCATAACGAATCATTATATATATATATATATATAATTTTATTGTTGAGGGCGTCGACTTGCGAATACCAAAGTCCTTCTGTTATCTCTCAAAAACGATCACTCCTCAGCCAGGAAAAAAGGAAAAAGAAATTCACATCATGAATCGCAATAATAAATCGCATCCCGTTACATTGCTCAAGCGATAGAAACACAGACAAAGCTCTTTCTCTTTCTCTTACTCGAGTTCTCATCCCTGCTCGAGAGGAAAAAAACACAAACTCGCGCATACCATACATCATCGCCGTACAGTGCAAGCTCGCTCTTGACACCGCCTTAGAAAATAGCTCTGAAGCAAAAAGAACAGAGAAAGAGAGAGAGAGAGAGAGGCGCATTATTATATTGCCCGCATGCACGATCACAGAAACAAAAGTTGGAAAAAAGAAGCATATCACGAGGGCTGTGATAAACGGGCGATTAATCCGGGCGCGAGAGGATTTGAAAATTAAAGGGGGGTGCGAGAAAGAGAAGAGGAAGGTGTTTGCCGATTAATTATCGACGCCCACGCAAAAGCGCGACTAGAAAGGTTACGCGTTAATCATCAGCGTCAACCCTCATCTGGCGCCCTTCCTTCCCATTTCTTTTTCGAGCTCTCCGCGAGATTCCTGCACGAGCGCGCGCGGGGTTAATGCGCCGGAAATATTGAGGCGTGATAAAATCGTAGGCGCAAGCAAGAGAGAGAGAGAGAGAGAGCATTGTGCAAAAGCCAACTCGTAGAGAGAAAGATATTGCCGGCGATGGTCGACTTCGAGAGGAGACGCCGGATGCTTCGCATTCTACGATCGTTTCTTCCTCATTTTTTTTCATTCAGGCAGGCAGAGGTTCGACGAGATTTAGAGATCCTGCATTTCAGGAAGCTGCTGCTGCTACAGCCGAGAGAGCTTTCCGCGAAGTTTAGCCCTACTTCGAATTTGCTAGTGGGAAGTTTCACTTTTCGAAATTCTGAAGTCGATCACTTTATTTTAAAAACTTCTGAACGGCAATTTGTCCATAGAACTCTAATTCGCAATATTAGTAGCTTAAATAATCTTATGAAAATGAAATTCACAAAGTAACCATGTGAAATATTCCAAATAATTCCGAAACTCACTTTTTTCTTTCGTCTTTCTTGCACAAAAAATGCTCGTCGGGAACTTTATTGTCGAATAAACGACTGTGCTCTGTTACGTAACGAGCATAAATGTAAAATAACCTCGGAAAGAATCTCCCTTCCGCTCAATTATACGTTTAATCCTTAATAACCCGGCCTCGAAAACTCAATCGTGGAGAAGTGAAACATCCAAACGCACGACAAACGCCAGTGTGTACCTATGCTATATCTAATATCCTTGCGCGCAAGAAAATGCGTGGGTCGCTTTTCAGTTTCCGCTGGAGAAATAAATGATTAGTCAAGGTGTCGGTGCTCCGATGAAAGTCCTGATGTAACGAGATACTTTGTAGAGCGAATTCCATCAGGAGGAAAAAAATCACGTGAAACGATATGTTATGGAAAGTTTGTTATGTTGAGAGGAAGGCATTGATGGTCTGGCGGATTGGCAATTTGCAAAAGCTATTATTGCGAGACGTGCGATAATAATAGAGACGCATATTTTTTTTTGTTAAACAGGCTGAAAGCAAGCGCGAGCGAGTTGAAAGGGTGATTTATGTGCATGTATGTGAACATTGCAATTGTAACTGCTTTTCGGCAATTACATATCATTGTAAACCAAAGATGTTTCATTTCTAATTAGATATTCGCTCAATACATAAACATCGGTGAACCTACAATTACGAACAGAATAGGCGGAGCACTTTCTCGATTGTAAATTAGGTTTATATTTTCTTTTCCATGATGGCGTTATTTGATAAGTAAAACATTTCTGCAATTGTCATTTCAAGACTTTCCGGTCAAGAACAGTAAAAAAAAAACTGAATGATAAATTCAAATTCATGCGTCTTTTATTTAGAACAATAACGAGGCCAATAAATCAAAAATTTTTTCACTAACGAACCGGCATTATTAATCCCAGCGATCCTTCCGCAGGCAATCAAAAGGTCACACACAGGACGATGCATCGTTACGGAGTGGAAAAGAAACATGAAATAAAAAAAACTCATCCCCGTCGAATATTTCACGTTTGTACACACACCGACTCTTCGCTTAATGGTTCTAATCTCGCATGGACGTGTGCATCTAACCACTCGCAGACATACTCGATCTAGCTGAAGGGTCTTATAAACACCCTGGCCAATTATACGCTCGATCAACCTATTAGCAGAGGAAGAAACAATCAATAACCCTGATTGAGCAATGAATTATTTTCGCATCACGGCTCTCGCGTACGCATTGAATATATCCCGCGCGTGTGTCAGAGCTTTGTTTGTTCGACGGCTGCCGCTGCTGCTGTGCGTTAGCGCCTCGCTTGATTGATTACCATTCGCAGTATTTTAACGACCTGTTGAACAATCGAGTACAACTTGTTGGCGGTGTCGATACTCGTAACAGTCGATCGCTCATAATTTTGGCCATATCGATTATCGATTTCTTTTTGCTGTTTCAGTGGCGCAATTAACGGATCGCCGTCGTTGAGTGACCCGCGTTGTTTGAGTGGCTCGTGTAGACTGCTGATATTTTTTACGAAAGCACGTCATAATTTGTCTTCGTTAATCATGTACGAAAACAGTTTTCTTTTTCAAGCGCCTAATTGTATTTTTAGTATATTGGACATTCATAAACGTCACGCACGTTACTTACTAAATTTCTTATGAAAGTTGTATTTACTTGACACCTTTGATTAAATTCGCAATAATAGAACATTTCCTACAACAAAATCGCGAGAAGGAAAGAGCATTATCGAACCTCATTACTTCTCGAGGCAAAAGAAAAGATAAGATGAACTAATAACAGTCCACGAATCAAGCAAGCATTGCAATATAAAATTCAGGCCGTAAACTCTGATGCGTGACGAACGAAGAAAGCAAATGGCGTTGTCGACGAAGAAATTATTGCTCGTGGCTTAGGCACCGGCAGTGGTCGCATTGGTGTCATAGATTTACAACGAACATCCATCTTACAAGAATTAAGGTGACTGTCTTCTAGATAACATGTGGGCTTGACGAGACTATGGCAAGTCGTGGAGAAATCCAGACTCTTAAGGATCGTGACCATTCGGAGAATTAATAATACTGTGATACCCTTCGTGAGGGTTACGACACAGGATTAAAATATCAAGAAGAATGGTACCAGTGTCATACGAATTGCCGGAGGTATTAGTTACAAAACTATCACTCTCGAGTTCACCAAGGCATTGCGACCATGGCATTCATTTTATTATTAAAGTTTACAGTAGACCTAATTGTTAGATAGGATGGGAATTTTTTTTGTCATTTAGTTATTTTTGCTACATGATGAGATAACTAAATAAAAGCGTATTTTTTGTTAATATGAAAGCTAACGCCTGCCATTCTTCGTAACCTTCATCAATACATAATTAAATACTGATCATGCTTTTGATATATTCGGCGAATCAAAATCAAGATCAATTCTCGTAGAAAGTAGCTAGTAAATATAAATCCGCGTCTGTTGTATAACAGGGGTAGATATTTTCAGTTAAACGCATGAGCGAGTGCAAAGAATGGAATTAAAAGTTTTCTGAATGAATATGTTATGTAATCGCTCGTTATATCAAGGAATATGCTAACGAAATATTGATACTCTTGATGGCGAATATATTCATCATATAGTTCAGAATATAGTTATAAAATTGTTACCGAATGTTTTGGATTTTTATAACTTGTACTTTGGAAAAATCTTACTTCAAAAAGTATATTGGAAATTGGAAAATTCTAAGTCATTTGATTTATTTCTGCGTTCTCCCTTAAAATTCCATATATCAATTTATTTAAAAACGAGAACTGAAGGAGAAATATATGTCTTAGGTCTAAGTCCAATACAATTGTTTTACGATCAATGAGATTCGACATTACAAAAAAAACGCAAATTTCGACACCTTTTGTGTGATGTTCTTTCTTTATAAGAAAACTTACATATGTAAGAAAATATAAGATAAGGATTATACTGAATCTTGTGCTTCTCAGATCGACATATTAGGTAATTGTTCGTTTGAACAAATGAATGAACAGAATATAACACACCAAATATCCAACACTGAATTAATAGCCGAATTCAGGAATCTAGTAAAAGTTGTGATGAAACCATTCCCAGATACTTGAACATATTTTTCATTTATGTATATGTGAAAGTGCCTTCAATATTGCTGAAAGCATGAAAACAGACAATTCTCATTTTGAAATAGTAATGTTATTGAACTTAATGAAAATATCAAGAATGAAAATGAGCGCTAAGTCGTAACTTTATAAAAGACATCATATTTTACCAGTTGAATTGAATATAAAACTGGCATAATTGAGTTCATCAGTAAAAATAGCCATAATAATACTTTTAATGTCGAAATTCCAATGTCAGTTTATATTATTTAATGAATTTTTGAATCTTATGTTGGTCGATAACCAAGAAGCTGTAGAAAGCTCGTTTTGAGAAATTTCAAGTTTACAGTGTACAATATTTCACGTAAATCATAAACAATTAGTTTTTTCTATCATTTTACTATGATTTGATTGCCGCGGTTCTCATCAAAACTGCAATACTGTCGATGATTTACGATACTCCAATAAACTCGTAAACATTTAATAATCATTATCATTTAATTGCGACATCGTTCAACTTGTCTACTGATTCTGACTCATCAGAAAGCCATGTATGCGTTTATCATGTAAAATTAACCGTACGACTAATGTCACGATAGATTACCACTCTTATTTCTTAAATCATAAACATTTCAAATACATACATACGACTTTCCATTTTGCGCCAAACTTCGCTATCAATCAGCGCACTGAGTACCACAGTTTTAATTTGCTTTTCTTTTCATCCTTATCAGTTTTTTATCCGATGACATTAGATATGACGTCGCTGATAATAAAATAAGAAATAGAATCTTCCTCTAACTGAAATCAAGGCGAACATAGTTTTTCTCACGTCTGCACCTTCGACTTTACTTCTGGGAATTTCTACCTAATCAAACTTTCCGAAGAACGCGAATGCCCTTAAAATAAGAGAATCGCAAAAATCTAGCGATACATCGCGTAACGAATCTCGCAATTAGGCGATCGACAAATTTACCGTCAAAATAAAAGCAAAGCAATAGCCGAAGTCTTTGTTTCTCCCGTATATTCAAAGTAAAATTGATAATCTACGAGCGCGTGACAAAAAACTTTCACGATTATTAATGCGCGCGCGCAGCTTTACGTCTATATAAATTGAGCTGTCGGCAAGTAAATAAAAAGAAACTGGCCGTCTGCACGCTCGCACATGGCGTGGAATAATTTTCCCGAAGCTCATACGCGTGAGAAATCGTTGATTGGCGTGTTCGAGATCGGTGGTAAGTTTGCGCGAGCTGGACAAAAATTATGTATTGATTATTTCAATTACGTACTTTAATTAATTTTACACGTGCAGGACGCATTGAGCGCGATAATGAGCTAGTTATACATTTGGAGTATTTTTGTTTTGTTCTAGAACGCGAGAGCTATTTTTATGACAAATCGTTTCACTTTTGTTAATACGCTCGATCAGTTTGAAATTGAAAAATAAAAAGAAATATGCCGGAGCGCGCCTAGATGTATGAGGCAATTAGTCATAAATAACTATCTAACTTTATGGCTTATCTGAAAACTATTATTGTAAAATAAATAATCGTGTGAATGTGCAAATTTATTTCATAAATCGAGCGAAAACAGCGACATAACTTTTCACTTTATCAATGTGGGTCGTCAGCTTACGCGACAAGAAACCGAACCTCCTGATCGATATGTGAAAAGAAAAACGAACCTCTGTAATTTTTTATCTAATCGTAAGTAATCCTATATAATAGATATTCGCCGTAGATAAGCACGTAAACCTCCATGTTGAAAACACATCTTTGAACACCGATCGTAACAAGTACATATACACGAGTCACTTTCGCATTACAAATTCAAAAACCAATCACAAGTATCATCCCCCCTTGCAAAAAAGAAAATAAAAGAAAAGGAAACATCGATCACACTTTCGAAAAACTCTTTAACGTATTAATCAAAAGACGCACTTTGCAAAGATGAGAAAAAAAAGAAGCACTCACAAGCAACGTCAAACAATATGACATAATCTCATTACAAAGAGGCTCGAAGAAGAAGAAGAAGAAGAAGAAGAAGAAGAAGAAGAAGAAAGCAGTTCTCTCTTTCTCTCTCTCGCTTGCGAAGCAATTTTTCTTAACAATTAATCGACTCGCATAGCGATCCCCCGCTTAGCGGCGGTCAGTGCTTATCTGCCGATCAGAAAAACATTTCCGGGCAGGGATTCTTCCCCTCGCGCTCTCTCTTTCTCTCTCGCGGCCACTGAGGAGCGAGTTCAACGAACCCTCACCAAGAAGCTTAGCTCATTGACAGCCAAGGTGTCTTGGACCTTCACCTCTACTCGGTCGCCAGCGCGAAAATACACTTTGCATTTCTTTCATCTCGTTCTCAATGGGCAACTCTCGCAAGGTGCACCGGCGCGACGTTGTTTTCCATGAGTTTTCGCTCTACGCGGCAAGTGACGTCCGCGGTTCTGGCTCGTTCGCGCAACTTTTACGCGCTTATCTACTTTTTCCCCTTTCTTTCCTTACCCACCGACCTGCGCGCGCGATTAATATTTTCGCGAAGTGCCGTCGCGTCGAATTCTCGCGGTCGTAAAAGCGAGTAGTTCCAGGCGAGAGACCGAACGATTTTCTTCAATTGCAATATCGGCTTTTACTGCTGCTTGAAATATCGTTACCCTCTTTCTCTTAGCGGCTACCGAATGTGATTCTTCTCTCTCTCTCTCACTTTTGGTTCTGTTTTTCGTTCTTTCCCGCGTGCGTCGCGCGCAACACTCGTAAAACTATTATCTTCATCTCTCCTCTTCCTTTTCGATGCGGCAACAAAACCGGCGATAAAATCCGAGCGAAGTGCAACATTAAATATCATTGTCGCGGCTCGATGCTCATGCGAACGTGATCATTAAAGCTCGCGTGCATTCGAAAATATGTCGCAATAAGTTGCACGAGAATAGGTGTGTACATATAATTGGATATTCGAGCAACCGAAAACGCATGTAATATCCTCTGTTTAAAAGCGTTTCTCTCTCTCTCTCGTGTGTCTTATCTATATACCTCCCCTTCTTTGAGCTCTGTGCAGTGGCTGACCGTTCTCAAGGTCTCTCTCTCTCTCTCTCTTCTCTCTTGCGCAGCTTTAATCGCCTCCTATGCCTTTTCGAGATCTTTCACTCGCGAGCCCCTCGTAAATGCCTCTAGGTGTAATACCCTCTTTACCCGTCGATTTCATCTGTTTTAACGAAAGAGAATGAGAGGTAACGAAGGGTGAGAAAAGCAGCCGCATTGAACGTCGCCGTGGCACGTAATTGCCGGCTAAAAAGAAAAAATAAGAAAAGGGAGGAGCGCCGGAACGTCGCGTAGCTTACGGGCCGAATTTTCAGAGTGGTCAAGCCAATCGAAGCCGCCGCGGCGAAAGTCAGTCCGGAGAGGTCGAAAGCCGGAGAAACAATGGGATAACGACGCAGTTCCGATATCGCCGATACTCGTATGCGCATGGAGCGTGTATGGGCGCCGCGTGTGTCTCACGGCAATCCGTCGGCGGTAGCGAGCGATCAGCGTCGACGCTCCAAGTCCGAGCCAGCGGACCGAACGGTGCGCCCCTTGCGCAACGAAAGGACGCTCGCTCGTTACGGCATCGTCCTCTCCTCGCCAGACTATATCTGCGTGCCGGTCCACTCGCTTATCGCCGGGCTCCGAAGGTAAAAAGGGCTTAGCCGACGTGGTGCGGCTCGGTGCGCGCCAGCGACGACATTCCATTCCTCTCTCGCTGGCCGTGTGCTGCAGTCGCTTATACACCGTATGGACGAGCTACTAGTATACTGACCCATTGATGATCTTCTCGCGCGAGTCAGCGAGCTGCGCTGTGACCCCCT
Source organism: Phymastichus coffea (assembly GCF_024137745.1). Lineage (NCBI taxonomy): Eukaryota > Metazoa > Arthropoda > Insecta > Hymenoptera > Eulophidae > Phymastichus > Phymastichus coffea. The sequence continues at coordinate 107,902 of NW_026706839.1, forward strand.
TGTCACCCGTGGAATATTCTTCCCTAGAACCGAAATTATTCGTTTATGCGTTTACCACGCGTTCATTCTTTTCGCGTCGATCGCTTTCAAGTATTTCACTCTCCAGTAACATGCAAAGTTGCAAAATTATCCAACGGAACCTCGTACACTTTAAATCTTTTGTATTCAAAAAGTGAATGCAACCAACCGATCATACCAGGCGTTTGGGATTGAATGCGCAACTTTTGATCTCTGAATGCGCTACGAGTCAATTGAGGTACCCGCGATATTTCGAGTAATTCAGAATCAGATTGACTGCAACGAACAAGTTTCATTTTTTACGCTTGATTGCTTGATATTATGTACTTTAAATCCAGGCCTTTTTTAAGAAATCACAGTTTACCGATGTATTCAAATAAGTTTTCGATGGTAAAATTGCTTTGCTCGAATGGTTATCGTTAGTAACTCGATTTCATTGAAAATCGAAATTGACTCGTCCGTTAGAGTTAAAGATTGGATGCAAGAAATGCAGGGTAGAAAATCTTACCTTTCTAGTGACATGTATACTTCTCTAAATATGTGTTTTTCTTTATATTACAGGTAAGAAATAAAAAACCAACAGCAGAAGTCATCTTACACATTCCGCAAGTTGACCATTAAATATAAATTAATATTATTCATTCATTTTTCTTGTGGCAAACTAATAAAAGATATTTACATAAAGCGATTCTAATTGCATCTGCGAATTGGCATTCCAGAGCGCCTAATTGTAGTCGCTTACAGTCGGACAAAAGAAGGATTGAAAAGTCTGAAATTCACGGAATACCCATAAATCTTTCTGGCCTTGGGCTTTAAAAAGTATAATCAGGCAGGACGGAGGGCAAATAATAATTGAACGAAGCCCGTACGATACGGTACCGATCTAATTTCAATCAATAGCGTCCGCAGTGGCACCATAAATCACGAAGCTCACGCTCGCTCGTCTCGATGACTCGTTGAAAAAAAGATGAAGCGAGAAAGGGTTACAGTTACAATTAAAGGGCTTAGCACGTCGTCAGTCACGAAATACAAGGAGTTGCCTCCCCCCCCCCCTCCGCCCCTCTCCACCGCCACGGAGATTTTTCGGGCGCGCAAAGGATGACAGTGCACGGACGAGCGGGAGAGGCGATGACGACGACGATCGAAGTGATAAACGATCGAGGCTTGTTATTCGCTGCTGCTATTGCTGCTGCGACAGATAAGGATATACCGTTAGCATCGCACGTCGAGTGTGTGACGCGAGCCACCGATTGTCACCGAATTCTATCTCATTGCTTGTTGTCTCTCCCTCTCTCTCTCTCTCTCTCTCCCTCCCTTTTCCACTCGCTCACTCACTCGTTGTTGTCTGTCGTCGAGGAATTCTTTCTCGTCTTGCGATTCACCGTTAAAAGGCTTATTTTTTAACGGACGAGCTACGAGAGTGTAAGTGAATTTTCAATGTGAAGGCTAATCAAATGCCGCTTCTTATTTTTGTTATCCTTGAGAAGTGTGCAGTGTCACGCTGATGATGCTAACGACTGGAAATGAAGTTTTAGAAGGTTAACGTTTGAGGTACCTTAATTTTTCTTTCTTTCAATCAGCATGCATTCAAATAATTTGATTTTGCGAAAAATAATTACGAATCGAAAATTATGATTGCCGTTTTTTATTGATCAGAAAAAAAAACCTTAAAATTATGAAATTGGATCAATCGATTTATAAACGATTGAATGTAGATCTTGTTTATTTTATCGTTATCAATTTCGTTGATAATTTCTTGAATAAATTTTACAGACAAAATATTTTTCTAAATGTTGTATTTACATGAAATGTTGTATGGATTTAAAAAAAATCCAAGCCATCCATTACGTCTTACGATATCTCCGTGCATGCGAAAAGCCGAGAGTTGAAAGAAGAAGGTATCTCTTGCATAAAACTGATGCGAACCATTTAAATTCGTTCTCTTCAGCGAACCAATCCAATTAGAGGCAAAACAGTGTCAGCCAGACGCTACAAAGGAATCCCGCGGTCTCGCGCGGCCACTTTGACAGAAAAGCCAAAAGTCATTGATTGATGCTCGCGCGGATTTGTGGCCCACACGCGTATCTTATTTAACGACGCAGCTCGTAAATCCGGTGGCTGGCTGCAACGGCGAATATGTGCCAAGAGCTGCCCCTCCCGCTTCCTCGCCGCCCCTCCTTTTTTCCCGTCCGCCTTATTTTTCACGCTTCATAAATCGCGAAATATTTCGCTTTGGTTTCCGTTCCAGCACAAAAGCCGCGTAGCCTTTTTCCTTCGAAAAGCCAGACCTTGCCGCACGCGTGAACGTGCTCCTTTGAAAGGAACGTAACGCGCCTAAAGCTCGTCTCATATACTTTCGGCGGGACCAAAGGAAACAGGGACTCGATCGTTCGCTCGCTCCTCGCCAAATTACTCAATCGCGCTTACGTCAGAGAGGAGCGAGGGTGGAATGATAATTCTCCGCTGGAATCGGCAAACACGCGATGAAAGCAAACAAGGAGGCCCCCATTAATTCATCGCCACGCGAAACAAGCTCCGTGCGCGCGGGCGCGTGCATCATTTCCATTTGTCGAGGAGAAGAAAGAAAGAAAGAAAGAAAAAAGAAACAAAAAGAGCCGATCGATCTATCAAGCCAGGCTCGACGGGAAAGCGCTTTAATCGACGCGCCGATGAATATTGAGGTGTGCGCGCGATTTCTCGGTGTTTTGGAATGCCGATGAGTTGCCAGTCGTTTTCTACCTCGAGTATTAGCAACGAGTATGCGAGTAATGGGTGTAATCCGAGACATTTGAAATTGCTTTTAACACTCGCTATCGTAGATATTTGGTTTATTTGTGGGATGCGCATAGCACGCCACAGCCACAGCCACGAGATGTGTTCGCTTCTTTTTTTTTTTACTTTTTGCGTGGGATGGGGATTACGGAGTGGACGTCAGCATATTCGTTTCTGATTTGCAAAACATTCATTTATGTTCAGCTCCGCGTGCTGTACTTATTATTGCTTTCGACTAAAATTCTTTTGATATTATAATTATGATTGAGCAATGCGATTCGCTGCAACCATAGTTTTTTAATGCTGATTCATTGGTAAAGTGAAATAATATCACTGGAATTCCTGGTTTTACTAAAAATTTACTTAACGAGCTTAGTTGATACTGAATATAAATTATGATGAAAAATAAGTCACTAAACAATGTGAGTTCAGTTTCGATTTCCAAATTATTCTACCTTGAATAATTTAATATTTCCATCTGTAATCCTTATATTTACAATTACAATTATTAAATTACAAGATTATCCTTTTTTTAAAATGAAAAACTTGATTATTATATCCTTTCCACATTGAAATTCTTAAAAAATAACTCCTGCGTACGTCTTAAGTATGGTTGAATCGCCAGTTTTGTATTTTAAAATAGTTTCTTCAAAAGTGACATCATTTGACAACTATACTATATCCATTGACAAAGAAATATATTGTACGATAAAAGGCAAAGATTGCTCCATTCGTCGGAATATATCCTATACAAAAGCTCCTCTACGTCAAAAAAATATGTCAAAGGCAAGTTCATCCAAAAATTTACGTCTCGAAAACACTCGGGACGACGCATAAACATTTCAGCAGGGCAAAAAGCCTAAAAGTCCAAAATACACCAGCACTGTTTTCTCTTTCTCTCTCTCTCTCTCTCTCTCTCTCTCTCTCTCTCTCTCTCTCTCTCTCTCTGTGTCAGGAGAGGAACGCGGTTCCATCACCATAAAATCTCATTTTTCCGTGTCTGCGGGCAAATGTCAAAGGCCAATATAATAATCTTTTTGACCCTCAGCTGTCGGCAAAAAAAGAAAAAAAAAAGTCATTGATTGATGCTCGCGCGCTTGTGGCCCACACGCGTATCTCATTTAACAACGTAGCTCGTAAATCCAGTGGCTGGCTACAACGGTGAATATGTGCCAGGAGCGCGTTTTTAATATCCCTTTTTCCATCTGTTTTTGCTGGCGCGATTGAAAAAGCGAGAGTTTCGTGCGCGCCCTCGGAGCGTTGAATGATGACTGTCGCAAATTTTGGGCTGTCGCTTCTCTTCTGAGGATTTTACGACGAGAGAGACAATTAGAGAGTAATGAGAGATCTGTCGGGCAGCGAGGAAAAGAAGAGTTCCGCAGGTGGTGTGTGCGAGCAGCGATTATCGTTGATGGTAAACGAAGCAAAACGAAAGAAAGAAAAAAAAAGTTAAACAAAAAACGCGGGGAGAAGAGAGGTAGCTTTGAAAGAGAGCGGTTGGGTTACATTGCGAGCGTGCCAAGGGATATATACCGATCGTCTTCATCGATCTACTTCTTCCTCTTCTTCTTCGCCGCTTGCTGCCTCGTTTGATTGTTATACCGACTGCCGCCGCGCGAGATTGCCGTGGATTTGAACGCTAGACTGATTTGTGCTCTCTGTGAAAGTTGCTCGGTGTGTATATACCTGACAGTGTAAAAAACGTATGTCGTGTCTTTCTCGTCTACGTTTGAAGTTACTTTTACTTCGTATTTTTTTTTCTTCTTTTTTTCGTTTTTGCGACAAGCCGTGGCCGATAAAAATCCTTCTTTTTCCAACTCTCTTATTATTTTTTACAGCTGCAATTGGCGAAGATCGATGCTCGAAGAAAAATACTCGTACTTTTTCAAATCCATTAAAAATTTATTTTATTTGAATTTTCGCGCGAGGGACAAAGTGAGAGACCCGTGAAATACAACCTGCACTTCAAAGAAAATCTCAACTATTTTCGCTTTACCGTCTTCCAGAACCAAAACTGTCTCATTTAATTTTGTCTATTCTCTCTCTGTCCCTCTCTCTTTCGCGTACGCGTGTGTGTGCCTCTGTAGCAGTAGGCTACCGCAGCTTTCACGCCGCTCTCTCATCGACTCCAAGGAATCTCGTTTTATATAGCTGACCGCCCTAACGGAAGAGTCAGTTGATGTAATCGTAGCAGCAACGCGTTACATACCGGAATTTACGTATATGCTAGACTTGATGGAGTGGTTTTGGAAATCCTTTTGTGGTTTGACATATGTAACCTAGTTTCAGTATTTATTCGGATATAAAGTGTAACTGAATTGAAAAAAGTAAGAGTTGTAGAAAAAGTGCCTTAATTTGATAAAGGATCTTTGAATGTTCAAGTAGCTGCTTTATCGAATCTTAATACTGCAAGCACTTGAATTATTAGTTTTATTATTTTAATGGAGTGTCAAATAATGGAGACTATTGATACTCACACTTGAAATGCCAGTTTAGCCATAATAGTGCTGATATAATCAATAATATAACATTAAAGTTTTTTTGTTTTTTTTAGAACATAGTAAGAAACGAAAAAAAATACTGTTAATTCGAATGTAATCTGACACATTTTCAAACATATCAATTTCATATGAACGTATAAGTTTTGCAATTTCATTAGCATTGCGTTTTTCATATAGATCTACAGATTTTTAAGTTTTCACGGAATCGACATTTTCATATCAGAAAATGAACTAAAATGTGGTTCTCAACGTATTGAAATCAGCAGAATTCAAATTATTGTCAAATTAACACTATCACTTTTCGTTTTTATATCAAAATTCTCAACAAGAAAAAAAAAAAAAAAAAAACATGTACAATCCTATATTTTTTTGATAAATTTTAGCATTACTTCGGTCAATAGAAAATGAATGCCGGCGCCTTGTCACACGATGGATTCAAATATTTTGAGAGCCTCGATATGTATCTCGCGAAGTAATACAATTGAAAAGGCGCGATATGAATACGGTAATATGAAAGTGCAATAAAACCGCGACAAGTTATGGTAGTTTTCTCGCGGAATCTCTGGATACATCCCGTTGCGCGGAGACCCCTGGAAAATTTGAAAACTGCCACGCTCGCGCTCGGCGCGGCCGCTGCGGCGTATACGGGCATTTTTCTCCCGCGGAATTCCTTGAGGTCGCGGCGGCGGCGACGGCGTCATTATCTCCTCTCTATGGCGACTTGGCGAGAGAATCTCCGTGTTGCGATTCATTCATTCGCCACGGCAGCTTCCTCCTTTCTCGAACGGGAGAGAGAGAGAGAGAGAGAGAGAGAGAGAGAGAAACGAGAACGAAATCGGCGCAAAAACCGATCGGATCGGCTTTTGCGATAAATCGCGCGAGAGAGTGTCCCTGACTTTGACGCGCGCGCGCTCGCGCATGCCCTTTTTCGAGAGAGAGAAAGAGAGAGCTGCCGCGGACTTGCCAGGCTATGCGGAAGCGCGATCGAAACACGCGAGGAATCGTCTTGCTCTCCCCGCGCGCGTGTGTACGTGAGAGAGGCTGTACCCCCGTCGCGCGATCTCCCGACAGTCAGCACCAATTCGAAATTTTCGAAAAGTACTTTGCCGCTTTTTGCTCGCGCTCCCGAGCGCGCACAGCCCTTGTGCCGCCAATTCGAAGATAACGCTGTTCTTTTTTTTTTCTTTTCTCTTCGAGCTACACGCGCGTTCGCATGGAGATTCTTCAGATTCTTTTTCAAACGTACGTGTTTCTATGTCCACTTTGCGTCGAAAGAGAATCGTTCCAATTAGACAAACAGCAAAAGTCATAAATACACTCGGGCAATCGAGTAGAATGAATTAAAGCCACCCTTCGGTTGTATCAAAATCAAGCGATTTATTTCTCTCTCTCTCTCTCTCTCTCTCTCTCTCTCTCTCTCTCCGTGTTATAGCCATCCCTCACTTGAGGAAAAAATATAGAAACTTTCCTCCAACGCTTACACACTGTAAGTGCGAAACACGACCAGTAAGAACTTCAATTAAAACGTCTTCACCTTCAAAAACATACACTCACACACTTTCACTTTCGTTTCGTTTGTTTTGCCCACTCTACACGCGCGCCCGCGCACACACACATATGCATACAAGCTAAGGTGCATTGGCCTTGTTATAACATATATATCGATATGGAAATGATCCAATTATCGTGCACATAGACTTTTTTTCCATTGCGCGTCGGCGCGCGATAGATTTATGCTCTTTTCCCATAAGCTCGCGGTTAATTATTTGCGCGCACGGATATACGTATGCATCATCGGAACACGCCGGTCAAAAACAAACAACTTTTGCCGACAGGATAATTTATATAGGTTTGAGAGAGAGAGAGAGAGAGAGAGTAAAAAAGAAGAGCAATGGGAATCCTTTGTACGGAAAAACTAAAATTTTCGGGCGCAACACATCGATTGTCGAGCTCCGTGCTCTGCAAACTCTCGCGCAACCTACGCCGCCTTCAGAAGATAATTGAATGTCAAATTTTTTCGCCTTCGAGAGATGTATATACAAGCGTGCCGGAGATAGCAGAGCAATATGTATATATGAATGTATAGTTCTCGTTAGCGCGCATGTGGTCGACAGGGGTTGCAGTGCTCTCCTCTTAAATCGCCGCTAAATACGCGTCACGCGCTCGCCTATAGATTATTGTTTAACGGAATTCGCGAATTCCCGTTGCGAGCGCTACGAACGATCGAGCCGCCCGTACGCGCGTATCTCTCGATGCCATTAATATCGAGGAGCGCCAATTCATTTGTGCTCTCATTGACGAGCGTCGCGAAGGATGCACTCGGCGCGCGCGCGAACAATTTCGCTCTCCCCCTCGACAACTGATTTACAATTGGCCAACCGATCTTTCGCGCGCTTTACGAGCGGCACAAGCGTTTAACGGCAATGCTCCATCAACGAGAATTGGCCGTAACTCGACCGACATAAATATCCGCGAAGCGTTTCGCGGCTAATTAGCAAAGGCGGCGATAATTAGCGTCGCGCGACGACTTCATTCTCGTCAGCGCTTTTGTTCGCCGGGCTTCTCCCGCGCGGCTCGACGTCGATCAAAGCTCGCTCGCCAGCACGCGCACCGGAAAACAGAAGAGCGAGAGAGAGAGAGAGAGAGGAAAAACCTCATTAGGCGCGTACACTCGCAGCGAAAAGCACTTTGCGCGACTGCGCGAGCTGGATATTTATGCGCGGCCTCGGCGCGTGCGACGTCGGCAGACGCGCCGAAATCCGTACGCGGGTCGTTCGGAGAAGACGGAACAAGACGAAAAGAAACGCTGACGCGCGAGACGATGGGCGAAAAATCGCGGCGCGCTACGTCGCTCTCCCGTGCGCGAGCTTGTTCCAAAAAGTGCACGTGTGCCGAGATTGACGCCGTGGCTATGGTGGTTCGGATTCCACCTGAGGCTGTAGGTCCAGTATTCGGGTTAGCACCCAAGGTACGTTACATAACTGACTTAATGACTGTGTTTAAGTAGTCCGTATGCTTCTCGAGAAGGGTCCTTCTGCCCCACACATATGTAATAACAAAAAATCACTCTTGCCTATTGGCACATCGACTCTCAGTTAGACAGACGCTGCCATCTAAAAACTAACAAAGTAACTAGCGCTTAGGATTTAAATGTCTTCCCGAAAAATATACTGCGAATACGCATGTTCCTAACTATAGTTATCAGATTCTTTTCGTCGAAGTGTAAGAAATTTTCTTTTTCGACAATGAGATTGATTCTGTACTTGACGTTGTTGAGAATATAGAGCCGACGGAAAAATAGCAAGTAGTTCTTTGATGCAAGATTCAAGTACCATTTAGTTCGAATTGTGAAAATGAACTTCTCCGAAAAGAGCATCTAACTAAAAGACATATTCAACAATTATACGCAATACAGATTTATTAGTTAGTTTAACAAGATCACGGACAAACTTTCGCTCAATGTACTTAATAAATATGTGACGTTAAGTTTGAATTTGTCACAAGTCAATTTGTGGAATCGCTCGGTACTCGCTGTTCGACATTCACCGTGATAAAAATGAATCCGAAGAACTGTCCCGAAAGCCAATCGATCGGCATGAATTAGTTGAGCCAGCGATTAGGCGCAGTCGCCATATAAGCTTCCGCGAAACGTATATAAGTCAGTTGTGCAAAAGCGAGGGGGGCTCTACTTACAGGCTCCTATATCGAGCATCTGGCTCGAAGAGCGCAAGCCTGCAATCCCATATAACGAATTGGCCGGCGTGCCGCAGTGCGGTTTCGCGCGTCTATTCTTAAACCGCTCGTAAATCGCTCGCGCGCGCTGCCAAAAACGACGGACAAGTCGCGCGAACGAAGCGCGCTAATTTATTTGCGCGCGCGCGCGCGCGCCGTAAACACCGAAATTATCGAGCACTTCGGAAAACCATAATTTCGCGGCGGAAGCAAAACGACGCTCGCGCGCCGGCTACCGGCGCCTTTATGTGCGCGCGCGCGCGCGCGCGGCGCAGGATGTTGCGCGCGAGTCCGTCGAACGTAGGAGCCCGCGCGAAAACGAGGCGGCCGCTATCGCGCGGGCCAGATATATTGATTTTGCGCGGCGAGACGCATCGATCGACCGGTTATTTTAATGAAGCGTGGGTATCGATTAACCGGTTGGCAACCAAGCCGACGATTAATAATCAGTTAATCGACTAATTCAAGCCAATACACTAGTTAATCGTTTAATCAACCAATCGCGCTTTATTTGCTCGCGCGCGTACATATATTCTCGCCGCTGCGCGATTCGCTTTATTTATATACGTTCGCCGAAGGAAAAGGAAACAACGCGCTCGTAGAGCCTCATTTTTAACCACGGTCATATTGCTCTTTATGCTCTTTATCGATTTCTCGATTCATGCGCTTCGGATATTACGTGTTCATAACGCGAAGAGCTCGTAATCATTACAACTTTCTTCCCGGACCGAATGTTTTTCATTGTTACTGTAAGTTCCGTAGCGATTTGATTTATCATGAAAGACAACGAAAAAGCTCTCGGCGAGCTTGCACGAGCCGATGGGAAATTCGACTGGAGGCCCGTCTCAATCGAAAGCGCCGTCGCTTCGTTTTTATCCTGGCAAAAGGTGAATCTTTAATTGAAAGGGAACAAGCGGGCGGGCGTTCGTTACGTTTGAAATAACTCTGTCGACTCTCGCCGACTCAGAGCAGCTCCGCCGATAAATTCCAGCTCAACGAGCATTCGAGGAGGAGAGGCGGCAGGAGGAGGGAAATGAGACTGGCGAACAATAAACCTATATAAAACGATTGTATAGCGGGCGCGGAATGCTTCCTCATTTGCGTTGGCTATATGCCGGCCGTGTCTGATTGGTTTCGTTTTTCGCAATTATTATGCGCATTTGTCGCATTAACAAGGGGGAGTTTATACACGGGTAGTTGTGCCTCTTAAATATGCTCTCTCTCGCCGGGCTCCGCGCTCGCGCCGCCGCTGACTGTTAAATTATGTGGCGCCGGAACCGGTGCTCCGCCTTCGGTGTATCTGATTATAATGACGATCATTAACATTTACAAGCAACTGTTTTATTATTGCAAGTGTCAATTGCGCCGCCCATTTTTTATGCCCGTCTCCGCATATAAACGCGGCTACTCTTGCCACTTATTTTGGATCTGCATACATTTTCGAGTTTGTTTATTTATTTTATAATTCTATCGAATGTTCAGACATTGGATTTCGCCTCGAAAAGTTCTGCCGTTAAAAAACTTTGCGCAGTTACGTTGATCATCGTTATGAGAGTCAGTGCAACGAAAAAGTAAAAATCCCCCATTGTAAACGATAAAATTAATGCAAAATCTTACAAAAAAAAAACAGCAAAATCTTCGTAACACTGTCGACCGAACGTCTTAAAAAAGTTTATCGCACTTATCGATAAATGTCATAATTTGAGTGTGCATGAAAGAAGAAACGCGCAAACTGGCTATCATCAACCTGCTGCGGTAGCGGAGACACAACCTGTTGCAAAACCACACAGGGACGAAACAGGTATTACACATATCCACGACGCCACGTGCACGCGCGAAGAAAAATGAAAATTATATCGCAACACATCTAAATAGATTAGCAATGGAGTATAATTGATAATAAAATACAGCGGTAATAAAAGCGTGCCTGCACATCCCTCCCGGGAAATACCTGCTAGGGTCGTCAAATGCGGATTCGATTTTTCAAATGTCCATAATTCGTACCGTTAGAATTATGGACACTTAGGCGCGACACTTTTTGTTGCACACGCAGGGTCACCGCGCAATGACGTCTCCGGTAAGCGCGGTAATATAATTAATCGCTCGTATAATGCGTGACGAAAAATGAATTTGCGCGGGTAGTGTTTATTGGTTGTTAAAGTGTTGGAATTTCAATGAAGGAAGAACAAGTAGATCTTCAAATAACGTTCATTCGTAAAGTCGACAGCGCCTATTCATCCTCGTTATATCCTGGAGTACTTATTCGCCATTTTTATCTCTCCCAAGCAAAAAAACGAGCGTCGAATCGATATATTTTTGGGCTTGATTTAGATGCACCATGGCAATGTGTTAATTCCTAGATGCCCTCGCGGCAATTGTGATTTGTCATCGAAAGTCCATTCGCAGTCGGTGGTCCGTTTTCGCCACGCGTCGCACTCCTGCGGCGACCAGATCCCCGAATACCTTTTTTCTTCCCGCAATGTATATTAGGCTAACGAAGAACGAAGAAGGATGCTCGTATCCGTGTGGTTTCTTCTTTATTACTCTTCGTGTTTGGCGCTTTCTATCCGCCCGTTGCGGGCGAGCGACTGAATATACACGTATTTTTTAGGTTCGGGAGGTGAACGCACGCCGCACGAGTAAAACACGATGCGTATATATATTCGACGTGCGATCCGATGAAATTCAATCCGTAAATGTTGGTTAATCGTCGTTACGCAATCGATTCGCGTACGCGTCTTCGAAAATGTTAGCGTTAGACGTTAGCACGCGTGCCAGTCATCTCTTGCCCTGAAAAAAAGCGTATATATCCTTTCTAACAGCCGCGCTAAAAAGAGAGAGGCAGAGACACAGAGAGACAGAAAAAGGATGCAGCGAACATCTATCGTACACACATACGCAGTGTCCTTTATCCCACCTCTCCCCTCCTCGAGCAAGAGTGGTGTGTAATCCTCGTTTAAATATACACACACACATACATACGCACACAAAACAAAAGATGCGAGAAGAGCGAGCTGAAAAACTGGCCATTGTCACGTTTAACTCAGCGCGGCTCGGGCAATAAACAAACCCAATACAGACACAGCTACATACACACACCCCGAACGGGGAAATCCGAGAAGAGTATATTCAGCTTTTTGCTTTTGTTCGCGATCCGCCGAGGGCGGGGGAGGAATGCAATCTTCCGTTCTTTTTTTCTTTTTCTTTCCTTTTTCTGGCAATGGAGTGCTTTGACTTCCTTGTTTACGCTGCGATTTGTATTTCCCGCGCGCGTCACGCTGGATTCTACATTCTACGCAGGGCGCAATTTCCGATTAGCTGTGAGCTTTGGTTGTGGCTAGGGTGGTTGACTTGTCTCGCGCACCTGCACAACTCGTTTTATTAACAATTTCGTCGTCTGTTCGTTCCAGGTGAGTTGCGCGTCTGTTCCAGTACTTTTTTCCGGTGGCTGGTAAGTAGCGCGCCAGTGTCCGCCGACAGAACAAATCCCGTCGGTTTTTCAATTTGCAATGAAAAAGAAAAAAAAATTGATAAATAAATAGAAAAAGAAGCAACGCAAAGCTCAACGGCCCTCCGGCAGACGACGCATTCGATGATTCAGCGCGCTCAATATTTACGTAATTCATCCGCTAAATGTATATATGTACCACATTCGCCGTACGAGCAGCGCGCAGGCTCGAGTCGGATAACCCGCTGCTTTCCTTCGTCAATAAAACTTCGAAATATCGTGTATCCCCGCTGTCTACGTGCTATCGTTTAACGCATCCAAAACAAAAAAAAAATAAACGAGAAAAAACCAACAACCGAGATCCGTCCTACAATTTCGCTGCGTTAATACAAAAAAAAATGATTGACGCTCGGGGATAAAAAGGGAAAACAAGAAAATGATCCCGGAAGCAACGCGTGCGTACACTTCCGTTGAATATTTATCTCGTGGTATATAAATAATCTGGCGCGGGCGTCTTTATTTATTCAAAATAAACGCGATAAGCGCAATATAATTATATGGACGCCGCGAGAATGCGCCGTGGCATTAAGTAGGTGGCGCGCGCGCGCTCGGGAAGTTTTTCTTTTCTTTTCATTTCTGCGCCTAGTAATTATGTCGGTAACGCACGACTTTACGAGGCGCCACGCTCGCTCTGCTTCTCTTTTCTTTTGTTATCTTTTCCTAGCGGAAATTCCGTCGCTGACTGCAAAATACTGCTGGAGCGCGCTTGCGAATCGCCCCTCCCCCTCCCCCAAGGCACTGCGCTCTCGTGGAGAAAGTTTCGGCCTGCGCGTGTCGCGGCGTTTTCGGCGGGAATGCCCGTCGACCTTACAAAGCGAAGAATCCCAATGAAAGCTCGTCAGAGGCAATTAATCGCCGCGAGTCTCGTCATAACTTTCCAGAGATGCAACCACCGGTTAATCAGAACGGCAAGTATGCGATGCGTACTTTATAATCCTCCAATTTAGAATGACCCGCATGCCGTCAAATACGTTGCATGTAAACTCCGCTGCCTCGCGCGCGTGCACGAAAGAGAGAGAGAGAGAGAGAGAGAGAGAGAGAGAGAGAGAGAGAGAGAGAGAGAGAAAGCCGGAATGATATACCACGCTTCCTCTTTCATAACTTATTACACCCCCTTTGGGGATTACCTCTACGTTATATGCGGCTCTCATTAAAGCGGAATCATCCTTGCGACACACCGTTTTGTTTCGCGTACGCGGTTTCGTCGTCGTCATCGCGCGCTGAACAAACGACAGATCCTTATGGCATTCGCGTGTGAAATTGGCTTTCTAGATTGCAGGCGATGAATTTTGTCAATTGGAAATTCGTTTTTTTTTCTTTTATTGTAACGATAAGAGAGGCAGATTTGTTTCCGCTTGAAACGTTTAAATTACGATTCGTTGGATGTAGGCGAAGAAAGTAACGGAATAATAATTGCCGATGGAATTGTACGATATTGCGACACTCTTTCTCTGTGGAATTGAACTTTATGAGCAGAAGTATTGCGGAAGTATTGGTTTCATCAGACTTACTTTATATTTGTAAGAAACACTCTAGAATAATGTGTTGTGTGAATTCGTTAAATGCCACCTATGGGCTGACGAATCATTAGATCGCGAAACGAGTAAAAACTCGGAGCGAATTGGTTTTTAACTGGCAATCCATCGCGCGATCCTCGGCGATCCGAAGAATCCGTAAAATTCACGGCGCAAAATATTTGCGCAAAGCCAAGCAGGCGTATACTCGCACTCGTAAAGCATCAATAGGCTGAAAATGCAAATGCAGGCGGAGAAACGCGCAGGCAGAAAAAGAAAGAAGTGTATCTCGCGCGTCCGGCTCTCTTAGGCAGGTTTTATAAAAAGAGTCGCGCGAATTTACATTGGCATCGTGTCTTGCGTGGGTGCAACTACGAGAGCGTATCGCCTTTCCGTCTTCTTCCTTTTTTGCTTTTCGGCTTTTTCCTTTTTCCCTCTCTGCTCTTTTTCGTCGGCCGCGTCGTCCTCTCACTTTCTGCGAGCATTATAAACTGGCAAACTGGAAAAGCGTTATGCCAACAGCACTTTTCAATTACACGCGCGCATACGTAATACGACGTTGCCGCGCATAAACACCGCAGAAAAGCGAGCTTTTGTTCGTCCCTAGCGCTCTCTGTGTCCGAGGCTGCGCGGGCTTATCTTACCGTTGCAATTAATTCACGCCTCGTCGTCGCTCGCTCGCGCCCGCGTTGATTAACAAGATCTCTGCGGCGATCTGCATAAAACACGAGGGGAGGCCCCCGCAACGAAAATTTTCGTCTGGAAAAATCGGCGCAGACTGGTTTTCCGTCGCCGGCGCTGTTCTTACCTTCTTTTCCGCGCGTTTCTGCAATGGCGAGAAGGTGGCTCTCGTCGATTCGCGATAACGAAACCATTTCCAATATATCTCGCGGCGTAAATCGCGCGATTAATCATGTTCGCGGTTTTTCGAAAAAGCTCGGCGATCGCTCGTTTGCCCGCGCGCGCTTGACGGAAATCGCATTTTAAGGCAAATTATCTGTCGGCGTGATTGCGCAAGCATTTAAAACGTAACTTCCTCGAGCCTCGTACAACATTTGGAAGCGAGCGCATTCGGGAAATTAATTGACAGTCCCGCGCGCGACAGATTATGATTGATTAGGATTGCAGTGGAATTCTTTATTCGTTCGTTTATTCGCTAAAATTTGTAATGCTTAGTTCCGACACACGCACAGTGAAAGTTTGAACATTGATCGATTCAAACGCGCATTCCTCTTGCTGATAGTTCCTTGCAGAATCTTATCTTTTATTTTTTTTCTGTTTTTTTATCTTTGCCTAACGACCGATTGTTTTCTTCAACTGTATTTCCGACAAGTTTTGCTAAAAAGTCTATGATTTTCCGCACTGAAAACTCGTTGGGAAATATAAAAATATCATTTCCACGCGAATTTCAAATATCTAATTAGAAACGCTCTACTTGGAGAATATTTACGAGAACAATCGCGTTGTCGGCGACAAGCCATTGATTTTTCCCATCGTAAAAAATGACCGTTCGGAATAGCTGAACTCTCATCGCTGTAAACAATCGATTTCTTCGCGGAAGACAACGGTTAATTAATAGCTATACCAGCATGTCAAACGTCAAATCGAGCTTGAAATCGAATTTTCAAAAAGGACAAAGTAATTACTTGTTTTTTTTATGCACTTTTCACGTGAAGGGTTGCATAACTCAGCGAATATATAGTCGATCGATACGTGTCGAAACTAATCAGGCGCTGCCATGAGCTTTGATGACGTGAAATTTACACGTTCGTTTCGTGGGTGAGAAGAAACTGGTATTTTTAGGTCCGTGTTTCTTTCTTTTTGTCATCGCGATGTCTTCATTATACGTTTTCACGAACGAAAGGTGGGATACGAACAGGCCGTATATTTTAATATCAACTCGTTTATCGATAATTAAACAATTCGCCACTGTTTGTCTTGAGCGATTATTTTAAAGCCGTCTTTACAAAAGTTATTGGTAAAAATTACTTGAAAACGTGTTCGCTCAACAAATTATGTCCCATCGCAGCTGTAAACATAATATCTCTTTACGAAGTTGACTCTCCGTTTACCTCTGGAACAATTAAATAATTAAACAAAAGTTTTACGATACATCTGCGACGTTTGTGGCGCCCTGTTGGTTGGGACAGGGACACTCGGGGAAAAAAAAATCAGTTATTTCACGGAATTCCACGAGAGGGCCAGAGAGGGAAGGAAAATATGAGATCTCTGCGTACATAATTGCGGTGATTATATAGCGCGAGGCAATGCTCCGACATGCCGTTGTCGTTTATCTCGTCGGTAATGACACTAATAAAAAATTAAACGTGAATATTACGCTGATGTTTTCTTAGTGAGAATATAGATCGATCGGTATTAGTCGTGAAACGGATAATTTTATGCTAGTTATCCTGTGTAATGATGCCCGCTAAAATCGTTTGCCGGAATCGTAATTAAGATATTGAGTAACGTTGCCGCAAAAAAGAAAAAAAAAAAGAAACAGTCGAGGCGAATGAAATGCGCAGTCTTTAAATTTCATCGTCGCTCGCGCCACTCGATTGCCGCTCTTCCCCTCGCGGCCACTCTCGCGTCGCGTACTCCGACGACCCGAAACCGGGTTCTCTCGGCGCGGGAGGGCGTCGCTCCGCGTTTCGATTCCGCGAGCTGCCAAATATCGTCGCGACGATAAGGCGAGCGCGCGATCGGGCAACCCGATGTCCTCCGAGAGAGCCGTTCGCGCGCGCAGCCCTCTCGGGGGGAAAAGGTAAGCGCGCGAGGATCGGCGCCAAGAGCAAATATAAATAACCGAATTTCTCGTCTCGTGTGTGTACGCGCAGTTTTATCGATACAGCTTTAAACGTCCGACACTCCCCCTCCCCATCTCTCGCTCCCCCTACACCGAACGAATTCAAAGAAACTCGGGCTTTACAATGTCCGATGATATCTATGTTAATCCCGGCTCTCGCGAATGTACGAGAATAACACACGCGGGAAAACGAAGAAAAAAAATATAGTGTCAAGCCACCCCCGATTTCAACTGGCCTTGTTTTTCACACGTGCACACACCTTGTATATCGAGGAGAGGATCACACCCGACACACAAATCAAGCTCAAATATATTAAGCACGCAGGGAAAGAGAGAGAGAGAGAGAGAGAGAGAGAGAGAGGAAAATGTAAGTGAACATTTTTTTACATTATTTGGGTGCCTACGCATTCACCTCACGCTTCCGAACCTTTATCGATTATAAAATGTTGACGGCTCGAAATGATGGTTCAGTCGCGGATCGAGCGGCGCGATCTCTCGTTAATGTGACGCTGACTTGTCAAAAGATTCTGGATTTGTTTAAAGCATTCGCATTAGCAGTTAAACTGTGTTGGCTCTCATTGTTAACTTGAACAAATAATCTTTCAGGATAAGTATCTTATTGTTATTCGCTTCTCAAAATAATCACGTGATAATGGTTTTTTTAGCGCAACGTTGCTTTGAATCAGTTGTTTCAACAATTTACTCGATTTCAGTCTTTTCTAAATTCATCGCTTAAAATTCCAATAGTGTTCAATTGAATAATTCTCTGAAACTTGAACTGCAAAGAGATAAAAAACGTAAAACATCTAACACCGTAATAAAAAACGATAGCAAATGTATAAAGATGCACCGCAGAATGAGCTCTTGAAAACATAGAAGCAGTGAAGAATTTTTCATTAAAAAACAGAACGGTTTTATAATTCCCCATTCACACATACATTGGAGTTTAATTCAATTGCCGATAGAAGAGAAAGAGAGAGAGAGGGGGGGGGGGGGAAAGCTCGTTAAAGCGACGCTGGAAACGCGCGCAGGTAGAAAAGACAAAAAAGCTCACTTCTTTTCTCTCTCTCTCTCTCTCAAGAGAAGCTCAATAATGAGATATACGATTGTGATCTGAGGCACAGGGGGCATTTACATCCGTTTAATTACACGCAAACAAGATGTAAAACAATTTATTTATCCGCCTCGCGCTGGCAATCTAATTCGCAAATCGGCGAGTTATGTAATAAATTGGCCGCGAAGATTTTGCCTATGTATAAATCAGCAACAATAATACATTGAAAGACTCGCTCGCGCTGGATAATTAAACGCGAGAGGGCGACGAGATAAGATTACCGTATATATACAGCGAAACTTTAACGAACGGCAAAATTAGATCTTCCAAGTGTACGCTCTCGAGTCATATTCAAGTGTCTTCGATAGCGAATCTCTCTCTCTCTCTCTTTCTCTCTCTCTCGCGAGGGGGGTAGAAAAGGCATCTATGCTATCTTATAAATCTCGAGAGGTGTTTGCACGCAAACCTCGACTTATCTCCGATTGTGCCGTTCCCTTCCATAAATCTCCATGGCGTATATATATATACGCACGTGCATGTGTGAGTGCGTGTGCGTACATGTATGTGCGTTCGATGCACCAACTTATAATAATTCGAGAATTCTTGCTTCTTACCCTGACGCCGAATCGTTCGCTTAATTCTCTCTCTCTCTCTCTCTCTCTCTCTCTCTCTCTCTCTCTCTCTCGATAGATTTTATCGGGCGGTACGGGCGAGGTGTGCTTATCACCGTGGGTTTGTACAAGTGCGAAAACAAAAGCCAGGCACAGGCCGATGATTTAATCTGATTTATCGGCCGACGAATTGTCTCTTTCGACTGTCCTTCGTGGAATGCGTCGGGAATAATCGAGGAGCTTTCGTCGACGGAACGCCGTCTGAGCTGACGTGATTAGAAAACAAACGAAAAAGAAGAAAAGCGTAAAAAAGCTCCGCGACGTAGATAACGTCGGCCGAGACGAAAGTCTCGGGCACGTCCGTAATCAGCAAGGCTCGAAGCACAAATTACGAGCTTTCTGACCGTCCGTCTGTCTCTCTCTCTCTCTCTCTCTCGTTTTCGCTCCACGTTTATTTGATGAACTTGTCAAAACAGCTGCTGGCGTGCTCGCTACGTACGTGTGCGTGTGTGTTTGCACGCGAACCGTTTACCCACGTGCGCGCGCGTGCGGCTAATGTGTGCAACAGCGGCATATCTTAACGTTTCATTACATGCCAATCATTGACGAGGTCTTCCAAGGTCAAAATATTTCCTCTCTTCTTTCGCTGGCTCCGCAATAGCTTGCGGAATTTCCTATTGGGATTTCACCTGGAATCGGCTCCGAGTTTCATCATCGAGCGTTTTGCTGTAGCTTCGAACGGAAATACTCGTGGGCTTAGCTTGAACGTCGTCAGTTATTTACTTCTTTCGAACATGTCTTTCGGAGCATTTCGATGTTCTCCCTTTAGCAGTGGACCTGCGGCACTGGATTTCAGCAGTGCACGATCCGCCTACAATGCTAAGTTACAAAATTCCAATCTTTCAAAACGAATGAATCGAGCTGGCTGTCAAACAACGGCAACCAAAAAGAGAAGTCATTCGATCGATCGTCCATTGCGAATTGAAAAGGCTGGCGAGATAAGAGGGTTCGACGCGTATATAGTTGCGAATCACGCTACGAAAATCCGACACAATAAATTAAGCGTATGTACACGCGGAGATGGAAGGCAGGCATACCCGGCTAACGCGAGAGGTCAACAACTCCGTGCAACAGGCGTCGAATAAAAGCCTCCAACGGTACATTTTATTAGAAATCCTCCCGGGCCGAAAATTGCCAAAGCACGCGAGAGATAGCCGATCGCAGGTGTCGATTATTTGCGTAATGGAAAAAGAAGCACGAACGAGTGCTGCACACACGAGCGGCGTATCTCGCTAGACGATCCCGGCGAATCGTAGAAAATACAACAACAAAAAAATGGCTCGCGTTCAAGTGACGCGATAAGAGTAATGTATGTATATGTGGTAGTGCGTGTTTGCGATCTGTCGCAAGTCGGGCTATGACGAGTCGGAACAAAAGAGGACAAATGTTCGCTGTCTCTCGACGCAATTCACTCTCGTCTCATCGCTCGAAATAACTTTCCACGGCATTTTCCTTTCTTCCTTTCTTCCTGTTTTCGTTTTTTCCTTCGAAAATCGCGACTTAACTGCCGATTTCACGTGATTTCTCGATGAATATTCTCAGCAACGTCTGCCGTAGCTTGGCGGCTTGTACCAGAACACTAAACACGAAATGCCGACCAAACCGCAGCTGCAATTTCACTATGCGACGAAAAATCCGAAAAATACGTACGTCAGGCTCCCCACGCAAAAAGGAGAAGGCGAATGAGAGAGAGAGAGCGCGCAACAGTCCCACTCCCTCGCACACGCTACAAGGAAGCCCGCGGGGGCTCGGAAGGAAGCAACAGCAGCAGCAGCAGCAGCAGCAGCAGCGGCGGCAGCAGCAGCAGCAGCAAACCGCAGCAGCGCCGGCGTCCCTCTCTCTTCTCTCGTCTCCTCTTGGCTGCTACAGTCGTCTAGCAGCGGCAGCGCCGAGCGCCAGTCTCTCTTCGGCGCTCGAGCGCTCTGGTATCACGCACGCAAGCACGCTCGTCGTCGTCGTCGCCGTCGTCGTCGTCGACGCGTGCCCCTCGCCGCTCGCCCATCTCGTTGTGCTTCTCTCTCTCTCTCTCTTTCTCTCGGTCTCTCTCTCGTTGTTTGTGCTCGTTGTGCCCATCCACGCCCAGCTGACGCTGCCGACACTCGAGGCCACAGGTAGGAGCTGCCAATCTTTCGCGATAAGCTTCCTCGACGAGGACTCGTGCGCGCGCGCGCGCGCAGCCAATCGACGGCAATTAGACGGCGATCCGAGCGAGAATTCGAGCCGGCGCGAGGGCGCGAGGGCACGAGGATACACGCAGAAGCGTGCGACAAAAAGCCGATTGCTCATCGCTCTCTCCGCGCTCGGGATCTTTGTTTTCTTCATTAATAAACATGAGATCGCCGTGCTGATTCACGTCTATCGCGCGCGCCGCCTGCTTGCAAAGCTCGCTCCTCTCTCGTCCCTTTTTCTTCGCTATTTGCGCAGTAGCGGGCTTCGACCGACGTCCGATCGATTAGCAATCGGAAATCGTTTCGATGCCAGAAATAAAGGCGAGGGAACGAATTTATCCCAGCGAACGCCACTGCCGAAATCCCAGCGATTATTTTCTTTTTTCTCTTTCTATTCCTCTCGTCGATGTCGAAGCGTTCGTTGACTCGAGCGCACGCGTGCGCTTCGGCAACCTCAAATTAACGATAAATCACTCGAGTACAACTCAATTTTCGAAAAACGCCGATACGCCTTGCGAATGCAATCGATTCTAAAGAAAAAAACGAAAAGAAAAAAAAAAAAAGAAAATGGTATCCCCTTCGCACGTACGACGGTGTGTCGCTGGATTGATACAAAGCTCGTAAACATTCGGCTACAAGAGAGACGTATACATACCCAACAGAAAATCGGCAATGCAAAAAAGGCTCGTCCGTCAGTCTCTGTCTGTCGCCCTCTCTTGTGTTGTGTACAGCCATCGTAACTGTCGTGTAACATTGCGCGCGCGCAAGAGAGAGAGAGAGAGAGAGAGAGAGAGAAAGAGATCGGCAAACGACACTTGTCGCAGATCTGTGAGAAAACGTACGCTTGTTTTAGCCAAATAAAATAGGAGTTTGTGGAGGGTGAGCGATAGGCAGATGGATTACTTGTCTCGTACCTTTTCGTGCGTTTCTTTCATTTTTTTTTATCTTTAAATTCCTTTTGCTAATGGTTACCGATCCATAATTGACGTGATCGCAATGGAGCGTAAATTGACCAATAGCATCCATTATCACGCACCGAAGTATCTCGTAAAATTCTCGTAAAGTTCTCGTCAAATAATAATATGCGCGCGACAAAGAAAAAAAATAAAAATTTTCGTTCTTGCAAGGAGTAACAAATAGCGCAACGTTCGTTCGGGCCCCAATTCCGCAAAAAACAATTATTAACGCGGCACCCAATCATCGATTAATCATTCGCCACGATAAAATTGGCTCAGTTGCCAGCTAAGACACATTTTCGTATCATAAATCAGGCTCTCGAGTATATCAGCATCAAATAAGCCCATAAAACAAAAAGGAAAAAAAAAAGGAAAAGAAAAGTAAAGCACGCGAAGAGAGGACAGGTTTCTCCAGGAAACGCGAAAAAGGTTCTTGCGCGCGCGTGTACGTGTCGTCCGAAAACGTCGCGCTTCGTAAATTTGCCGTGGCGGTCGTCTTGAATGAGAATAACTACGCTGCCGCCGCCGCCGCCGCCGCCGCCACTTGTAAACAGAGTCGCGCCGCGAACGAGATGCTTTTAATGAGAGGGAACTTGTTATGGTGGTGGAGTTCGTTTGCGTGACGCCGCGCCGCCGCGGTATCGAATTGGAGCAGATGCGGATGTCTGGGAATTTATTTAAAGCGCGATAATCGTCCTCGGCTACTCGCGCGCGCCGTGCTTTTTCCGTCTCGAAGCGCTGGCTTTCTCGTGCGATACTTCGCTCGTGAAAACGCAGCTTTGACACTTCGCCGAGAGGAGAAGCCGCGTCGGCGTCGGAACAATAGAATCGGAACGAGAATCGAGTCGGATTCCAAAGCCAAGCCTCGCTAATTGACGATTCGACAAAGCCAGTCGAGACGAAGGAGAAAAATCGAACTAAGCGCGTAAACGACCAGCCGACGCTGGAAACGCTGGAGTCGGCGAGAAAGCGCGAGACGTCAAACGAATCGCGCGATTAG
The DNA here is from genome assembly GCF_024137745.1 of Phymastichus coffea. Taxonomy (NCBI): domain Eukaryota; kingdom Metazoa; phylum Arthropoda; class Insecta; order Hymenoptera; family Eulophidae; genus Phymastichus; species Phymastichus coffea. The sequence goes on from NW_026706839.1 coordinate 130,602, forward strand.
CTCTCGATCGACGCGCCTCGTCCAAACGCAAGGATCGCGGGCGAAATACGCGCAGAAATTGTTTGCAGCGTCATCGTGGTTGTCGCTCGCGCGAATTCCAGGCCAATGTTGCTTGCTAGCGAGCGCGAGAGCAGAGAATCTCGCATGTAAATATAAGCGCTGCGGTCCGGTTTAAGGTCCGGTTTACAGCCCACTTAAAGGAAAACCAAATCGATTGTGGAATCACGCGTACGTATACTCCTCCTTCTCTTCTGCTCCCTGTCCCCTTCCCCCGCCCCACCTTTTTTCTTCAAGTAGCGTGCATGCGAGAGAAATTTTCGGGCTGCAGTTTCTTTTTGTTTTATGCCGAGCTCCGCGATAATGTATGGCGCGGATGTACGTACACTCGCTTGTATACGTCCACCCGAGCTTGATTTAACATTCTTTTTCAGATTCGATACATATATATATATATTTTTTTTCTTTTGCGACGTTGAGTCCGCGAAGGATTGGTCCCGCGATCTTTTTTTTACGAGAGGTTTATGTATTTTTCATGCAATTAACGATCGATTATTCCGCGGACGAAAGTGAGCTTTTAAAGAGATTGACGACGAATCGCAAGGTTTTTATATCTGCTCTTAAAGTCAGATTGAATGTTTCATTTTTTTTTTTTGTTTTTCGTAATGAAAGGATCGAATTTTCCAAAATGGATATTCCAAGCTAATTGGCTTACCTAAACTGTAATTTTCATAACATTGTAAAAAAATGGAAGACATAATCCCCCCCCCCCCTCCTGTGAAAAAGGCTCGTAAAGAAAAAAAAATGGGAAAAAAGACCGTCCGAAGAGCCTAATAAAAGTCGCGATGAATCAGGCACACATCAAAGGGTTTCTTTTTGGTCCCTTCGCAAAGGCCCATAAAAGGGCACAGTGATTTTTTTCTCCTTGAAGTTAATTTCGACTCGCGCGAGCGCTTTAGAAATAGAATGGCGCTTTATGGGGAATTTCGCTCTCTTTTTATAGGCTGCACACACACGTTTCTTATCTTACAGAGAGAGAGGATGGATTTTTACTTTCAAGAGGGGAGGGGGGATGCTCGTGTTATATATTTCGGGACACGCGTGCAGCGGCTTTTTGAAAGATAACTTCTCTTTAGTATGGCGTTGAGAGACGTGGAATAAAAATGAAAGTGATGGGTTGATCTTTTAATAGGTGCGCGTGATCGGTAGGTTAACGGTTTACTGCCGCATGGTTAAAAGTTTGATGGCTCGATTCCGCGCAGGCTGAAAGTGAAGACTGTTCGTTTATCTTTTTTCTCAATAACGGTTTTCAGAATTTTCGTTCAAAAAAACGTTTTGGCAAGGAAAAGAAAAAACATGCATTTTTGATCTTCGCCTAAACCTACGTGAGTTCGGAGCGATTGGAAGCGTGCATCTTTTGAAAAATACAAACCGAAGAAACTCCTCGAGCTCGCTGATAGCCGACTTGGACGATCGCGCGAAAAGAGGGCCGGCAACGGCGTGCAGGCTTCTGCGAAAATCAGGGGAGCCAAAAAAGCCGCAAAAATCCAGCGCGTCAGGTGCGCGGCGATCGAAAATTCGCGCTCGCTACTAAGTTGGGGGCCGAGAGGCAAAGAGCGAGCAGGTGCGTCGAAGTCACAGCTGCCACATGCGCCGACTTCACGACCGTGTACGTCGCGGCTTTTTTCTTTTCTCTCTCGCGGAATATGCTCGTCGAGCGAGCTTCTCGGATGGATTTGCAAATTAATGCGCCAGCTTCCGTGTAGATGGCTTTTTAATAAAACAAGGCGTGCGTTAATGAGATTTATTTGATGAAATGTTGCCTCCGTCAAGCCACGAAACTATTTGACGGGAAAATTGGAAATAAAACGACGTGAGAATAATATTTCGCATTGCGTTTGAAAGACCATTATTATAATTTTTTAGATATTCTAAGAATAAATGAAGTTACAGCATTTCACCGAACTGACGCGTAATCGTGGTCCCGGTAGACGGCATGTTTCTGCCATCTTGTCAAATTATCGCTCAGCGCAAGGAAGAAAAAATTCGACGGAAAGCAATGTTTCCCTTCGAATAAGTTTCCACTTCGAAAACACAGCATTAACCCATCAAACGCTAATCGAGAATACCCATTGCAAACAATAGCTGTAAAAGGTTTCTCTAAATAGATAACCTATTCCAATGACCACTCAGTACCATTACCCCTCGACATTTAACACACACATTGTCCAATATGAAAATAATCTCGTCACGTGCACGATACTCGGCGTCGCTTTGCTCGTAAAACTGGCAAAAAAAAAGAAACGAGCTTCGTTTATCTTCGACGTACGGTTCTTAAAAGCTTCGCCGATAACGTAGAAAAAGAAAAGCCGCGATCGCGAAACAATGCGACGTGTCAATAAACCGCGCGCGGCGAAAAACCAATTTCACCCCTCCCTCTCTTTCGTGTCTTCGCTGCGCAGCTGCATGTTGTGTCTCTCCGGATACGTGCAAGGACGCGGGCATTCCAACGCGAAGCACGATTACATCTCTTCTCTCGTTTGGCGAAATAAAAAAAAAAAAAAAGAAATAAAGAGAAACGGCGAACGCAAAAGTTTTTGCCTTTTTTTTACCAGTTTGTTGTCTGTGAATGTGTGGCGTACGTGTGTGTGTGCGTGTGTGCGCGCGCGTGTGTGTGTGTGCCAGTGGCTTAAAGGTTTTAATTAAAAGTACACATCGCATTCTGCCGCTGCCTCCTTTTTTTCTCCTTCGATCGAGCCGAGGTGCGAGCGGTGCTCGCGTTTGAATTGACAAAGTTTAACCTGGAATGCGCGCAATATGTGTGCGTTTTAATGTCGTTATCCTTGTCTTTTTTTTCGAGAACAATTATCGATGATTCCTGGTATAGTTCTCATTAAACTCATAAACAATGGAATTCCGATCGCTCGTGTGTATTTAGTAACCTTGACCATGCTTAATAGAATTATAATTCATCCGGTCGCTTAAAAATGCTAGCCGATCGTTAAACGCGACAGTCGGGCGCGCGAAGAAAGCTAATCGCATTCTAACTTCACGAGCAATGAATCACGACGACTGACGCCCCGAACTTTTCGAACGCCACGATAAAATATTTTGCACAAGAGTCCATAAAACCGCAACGCGTCGACGAAAGAAGAAACGTTGTATTTATCGAGAGCGTTATACCTTTGTATTTATTGAGGACATCAATCTATTCGTGTAGCGTGTGCCCGTAAAGTCTGAATTAGGATAGGAATCGTCTTGCCTGCCTCGCTTTTTGTGTGACTTATGATCTATCTCGGATGTTATGCAATATGCTTTTCTTTTTTTAAAGAGGTGCGCGCGAGCTTACTGGCAGAGAGATACGAGATGGCGGAAATAGAGCAGCCACTTTTTTTCTGACAATAATATTCTTTGAAATAAATGGGTTTTTGAGTACGGTGAAAGTTTGTGAATCTTTTGATGGAATACAGCCTCGTAAATATCATTTCCGTTTTTATTGCCGAGGGCGTAAATAAAAAAAAGTAGCGATAAATTTTACACGCAATAAAAAAGGTAAAATACAATTTATTTCGCATTCAAATTGTATACAACGATCGAGATGATAATTCACAAGACATTCATTATAAGTTGTGCCAAGCTCGCGCTGTCGATAGCCGGAATTTCGCTCCGGCGGTGCAACGCCGCGATAACATTACATCTCATTAAGAGCAAATCCGAAGCACATTTTCGCGCCTGCGTCGAGCTTACGACAGGCGTCCTCGTGAGAAAACTCCTCTCGAAAAATCGGATGTTTGAATTGCCCGCGGAAAATTTCCCAACCGAAAGTCGCGCGCGCACTCTTGAATGTCTCCCCTTTTTTCAGCGGGTAATAAGCGGTCATGGCAGCCCAATTTCCAATACCGAGAGAGAGAGAGAGAGGGAGAGGAAAACGCTGCACTTGCATCGATAATTTAATGACTCTGCGTACCACTGCGGGACCTCAGCACAATGGCCTCTCTTTCTCTCTTGTACTATTATTATGTTTATGTGAGAAGGTTACCCAATCTCGCGTAATTCATCGCTAGTTTCCAAGTATATATCTCCCCAATAGCCACAAGATATCGACTAAAGAATTTGATCGCGTTGGATGAACGATCGACGACTACGAGCTTCTTTTCTCGGCCGAGGAGGGCAGAAACTTTAGTAAATTGGTTCTATTTATAACGTCGCGACACTCTTGAAAATTGAAAGAGAAAAAAAATCGTTATCTTCGACCAAGGCTCGTCAAGGCCGCGAAACCCGAGACGCCGAGCAAACACCAAGCTCTTATCTGGCCTTTCGCGTCGGCGTGGCGCATCGAAAAATCGCGTGCGCGCTTCTTCGCGCATCGGCTAATCGCGGTGGTCGCGATCTCGCGGCAATAATTTTTCGCGCGGTATTACTCGGGCAACATGATTGTCGACGTTTGATTGTCGACTAATGAGGTGCCAACGCGTCCTTTTCGCTCGCACAACCGGACTCTCTCTCTCTCTCTCTCTCTCTCTCTCTCTCTCTCTCTCTCTCTCTCTCTCTCTCGCTCGTGCAATTACGCGTCGATGTTTATGCGTCGACGGCCTTTCTTTCTCCCTTCTCACTCGTTTCGCGGCAGTTTTCGCTCTGCGCCACGACGCCTTTGTCGGTGCGATTATTAACTCGAGCGCCCGTTCAACGATCATCAATATCGGTATTTATTTTGCGCGCGAATCCGCGTTCGTCGTCGCGCGCCGACGAAGCTCGCAGGTCCGATACTCCGAAGCGACGACACGCTATGTTCCCGGCAACGTCCTCTCGCGAAGCCGCGCGATAGATTGAGCAATATCCATAAAATACAAAGACTTTCGTCGGGACGCGATCGCTCCGTCATTGTCATTTGCCTAATTTATTAGATGGGACTTTTCGCCGCGCGTTCGCTTAACGGATCGCGGACGTTGCTTGACTGTAACTACTGCGCGCGCGCGCTACCTCTCTGAACGCCTCGCTTCGCGATAATTGTGCAGGCCTTTTGACGAATTATTTGTAAGCCTTGCTTAGTTTAAGAGAAGACGCGCAGTAAAGTTTCGCAGTTTATTTGAGCCCGATGCTTATTTTAATTGCGAGGCGTAATGTCATTTTCCTCTTTTTTTCTATGAATTTATTTGATTGCAGGGCTCGCGCGTATGTGCCCGGCTTCGATGTGTGTGAGTGTGTGTGTGTGTGTGTGTGTGTGTGTGTGTGTGTGTGTATACAGGTTGCAAACGAGCGAACGTTGAATTTCATCAAGTTGGCGGAAATTCAAATGCTCGGCTCGGGTCCCGCAGCACGGGAATCGCATTTACGAGCAGGCGAAGAAAGTGAAAACACAGCAACTGGCGCGTTCTACAGAAGTCGCGCGTGTCGTCAATTTATCAAATCTCTCTAATATATTAAGCGCTTACGCTTTTCTCTCGGGCATCGAGTCATTTTTTTCCATTTCTTTGACAGCGGTGCTCGTAATTTTGCTCGCGACCGTTCGGCCGCTGTTCGCTCGACTCGAGGGAAAAAAATGGCGAAGACGCTGCTCGAATAGGAATACGAGCATCCACGGGCGCGCTGCACGGAAAGCGAAGAAAAGAGAAGCACCGTTGCGCAAAAAGCGCATGTCATTTGGCTAGAGACCTCCGCGGGATTTGTTATCTACGCGGAAAACACTTTGCGGCTCGCGCGCAAGATTATCGGCGATTTTCTGCGAGAGCGAGAGAGAGACCCGACGTTCACCCACTTCTGGCCCGCTGTCTTTTTTTCCGCGTATAAGAGGGAGAGATAAGTGCCTTATGCCAAAGATATACAGGGAACGTTACTTTGATTACGCCCCTCCTACAAATACAACTTTCTCACATTTAACGGGGAGGGCCCTATCTGAAGCGTCTCTAGCGGGTGAATATATGTATTCCTTTTTTCCCCGGGATGTGGCTTTATGTAATTTTCATACATACGTACAGATACAAGTGCGAATGGGGGAAGATCGTCGATCGATGATAACACCGTTGCGTGCGGTTATTCGCGCGCTAAGCTTAGTTTCGCGTCTCCGAAAAGTTGCGAAAAGACACTCCCTCGCGCGATCACGTTTTGCCCGGAGCACGAGTCTCGATGTCGGAGCGCGACGCACCGAGAGCCCTTTACAAAGTCAGGCGCAGACGCGGCAGGTCGACCGCTCTTCCTGCTCGCTCGGCGGCGCGCGAAAATCCCGTTAGCGGAGAAAAACGTCGCGAGCCATTAGCAGCGAGCACGAGTCTGCCGGATTTTAATCGTCGCTTCGTTAGATGGGTTCTCCGCGCGCGTGTCCTTTTTTGCGCTAGCGAAGCGTTCGACGACGACGCAGACATTCCGCCGTAGCCGAGCCAAGCGGAAGCCAAAACGCGCCGAGGAGAGAAAAGTCGCCAAGCATCGGAATTTATACGGACGGCGACGAGAGAGAGAGGGAAAAAGCACGCGAGAGAGTATTAGAAACTGGTTGCAGAATGGATGACGCGCTTTTCTTTCGCGCGCGCCCGAGCGAAGCCCTCCCCGATGTGAGTTAGGTGGGAACGCGCCGTATGGACACGCGTCCGCGCGCAGGATTCCTCGCGCCGGCGGAGAATCGCCGCGCGTTTTCCGCGAGCGGCCGACCACCGCCGAAAGCAAGACGCGTCGGCGACGAGAACGACGGCGAAAGTCTCGCGCGACACGTCGAGACGCGAGAATGAAAACGATCGGGCTTTCGCGCGACTTTGATACGTCCTCGGATTGTAAACCGATTTCGAAAGGCGATATCGCGGCCGAGTTTCCGCTTTTCCTCGCGTCGGGGCGTCGCGCGTGCCGCGACCGAGCGAACAGCCAACCGAACACCGCGCCCGTCGCCAGTGGCAAGCGCCTCTCGACTCGGCGACAATTGCCGAGCGAGCGGTTGGTCGGCTCGTCGTCGAGCGCGAGGCTCCCACGTGGCGCGCGATACGGGCGCAAGTAGGAAGCGGCGACGAGGCGGTGCGTGGCGCGAGCGTCGGCGCGCACAATTAGCCCATTCATCGCCTCTCGGGCGCTCCGACACTCGACTGGCAGCGCGCGGGCAATATCGTATGAGCTCGCGCCGTTCCGCGCGTCAGTTTATAATTCGCGCGGCGCCCGACGAGCCGCCGCCGTTTTCTTCCTCGCGCCCGTGGAATTCGGGCTCGTCGGATCGGCCGAGCGCACTTTTCCCCCGTCGCGCTCTCCCGTAGCGAGGGGGAAAAGTATCGCGGATCGGCCGTTTTTATTGAGCCATTAAAAGCGCCAGCCGATATAATTAAAGCTGCCATCGTCGCGGAAAAGGAGAGCAGCCGCTTGAAGGATGCGGTTTCTCACGATTTCGCTCGACTATTTTGATAAGCGTTAAGTGGCCTCGGCGAGCATTAAAACTCGGTAATGCGATCGCTGAGTGGCCGCCGCCGCCGCCCCTCTCCTCTCTCGCCGAAAATAACAGCCGAGAAGAAAGAGGACCGGGAAAAGCCGTCTCTCCGCTTGAATGTGGGAATGTGGGTTTCCGTGATACTGGAACAAAAGCGGGCTCGATCGGTTGACGCGTGCGTGGCGCGCGCTAGGCTGATGAGTGGTTTGCACCGTTGAATTATGCATTTTTCCCGAGAGAGAGAAACGGCTGTTAGCGCCGCGCGCGCGACTCCCCGAGCGGATCAAGTTGTTTCCAGAGAGAACACCTTCGCGTGTTGATGGCGAGCGAAGAGCGGGCGCTTCGTTCCGCGCTAATTGCGGCTCGTTTCGCGCAAGTTGACCGTCGAATTTTCGCTCGAGTGAAAATCCCGAGGAGACTTTCCGCGTGGCATCGCATTAATCGCGCATCGCCGTTCTTTTGTTGCAGGTGAGTGCAACGACACCGCCACGCACGGGCCCTCGGCGTCAGCGCGCAGTAAGTGACTCCGCACGCTTGCGCTACGAATATTAATAACCCCCCCCCCCCCCCCCCCCCCAGCGCTGGCCTCGTAGCCGCGCATCCGCCGCTATCATCTTCCGATAAAATACCAGAAATACCCCTCTCGCGAGTGCTAATGACACCGCGCGAAACACGACGATAAAACTGAGAGAGGCGTTAATGAGGAAAAAGAGTGTGGCCTTTTTGGCTTTACCCGCGAGTGGCGAATGCAGAATAGAAACGTGAGCATTAATAACTCTATCTCGAGTGATTTATTCGGGAGGCGCGATTTTATCGCACCGCGCGAGAGATTAATCGAGTCGCGGATGCGAATTAGAGACTGCTGAGTTTATTAATTATGTAAGGTAGGCACGCTTAATGGACGTTCGCGTAATGCGACATTGCGAGCTTGTTTTCGCTGGGGTTTACCGAGGCAATCAGCAGATTATTCGCTAGCTGCGTGTGACTTTTGTGTTTTTCCTTTGCTCTTTTCACTCATCGCTTCATACGATCCTGCAGTTCATCCGTTCGATTCATCAAGTAACAACACTCGCTAAATTTCATGTACTTCCTTCGCATATAAATTAAATCGTTCTATGTTATGACATTTCGTTTTGCGATAAAGTATCACTTTCCACTCTCGTTATCATTATTTAAGCCAACTCACAATGTCGAGGAAAATGTTACTTATCGCAATAGAGTTCGATAATTTAGAGGCATCTCTTATGTCGATCACGTGATTGTGGTGCATTGTAAGATTCCATTTTCTACCTACATGTGGCGCACATCATTCAAATTCAATCGTCAATTAAATTCATTATATTTCCGATTTATTACAAGGTCTTTCAATGTGACCAGCTTAGGAGAGATTTGTACATAATAGCTGGCAGTACACATTCTTGTACATATAGTTTAGGGAATGGTCTCTCTAAATTTTTGAAAGTGGGAGAAACTTAACGTCTGGGTTTCTCCCCTAATATAATTAAATAATAAGTTTCCTTTCACGCGTCAAGTTTTAATAAATTACTGAAATAATGATTGACTTTTTGTGAAAACTTTTAATTTTTAGTGTATATAAATCATGTTTTGTAATTATTAATATATGGTATTATATAAATTTGATGTTTTTTGGAGCAGAGTACAAATATTCTTTGTGTTTATCATCTTTTTTGTCGATCGCATTAATGTAAATGTGAGTCATTAATAACTTATGTAGAGTACAAGCTTCCATTTCCTAACCATGTGGCGCAGATCATTCAAATTCAATCGTCAATGGAATTCATCATGTTTTCAAATTATTACAATGCCTTTGAACGTGGTTAACTTAGGAGAGATTTGTACATAATAGCTGGCAGTACACATTCTTGTACATATAGTTTAGGGAATGGTCTCTCTGAATTTTTGAAAATGGGAGGAACTTATCGTCTGGGTTTCTCCCATAATATAATTAAATAATAAGTTTCTTTGAACGCATAAAATTTTGATAAATTACGGAAATATTGATTGACTTTTCGTGAGAACTTTTGATCTTTAGCATATGAAAATTATGTTTCGTAATTATTAATATGTGGTTTTACATAAATGTAATTTATTTAAAACAAAGTAAAAATATTCTTTATGTTTGTCATCACTTACGTCGATCACGTGACTGTAAGTATGATTCCCTAGTCTACATATATCAAAGTAAGCTTCGATTTCCTGCCGATACGTAGCTTAGATCATGAAATATAAATCTTCGAAGAATTTCGTCATCTTGCCGAATTATTATGAGGTGATTAAAGTGATTCGAGTTAGAAGAGCATTTGTACATATTCACTCATACCCGATCATTGTACATAGATCATTTTTAGATCTCTTCAAAATTTTTGGAATTGGGAGAAATCCTTCATACGGATTTCTCCCCCTAATATAATTCAATAATATATTTCCTTTAACCCGTAAAATTGTGACAACAAACTCAACAGTTGAGTGAGTTTTTGTGAAAACATTTAATCTTTAGTGTATGGAAATCGTGTTTCGTAATTATTAATATGTGGTTTTACATAAGTTTAATTTATTTAAAACAAAGTAAAAATATTCTTTATGTTTGTCATCATTTACGTCGATCACGTGACTGTAAGTATGATTCCCTAGTCTACATATATCAAAGTAAGCTTCGATTTCCTGCCGATACGTAGCGTAGATCATGAAATATAAATCTTCGAAGAATTTCGTCATCTTGCCGAATTATTATGAGGTGATGAAAATGATTCGAGTTAGAAGAGCATTTGTACATATTCACTCATACCCGATCATTGTACATAGATCATTTTTAGATCTCTTCAAAATTTTTGGAATTGGGAGAAATCCTTCATACGGATTTCTCCCCCTAATATAATTCAATAATATATTTCCTTTAACACGTAAAGTTGCGACAAAAAACTCAAAAGTTGAGTGAGTTTTTGTGAAAACATTTAATCTTCAGTGTATGGAAATCGTGTTTCGTAATTATTAATATGTGGTTTTACATAAATTTAATTTATTTAAAACAAAGTAGAAATATTCTTTATGTTTGTCATTACTTACGTCGATCACGTGACTGTAAATGTGATTCCCTAATCTACATATATCAAAGTAAGCTTCGATTTCCTGCCGATACGTAGCGTAGATCATGAAATATAAATCTTCGAAGAATTTCGTCATCTTGCCGAATTATTATGAGGTGATGAAAGTTATTCGAGTTAGAAGAGCATTTGTACATATTCACTCATACCCGATCATTGTACATAGATCATTTTTAGATCTCTTCAAAATTTTTGGAATTGGGAGAAATCCTTCATACGGATTTCTCCCCCTAATATAATTCAATAATATATTTCCTTTAACACGTAAAGTTGCGACAAAAAACTCAAAAGTCGAGTAAAATTTTATGAAAACTTTTGATTTTCAGTATATGGAAGCCATGTTTCGTAATTGTTATTACGTAGTTTTATATGAATTTGATTCTTTCGATCAGAGTACAAGTATTCTTTGTGTTTCTCATCTCTTATGTCAATCGCGTTACTGTGAATATGAGTCATTAATGACTGATGTAGAGTGCAAGCTGCCATTGCCTACCTACATGCGGCACAGATCATTCAAATTCAATCGTTAATTGAATTCATCGCGTTTCCGAATTATTACAAGGTCTTTCAATGTGACCTGCTTAGGAGAGATTTGTACATAATAGCTGGCAGTACACATTCTTGTACATATAGTTTAGGGAATGGTCTCTCTAAATTTTTGAAAGTGGGAGAAACTTTTCGTCTGGGTTTCTCCCCTAATATAATTAAATAATAAGTTTCCTTTAATACGTAAAGTTTTGATGAAATACTGAAATAATTATTAGTAAAAATATATCTTTGTGTCTGTTATCTCTTGTGCGAATCGCGTTACTGTAAATATGTGTCCCTAATCACTTATGTAAAGTGCAAACTTCGATTTTTACCTAAATATAGCGCAGATTATTCAAATTCAATTATCAATTAAATTCATCTTTTTTTAAAATTATTACAAAGTGATTAAAAAAGTTAAATTCAGGAGAGCAATGGTACAAAGAAATATATTGATTTTTAGGCTATTGTACACATATTTCAGGAATTGTCTTTACAAATTTTGGAAAGTGAAGAGAAATGACTTAAACGGATTTCTTCCCTAATGTAATCAAATAAAAAGTTTTTCTTCACAGGGAAAATTTTAACTAAAAACTGACAGATAAATAATATTATGTTACTTTTCTGTGAAAAAATTTTGAAGCTATAGGAGACAAATATTTCAATTTTACGTGTACATTGTCAAGTAGATAGAAATTTACGGTAATAGATTTTTATACATTTGATTGGTTTTCAACAGAATGAAAATATATTTTTATTTCTATCATTTCTTCTATAATTCACTAATCTACATATATACAAATAAAGCTTCGATTTCCTATTTATACATGGTCCAAATCATTAAAATACAATCGTTAATAAAATTCATCATGTTTCCAAAATTATTATAAGACTATGAAAACGATTCAGCTTAGTAGAAAAATTGTACATAAATTCAAGCTTTATCTATTGTTGTACATATAGTTTAGGAATGATCTCTTCAACTTTTGAATAGTGAAAGAAATTCAACTTACGAATTTTTCTCCTAATATAAACGAAAAACAAGTTTCTTTTTACAACTTTGAGTGAAAACAGATGATTGAATTTATGTTTTTTTTTATAAAAACTTCTAATCTAGTGAATAGAAATCATAATGTTTCGTAAGTTTTTAATTTATTATTTTCAATAGATTTGATTTGTTTAGAACAGAGTAAAAATATCTTTTTTTTCTGTCATCTCCTGAGCCGATCACGTGACTGTAAATGTGATTCCCTAATCTATATACATATATCAGAGTAAGCTTCGATTTTCTGCCGATACGTAGCGTAGATCATGAAATATAAATCTTCGAAGAATTTCGTCATCTTGCCGAATTATTATGAGGTGATTAAAATGATTCGAGTTAGGAGAGCGATTGTACATATTTACTGTCATTACCCCATCATTGTACATACTAGTTTTAAGATCTCTTCAAATTTTTCTAATTGGGAGAAATCATTTATACGGATTTCTCCCCCTAGTATAATTCAATAATATATTTCCTTTAACCCCTAAAATTGTGATGAAAAACTCAAAAGTTGAGTGAGTTTTTGTGTATGGAAATTATAATTTTTCGCATACATTATCAAGTCAATTAAAAATATAAATTTTTAATACATTGTTTTCATAGATTCCATTAATTTAAAGCAGAGTTGATAATATTTTACATTTCTGTACATCTTATTGTTCATAAAGACGCGTGTAGAAGAAATTTATTAATAATAATCATAATAATATAATCTCGAAGTTGTGGCCAATCGCTAATGTTAAATATTACTTAAATACTTAATATTAATATTTAGCATAGTACTACTTCAATTGAACGCAAAACTTTATTTTTATGTGATCGTACATATTAGTCGGCCATTGAAACAATCAATCTATTATTAATGTTCAACGCACAACAGTAGACAACTAGTAGTCGCTTCGCTTAGCACGAATGATTTTCAAACAAATAAATTGTTAATTAAACAGACTGTGTAAGTGCGTTAAATAGCACCACTTAGTTCAAAGATTGTGAAAGATTTGAAAATGCGTACGGAAATGTTCAACATGCGTAACAAGACATTTCAAAACGTGACGATTATGTGGCTATTTAACGTATACTCAAAGCAATGTTAACTCAAGCATTTGCATTTTACGATATTTATCCATTGCATAAGTACGGAAATATCCCGATCTTTGTATTCTATCGAGCCTTGCCGAATAAAAATTTCCAAGATTTTTCCCTCAATCCCATCGTAATTTCCAAAGCTTATCTCCAAGTTTTCCAAATAACCCCTTGTCCTTTGAATTCACATTTCATTCAAAGTCCCAATCTAAAATCTAAAGACTTTTACCCTTAAAAAAGGTACGCTTACACACATGCTTTTCTGAATAAACCTTCCATAAACCCTTTTGGAGGCGATGCTATCGTCTCCAAACCCCGATAAATTTTCATTAAGCGACATTCCGAAAATCGCAAACGCTCAGCTAATAAACCCCGCAGCCTCTCTTCGCGAACGGCCCTTTTTCTTTGTTGTTGAAAAGCCCTTTTAATTGAGCAATATAACCTTTTTCTGCGAGCGATAGCACCTTTTGTTGCGTGCGAGCCTGTAAAAGCGTCTTCCGCTACGTACACCAAAAACTAATTAAGCAGGACGCTGGCGGCGACCTCGACCCACTGACAAACGTGCGAGTATCATTTTTTCTTCCTCCAAGCACATACGGGATGCGCGTCGCACACGCTCCGAGTATACTTTTGCGCGAGAGACGAGAGCACTTTGCGTGCCTTGTAGCACTTTGCTGGCGCGCGCGCGCGCGTGTAAGTAGCCGACTATTTTGATAATTCTCGGCCGAGTTGCGTCGATGAACAGCTTTTTAGACGTTTTCGAAAGTGCGAAGATTGTTTCGCTCTTCTCCTTTTCTGTTTTTTTTTTCCTTTTATTTATTTTTTTTTTCTTTTTGTTAAGCGTCGAGCGATATTATTCGCAATTAGGCCTATTTGCGAAATTTCGTGAAAACGTCAATTTCACGTTCGAGCCAGTTTTTCCAGCTGTAAAGGACTGGCATTGTGCATGAAATTACATCCGCGTGAAATCTACTAAATCAATCCGCAAAAGAAGCACAACACAATATGAACCGTTGGAAATCTGGCAAATAATTTGTAGCGGCTGATAAATTGGCCGCGGTTATCTCGTAAAAGTTGCTCGTGCACAAGAGTCAGCGCGAGCATAGATAAATATATTTAGAATATAATTATCCTCGAGCGGCTGTAGCTTGATTCATCGCCCAGACGTGCCTAGGATAATCCCTCTTGCTTTTTCTTTATTTCTCCTCGATCCTATATATAACAGAAAATTCCTTACACTCGCGTGTTGTGCACTTCAAAACGCGGAGTGAAAGCGTGCGCCCGAAAAATACGTCGATAAATCAGCGCTCATGGCTAATTGAAATATATCTGCGCGAATTCTCTAATTGACGTCCGAGCGAGGGGGGAAAAAATCGATCGTGTTCGTGCTAATTGAGAGTCGAGCGTACGTATACGCTGCGTGCTTGTGCAATTGTTATGGTAATTTATGTAGGTACGAGTTAACGTCACGCGCGTTGATCATCAATAATTTTGAATAATACGTAATCGCGTATCGACTGTTTTGGCATTCCTCCACTCGGAAAAAAGAAAGAGCGTAGCTTCAATCGCTGAAATTCCACGGCGCCTTGGCAAAAAGAAGAGCGATCTTATACATAACAATCATCATTACGAGATACACGACAAGAAGCAGCAGCGAAAGAGAAAACTTTGGGAAAAGCCATGAAGCATCGCCATAAAAGCGCGCGTGTCGGTATTATATATATTGGCTAAAAGAGCTTTTGTTTCTTTCGCTTGAGCGTAATTACACGGCAATTACGCGCAGGGAAGAACTTTGAGAGAGAAAGAGAGAGCACAAACGCTGATTGAGCCGCCAATCAAAGTTAATACACGCTACCGAGAGAGAGAGAGAGAGAGAGAGAGAGAGAGAGAGATCACATTGTTGCTGATGATGAATTTTTCGGTGCACTTTTACAACTTCGAAGAAATCATTCACTTCTATTTATAGTTTCTGCAGGAGTGTAATCGCTTTCTTGTTATCGCCACACTTGTAATCGTATGCTTACCTAAGGATTATTTATTTTTAGGGGGAGAACCTCGGACGATTGTCGTTTTGCCGTGAGTAATTTGCTTCCTATGTGCAATTTATATTTAGACTTTCCGATATTGCAAACTAATAGCTCGTTACATCTTTTGCGTATAGTCTAATTTAAAAAAGTCGACGTGCTTCTTTCGTTCCGAAATTTAACTATACTGTTATATATTGATTGGTAAATTACAAAAATTATTCGGATTTACGAGCTCGTCTCAAAATTCAATTAATAAAATGAATCACCAACGTTCATTTCATGATTCATTTTATTTTCTGAATTTTGGGATGAGCTCACATGAATTGCTATGAATTTTAGTCTGATTTTTCAATCGCAAGTTCCAACGAACTTTAACAATTATCAGTTTTATCAGTATTGAACTACATTACCCTACCTGACCACAATCGCCAAGCATCTGTCGACAACAACAACAACAACAACAAGACTTAAATCACAGGTTGTCGAAACACGACAAAAAAAGAGCATTATAAGTGAAGGAGGAGGGCGAAAGAGATTTCGTCACTGCGCGCTATTATACGAAAGACAAAAGTGCAATCTCGAGTAGCCCATCAAATTTATGCCGTGGCCCCGCCTCGCGGAAATAGCCCCACGGACTTTCATGGATTGTACGGCCTCAGCTCAAGGATGAAAGTGTTGCTGCCCCTCCGCGCGCGTGGGCGAAGGACGCGAAAGTACTTTACTCGCGATGACGAATCGTCGTTTTTTTCAAGCCGAGGAGGGCAGCGACAAGTGTCCACCTTGGGCTTTCAAGAATTACGATTGTTACACGCTCCTTGTGTTCCGTTTTTTACGACTGCAGTCGGCTCGCTTCGCTTGCGACTGACGTGGCGTGTGTCCGAAAATTATTGCGAATGGATTTTCGGCAAATTTATTCGGAGCCTTACAAATGAATGGCAATGTGCCTGGTAAGCGACTACTTGCTTTGCTTGAAAAAAGAAAAGTTGTTGCATTCCCGCGAGCTCGTGGCGTACTTGAGCCGACAGATTTTTACAAATACTTGGTTTATCGGTATCTCGTGATTACAAGTAACAACTTCAAATTAAATTAAATGCTTGCGTGATAAATTCAAGAAATTAATTAGGAAAGCGTCCCTCCAATTGGCTTTCCGCGTTCCCACGCTTTTTCGAGGTAATTATTGCAACGCTCAATTTTTTGCCAATCTTCGTTCAAAGTGAACGTCTGTGCGAGTATCGAACGATCGCCACTAGCTGAGAATGAAAAGCTAAAAAAAGAAAAACCAAAAATAGAAAAGAAAAGAAATAAAAGAAAATTGTTCCGCGTCGAGAGTAGAAACAATAGGAAATACGAGGGGAAAAATAAACTTTAGAGCGCAGGCGGTTAATAAAACGCGGAAGCGTATATGCGGCGCGTTCGCGCGCCTAATCTATCCACTTGCGCCCCATAAATCAACCCGTTGAAAACCCACACAATTGCGCTCGCAAATAGAAATAGAAGGCAAAGAGCAACGGGAAAAAGAGTGCTCGCGCGTGCACCATATATAAATATATATGATCTATGGTCGCGCGGCGCTGCAGCTAGAGATTAGCATTTATTATCTCGGGCCAAAGCAGAGCAGCCATAGCTTTATGTGTACGCGCCGTCTCGATGCGCATCGAGATTAGCCTAAGTCACAACTCATGTTCGCCAAGGGGATACGCGCAAAAGCACTCGGCAGGGAAACAATGAGCTTTCATCAATTTTCTCGCTCGAGATTCGTGGCGATTTTTGCCACTCGGGGCGTAAAGTCGCGAACGGAGCCCCGCCAAGGAAACGGGGAATCGCGCGCCACGAGGATCATAAAGCTATGCTGCGCTCGTAAATCACCGCGGCTTCGACTTGTCCTTTTGCGCAACTGATAATTATATCGAAGGATCGGACGTATTTTCGCGCGAAGGGGCGGGGGTAAGGCTCGAGCTTATGCTCTTTTGAAATGTCATAATTTCGCCTGGTACCGGCAAATTGTTTTTCAGCGCTTATAATGATGAGTAATTTTGAGATTGGTCGAGAGGACGAGGAAAAAAAAACCGAGAGCGAGCTTGAGTAAGCGAGCAACATTCGGAATGGAATTGCTCGTATAAATTCCAGACTTGGCCACACGCGCACACGCGCACACGTGCTCGGACACACGCGGCATTCGTACGAGCCAAGGTAATTCGCTATCCGCTGATCACTGCTACGTACGAGCCTACGTTATTTTACCGACTGAAATAAAAGAAGCCCCGCGAGTCCGGCTGCGTATCGGCCGATGGCCGTTTTTCCCCCAAAATATTTCCCAGATTTTAGCGAATTGCCGGCCCGCTGGAGGCCGCGTTTTCTTTGGCATCCGGCTGAGAAAACGCGCTCTACAACGCGGGGGCAACGGAGAAAGTAAGAAGCGACACGGCCGAAAAAGGACGCGACGAGAGAGAGAGAGAGAGAGAGAGAGAGAGAGAAGTCAAAGAGTCCGCTCGTTGGCATGCCGAGCTAAAAGGTCCGCGTGCCCGCGCTGCTGGCAGTTTCTCGTCTTTCAGCGCGCGGCGGCAGCAGCCCCGCAATTTGCTCCGTAATTATTATATTTATCTTTCTCATTCACTTAAGCCGCTGCTCCGCCTAGACGCGTATGTACCGTATTACCTCTTTTTAATCTTTTTTCGTCGTTGTCGTCGCACGAACGACTCCGCTTTTTATGATAATTCGCCATCGGAGAACTTTACAACTTGCGTCATTGCGAAATCCGCGAATCGAGGACGATGTCTTTTTATTTTCCGTTTGCCTAAATTAATGCATATTTTGAAAAGGCTCATTCTATACGATTATTCCAATGGCAATATCATTATGTTCACACTTGGTCGGTCGGCGAGCATTTCATTTGGTGCCCCGATACCGGAATCTAGTCGCGAGATTGATAATATCATATGAAAATAATCGGCTCTCGACGATGACGCGCGAGCCTCCTCGACAAGAAAGGGATTTGCTTTCGATCCAAGTCGCAACCGTTGGAATGAGACGAGCCACGAGGCGCGCATAGCTGGCAATCAACATATTCGCGTAATTAAACTCCAGCAACAATCCTTGCGGCTAATAACGAGGCGCAGCATCAAATCAATCGCGGGCGAAACGAGACTAAAAAGCCACCAGCGGCAAGATACGTGCGCGGCAATTTTTTGTCGGCGAGAGGTGCGCACTTCATTTAGGGAAGCGAAGGAGGAGGAGGAGGAGGAGGAGGCCAATCGCGGCTAATTAATCTCGGCGCGCATTACGCGCTCACGATAGCGCGCGCAAGAAGGCATTAGTTAACGATGACGCGATGTCTGCCCGGCTACCGGATTCTTTTTTTCAATTAGCGATTTATTGCGGGGGATGCTTTTTCTCGGGTGATGATAAGTCGAGCGAGACTGGCGCGAGCGCCGGATGTAGGTGAGTATAATTAGCAGCTTTCGACGATGGCAAATGTAGGAAAGTGGAGTATTTAAATCTATTGGAAAAATGATTTATGCGCGTGCGTGACTAACTGTTTACTGGCGTTGGCTATCTCGAGGCACTAATGCACAAGCTGGTTTGCCAACCGGGATGCTCATACGGACTTCTTTTCTTCGTTTTTTCTTCGATCGCCTTTGCGTCGCGTGGGAACATTTACACTTGCAGACTTCATTGTGATTTTGTTATTATTATTTATTAAGCTTTTGTTCTTAATTCAAGGATCAGCGACTTGAGAACACGGAGAGTATTTTGTTAGTGTGAAAAACTGTCGGAGAAGGGTACTCGCTAACGACGCGATGGCAAGTATACCCAACCGTGCTATCGCGCATCGGTATAAGCTAGCGAACATCGGATTGTCAATAAGTTCTTCAAGAACAACTTGAATAATCGCGCGCGCGGATAACAGCCCCATAAAAGCGGCATATGACTTCACACTCCTTAGCTCTTCAACCGAAAAGCACTTAAGAGTCCGAACGCGCGTGAAAAGGACAAATTAAATTCTCCTCGCGCCTCGTATCTGCATCTTAAAGAGGTCTCGTAACTCAACCGCTAATTAACTGTATTATTATCTCTTACGCATACGCGTAAGCCCTCGGCGCACTCTCACGCGGCAAATAGCCAAGATAATTCAGCGGTCATCAACGCTGCGCGCGCGTGAAATCCTCTCGAGAGACATTGTTTCGCGAAAATACCAACGCTGGTTTTAGTGTTTCTCCTTGGCAGCAGCGGCGGCGGTGGCGGCAGCAGCGTATAAATCGCGAGGAGGCACGCGCGACGAGGAGGAGAAGGAGGAGCAGCTACGCGACCAAGCTTGTAATTATAATGATAAATATTGTTTTAGTTGGCTCCAGGGGCAAGAAGCTGCTGCTCGCTCGCTCGCTCCTCTCTTTTCAACTTTCTTTCTTTTTTTTTCCTTTGCTCGCGCGTTCACTAGTATATACACACTTTATGGTGGCGCTTCTCTAAATGAGCCGTTTTAACAGCTACGAGAGCCTTTGTGCTCACCTTAGCGGATACAGTGCTTTTTTTCTTCTGGACGGGAGCTTGTAGTCCAGAGCTTTTCCTTTTTATTCGTTTCGCGTGGTTTCTGGAATTTCACTTGTTACGCAAAAAAATATAAAATAAAATAAGTGAGTCGCGGTCGCTTCGTCCGACAATAGAAACGTTAGAAAAAGAAGAAGAAGACGAAGAAGAAGCAGAAGAAGAGGGAGGAGGAGGAGGAGGAGGAGAGGAAGAAAAAAAAAAGGATAAGCAACGAGAGAACAAATGGCAAATCTCTCGCGGAGGGAAATCCGCAAGACACAGCGGCAGCACGCGCGCGGAGCAAGTGTATTAATCAGTGCTGAATGGCCGCGCGCAGCAGCTTTTAAAGCAAACAGATCGTTTGGCGCACACACAGACGCGAGCCTCGCGCAGGAGTTCGATGCACTTCACAGTCGGCACCTCTGCCAGCGCGTCTCCGCACACACGAGCCCCTGTGTGCTGCACTTCAAACATTATTCATAGGCAGCGCGCGCCGAAAGGAGCCGCTGCGAGAGATAGAAAAAGCGATACACACGAGCTGCTCCCTACTACTACTACTACTACTACTAGTAGTAGTAGTAGTAGTAGTAGTAGTAGTAGTAGTAGTACTACTACTACTGCCTCAAAGGGAGAAATTCAGAAAAGGACAGAGAAAAAGCTCTCTCTCTTGCGCGCGCGTGCGCGCCGGCAAAGAAGAGGAAGAATCCGAAGAGGAACAAGAAAGCGGCGAGAGAGCTGCTGCGCCGGAGGTGATGACCTGCTCAAGGCCACCCGCTCAAGCTGCTGCTCTCTCTCTCTCTCTCTCTCTCTCTCTCTCTCTCTCTCGCGTCTCATTGTTCGTTATGCACTTGGTACTGCCGCTGCCTTGCTCCCCTACTCACCATCGCGCGCATACGCTCTTCCTTTACTCTATATATTTCTATGCTGCCATTATTCGCTCTCAATATGCTTTTTCTCGAGCTTTACGGAGAGAGTCGGTGCAGCGCCGAGCGCCAAGGATCAAGTTCTCTCTCCGCCTTAGAGAGAGGGAGAGAGAGCGATGATACCAAACCGCGAATGTATGTGTGTGCGTGTGTGTGCAGCGAACGATGCTAGATTTCGCCAGCTATAAAGCTCTCGTGAATAAGATATGCCATTTAGCGGGGGAGTTGTTCTATGAGACGGAAAATTAGATGATTCCGCGCACTTTTTCTTGCTTTTGCCGCGGATATTTATGTGCTATTCTAGATAGAACGACAGTTGTTTCGGAAGTTTTTCGCGGGGGCTTTTTCATCGATAGATGAGTCGGTGATGGAAAATTGAAAATGATGGCAGTGTGCGAATGTAGCAAGACCACTGTGATTTCGCAAGATACCGGTGCAATTTAGAACTTGATTATGTTCAAAAGCTCGCGATATTCAGAGTCTTAACGATTTCAGTAGCCGCACAGGATTTACAATAATCAGTCTCATTTCCCACGGATTTAAATAAATAACAACGTCAACGGTCAACATAAAAAAAATCTCAACTTTTTTTACATCCACGCCATTATCATATCACAGCACTATCTCTGAGAAAGGTTCCAATTTGGGAGTCAAAGCAGCGCGGCGAAAAAAAAAGTTAATGAACGCCTCGCTAAAAAAGGAAAAGGCCATTGCCGCGTGTGTCTCCAAAACTGCAAAAGATCCAGCCAAATAAGAGGAAGAAACCTCTCTCGAAAATTTCACGAATTTCTCGCCAGTCCGGCACCAACCCACTCAAGCGCTCTGCTTTTATCTCGTTTGCCCAGCGGCAACCCTCGAGGTAAAAAGGAAAAAAAAGCCGAAAAAAAGGAAAGGAAAAAGAATCGGTTTCCGTACAAAGAAAAAAAATGAATCTCGCAATTATAGCTTATATAGAATGCGCGTGAGCTTGCGATTTTCCTGCGCAGCGTCGATTAGCTTCGGCGTGTATAACGCATCGAGCGTGTATTATAAAGTCTACGTGAGAACGTAATATGTACGAGAGCACTTAGCGGCGACGAGTTACTTTTGTTGGTTTTTTCTTTTTCGTCGCAGCTTCTCTTTTATTTATCCGCAGACTGCTCTTTCGCCGCGATCTTTTCGGCTGTTTGATCGAAGATAGTTCGATACTTAGTGCACGTTGCGCCGACTTTCAACGGCGATCGCGCGAATTTTCGTCGACGACCCGAAGAACAAATGCTAATTTTACTCCCGATAGAGTCCGTCAACGAGCGAGTCGGTCTCGGCCGCCACGGTGCCGGAATGTCATTAAACGAAAAGCTTCTTACGCAGCACTCAAAACGTCCACGCGCGATCGCTATCACAATCACGCGCGCATGAGTGATCTTAAGAGCTTATAAGCAGGCGTGCGATCCACCGCCCGAAAAAAAGAAACGCGGACCCGCGCCAATTAAATCGTCCTTTTTTTCTTACACAACTGCACTTCTGTTACAGACGACGACATTGACGAGGAGGAGGAGGAGGAGGAGGAGGAGGAGGAGGAGGAGGAGGAAGAGGAGGAGTTGAAGAGAATCGCAGCTGCTAGCATCACGGAGAATAAGAAAAGGGATAAAAGTGAGTGTCCCCGACCGTTTTTTTGCTCACGTACGCTATATCGTCCCGTTTCCAGATCTCGTTTGCTTTTCGGCGCACGCGCACAGCCCGTTACGGAACAGTAGGCAGCTGCACGAGGCGAGTAAGCTCCCCGCGTGGCGATGTAGGCCGTGAGCGTGCTTTAATTGGACGATAACGAGATGAAGTTGCGCAAGCCGGGAGCAGACAATGCGTTTTTCCGTCGTCGGCGGAGGTTCAATGACTCGGAAAATCGACTCGGCTGTACGCGGGTTTCCCATTTCGCTCGGAAAGCATTTCAAACCCCAGCGCATACCGCAGCAACATCTCGTCTCAATAACACACTACCGCAAGCTCTCCGTCTTATAATACATATATATATATATATATATATATATATATATATATCTGGACGTACATACGAGGTCAGTCGCCTCCTTTTGCACCGATCAAAAGAACCCAAGAATACAGGCGCGCGCGCGCGCGAGCCGGAGCAGGTTGTCCACGACGATAAGCAAAAAAAAAGGAGAAAAGAAAAAAGCAATCGGGAAGAAGACCGTCGTCGTAGTCGTCTCGCCCTTGTTATCGTAGAGAGGCTTATGATCGGTTTGTTTTCGACTTCAAGCGCAAAAACCGGACGCGCGGCTTTTGCCCGCGCGTGTATGTGCGTCAGCGCGGAGACGTTGAACTACATTGTAGCCTCTGCCGCGGACGATTGAATTGTCTTCTTCCTCGGCATGGTTTGGCTTTACCAGGCGAGCAGGCTTTTCCTTATCTTTTCTTTCTTAAATTACGTAAAACTGCAAAACCACATTTTTCGAAAAAAAAAAAAAAAAAAAAAAAAAAAAAAAAAAAAAAATAAACAAAAAACGAATATCCGTACGCTGGTCTCGAATCGAACAAAGCTCCGCGAGGATGCGCGTCGCGATAGAGTAGAAGTAGTCGGCCGCGAAACGAAAGCAAAAAGCAGCATGGAGCACGGAGTCACGTCAAGTATATATAGGCGTGCGTATATCCTTTTCGCAAGTCGATTTATGACGTTAGTTGGCAAAAGCCCCGCTCTCGCTCTCCATTGTGCCGTTTCCGCGTTCGTGCGCGAAAGCTTTTGTGATTTCTTTTCGGTTGCGAGCTTGTGACCGAGGCTGTGTCGATTTATCGCTTTGTCGCGGTGCGTTTGCTCGGGATCGCCCCCGTAACAATGCGACTCCTTTATTGGACTAGAAATATCATTGTTTGATATGATGTTGCGAAATATTTTCGTTCCTTTGGGGGATACGTTTGGTGCGACCGGTAGATGCCTTCGAAGGATAGATCGACTCGAACGCGAGGAAATACTTTGCGAGAATATACTGGATAGTTTGAATCTCCTTTTTCTCTTAATATTCAAGTTCATTCGTACTTGTAGTGCTCAAATTTTCTTTAATTCTAGCTGAATTAGATTAATTGGCAGTTAAATTAAAAACATTCATATAGAAATTTTGAGATACGTTTAAAAAGAAATTGATGCAAATTATAAACCTTTTCTTTTTCTCAAGGTATATCCAACTACAAAATGATATAAGTGTTGCTAAGAAAAAGTAGTATTGATCCTCACAAAGACAAACCATCAAATATAATTATAAATTCTCTACCACCCGAGAGAGAAACTGTTTCATCGACTAAAAATCGAAGAAAACCGTTAGCACAGCATTTTTTTGTCGCGCATAACAATCACGAAGCCTTTGATTTTCCAATCAAGAGCGAAAGGATAAAAAAACTAAAAACTTTTCCTCTCCTCGCGTTCGCGGCAAAAAAATTGATCGATCGCTGTGCGCGCACATAAATCATCGATCGTCCTATTAACCAACAATACTTGAGCTCAGTGAGCGCGCATCTCTCAAGTTAATCAAAACGCAGCTCATATTTACGACGGCTGTGAATACTCGGACGCCCAATCAAAGTGAAAATCTAGTATTATGTATTCTCTCGTTGCGCAATTCACACTCTCACTCCTCCGAAAAATCTCGTCCCATATTGTCTTCGAGTAAGTCGAGAGCGGTGATAATTATACGTTTGCGATGCGTTACGAAAACGTCGCGTAATCGTCAATAATGCCGCGGTGCCTGACTCAAAGCCTTTTTTTATATCGATGACTGATGACGAAATGCATTGATGGGCGTATCAGCGTATACGCACACGTTAGTTTGTTTATCGTGAAATAACAAAATGCTTCCGAGGGATTCATAAGGTCGAATCATTTTGGATTTCGAAGAGGCGTTCGAATAGACGATCCGAAATCACATTTTACTCGTCGCCAACGGCGTGCAACGTCAGCTCGCAATGAAAAATTCGCCCGCCATGCGCCAGATAATTTTAATCCTCTGTTCGCATTTCGACCTGACCCACTTTGCCGCGCTTATCTTCGCCTTCGCGCGCGCACGCTCGCGTGAAAAATATTGAGCCTGTTCGGTGGCGATTACGAAGAATATCGGCCGTTCGTGGGTTAAGGTTTCGGCATCGCAGATAGAAACTTACCTCCGCCATTATCGAGAGCTTTCGCTTCGACGAGCGAGCGGAAAAGCTTTCCGCCGAAGGTTCTCGCTCGCAACGCGTTTTTCGCGAACGCCACCCACGTCGAAAGGGAAAAAGTAAAAAAGCAGTACTTTCGAAACGCACGCGCCCGATGCAGACGTACATATACGCGTTTTATCTTAATCGGCCGCGCGCAGAAAAAGCACCTCTCGTCGAGGCTATCGGCTTCAAAACATCGTAACTTCTTTCTCAATCGGCCCACCCAAAGCAAAACCGTTTCGGCCGATACGCACCGGATTTGCCGTGGCGCGAAAAGTATTTACCGTTGCAATTACAACTGCGCAAAGTGGGCCGGTAAATTAGCCGAGCGGCGCGTCGCCGCGTCGAGACTGCGATAACAATAACCTTGGAACGCGAAGCACCAGCGTGGGGGCGCCGAGTTCTGGGTTTCGGTGTTGCGCGCGCGCGCGCGACCGGCACATCGGATGTCCCGTTGCCGCGGTGCAGCCCGGAAAAGCAAAATCAGCGCGAGACTCATCTACCGCGCCCGTCGCAGGGTCGAGAGTCCTCGGGATCGGCTTGCCACGTGTGTCCGCCCCGCAAGGATAAACGCCGCGTGCCGGCGACCCGACTTGCGTACCGCGCACGTGCGCCAAGATAACGACTTAAAAGGATTCAACGCGCACATGCGTCGAGATGTCGCCGCGGCCCTTATCAAAGGTGTCCGCTTCTTCTTTTCTTTTCTCTTCTTCTTCTCTTCCATTTTCTTTTCTTTTCTTTGTTTTATTTTGTTTTATTTTTATTTTGCGCGTGCACGAGATTTTCATACGACGATGTACCGTTAAACACACTCCGCTCGGCAGTACGCTCCTGCTGCGAAGTTTTCGAGCTTCATACGCGGTTAAATGAGAACGGGAGACGTACGAGTATCGGCGGATTCTTCGTCGTTTTTCGAGCTTACGGCAATGTACTAGCAGCGAGGACACTAATTGTTCGTGAGAGTTACGCGATGAGCTGCTATTGTCCCTCCAACGCTTCGACTAAATTGAACTTACGAGTTGCAACAGCCTGGCTAGATTGAAAATCTCATAATACAATGTTGTTTATCGTTTCAATTAACGCGGTCAGATTAGTCTTCGACAAACGTAACTCCCGGAAGAGATAAATACGTTCGATGCGCTCGACTTGAATTTATATGAGTTGCCAAAGAACGAAAATTATACCACATGCTCGAGTGTAATGCACTCCCCCTCCCCCCATTTCAAATAAATATACTTACGATACGACCAAACCAATTTAATTTCATCGTTAATCCGCGACGTATTTCGCTCGTAAAAAGAAAGCTGATAAAGCGCTCCGATTTTTTTTTCTTTTCGTCGTCTTTCGCAATAATGTTCGCGACTTAACGCGCGTATCTCGTAATATGCAACAGAGCCTTCAACAGCTTAATTTATAACAGATAAAAGCCTGGCATGCACGCCTACACGTCACCTTAGATAAATTCAATTCCTTACTTATGAAGCACGATACAAAGTGCTGCTGTATTGCCTACGTTATGCCAGATATTGCTTCTGGTATTTAATTTCGTTTTCTACCTCTCGTTTGCGAGTTGCCTCTTGTTGCGCTTGAGATATCGCTTTTGTTGCCCGGCCCCGTTATTTATTGCGCTTTCGGGCGACGCGTCACGTTCGCGCGGCGTTTTGCAATTTCGAAAGGCGCCTCTCCGTTGACGCACGCGCGCTCCCTTCCGGCCTGCCCAAAGTGCGCGAATGCCACCGGGGACGGGACGACTCCAAGGGAAAGTGCGCGTCGTCGCTAATCACGCGCGCGCCGATAAGGCCCCGAATGGAGATGGCGCGAATCGCTTGATGAACGCACGTCGTCGCGTCTCTCTCGCCGATGGCGAGCTTCCCACGCGGCGGGTCGCTCCCATTGTGTTCGCGCGCGACAAACCGGCAACGAAGGCATGACGATTTCGAGTTTTGCCATTATGCGCCGACGATATTTGCCGGCCGATAACACAAAAATACAAGCCGAACAATGGCAAATTCAAGTAGCAGGGTTTTATCTGATTGTTATGCGCGCAGTGCGACATTTTCAGCATTTTCAGAATGATGATTTCGACTTTTCTGAGATACTGAAATAAACAGTGTACTGCTTCGCAAGCCCTTTTCATAATTTTTTCGTTCGCTGATAGAGGGTTCATAGAGGGATTTATGCGAATGCAATATTTTCAGCTGTAGGTTATTTCATCCGCTAAGTCAATTGAACAATCCCAAATCAGTCAATTGACGTCATACTTTGGTTACGCAAAAATTAAATTTTTCGCTGATGAAAGTATCTTATTTTCAATCAACTTTCTGAATGAATTGATGAGGTTGTGTGTTTTACACCCTCGTTAATCACGCAAACAAATATCTACTCGGCAGTAAGCATAAAAGTGGTAAAAAAACCTGGCAATTGATTCGAAAACTAATATTGCAGATCGAAGATTCGTTAGAACGCTTACAAGACTACATCTGATTTATAGAGCCGGTATTTTAAAACAGAGAAAACTAAAACGAATACACGCCTGTCCTAAAAACGATTGCCGCCGCTCGGTCTAACGAGCTGAAAAACGTAAAATACCAATGAATTTTTGAAATTATATCTCGCCAAATTTATGACATTTGCCAAAGACGTCTGCGAAAGAAAATCAACGAACGAAATAAATCACTCGCGCAAAAAGTAAATAACCCTGCAATTAACACCTCAGCAACTCATCCAATCGATAAATAATCCAACGTACATTACAAAATCCCATATAACGAGTAATACGTCGATGTTATAAATGTCCACTCCCATGCGCGATAAATTTCACCTGGACTCGATCATCCGCCTAATACTGACAAACTATCGTATACACATACACACACACGCTGCTTCCACGACTTTTTCGGCACACCTCTTTTTTTTCTTTTTTTTTCTTTGCAAACTTAAACACACGGATGAATGATCGTTTCCGCGAGTATCAGCGTGGGCGGCTATAATTTGGTTTAATTTGTCGCCCACGAGAGAGCAATTTTAACGGTTGTTTGGTATGATAGCGGATTTATCGTCGAGTTTTATTCGCCTTCATAAAGTTATATATCAATTGTATACACGCATCGGATAGAAACAATGTTTCTTTACGGGCGCGCGTGATTTATTGGGAATGCGAGCTTTTGAAGCACAACCGTAGGCATTTTGTCACACCCACGCGCCCGCGTCGAAGTACAAATGTCGGCAAATTGAATATTTCCGCTGGCGAAGGACAGTACTACCTTTGAAAGTGGAACTTGGTGTTCGGCAGGATTCGTTTGGTACAGATACTGCCAGCTTCAACGCAACGTGACCCGTGCTCTTTCTGCAGTGAAGCTTATCGATCATTCTACGGTAAAATTGTGTTACGACAACGATCGAATACGCGACTCTTCGCGAAGAATATATTTCAAGTGGAGCTAGTTTATGCTCAGATTTTCTAATACACACTTATTCCATTTCTGCGGTGAACCGAAGGAGCGTCTCGTCGGGCAGTTTGTCGTCGAGCGGAGGCAAAGCCGGCACGACTCATTAACGCGAGAGAAGCGGTCTCCTCGGTCAGCCGTCGAGAGGCCAAAAAATCAGTCTCTTTCGCTTTTCGGGATAACATCAGGAGCCAATTAGATAAGAGCCAGGTGATCGCTGGCGCGTCTATAAATAAAGTTTTGCGCGCGGCGGCGGCGGTGGCGTGTACATAAATCGCTCGTGAGACAATAACCCCTCTTGCTCGGCTCGGTTCGCCTCGCGCGTTCCGCGAAATTGACTTGAATATGCCCCCTCGCTCCCTTACGATGCCAAAGCCCCGATATGCTTGTGTTTTGCGTGAGCGAAGCTGACCATATTGAGGAGGGAGGCAAGGTCGCCGCTATCCGATCGCGCGCGCGCCGGCGAAAAACGCTTTTACGCTATTAATTATTGACCCCCCCTCCCTCTCGTCCCGTCCCTCGAACCACCCATTATACCCGTACTGCGCGCTGTCGCTATTGCTGGCTGGATTTCAAACGAATGATTTCGCAGCTTTTTGCCGATGACGACGATGAACGATGGGATCGAATTTTAGCTGAAGACCGAAACGTGCTCTCGGGATGTATTTCGTTGCAGTGGAATAGAGTGGTCTTCTCATTTTTTTTTATTATCTCGAGCGACGCTGTTGTACATGCTCGCAAGAGCGATCGACAGCGAAACGGAAAAATTTAAAAGAAAAGATAAAAGGAAAATCTGCAACGCTGGGTGTCGTGCGAAATATATGCCCATCGATCAAAAAATTTCCAGTCCGCCATCTCTTCGTAAAAGGTTTCTCTACGCCGTACTCGAAGAATAAAGGAGTCCCATGGCTTTCTCGAGAAGTTGAGCAATGACCCAATCAAAGCTTAGCTCTGTATATTCTTCGCCTCTTTTTCTTCCGATCGACAATTAGCGTCCGACAGCGCGCGTCGATTGTGTACACTTGTCCCGCAGGCTCTCCGCCGCCTCTTTTGTTATTCAAGCTCTCCGCCGCGTTAAATCTTTTTCTATGCGAGCTATGCGCGAGAGGGAAAAGTCATGACTTGCTCTCGTGGCTTGCTCTTTTTTTTTCTCTTCTGCGATTTTCAGAGGCAGATAAAGAACGCTCTTGCCCGCCTGCCTGGCCGTGCGCGCGCGCGCGAAGGAAAAGTTTTTCACGCTAGGGAAGAAGAAGAATGGCAAGAGAGCAGGTGCTTCGAGGAGTTTGACCTTTTCCACCGCGAGGCCACATTGCTCGGCTTCGGTCGCAATTACAGGTCAAAATTAAGGGGGGGGGGGGGGGATAAATAAAATCAAGGGAAAAGAAACTAAGCTGAAGGAGAGAGAATGAAATATCGGAGAGACGTCGCGCTCGTCATACACACGCGGCCGATTTCTATTCTCCGTCTCGGAGGAAAAGAATAGAAATATAACGAGGCAGCATGTTAAAAGATACATCGGATAAGACGACGACACTCAAAATACATATATACACGGCGAAGAATGTGACAAACTTTCTACCCCGTCGGGAAAAGAAGTAAGCACGCGCGCGACAACCCACTTCGTGTGTGTATCCCTTTTTGTTTTGTAGCTTTCTCGTTTGCAGGCTTATCGTAGGGCCGACTTTCATCCTCTCCTTTTGTGAGAGAGAGAGACGCCCGAATTGAAATGTAGGAGAGTATACGTAAGAGAAAGCTCGTCGCACCTGCGCGATATGCGCTGCGCCGAGGTCTGTCGGATATTAGGACCATTGTCGCGAGACCCGTTTGCAACGGATGCGCCTCGCGAGTCCCCGATATTCGTGTACGGGGGGGGGGGGGGGGCAATATTGGAAAGTTGCGTGGCAACCGTCGCGGTTGCGCGCGAATTCCCGATCGGTTTTTGAAATTTCGCTCTCGTTTAAACGGCTCTTCACCCGCGCGATCGCGTTTGGCCTGAATAATCCCTCGCCTCTTACTTTTCGTTTTCTCAGCGACCGCGCGTCCGTCGAGGGAATCGGCGAAAGCGCATTTTCAGCTTGCGCTCGTAAATAAGTCTTTCCCCGGGCGCCCGCGCGCACTTCTTTTAAACGTCGATTTATCAAGGAGTCGCCAAGGCCGCGCGCGATGGGTTCAGGGTTGCGCCGACCGTTCGCGGCAATTTGTCTCCGCGGAGGAAAGAAAGAAGCGCGACTATCGCGTCCCTCCCGTGTGACGCACGCGAAGGAGATCGCACCGACGAGATTGCGAACATTGGGACGACGAGGATACTACACGTGTCGCGTGTATCCCGTCTGCTCTTTCCCCCTTTCGGCGTCGATGATCCGGGACGCATGCCTCGCCTATATTGTTGCTCGACCAGCGATTAAGATTAATGTCTCTTGCGGCCGCGCGAAACGCATTGCGCAACTGCCAATAATCCGAGCATTGCTTTCCTTTAATTTTGCGATCGAATGAGGATTGATGCGATCGGTAAGGAACGAGATATGTGGCATTCGATCGAGCCCATCATCCTCGCGCGTTTATCGAAAAATCACGGCCGTCTTGAAGCAGCAATCGACCAGAAATTCCAGTGAAGCTCTTAACATCCCAATCTGAAACCCTTCCATTCGTGCCGTTGATTGAGCAACAACAATGAAAGCTCTCGACGCATTACGCGCTGGCAGGATCCGCTGCCGAAAGCCTAAACCATCTGATCGACAAGTCATTATCGCCGAGCGCGAGCTAACGGATCTCTCGGAGAGAAAAAAAAATGCGTTTAGAACAGAAAAGCGTATGGAAGCCTTTCTCTCCGATCGTTAGAAAGCGCACGATTTAATTCCCCATGTGTATGTTTTGTCGTTGTTCGTCCATTAAGAGAGCCGTTACTATTGTCTATGATTAAATTGAATTACGTGTACGTGGATGCCTATGCTACCGCGTGTGATCGGAATACCTTCGTTTTTTTAGGACGGAGAGAGAAAAAGACAAAAGGTATTGAAATTGATCCGCGCACGTGACTGATGGTTTAGTGTCGGTAAGAAATATATCGTTTATTAGTTGAACCGGTGATCTGTGATCTCGGAAACGTTGGATGGTTTCGCTGAGTAGGAGTGGCTGTTTTATTATAAGTCATTTATTGCGTAACGTGAAATTACATTCAAGCAGAATTACAATCATTTCGATGTAGCCCAACCTTTCCATGCAGATGAGTCTTGAAACTTTTCGCTCGCAACCGTGCCGCAAAATTTTATACCTCGTAACTGGCAGGTTGTAAAATAAAAAAAATATATATATATATATGTACATACACATGTGAGAAAGACACAGACAGCACAGGATTGCCAGCTGATGTTTGTTTTCCGCGATAAGATCGTCGTGAATCACACGCACGCGCCGTAAATTGCCATCGAACGAAACTTAGAAGGGAGATGCGGCGCTCGCCGGTGATCGCGAATTAAGCGATTTTCGCGCAAATACGTAGCCCGGAGAGAGAGAAAGCAACAAGTAAACAAAATCTTCTCGTCGCCTACGCGCTTTTGCATTCCGCGATTTGAATGCGCATTTATAGGTCCTCCCTGCACGAGCGGCGGCGATTACCATCGCGAGGCACGGCCACACGAGTCTCGCGATATATTTTACGATGGCTACCGCGCGAGTATACGCGTGGGTGGGATCTGCGCCGCGCGACGAATAAATTTTATGCGCCTGGAGATTCCATCTGGCGATGACGGTTTGATGCTGGCGATGACGACGTACGGATTTTTCACCTGCAAAGGACATCTGAAACGAATGACGTTTGCATAAATGTGCCGTGAAATTTGAGGACCGACACTTGGTTTTTATTAAGAGTACGAAGGTGGTCTTCGATCTTCTAGAGTTTCCTTATGACGTTAATTAAAAAAAAAATTTGCAAATGCGAATTTTTTTTTTTTTTTTTTTAACAAGCTTCGCTCTAGTGCAGTCTCCGATTAAATCAAGTTTAGATTAGTGTGACCTTAAGCAAAGTTTACGGAAACTCATCAGTACAAATAAAATTTTGATGTGCTCTGTACGAATGAAAATCAGCATGCACGCGGCTCACCTTTACTTGAAATGTTGGCGACATCTACACAATCGCGGCATCTCGTACGTCACCAGTGGCATTGGCGACGTTTGGTAACACAGGTACGGTTGCAGTGGTATCATTAGGTAAAACTGCATCGGCGATGGTGACGTTAACGAGGGTAATGCTGGTGGCGAAAACGGTTCACCCGGCAACGGTCGTGGTAGCGATAGATCTGGGAACGACAGCACTTGGTAAGGCGATCCCGACGGCGACGAGGGTGGTTCGGCCGACGTCATTGGCGGAGGTAACGTTGGTGGCGGCGACGTTGCCGTCTGGGAAAACTGCTCCGTCGACGATCTCGAGGTGAGCGACGACGGTGGCGCATCGAACAGCTTTCGCAGCAACGGACCGAGCGACCTTTCCGACTCGGCTTCCGAGGACGTTGAGTCGGGGCACGGTGACGGCGGCAGCGACACTTTCGCCTGAACAACGAGCGTCAGCAGCATCGATTTTTTCGCCGACGCCGACGCCAGCCCAGCCAGCAACAGCGCAGCTAGCAGGACGATCCTCATTTCGCGAGTTTATTACTCGTACTGACGATAGATTTGGGAAAAATCGAGCGTTTTATACAATCGCGGCGGACGATATCCGAGCACGTTCTCCCGATATGATCATTCCTCGCGTAACAGCCTTGTCATTTTACGTGCTACTTTGCAGCTCGTTATCCGAGCTTTGTCCGTGCCTCGAGCCGAAAGACGGAATGCGAAGAGAGCGAGTCGCGTAGCGACTGTCACGCGCGCGCGCACAAATCAAAGTTCTCCGGGCGCGTCGCCGGGCACCTGAAAAATCCAGAAGCAGAAGCGGCAGCCGGGGCAGTTCGCGCCGCCCACCAATTATTCAGGCCGGCTTGTCGTAAATCAGCCGTTACGGCCGCAGCCTCTCTTCTTAAAACTCGAGCGCGTATCTCTCCTTGGCGCCTGCGTTGCGTGCCGCGAGAGAGTGAAAATCCGCCGCGAATCATATTTCAGCGCGCGAGAGGCGCACAATGCGCATTAGACTTGCATGCCGCGGGTCGTGATCGTCGTGCGGCGCTTTCGCGCGCCCGCGGATATATTATTCTAAACTTGAACTTTGGCTCGAGAGCGTGGGTACGTTATATTTAGGTCGGCGACCATAGCGCCGCGGATGGGAGGCTCGGATGATTTGAATTTTTCGCCTGTCGTCGTCCTCCTCCTCCACCTCCCCGCGCGCGCACTCGCAATTCACGTCCGAAGAAGAGTGTCGCTTTGTCTCGCGTCGAAGGAGGATTACCGAGTGCGGACGTTCGTAAATTATGTTCTCCGCCGTCGCCTGCCTTCTTCACCCCGCCCCTCCCCGCCTTTTCCTACGGCGCCCCGTTCACGGCTATTGATTGTATGGACTCGCGTCGATCGTATAATTAAGACCGACGTCTCGGCGCGATTATCATAAACGTCGAACGAAGTGTGCCTCCGCGAGCGCGCGCCGCCGAAGCGATACGAGTTTGCGCGGATCGAGGTCGACAATCCTAAAAGTCCGCGAATCCAATTGGCGATGCGCGCGGTGTATGTCTTTATCGCGGGCTTTTCTCTTGTCGATCGAGCTTACATTCGAAAGCAGCGCGCCATTGAAATAGAAAACGTACTTATATGCTTCGACTAAAACCTCAAACACGAGCAATCGGCTCTTCCCCTTTGCGGTAATGATTTTTGCGCGGGCGGCGTCTTTTTTTCTTCTTCTTCTGTTTTCTCGTGCTCCGCAAGCTGAACTATTCCGATTCCAGCGCGAGCGAGCGCAAGAAGCCTGCAAGTACAGACAAAAAAGTAAATAAACTAGAAGAATCGGTGCAGCGCGGAGCATGAGCAGCCGATGACTATCTCGCCGGGGGGGTCATTAACGTCGTCGGGTTATTAGCGATCGTGCGGATAGTCGAATGGCGCCAGGCGCCCCCTGATCCTTTCCGAGAGATAAGTAAATTATACACACCGTGGATCGGAGCTTTTTCTATACTCGCAGAAAGAAAAAAAATGGAAACAATTGATGACGATAATAAAGCACGGCACGGGAGGGGAGGAAATTCGGATGGACGTATGCGCGATTCGCAAACACGAGGTGTCACGTTGACCGTGATATTGTTTCGCTTGAAGGCTTTGCGATCTTCACCGACGCGATTTTTCGAAGGGCAGTTGTCGAGCGCACCGGACGAAGTGTGCGTAAAGCGAAGACTGCGCGCGCGCGCGCGCTCGTGTCCCGAAAATAACGACGCGCGCCACGAGAGCAAGTCGAAAGCGAGCCGAGAGTCTATAATTAAAAGGCCATAACAATGAATTACAATCAAAGCGAGCGCGGGGCTTTCAAAGCGCGTTGATATCTCACGCGCGAGAAAATTAATTCGCCACGCGCTGATGCAATTACAGTAGCTTGCGTTTCGTCGCGCCGCACTTTGTCACACGTGCCCGCGAAAATTATAGATATATACGCGCGCGCCGCGAGTGTGCGCAGCTCGTAATTATGTTCGCGCGCGCTGGCTAAAGGATATTTCTAGGAGATACCCACTGCGTATTCGTATATAGCTTGTCTGACAGGCATACATTTTCGAGCCGATTTTTCGCTGCGTCGAGCTTTCGCGGCTGTAAGTCACTCTTCGTGTGCATTTTAAATATGCGAGTGTCTATCCCCGGCGCCACTGTCTTTACACCCTTACCGGGCGAATATTGTTTTTGATTTTTCTCTCTCACTCTCTCTTTTCTTTAGTTTCAGATGATTTTAGAATTTATTTTTTATTCTAGCTGTGTATCCAGGCATATTCCATTACGTTTGAGCGATGAATAATGTTCAAAAAAATAGACGACTTCGTATGCTTTTTCTAGTCGCGCATTTGCAAAGAAAAGCAAATAACAAAAGAACCAAATAAATAAATAACCAACCATTGATTCATTCTTAATAGCGAATGAAGGTAAAAATCATTCAATTTTCTCGTACGTGCGTGTAAAGTATAATAGACGATGCTTTACAGCCGGAAAAAAGAGGATAAGAAAAGTGCTTTGTAATTTATCGCAAAATATATCTGTGAGCGCGCTTACCGCCCTATAACTTTGCATGCTGCGCGTCCACGCCCAAAAATAAGTTAGAAGAAAAAAAAAAAAAAGTAGGTGCACCAAAGTTATTCGGTAACCGAGTTAGTTATTAGGGTACTTAAACTTGCTTACCGCTCACGTGGCACGCAATGATTTCGACAATTTATAACCTTAAAAAGTAAATAAGATTCTCAAGGGAGCGGGAGAGGAGGGGGAAAAAAAGATGTATAATATATAATGAACGCGCACGAGCGCGTAACAGACTTTACTACGGACGTAACTTATATTTTTACCATACGGATGCTGCACTCTTCGCCCTTTAAAATAAACGGCTGCACGTATGAAAACTAATATACTCGAGAATTTTGATGGCGTTTTAAAAAAATGCGCACACA
The DNA here is from genome assembly GCF_024137745.1 of Phymastichus coffea. Taxonomy (NCBI): domain Eukaryota; kingdom Metazoa; phylum Arthropoda; class Insecta; order Hymenoptera; family Eulophidae; genus Phymastichus; species Phymastichus coffea. Next base: position 166,425 of record NW_026706839.1, read on the forward strand.
TATACCCAGCAATTTATTTACGCGTAACGAGTCTACTGGCTCTCTTTTTGCGTCGCTCCTCGCGGCAGGATTTTTCATAAGAGATTTTCACACGCTGAAACATCGGCTGCTGAATTTTATTCCGACTTCGTACAACCGAACGTATCACTCTTCTCGTGAAATCTTCCGTTCCTTACGAGTACATTTTTCCCCCGAATATGCACGTACGATTATCTCTCGCTAATTGAAACGAAGTGAGAATTAGGCTACCGAAAGAGGTATTCGCTTTGCGTAACAGTCGACAAAGAAAAGAAAAAAGTACAATTTTACGGTTAACCGAATATCTGGCATCTGTTGACAAAAGCTGATACCAGCACGAAACTACCAGGAAAAGTTTTAGCGGCAGCAGGCGCACATATGGCACTTTCGTGACGCTACGTATCTTTTTTTTATATTCTGTCGCAAATCAGCTTTTAATCATTGAAGCGCTGATAAGGTTTTAGTGTTATTCGAGCCCGCGATATGCTAAAGCGTTAGGCACGTCGCTTCGATTTCGCAAGAGAAAAAGGAAGCGTCGTGGCAGAGTTCTCGGTGTCTAATGGTTGATTTATTGGTCGAGTTTTTTGTTGCGCTTGTGCGGAGTATTTGCAAATGTTACTGACTGCATCCGAGGCTAACCAGCTCGCCAAAGTGGACGATTTTCTTTTTCGGTGCGAGTGAGCAACAAAGAAATACCAAAGGTATTTTTCCATTCGCAATTGGAATTTTTCTTCCAACTTCCATCTTGGATATCTCGCTTGATTGCGAAACCTTCGATAAATGTTTTTCATTCTGGAAAAATCTCATCGCAACACTTGCCAATAAATTTTTCAAAAGTCTCGCGCGTTCTATCTCAAATACACATTTTCTCCATGTCAATAAAGATAAACTTTCCGAGCCTCGGGAAATTTACAATGTTATCTGAATTGTTGAAACATCAGTTTGTGCAAGGTTCAACGCTTAATGTATTCATACAATTTTTTTTCTCGCAATATAATGACAGTTAACGCGTGTACTCAAACATTCGCTGAATAATAAGGCATAGTAATAAAATGCTATCGGCTCACATGACTGCAGAAAAAAAAATGCAACTAGTACGCGTTGTAATTAACATCTGCAAAGTGCACGCTGAACTCACATTTCTCGCTGCCGCAAATCAAAAGAAAAACAAGGAAATACTCTAGATTCGATCGTTAAACAAAATGAAAAAGAATCCAAACAAGCGCTATCAGTTAAATACCAAGAAAATGTGGAAATAATAATCCGCAGCGAAACTGGCAGTAAAATGCTAATACCTCAAGCCGTGCTGCGGCGATTATCGGCAATTGGGAGGCGAGATGCGCGCTGAGATATGATGTATACGAGAGAACCACGCGATGGCTCACTCGCGATTAGGAGCCGTGATTTTCATAAATTATCATATATGCCTGTCTGCTTTTTCTTTTCCGCGGTCAATTTTCCTACTACCTGTTGTTTATATCGGAACGAGAGAACAATATTGCAGGGAGAGATGCGTGTTTCGAGTGCTTCATTAATTTTTTCTCTATGTATTTACACGGCCGCACGGCAATATTACGTTTTCAAGTTGTGCAGTTTTTTAATTTGCATTTAAATTAGTAGCCAATTTTGATTTAATATTCAAATTAAATATCTACGCACATGTTTTCGAATGATATTTTCAAAAAGACTCCTAAAGAAACAGCATCACAACAACGTACAAGTCAAAACTTATTAAACTTTCGCATACTCATAACTCCACGCTTTCTCTCTTTCTCTGTCAGTCTATCGATCACATGGTTAAAATAGTTGAACCAATCAAACTTGCCGTCCATTTAGATTATTCGTCCCCTCCCCTCTCTCTCTCGCTCGCGAAAGCTCTTTCAAGTCTCTAAAATAATCAGTAATTTATCGAAAAGCGATAGAAGCGCGCTCGCTCGCTCGTTCGCCCACTAAAGTCGATACGCCAATCAAGTTACCGTTTTTCGCGTGCACTCGCTCGCGAGCAAACAATTAGCGAACAATCGCTCTCTCGAGAAAGGATTTTATCGAGCTTACAAAACGAAACGAAAAAAAAAGGAAAAAAAATCCGAAGGCGCAGGAGGGAGATAAGTGCGCGCTCCTTTTGTTTGTCGGGGATTATACCGTTGCCTTTTCCACGATTTTTCGCCTCTTTTTGTCCGCAGAGCGGCGCGTTCGACTCGAGGGGAATGCACAAGAGCGTGCGCCACGGGGAAAAGCGTGGGTGTTACTCTCGCGTACGGGACGGAGTAGCCGAATCGAGAGACGAAGCTTTCCGTCGTCGCAGGCAGATAGAAAATCCAGCTGCCGGCGCAGAAGTGCAGACGTATCTCGTGCGAAAGCCAGGCACGTTGAACGTAGGCACCCACCCACGCGCGAAAAATCGCGCGCCCACGCTCGCTGTGTCGTCCTCCCTTTCTTTTGCACAACCAAAAACACGTCCTCTCGGGTCTTTTAGCGCGAGTAAACGCTGCTGTTGCTGCTGCTGCTGCGGTGGTTTTAACGAGCGCTGCACGATACTTTAACTCGCTTCTCTTTTACGTCGTGAGGAGAAAAAGGTCGGCGCTTGTGTTTCTCTGTGTATATACACCACCAGGAAGTCGCGTTCTATTTTTTTGCCCTTTACCACCCCAAAGGGATTATCGTTTCCTCCTTCGCTGATTAGGAGAGAGCGAGGATCTTTTCTCTCTAAAGAGAGAAAGAAAGAGGGAGGGAGAGGGGGAGAGTGAAAGATAGGAAGGAGACGGGCTGACGGATGAGATTGTTGCGTTTTAAAGATCCCACCGCCGGACGTTGGATATTGTTCAAATAAAAATAAATAAGAAAATAATGGGGGTTTACGACTTTATATTAGAACGAAGGCGAGAAAAGATTTTGCATTGTGGAATACGTTATTTATCTAGAGGCACACTGCTGGTATACCAAGCAGAGCACATACGAAAATGTCCTTGTCTATTTTTATGCGTCTTACGATTATAACAATAACGTAGCCCTCGTCGCTGGCGAAACGGGCAAAGCGATCGTCGGCAAAATATCGCTCTCGAAATTGATTGTCAGCGCGCCTTTACAGCCACGAAAGATATTCAAACTCTGACGCTCCTCTCTATTATTTTTTACGAGCTCGCGCAGATCCGTCGCCTGTTAAAGGGAAATTCGCCTATAACCTCGCGTTATTAAGTGAAATACGAGCTTTTAACGCGTCGCACCTATAAAAGAATCGCGTCGCGCGAGCGGGAAATGAAAAACAGACCAATCGCCGGCAATCAGCGAAAATTCGCGCGAGCGCGAGGCAATCGCGGACGCGGAGTCGTCAATTTTCGCAGCGATCGGCCTAATCGATCGCTAAATCCCTCGGCGAGGCGACCGAGGCGGAGCGATGTTTTTAGGCTGGCGCCTCCCTCCGCTCCCTGCTTCTCAACCTCACGGCCACGAGCCGCAAATGAGGCGAGCAATTATGCGCGGACGTTTCCAGTTGCCGCGCCTGCATCACTCTCTCTCTCTCTCTCTCTGCTTACGCGTGCGTTTCCCGGGAGTGTTCGCCGCGCGACGTCCGAAATTTCGTCGGACGACCGTTTGCTTCTTCTTTCTCCTTGCTTCGCGTGAGTTTCGCGATTGGAATTTCACTGACGCTTCCGCGCGGCTCGCGCGTCTTTGTCTTTACAATTGATATTAACGCGCTGAAAAACGTGCGAACTGCAGTGAGATTCCACAGATGTTCCACTTGCGTCCGTCATTCGAAGCTGATCTCAAAACGCGACGATTTTATTGATAGCGTTGTTCCACTTTTCTTTCGCTTACCACAGTACAAGGCAAAGCAAGTTCATTTTCATTGTGCACCCAATTAACGACACGTCGATATACGCTCACTTGGCAAGAGGCAACTCTCAGCTCGTGCGGCGTGTCAACTACGAACGTGTAATTCCAAATAAAACCCTGTTATTGATAATTTCACATCACGTTCATAACTTGCAGACGAAAGAGTATTTAATTCCCTCGCCATTAGGCTCGCGAAATTTCATTCGCGTCTTTTAAAAATTATCGTAGATTTCGATAATCCCCCGCGGAATCCGCCTGTAAAACAAATTACGAAGACATCGCGAAATATTATCCGCAACTTCACATTCGCCGCTTTCACAAAAAGGAAAGATCGAGGGAGAAAGAGAGAGAGAGAGAGAGAGAGAGAGAGAGAGAGAGAGAGAGAGAGAGAGAGAAATCAGAAAAGCGGCACTCGTAAAAATAAATTCGTCATGCGAAACAATAAACAAACTCCCTTCGCGGGGCAATTAAAACAGACGACGACAACGTCATTTGGGTGATTCAACGAGATGTCCTTAAAGAATGTCCTCGTAACGATAAAACAAATAGCATCTTTATTTTTGCTTATTATTCTCTTTATGTTTTTTAACGGTTCGGCCGCTTGCTCGAGAATTTATTCGTACGATATCGATGAATCATACGTGGTTGTGTGTAATTATATACGCGCGCCATTAGCGAGATTGACCGTTAATTTCGTTAATGCACGGATAAAATAGGTGTGTGCTGGCCCGTACGAGATATAGACGTTGAGTGCGAAGAAGGTTATTGCTCCTCTTCTTCTTCGTTTTTTTTTTCTTTTTGTTTTTTGCTCTTGGTTTTCGCGTGAATTATGCGAAACTACGTATCGATCCGCGAGTAGCAAAGAAGTTCGCTCTGCTGAAATACAATTCCTTTGTCGAAAATGTTCGTGCAGAATGTGTACACGGCGGCGCGTCCCCTGAACGACGCCAAAGCCCGTTCTGTATTTTTAGCGAATTCTTCGAAGCTTCTGTTCCATCTCCGCATTGTTCTTCGGCGACGGCCACTTACGCCAAGTCGTTTCGTTTGGTCGCAGAGATCCTTTTTAACGGAATGGCAAACACTGGACCGCGAGCGCAATTCTCCCTGCGCGGAACAAGAAAAAGCCCAAATACATTTTTTTTTCAAAAAGTCGCGCGCGCGGTGCACTCTCTCTCTCTAACTCCTGCCGAGAGCAGAAGAAAACGTATTTTTAACGGATCGCCCTGCATTAAGCGATTTACGGGAGTCGCCTCGATTATCCGCAGATGAATAAGTACTCATTTGGCTTTGATTTAGTGGCTTGCTTCTTATTTCGTTTTTTTTTTGTCTTCCCTTCGAGGATTAAGATCTCCGTTCAAGTTTTCTTTTGCTCCCGCGCGATTGCGCCTTCGATCGGATGACATGATACCGACTCGCAACTAAAACTGGTCGGGAGTGAGACAAAGTGGCGTCGTTTTAATTGTCCGCGGGTTCGACCACATTGCATTATAATTCCCGCAACATGTCAAGTCGGATTATACTTTCTTCGTTTAATACTTTACCTACTTGTGTGTGAAATCTGAAATTGAAATATTGCTTCTTTTATTTTCCACCTCGAGGTGTAAGCTTGATATACTTTCGAAAATTATTAAAGATTTAATTTTTTTTTTTTTTTAATGCCACCGTTCGTGTCTCGAAGAAAGTTCCTCAATTTGCTGTATGTTTGAATTAATTTCTCTCAAATAGAGGTAATTTTTCTTAATACAACAAACTAAAAGGATAAATGTTGGAAAGTGTGGCAAACGCTAAAAACTTATGTTTCCCAGTGTAAGTGATAATACTAAAAACAGATGGTGAAATTTCGTTTCATCGAGCAATGGTCCATAATTATGCGTAATTAAAAATTGAATTAACATCAGTTTTCTCACAACAAAGACGCCTAAGTTTTTTTTTTTTTTCAAATCCTTCTCGATCCGCCATTACTCTCACCCACGTAACATTTCCACCGATCAACGCCGCAACAAAAAACGGACCGATCCAGCGCTCGTCTCGCAAGCGGAAACCAACATCACTTTTTTCTCTCCACGTCAAACCACAATAGCTTTAAGGTGTCGATGTAGCCTTGCGAATTCAATCGATACCGCGCTGGAAGCAAAAAAAAAGTTAATCAACCTTGCAACAAAAACACGAGAAAAGGCTTCGCAGTTGTTATGACTCGTCGTCGTCAGACCGGATGCATATAGCGTTGAAAGACACAGTAGCCGGATGTGCGGATCTTTGTGCGGCAGCCCCCCCCCCCTCCTCCGGATGTAAAATAGTTTCGTGAGCGTGCTGCCCTTGTATAAATAGAAGCCCCTCGTGCGCATCGTGACGCATCGAAATGAAAAGCGTTCTCTCTTTTCGTCCTCTCTCTCTCTCTCCCTCTGAATTTGGCCGTATCTATCGAACGAATATCATCACGAATTTGTAATTATTTTCATTGCTTGCAGCCGGCGTAAATGTTAGGATGGACAGTCACATCGGAGGAGGCGGTCAGCGCCTGCCCCCGGACGGGGATGAATTTCCCTTGGCATACCAGGAGTACACGACAACGCTGAGCAACATGGACAGCATCGACGGCACGATGATGAAATCCATCTACACGGAGAAGAGAATGGTCGACGTAGTTAGCGGTTATTACGAGTCGTCGTCCGACTCACCGCCGCCGCTGCCATCGAGTAATCCGCCGGTCCGCAAGTTCTCGGCGAACGGCGATCTCTGGCGACAGGACAACAAGAGCGAGAAGAGCGTGAAGGACAAGATCGCGATGTTCTCGTCGCAGCAGACGATCGGAGCGCCATCGTTCCCGAGCAGAGGTCGATTGTCCAAGCACAAATCGTCGGACGACGTGTTTGCCGAGGAGAAGTCGACGCCCGAGAGGGCTCAAAGTTCCTTCGATCTGAGCAATCAGAAGGCGCCGAGTCTGCCGCAAACGTCGCCACCGCCGACCTCGAGCTTCAACGGTTACAGGCCTACGTATCCCGCGCCTTATATCCCAAGCAAGTCGCCGACGAGCAACGGACTCACCAGAGCCACGAGCTTCTCCGGATCTTACGCCAATCTACCGTCGACCACGAGCGAGTTGTCGGCGATGGCTAACAGTAGCAGTCCACCGACCGTCGCGAGGACAAATTCACTCGCCTCGACTTTCAGACGACCCAGTGACGAGGCGAGGAAGAGTAGTTTGAATCAGCTAATCGAGCAAAGGCGCAAAGGAATTTCGAAACTCAGGGGCTTAGTTATTCCGGAGAAAGATGCTGTGCCCGTCGATCAGCCTATCACCGATCTGCCGGAGATCAAGTCGAGGGATTCTATTCTGGTCAGTCAAGTAAGTCCTTCGATCGAAATGAACGATCACTCCGGCTAAACAGTGAGAGCATTGACCAACGATTCTGCATTGTGTTACAGGTATCCCGAGCAAACATTCAGGACAAATGGGGTTCGCAAAGTTCAATAGCGAGCAACGCAAGCACAGTGAGCTCGTCCCTTCGACCCAACAGCAACAGCAACAGCAACAGCAACAACAACAGCAACAACAACAACAACACCTTCAAAATGCCAGCACCTAAGATTCTCTCCAGTTATTCACCCGCCTTCAAACGTAAAAGTCTGTCGGTCTATTCACCTACGACCACGACGGTCCTTCCATCCAACAACAAACCACCGCAACAGCAGCAACTCGCCAGTCCAGACGCACCCAAGAGTCTCGAAAGCATCTGCAGTCCGACCCGTAGCGATTACAGCTTCGACTTCGTCTCGTCCAGTGCATCACCCGATAATGGTAACCCACCGACGAGCAACAAACCAAAAGGACGCAACGAGTACGCCGACTCGGACAACGACTCTGCTGTTAGCTCATCGCAGAGCAGCATATCGCGTGGGTTCTCACCGGAACCAGCTTCCTATCAACTCATTGTACCAGAAAAAACCAGTGTTTACACTGCCAGGACGCAATTTTTGTCCGAGAGAAGTTTCTTTACGCCGGAGAAGCCGAGCAAACAGCCGCAACTGAAGAGATCGGAATCGACGTCGGAATCGCTGAGAATACTGAAGCCGCAGAGCGTGGAAGCCATTAATCGAAAGAACATACTTGCCAGTGCTCGTTGCCGCAGTGGCAGAGATTTGAATCTTGGCTCGCCGTTGATTCAGAGGAAGTTTTCCGACGAAGAGGAGGACAAAAATGAGTTTGTCGGGATGACCAATGGCAATGGTGAGGCTGCTAAGCCGGAAATCAAAATAGCTTACATAGAAATAACTGAGAATGTCGTCGCGAGTGAAGAGAAGAAGGAAGACGAAGTGCCAAGACTACCGCCCAAAAGGAATGCCGTGCCGAGTGCTAGGAACCAAGTGCCAATTCGTAAGTATCGTCAGGAAGCATTCGCGCGTGAGCTTCGATGCTGATTCATTGCTTTTCGTTTCGATAGCAACGGCGAGATCAATGAAATCCGAATTGATGGAACCATCGAACGACATGAAAAGTTGGATGCGCGCCGAAATGCGAACTCTGACTGCCAACGGTACCAATTCTTATGGCAATCATAAGAAGAATGATTTGGAGACTAACGGCCGTGCGAGCAAGCCAAGTTCACCGACGATTTCAAGGAACGGCGAGGTTGACGCAACCGATACGATCAAACCGAAACCCAGAACCGAGAAGAAGATCATCGTTGAAGAACAAGAGGATCTTCTCACAGTATTAACGACTAGGAGCCGGTCACGGTATGAGTATTTTTTTTTCTAGTCATTTTTATTTAAAAAATGGTTGTTATGTTGAATACATATCGTAGATCTGGCATTCACGTCGAAGAGACAAGCTATGGCAAGTTAAAAAGTCAAATGAGCCTGGAGGATATCCTCGCTATGAATTCGAGTGAATCGCCATCGAAACTACCGCGAAGTCAGAGTGTCATTGAAAAAAACGGCACGAGTCCATTCGCTTCACCGATGAATCGACCGACAACTCTGTCAACGTCAGCGGTAAGAAGATCGAACTCGACGGATTTGTGGGACGAATCGTCGAAAATCGAAATGAACGACGTTGCGAAATCCAAAATCCCAATGCCAAGAAATTTAAATCGACGCAGCTCCAGCGTCACCGACATGAAGAAGGCTTTCGAGAGGAATAACGATGCTAGTCCTCCAAGTGGTACAACATCACCAGGCAGTAGTCAGCCGGTCAGTATAATGAAAAAAAAAAAAAAAAACAGCGTTCCTTTCGTTACATTCTTGTACTATCCTATCGCACGACGACATCATCACCCTACATTAATATCGTATCTCTCATCTGAACAAATTCCACGAACACGCAGGCATCAGCAGCAGTAGCAGCGGCGGTAGCAGCAGGTTCGCACAATCGCTTCCCAAGTCTGGACAGCAGCGTGGACCATGAGCAACGCGGCGGGTTCAGCGTCGAGCAATTCGGAAGTATCAGTTCGTTGGCAAGTAGCACCAGTCTTATATCACAGCAGGAGCTTGCCCAACTGGTCGACGAGGCCAATCTTGAGGAACCCCGAGGTCAGTGAAAGTATTCGCGTTGATGATTCATTCCTTCTTCGTGGCTATTTTTTTTTTCTCTGCCGAGGGAGGGCTCTCTCTCTCTCTCTTTTTCTCTCTCGCGATAATTAATTCAGTGCGCGTTATTTACGAGCGCTTTTAATTTTTCGGCTGAATAGACGTTCTTAGAGTACACGAGACTTTCGGCGCACGTGCGTTATATTTTTGCTGATTTACGCCGAGCGCGATTCTTTTGTTCGATCTTTGCCCTATGCTGTCGCCGTAAATTACGCTAACGTCGGTGTGTTTTTAAGTGTCGTGCGCCGGCAGCGAGCTACAGTCCGCAGCTGGGCCTCCAGGTATATCCCCGAATAATTTTACGCTGAATATTCTCGCGCAGGTGTCCACGACGTGGTGGTGGTACTCCTTCACAAGGACAATCCGACCGGCAGCGTCGGCATAATCCTCGCGGGCGGTGCCGACTGCGAGACGAAGGAGATCACGGTTCATCGCGTATTGTCGCATTCCGTAGCCGACAAGGAGGGCAGCGTGCAGCGAGGCGATCGCATTCTGAGCATCAATGGCCGCAGCATGCGTGGACTGACGCATCGCGAGAGCTTAGCCGTGCTGAAGCAACCGAGACCCGAAGTCGTTCTCGTTGTGTCGAGGGCGAAAGTCGAGGACAGCAAGATGAAGGGGAGAACCGAGAGCGCGGAGACCATTGTCGAAGGTGAGTTTTCATTGAAAGGGCGAGCTGCGCTCGATTTCTTCTTTGGAGTAGTAAGCAGGCGCTTCTTACAGGTCACGAGGTGACGACGACCACGGATAGTAGCAGCACGGCGTGGGGTCCGTCGGTCTCGGTGGCGGTCTACAAGGATGGCGCCGGTCTTGGCTTCAGTCTCGAGGGTGGTCGCGACAGTCCACTTGGCGATCGACCTCTCTTGATCAAGAAGATATTCACTGGTGAGTCGTACCACCCATCCACGTCGCCATACCGATTCCTCTTATGTGCTTCTGAGCGCGATGATATTTATTTAAAAGTTATATGATTCTGTTCGTCTGTTTTCCGCGAGATCGAATGAGCTGGAAATCTGCGACGAAAGTATTGACGGTCTTCAAAATAACCAGCACACGTGTTATTTTTCATCGCTGTGAAAGTAATTAATTGATTTCCATAGCGCAGAAAAGTACACTGCGCATTTGCCTTTTAAGAGAAAAACATCTACAAGAACATTCGAAGAAAAAAATATATGGAGTCTTGCCTAGTTCAACGCGAATTTAAAAATATACTTCTAATAACATTCTAGCTTTCGTGAGGACCGCCAATATATACAAGATAATTTAAACAAAAATCAGGTGAAATGGTTTTTTTTCCGTTTCGAAGCCGACAGACAAAGACAACTCGATAAGCGGAAGTAGTTAGCTTTGGCGCGTATCCGTACGAAAAATCAAATTCACTTTTCGCGTTAACTGTTCGTCATTCTATTGCAGGAGGTGCTGCCGAAAAGACAGGTGCTTTGCGCGCAGGTGACCATTTGCTTGAGGTGAACAAACACGACGTGAGCCGTTTGTCAAGGATCGAGGCTTGGTCACTGATGAAAAAATTGCCCGACGGCGAAGTGAACCTCCTAGTCAGGCATCCCGCTACCAAGCCGTCGTGAACGAAAAATAATTTATAATACCAACTCGATCCCTCGACAATTCTCCTTCTTACTCTCTTTGTATACGTTAATACAATAATTTTTACGAAGTAGTAGTCAAGAGATGATTCGCCGCCTCCAAGTGTGCCTTTTTTTACTTTTCGTTTAATTTTACTATTATATATGTATTTACTATATATGTATCTTCTTTCTCCGCCATAGTAAGAGTTAAATATATATATATATATATATATATATATATGTATATGTACATATATATATATACATATATACATACAAAAGTGCTGGTAGTGCAATATTTAAAAACGACGATAACGCGCTTCGTCTAGGAACAACAGAATGATTGACACAGATAGTTTCATCTTCGTCAACGAATTTAAGTATACTTGTACCCTCGCAGATTTTGAAGACCACTGCTGCATTGCTTTGTCGCGCGAAAAAGCTTCTTTGTACAGATCATGATAGAAAGATACGTGGAAAACTCCGAATACCTGAATTCGATTTATAGTAGATTGACATTTTTTCCTTTTATTCTTTGTAAGATATTCAAGAGAATGCTATGTATAAATAAACGTTTAATTTATGTATCATACACCTTATAACTGTAATTTGAGAAAAATATTTCTTCCTTTTTTTTCAAATAATTTTATATATAGAGATGCATGTGGTCGGCACTGTTATTTATATGGAGGAAATAGGTATGTGGGATCAAATAATTTCGACATAAGCATGTTAATAGAAACGATCTGGAAACGTCAAATTGTTATATATTTATTTTACAAAAATAAAGACTAATTGAAATTATTTGGAAGAATTTTTGAATAGAAACATCTCGGTGCCTAAAAATGAATGTATTTGTATGATAATACTTAAGCTCGCATTTAAATTTTGTACAATAAACGAGATCATCAATTACATTTTATTCATCTTACTCCAATTAATACGTGCCTCTAAATACAAAAGACAAAAACAAATACACCACAACCAGTAATTCAAACATGCTCTAGAACGAGCAATGTCTTATTGTACATAATAGATTACGTAATAAAATGACATGTACGATAAAGAGAATGAATGTAGAGAAAGTATGGGTATGCTATGTAAACAATGTACCTTGGTGTTTGTAAAAGCAACAAAAAAAAATTGAAAAAAATAAAAAGACATTGAGACATAGTTAATATAAAGATGTTGATAGTATTAGAAATTATATTTTTATTCGATTATTTAAATTTAAAATGTTTAACTTTCTTTCCAAGGTGTGCGGATAATTAGGCACGGTTTTATTATACACAGTAACATAGTATATAAAAATTGATACACACTGATTCGTGCCATGTTATTGTGCACAATAGTTTATGTACAATAAAACCGTTTATAATTATCCGCAAGCTCTTTTTACTCCGCTTGTTTTGTTGAAAATCGTGCTGTGATAAGCGTGTATGAGTTACAAATATCTTTGGAAGCGACGTTTAAAGACAGTTTCACTGTTCAACCTTTGAAATAACCAGTTAGTTGATTTATTTTATGAACTAACAATAATTTTTAAGGTAAGATTCATATTATACATAAACTATTAGTATTCAGCTCAATGATAAGCTGTTATGCTTTTCCTTTAAACTAATTGTTTTCTATGTGTTGTTGATTTGTAAAACAAGGTACTTTTTAATGTAGCCTCTGGTAATAATAAATAATAATGTATTCATATCTATTTGTATTAGAAGTAAAACATTAACATATACTTTTTCCATTAAGTAGGATATGACCTTTGTCAAAATAAATCATAACTTTGTGAAAGCATCAACTTATTTCAATATTGTTGACTTTAGTATTCATAAACAATGTTTTTTTATTCAATAATAATTATATATCTACAAAACTTAATATGCACTTTGAAATGCTTCGATTATCTATTAATACCAGTAGGTTGGTTTTTGAATCCTATCTTCTTTGATTCCCATTTTCTCCATAATTTCCATTTCAAAAGTCTTCAAGCTTGGCTGCATGAAAAAATGTAAAGATATATAATATCCTCAAATTATTAAATGGAAGCTTACCTTAAATGTAATTTGTTCAACTTGATTCTTTTGAGTATCTTTATCTCCTTCAGGATAAGTTTGAGGTGTTTTATAATTTGCAGTTTCATTATGAGAAGGAGGTATAGGAATAATTCTGCCTGTCCTCATTGATACTCGAACTTTTTCGCCATCTTCTGTAAATCGCCATTCAATGTCTGTTGATTGTCTGAAAAATATGGTTAAGAGAGTGACAGAATTAAATTAATTGAAAAACCATTGTAACAAGTTTAGTATTTGAAGTTTCCATCAAACACTTTAGCTAATCATCTCTCAACATGTGTGTGTATGTGTTAATGTAAAATCATTATTTCAAGATTCATTTAATTAATCTCAATTTGCATACTTACAAATCTGTAGGATCCACATGTTTAATATCTTCTGTAACTAACAGTGGCATTTCCTGGAGTATTGGCATACCTGGATAATCTTTTGTTTTACCTATAAATTTGAGCACAGTATTCAATCCTTCAACGATAACCCAGTTTCTTTCTTGATAAATGGTTTTGATAATTCCTTGCTTTCCTTTATCTGGACCTACTAGAATTTCAACCTGCAATCAATTTTTAAAAAATCATTAATACTACATATTTTTAAAAACTATTATTTAACATTTTATTGTTATATACTCTGTCTCCTCTAAACCATGACCATTCTAAAATTGGTTCTACATGATGAAAGGGCAATGCATCATGTGGATTTTCAAGACGGAATTCATTAGTCCAAGGACGGGATAGATTGAAAGCAAATTTCTTTTTCTGTTGTGTTATCGGAAGGTATTTTGGCCAACCAGGTGTTTTCCAATAAATCTGTAAACAAATTACAAAATCGTATGTGCTTTATATAAAGTTGATGAATCATTCATAAACTAGAAATTTTTAATAAAAATGAATTGCTCGGTTCAAATTACTTAAAAAACAGAAAGCTAAAAGAAATATCTAAGAAATTGATAATATAACTGACAATTTAAATGTTCAACATAAATTATTATTAATACATGAATAAAAACATACCCTTTCCATTTTTCGTTTGATAAATCTGTCTGGTAGATTAGCATATTTCTTCGAATGCTCACCAATAAGCGACAAAACATTAAACTGTCTTGGCATCTTCGTACGATTACTTTCAATTCAATCCAAAAATGCAACAACTTTATCAACGAATTATCATTATAACCTAAACGTTTAAAATTTTATCCATTCTCAGATTTCCACGAATAGAAACTTTTCACGATTATAACACAGCGACATCTATACCAGAAGCTTTAATTTGGATGATCATGTGATCGCCTCGCGACGTTGCCAAAATTTTCAAAAACGTTGTAATTGCTTCAATCAACATTGCATGGTACACTTATTAATAGAACGATTCTCAAACCAAATATCATTTAAAACCACTTAGAAAAATTTGTGATATAAAAATCAAGGGTAAAGGAACCATCTAAATCAAGATTTATCGACCGTTGTCGCAGTTGCGATTTGATGTAACGGAAACGCAACAAGTCTCTGCGGTATCGGCAACAATGAACGTACGCGAGACGCCGACGCGCATCGTCTATCCTTATCACTCCAATGTTTTTAAATAGCAAACCGACTGCGACAGAGAAACGCCGTGTAATCGCCATATTGATAGACCTCGCCATTGTGCCTTCAGCCAAGGCGTCGTACGTAGGCTACTGCGGAGCTCGTTTTGGTCGCACGAGGAAAAATGTCGGAGAAAGAGCTGGAGAAACGCCGGGCCGAGGAGTATGAGATGCAATTGTTTGGCTTGCACTCGAGAACTGTTTTTGCTGCCAGTAGGTTCCACAGTCAAAGTGTTGATAGTTGCTCGTTTATTTTTTCTCAATACATGTACACATATAAGCCCTTTGTCTCGGGCGCCGAGCGAGTGTGCTCTGGTTTCATGTAATGGATTTTAGAGTCATGACTAGAGTTCACACTCGTCCAGTGTCTGGGACTTCTCCAGCAGCTCTACACCCTTTGTGCATGACTTATTATGTTGACTTTTTGTTTTTTTATTTTGCCTTTATTTTCAGCTTTGTTTTCATATGGATGTGCATTTATTTATATTATTTGTAAGATATTTTCCCAATGTTTATATGATTTTTAATAAAATCTAAAGTTATTTTAATTTTTGTCTTATTTTTTCCAAACACCTTATCTCATTATTTATTATTGGTAGTTTCATTACTTTCTGTTATTACAAATAATATATTTAAATCGTACATAGCTTTAAATGATGCATTTGTGTTAGTTGAGTCTTATATTTCAATTCCAACATTTTAGTTTTAAATTAACATCAGTTTAGAATGTTTAAATTTTTAAATAAAATTATAGACCAAGAGTACAAGTGTTATTAGAATATTCTAGGAACTTTTAAGTAATGTAATTCATTAAAAACTAAATTCAATAAGTAATTATAACTTTAAAAAGATTCATTTTTAAGTAACATACATGTATCTGGGAAATTTATGACAGATAATTCAAAATACTTTTAAGGTCATAGCACAGCTACATACTGATTTAATATGGTTTTCCACAGTTGAACAGAAGATAAATCAAAATATAGATTTAAGATGCAAGCAAATGTTTATTTCAATTGACAAGAAGTACAATCCTGATGTCTTGGCAAAAGAAAACTTGAGAAAAAATATTAAACTATTAAGAAAAACATACAGGGAAAACACAAAACCACATTTGAAAACTATAGAGGTAATTTTTTTCTTTATCCTGATTTTCATAAAAGGAAAATTATCTAAATAACTTACAAAATACAAATTTTCAGAAAATTGTAAACAAATTCATCTGCATACCAAGCAATGTTTTGTTGGATGAGGATAAACTCCAAGCGACTCAATATACCGATGAAGAATTCTACATGTTAGATGTTAGATTAAAAAATTTACAACAGTATGCCAAACGTGTAAGCATTTAGTAATTTTAAATTATTTTAATACTACCTAGTTTTCTAAGGCTTTGAAATCTGAAATAATTTTATTAAGACAAATACAATTTGCATAGTTTTATAGTATTTTTCTAAAATGTGTCTAATTTTTTACATTTTATCTCATTATAGGTAACTGTCTTCAATACAGCTTTGAAACAAGAATATGAAATAACGGATAAAATAAGAGAATCTGAAGAATTAGCTAAAAAATTATGTGAAATTACAGACAAAGCTCTCTTAGCTAAAAAAATTAACAATAAGTCTTTAAGAGCCATTGAAAAGTGTAAAGGTCTACAAGAATCTCTAGATTCTATAAAACCACAAGTTAAACGAGATATTTATAATCCTAGGATAAACGAAAGAGATCTTGAACAAATAATTATTGATTAGTAATTTTGATTTTAATTCAATTTTTTCAAAATATTTCACATAATTTAAAAGAAAAAAAATTGTTACTAAATTCTAGTAATTTACTTCAATTTATTTCATTATAACAGTATTGTAAATGTATAATTATTATAAACATGTATTTAATACACAGGCCAGAGACTTGTTAAGCTGACTTATTGTAAATATTTATTACATATATATAAGCATTTTTTAATATCAGAAATATCTATTTTTACAAAAACTTTATAATAAAATTTAAACAATTTAATTTTTGGTGGTTATTATTTATTGTATTTCAATTATTCCTGAAAAAATAGTAAATTCTTATTTAATGATTTTATATTTCATCTCATAATGATTATTCTACAATGTATATTACAATATTATATAAAATTTTATGTTTGTTACTGCTTTGAACAAATTTTAACAATTAATTACCTCTTACAACTTTCGACGCATTGTGGTAATACATCACTTTAATTACATAAAAAATTAAATAACTAAATTTAATGTTTCTTATTTTATTATATACTTTCTTAAATTCTTTCAAATTTACAAATAATTGTGAAATTACAAAATTTTCGTACCTTTTTCTTTCGCGCTAAAAATCGTTTAGTTATACTATAGCGCCACTGGCGGTGCGTTGCGTTGCGATCGCCGATCTTCGTTTTCAAACTTATCGTCTTTCGAGGAGTTCGGCAAAAGAATGGGATTTCTTTGAATCGTCGCGAGCCTTGTACTAGAGTGGCAACAATCGTCTTCACATTACAGAAAGTTCGAAACTTCAAAGAAATTAACAGTACTGATACAAACAAGTCTAAATATTTGAAGATCGGTAAAGCTGATTACTCTTGGTGATTTTATATTGTATGAATCGTGGAGACTGCTTATTTTTAATCGTTTATATTGGATATATTCGTATTGACGTTTTGTTTTGCCAAAGAGTGGCCACCTGCAGTTTTTAAATTGTTAAATTCTTTAACTTGTGGTGATTTCAATTTTTTTATATATTCAGGTTAGTAACATTGTTCTTTTGTTCCATTTACTCGGCATGGTGAGTTGCAATAATCGAAGCGACTTTGTATCTATCAGTATTCATTTGTTTTCGATGAAGTAGAAATAAGTTAAAAACGTATGATAAAATTTGTGGAAATGAAAAATCGAAATAGCGAGATAGCGTTGTGGGAAAATTTATTATTAATTAACTATAATATTTTTTATTGATAAAACACATGGATTTTTCAATTACCACTGAATATTAGAAAAATCATTCTTATTAGCTCAGAGAACAAAAGATTTTATTTCTTATATCTTTCAAATGTTAAATATATGTTTATGATAACTTAGACAAAATCAGCAGCAAAGTAAGTTAATATGTCTGGGTATCGCGATTTGCGTCGAGGAAGTGTTGACACACAAGCAAGCAGTACATCGGATGGATCTATTTCCACTGTCTCAAGTGAATGTAAAGTAACCGCACGACTTTTGGATCTTATGCACAAGACTCAGTATGAATTGGTACAAGAAAATGGTCAAAGACGATTGACAGCACCAGAACTTACAGTAGAACAAAGAGAACGTATAAAGGGTGCTGAAGTTTTTTTGGGTAGACTACCTCGTGATTGTTATGAAGATGAATTAATGCCAGTTTTAGAGCGAGTTGGCCGTTTATTGGAACTTAGACTAATGTTAGATTTCTCTGGAACTACTCGTGGCTATGCATTTGCATTATTTGAGGATGCTAAAACTGCACGAAGAGCTTGCACGGTATGACATTTTCAACTGAGATTTATTCAATGTATAACAGTTATTTAATTATTAAAATTGTTCTCATTATGGTTTTTGTTTCTTTTACAGATGCTTGATGGTTATAAAATCAGACCAGGGCATAAAATTGGCGCTGTAAGATCAGTTGACAATTGCAGACTATTTTTTGGTGGTGTACCAAAAAATAAAACTAAAGAAGAGTTTTTAGAAGAATTAAGCAAGCTAATGGATGGTATTGTTGACATTTACCTATATCCAAATGCTCAAGATAAGACTCTCAATAGAGGTAATTTATTGAATAAATTAATTTTTAATTTTCGAACAAAGTTTTCTAATGGAAGAAATAGTGTGAATGCAAAGTAACATACAACAACAGCATATTAATATATTTGTTAATAATTGTATATATTATAAAATACTGTCTATTATTTACAGGTTTCATCTTCGTTGAGTTCAAGGACCACAGATCTGCAGCAATGGCTCGTCGTAAGCTTATTCCTGGACGAGTTCAATTATGGGACCATGAAGTGGCAGTTGACTGGGCTGATCCTGAACCAGGAGAACCTGTTGATGAAGAAATAATGAAAAATGTTTTGATTTAATTTTTACTGTAAAATTCGAACATTCAAAATTACACTTAATATTAATAAAATACTAATTAAATTTTTTAGGTAACAGCTCTGTTTGTAAGAAATCTTACAATTGATATATCACAGCAGAAAATAAGAGAAATTTTCCAGCGAGAAACTAATATTCCAATCTTGAAATTAAAAAAAATAAATCATTTTGCATTTGTTCACTATGAAACACGTCAGTTAGCAGAAGCATCAATGCAAATTATGACCCGTAAGTATATCAAATATTTATTTAACTGATATTTTTCATAAATTTGTGATAACTATTCACTACATATATAAACTTGAAATTAGGTCCTGGTGGAGTGGCTAGTATGGAAAAATGGGAAATCTGCTGGGCCAAACCAATTGGTCCCATTAAACAGGCCGAAAGACAGAGATGTATCAATGAGGCTATCTCACAATCTAAAAATAGGGATGTTAGAACAAAACGGCCAGGAGCAAGGAAACAATATCTTTATAATGACCAAATAGAACACCAAATAGAAGATCAAATACTAGAAAACAAGCAGGACAATCTTGATATGTATTGTGTAGCAATTTTAATTGATTTTGTTTCAAAAACACTGCAGGCAGAGTGTTCTTTTCAATGCTTACCAAGTCAAAATCCAACTGGATGGTTTCACAAGGTATGTTTCTAATATTATGAACTAATCTCTGAAATGAAAATAGTTCTAGCAAAATATTTTTCAGATAACTATATTCAAAGCCAATGCTATAATATTTGAAGGATATGGTACAGTTCAACCAACTAAACAATTATCTTTAGATGCAGCAGTTTCAACAGTCTATCACGAATTAACTTCTGCTTATAATCAAAATGTTTATAGTGGTTAGTATTAGTTATTGATTTAAAAACAAATAAGTATATTCATTCAATGAGAAACAATATTCTAATTGGCAAATGAACGTTTTCAGGCACGTTTCCTCCTCTTACAGTTGATCATTTATCTGCACAAATGATGCAAGTTAATATTAGTAATACTATACCAAGTTTACAATATAAAAATAACATTTTGTAGAATTTATAAATGGCACAAAAAGAAAAACAAATATCCATATTGAAAATTTTAATACTCAGAATATATTTGATCACTTAAAAATCGACATTAAATAATAACTACTATATAAGGTAATACAATTGGCAATGTCGAGACTCATTACAATGTTCATGAGAAATTTATTACAATTTTTGTTGAATTTAATTAACTTGACATTAAATAATTTTATGATTTTTAGAATTAATACTATAGTTAGATTGCTAATTATTTAACATTTTTTGATCAATTAAAAGATAATTTCATTAAATAAAAATTAAATGTATTAATTCAATATTTGAGAAAAATTTATATCGATACACTGAATATATAATTGAATTCGTTTCAATAAATTTTTTTGCAATCAACGATGCATTGAGAGAGTATTTTTCAAAAAAAATGCAAATATAGTTTTGGTTATTGTATTATGTGTACAATTCACAATTAAATTATAATAATAGAGACAGAAATAACAAGAATTTTAAAAAAATATACATTTAATATTGCTAGCATGATGATATTGTAAAATTCTACACTATATTATATATATACTCTCGTTGATGTCTCTACATTGCCAAATTTTTCATGTTGAATCGATCAATTATAAAAAAACTAACATAAAATAATCGATTAAAAATCATAATGGCGAACGAATATATATATATATATATATATATATATATTAGGCACATAAAATTGAGTATGTGCAGATTGATTATAAATCATAAAAAAAGTTTACTATGGAAAGAATAAGTCTTAAGTAACTAAGTTACAAAAATTGGAAATACCACAACCTGCTTTGAATTGAAAAGTTATTTGCTATTAAGAAAAGTAGCACGTTTTTAAAAATTTTACAGAAAAGTTTACAATTTTTAACGTCCAACAATTTTTTAATACATATTTACATTAATTTTAAAGCACTGTTTTGTTGTCAAAACCAATACCATTAAAATTACTTTTATTGTGACTTTTGGATGTTTTTTATATGTATACATTAAAAAAGTGCTTAATCACTTTTTTCTCTTGTAGTTAGGGTTTTTGAGAAACAAATTTTAGATTTCAAAAAATGGTTGACTACTCATACTTTCGAGATTGTATAGTCACAACTAGATCATTGACAAAGATAAGACTTTTAGTTTAGGAAAAAGTTTCTACTTTAAGTAGTTAAAAAAATTGTTGGTAAAATTATGGCGGTTGATAGAATAGTAATTGTTTTGTATCAATAAAATGTATTCTTAAAAAAATATGAGTTGTTTTCTTTTAATTTTAACGTATGTCAGTAGTTTATTTATTGCATTTATTTTTTAACAGGATATTAAGTGTATAATATAATTAACAATATTTTAATGTTTTCGAATGCTATTGTCAAATATGCATATCAGATACTGAACTTACAGTAGGTAAATATAAAATTCTCAGTGCAGGAAGCTTATCTGAAGATTACTTCTGCTACAGTCTGCAGTTATTTTCAAATGTTAGGGTGGGGATGCCTTTGTCTAATTATTAGTGTTGACATTAGTCTATACATTTGCACCGAAGGGCCGTTCATAATTCAGTATTATTGTGGTTCTCTTAGACAGTGGTGAAATGAGTGTATTTTGTTAGAGTTTCTTTGACAGTTCAAAAATGAAGTTTGAATCGGTTTTGCTCTTTGTCAAGACTGCAATTATTATTTGTAAGTTGTTTTAATTTTATTCACAATTGTGTATATTTCTAACTGACATGCTTTAATGCATAAATTGATTGCTATCTTTTGATACAGTCAAAGGATACAGAGGTGAAGAGTTTATTTACTGCGAATCTTACAATGCGGCTACTTGCGACAAATCAAACAAGAAAGATTGTTTCACGCAAGAAAAATGTGGATCGATTACGTCGGATCAACATAATCATTGTTTTACTCTTTGGGAATATAATTTTGGTACAGATATTTCGGAGGTGCAGATGAAGGTAATTTATCACTCAAGACGGTGACGTATTTCTTAAAAATGTTCTAAATTAAATCCCTTTTACATCTTTTCAGGGTTGTTTTTTGAACAATAAAGATTGTTACGAGAAATCTCATTGCGTCGTGAAAAATAAAGAAAGTACTAAGCAGCTTTATTTTTGCTGCTGCAACGGCCAGATGTGTAATAAAAATATTACTTATACCAATATGATAATTAAAAAGCAAGATACAATTTCTATCAACGGTATGAGCGTAATTTCTTTGTTTGTATTTCTATATAAAAGTCATTCGTCGGTGAATTTAATATTTTTAACTAGTCCATAATTATCGTTTTTCAGATAAAAAAAAGATAATTAAAGTTTTCTTGACAGAGAGCCAATTTCAAATTCTCGTACCAATGCTGGCCACTTTATTCTTTTTAATCGTAGTTGTTATCGTTATCAGTTGTTTACTCTATCAGCGAAGTAAATTGGATAAAATCAAGGTATGCATAAGTTATGATTTTCTTAAAGATTTGAAAAAGTTGAGTATATAATACTTTATATGAAGGGCTATCACCGACTTGAAAAATCTCACAGCAGATTGCGCAGTTTTTGCGTATTATTAAAAATTTAATTTAATTTAAAAAAAATAATCTTTTTACTAATAAATATTTCTCCTCCGAAGGTGTCAAAATCAGAGTTCGACCAAAATCAAATTCAGTTGCCAACAATCGTCACACAAGACCCATCCTTACGACAATTAGAACACGAGAACGAGACTTCCGATCAATCTGAAATCAAGCTATCAAATGTTTTGACGATAACTACCAAGTTGATCAAGAAAAAAGCATCGGGACGATTCGGTGCAATTTGGACGGGGCAGCGTAGCAACGG
The DNA here is from genome assembly GCF_024137745.1 of Phymastichus coffea. Taxonomy (NCBI): domain Eukaryota; kingdom Metazoa; phylum Arthropoda; class Insecta; order Hymenoptera; family Eulophidae; genus Phymastichus; species Phymastichus coffea. Next base: position 189,119 of record NW_026706839.1, read on the forward strand.
TGAGATAGTTGCAGTAAAAGTATTTTCGCTGTCTGAAAAATATGCATGGCACGCCGAGCTCACAGTTTTCCGTTTACCTGGAATGGATCACGAGAATCTATTGCAATTCATTGGTGCTTGTCATGTCGGAGACTCTCTCAAATCGGAATTCTGGTTGCTTACTGAATACTGCGAGAAAGGATCGCTTTACGATTATTTAAGGGAGAACACTGTCACATGGGAGGAGCTAACTAATATTACACTATGCATTGTGAGGTAAATTTATCTAGGGTTAGACTAATTTTCATTGTTAATCAATTCATCGGCGCCGACGTGTCGGTGGTAATTATGAGGTCGGCTTTTCAATACTTTGGGGCGATTGCTTTTAATAGAGATAAAGATAAGTTTGAGCGAAAGTAAAATATGGTATTTATGGATATTTCACTTATTTGGGATTTTGTTCTATATTTCTTCGGATTTTTTTAAGTGTATTTCCGTGCATTTCTCTGAACGCTCATTTGAAAGCTTATGCTTTCAAGATGTTTCATTATTGATTTAATTAACCCATTAACGCCGATAGGACGTTTTGTCGAGAGCTACGTTTGAATAGTTGCCATGCAATGAATTCGAACAAAAAAATTTAGGAACCATTGTTCTCTACGATTTCGAGGGTGCTCTTATTAATGGTTAAAATTCTTGCAAAAAAAGTTTTACATCGACAGTTTTTTCTCTTAACATTTTTTGATTTATTTAAAACCTCTCTAGATCGCGTTCTCGATATCTGAACTAAAAATAAGGTTTTCCTAACATGAAAATTTTTTGATTAAATGAAATGGCTACCGAAATGAAAAAATTTTTTCTGTAACTTCACAAATTTTTTTTTCTCGAAATCGTAGAGATCAGAGGTTTCTAAATTGTTTTTGTTCGAATTCATTGCCTAAAAACTATTCAAACGTAGTTCTCGAAAAATCGTCTGCGTTAATGGATTAATCGAAGCATAACTGCGAGTAATTGCAAAAAATGAATTTACAGTCGGTTTTGTTTTATGTAAAAAAATTCATCTTGTTTTAACAGAGGTTTGAAACACTTACACGAAGAGCAACGTGATCCTATTGGCAATCATAAACCAGTCGTTGCTCATCGCGACTTCAAATCCAAAAATGTCCTTATAACAGGAAGCAACCCAATACGCGTGTGTATTGGCGATTTCAATATGGCCTTGGTGATCGAAAATGATGGTAGTTGTGTTAGTCGATGTGGGCGAGTAGGCACTCTGCGTTATATGGCCCCAGAGATTCTTGATGGAGCTATCAACTTCACGAAAAATGCCATTCTGTCGATCGATATGTATGCATTTGCACTTGTACTTTGGGAACTTATGTCGAGATGCGTAATCGACGAGGTAATATACTTATTCATATGTGAATTTTCAGTATTAAAATTTAGATTTGCTTTACATAATACCTATTGTTTCTTTTTTCTTTTGCAGAATCCGGTCTCTGATTATCAATTGCCATTTCAAACCGAAGTAGGTTTGATGCCTAAATTATCGGAAATGCAGGACTGTGTTGTATGTAAACGGCTCAGACCTCGAATAAACGAAATTTGGAGCAGCCGTTCAGTAAATATCGAATATTCTTCGTTGTACTTTAAAATAAATTTCATAAAGTCGTGGTATTGTTTTATAAAAATATTTTTATTTATTTTTCAGGATCTTGCTGTCATTCGTAATATTGTCGAAGAGTGTTGGGACCATGACCCTGATGGGCGTATTTCTTCTTCAACAGCGATGGAAAGAATAACTGATTTAATAACAAATAATTTCTAAATTATTTCTTTGATTAAAAATGTTCATGATTTGACTTTGTGCATATACGTATAATAGCGTTAATTCTTGTAAATAGTAGATGCTTCTAATATACATTTCATCAATGATTTTATAATAAATGATAATAATTTAATAAGTAATTCTGTAAAATAATTTTTTATTTATAAAAGAATTTATGTAAATAGTAAAATTAAATATTTTAATTTAGACATAAATTGCTTCAATTAAGATTATCGCTGAATTGAAGAAAATAACATTGAGCTATTTTATCATTTTTAAGTCACTATTATTGTTATTAAATTTTATATTGCATTTTGAATAATGTTATTATAAATGCAAAAAATTTTCCCATTATTACATATTAAATGAAATACATCACGTTATATCTTCGTGTATTTACTCTATTGCGTAAAATTGGAAAGAATGTAGCACAACTTAGTAATAGGTAATCTTACTACAAGTATATAATATGACCCGAGAGAAAGAACCAATGAGGGAGATTTAAAATGAAATAAAAACATACAAGACGGAGACAACGTCCTTGTGTGCAAGAAAAAAAGAAAAAGAAGAGGGAGAGAGAAGCTCACGTCGCGTTATAACATTCTTCTCTCCTCGTGCACGGGGTCTTTTGGAGAAAATACATCTACGTTCAGTCGCGCGGCTACCCGCTAAGTGAGAAGAGGATGTATGAGTTTTCGAGCTCTCATCGTCTATTATATTACTATAAAACGTAGACAGTGTTTTACTTATGTACGTCACGAGTGATCGAACGGATCTTGTGCGAAAACCTAACCTACCGAACAGTACTATACGTAGTTTATTATCAATAATATTTACCGAGAGAAAGAAAACGAGTAACGCAAATCCTAGCGTGTGCGGCGATGTTTATCGATAGCAAATGTGTGATGTGTGAATTTTTAGTTATTATACTCGCCACGATAAAAAGGCTCAAGTGTTGCTGTTTGTCATTGTTACTGTGATATCGAAAGTCATTCCTCTACAACTTTATCTTTTTATTTCCTTCAATTTATAATAGGATATAAAAAGAGAGGTTTTCGACTTTTTGTCGATAGTATTATTTTTTTCGAGGATAGAGTGATATTGATAGACAAACAAACAAGCGAAAAGTTCCAATTTTTTGTAAGGTGAGTTAGATAGAACATCGTGAAAATTTGGATAATCAAGTTAGCTTTCTAATCAAATTGATACTGTGTTGTTTCCATATCTCTAAATAGCACGCTAAGCATGGAAAGATTTTGCATAATCTCGTAAATTCTTTAAAAAAACCTTTAATTTTTTATGAGCTATATAGGCTAAATAAATATATATACCAAAGCTTAACATTTTCTAAATATTTTCAGATTCTGCATAAAGTTTTTAATTATTGAAATGAACAGTGAAGAGTGTAGACTACAAACTTTTCAAGAATGGCCATCAAATACACCTGTCAGTCCAGAGAGACTAGCTAAAGCTGGTTTTTATTACACCGGACAAGCACAAGTAGTTCAGTGCTTTATTTGTGCCACAACACTGACTGAATGGAATTATGGTGATCAAGCCATGGCACGGCATAGACTTGCTAATCCAGAATGTCCATTCGTATTGGATCCAGCTGCTACTTGCAATATTCCTATAATTAACTCCAATGGAACTGCGGCTCTTCCAAATTCTAGTGATAATAATTCCAATCGAAGTATTGCTCAAAGTGCGGATATGAAGATGTATTCTAACAGATTGAGTTCTTTTCATAATTGGCCCATTTCTAATATTATTTCACCTGAAAGATTAGCTAGATCAGGCTTTTATTATCTACAATTGGCAGATATGGTAAATATTTTCATTAATTTATTTATCATGTCAAGTAATGTTCTATAAAGATTAATAATTGAGAAAATACATTTTCATTAAGTATTAATATTTTATTTTGATTCAAGGTTGAGTGTGTTTATTGCCAAGGTGTTATACTAAAATGGGAACCTGGTGATGATCCTGATCGAGAACACAGGATCCACTTTCCTAACTGTGATTTTCATTTGAGACAAGAAACAGATGAAGGTAACAATGTTTTTCATACAGCGTTGGTATATTATCTACGTGTGATCAAAGTGATTGAAAATTTAGAGACCATAGGAGTTGTTAACTATAACAGAAATAGACATATATATATACTTTGCCAGGTTAAAGTCAAAATTTAACACTAACCTTGAAAAAAGAAATGCTCCCTAAGAGCACCTGTGCATTATAGTCAAGCTTATTGATATGAAGCCAAGCTCATTGATGCATTCTAAATATAATCACTTTGGCAATGTCAAGTAGCAAGGCAAATGCTTGTTGCTTGTGTCTGCTCAAATTGCTCAAAGTATCAATGTTTTTCAATTCTCTTGATTAAGTGACACAACTGTTAAGTGCTAAATGGGTTCAGGTAGTCTTAGATATGGGTGCTGAATTATTTTTTATATTTTGTTTTTAAATACAAACTAAATATTCAAGAACTGATTTTGACTTTTGTCTGATGTAATATTTAAGATATTTTTAGTACATCAATTGCTTGAAAGCTGTGAACATATATAAAAATTAAAAGAAAAAACTAATATGCACTGACATTCAGATCTGTCAGCAGAAAAAGTGGAATTTGGTAATGTCAAGTTGATGCCTGGCACAACCTCTAGCTTTGCGGAATTAGGTATTCAACATCACTCAGCACCAAGGCAACCAAAACATGCAACCTATGATGGCAGATTGCGTACTTTTCAAGGATGGCCAAGCAACATACGTCAGACTCCTGAAATGTTAGCTGATGCTGGATTTTATTATGTTGGTGAGTATAAAGCAATTTTATCTTGTATTTGAAACTGACAGTACCTGTCAACAGTTTTATTGATTGCAATATTGCAAATAAAAATTTTATTTATTATTTAACCCAGGTTCTGAAGATCAAGTGAGGTGTTTTCATTGTGATGGTGGTTTGAGAAATTGGGAAGAAACAGATGAAGCTTGGACGGAGCATGCAAAGTGGTTCCCTAAATGTGGATATGTAAATTTGATTAAAGGACAAGATTTTGTAACACAGTGTACCAAAATTAGACCTCCAATAGATCAATCGGTATACAGCTTTTCTTTGTTAGCGTGTTTTTTTAAATTTAATTACATGTAGTTTTTAAACTAATTTATTAAGAAATTATTTGTGACTAATATATAGTGAAGATCATAAAAGAACTATCAAAAAAATGACTTTATGAGTATGAATTTTTGTTTTAAATTAGCATATTCTAGAATAATATTCATGAATGTGTAATTCGTGATCGATATTAATCTGTTGAATTTTTTTTTGTACAACAGTAACGTTTATCACAGTTTAGTAATAAATTATATTCGTGCATCTTTTAGATATTGGATGGTGTTCCTAGTAGCGGTGTGGATAATTCCTTAACACCACCAGTAACTCCTGCAAACTCTCCTCCGCAACGTCAGGCCAGGCGATTAACAGATGCTGAATTAGAAGGACTTCTTGGTACGCCGCCAGCTGTGGTACGGTTTCTTCATGCTTGATAACTTTTATATCAATGTTTTTTTTGTCAATGGATATATACTATGTTTTATTTAATGCGCAGGCTGCATTGGAAATCGGCTTGCATGTCGGTCGCGTTAAAATGGCATTGAAGAGAAGAATGGAGCAGACAGGATTACCATATACCAATGCTGATCAACTGATTGAAGATGCAACTCTAATACAATTGAGAGAAGAAGATAACATTAATATGTAAGATATTATTGAACTGTAAAATATTTTGTCTGAATCATTATTAATTTTTTCTGATTTATTGTTTGTTTCTCTAGGACTAGTAGACAAACGCCTGATTCTCCATCAGCAGAATTGACTCATTTATTGAATCAAATAATCACCACTGCAGAAGCTGCAAGTAGCTCCAGTACTCCAACGGAAATAATGCTTAACAGTGAAAGAAACAATCCTCCTGTACGCAGAAGAAGACGACCGACTCCTTCGGAAGACGAGAAAGATGAAAAAACAGGTATAAATATTTATGAATTATTTTTTATTATTTCTATTTTATTCGTTACTGCGCTGCAGTAGAGGAATAAATAAGCAATGATAACAGTAGTTTTGAAAGAAAAATCAAAATGACAGTTCCTAACATTATCAATTGATATTTGATGCAGCATCCTTGGAGGATGAGAACCGCAGATTACGGGAAGCACGCCAGTGTAAAATTTGCATGGATCGCGAAGTGGCAGTGGTTTTTTTGCCTTGTGGTCATTTATCCACCTGCGTCTTCTGTGCGCCTTCCCTCACGCACTGCCCGATGTGCAGGCACGACATACGTGCTACGGTCCGTACGTTTTTGGCTTAAACCAATAGTCTTTGTAGGTTATTGAGGATATGAAGGTTTGTATCATAGAAAAAACAAAAAAATATCAATTCATTGGTTCTATAAATTTATCTATTATGTTGTCGTTGCAACTTTAAATTACCATAGAACTTGGTTTAAAGGTATTGAATAAGATGCATTGAATTTTTAGACAACTGTATTTTTTGTAGTAAATGACCATACTTTTTCCAATCAAATTTTACATTGATAATAGTGAATTCTATTAATGAATTTTCAATTAGGTCGGAAGCCAAATGCGTTTGCTACAAATTTTATTTTTAAATCAATAGAACTTATTAGCGCAAAAAAATAACAATATGTAAATGAAAAATATTCAAATTTTTCGATGATAGCTGAAAGCTGTTCAAGTTTGCAATTCAATATAGAATATCGAATCGAAAATGTTATTCGAACAAAACTATAAGTAGATAGAAATTAACGCAACATCTCAATTCTTTAATGCATAGTCTAACACTGTTGCAAGGTAAAAATAATTTACAATCTGTTGTTTCAAGAGCTTACAAACAATATTGTATACACATCTTTGATACTGTTTAGAGTATTGTTGCATAGAATATTTACATTAGATAATCGGACAAAGTTACATTCAAGAAGAAAGCAAATAACACAATCTATCTATAGTTTTTTTTTGTTTTTAACATGAAAACAGTAAAAGCGCACAGTGATTTTTCAATACCAATAGTAAAGTTCTTACCATAAAAATTTAAATGGATTGAAGCCAAACGTCAGCTAGACTGAGACCTATAACAATAAGGTAAATTTTAAGAATTCTCTTATAATTTTGTAAAATATGTATTTTTTTACAAGGAATCAGTGTTTCGAGTATCGGTACCAAAATGAACATTCGATATTTTTTTCATACATAATAATTTAAATTGATACATATTACATTGATTTAATTTTTGCAATGTAATAGTAACCAATTTATTTTATTACTTATTATTTAAATTTCTCTAGTTTATTAAGAAACAAAAATAGAACAATCATTATTTTATGTTTGAATGTTGTTCAATGAAGAAAAAGGTAAAAGACAAAAAAACAATTTTATGTCGAGTGCTTGAATGTTCCTGCAACTTGTTCGTATATTTGTAAACCGTTTATGTTTAATGGTATGCGTTCACACGCTTAATCAAAGCAAACGTGATATAAAATGTGACTTCGCAAGGCTCAGGTATTAGTCGAATGAACTTTTTTCTTGCGCTCATTCTATAGAAATGTTGTATACACTTCGAATGTGACGCATCACTGTACAAAAAACAATAATAATTTAACACAGTTGCATATTGTAAAAAAATATAAGGTATTAGCACGTTTCTTCGATAGATATACATATTGAAGAAGAATAATTATAAATATATATCATTACATCGGATTTTCACATCGATGGGTGTAATTTATTTTGGGTAATTATCTATTTACTTTGTTGTTTATATGTAATATGCGTATAGAAAGTAAATGGAGTTATATCAACGTTATGCGTAAATATAATTTATTTGAAATGAAAAAAGTATTTTTATTCGAAACAAAAAAGAACGTTGCTATTTTCTAAGAAATAACATCTATCTAGAATATAATCGCAAGTGTTATCACAGCTGCTTTTACGGTTGACTGGTAATAAAAAACAGACACGTTGTACGGCCAACAAACAACGGGTGAAAAAGGGTGTGCACCTGTTAATGTGCTGCGTTCGTTGTAACCAATGAAACATTCGGAAGGGGTTCCGTGAAATAGCAGGTGCAGCGATCGTGAGAACTTACGTGTTATAAAATTCACTGTAAGCCATCGTTTCTTCAGAATTAAAGTAGCTTGTACGTTAAAGATCGCTTGTTATCGACGTGTATGTCAGCTTTTCGAATTTCGCACTTCTACTCTACAATAGCAAATTTTTTATTTTAAGCGAATTGAAGGCTTCGTGATTTTGACAACGGTTCGAAATTTAAGTTTTTACTGAGTACTCATACTTAATGTTTAAATAAGTATCGGATGCTGTGCAATCAATAAGATTTTCCGTACAATGTTTTTCGTTTTATGAAAAATATTTTTTAAATTCTGACCGATCTAAAACAGTGAGCTACAGAATTACATTATTATAATAATGAAGAGTACTTACAAGCATGATAAAGACAATGGCTAATGCCTTGCCATGTGTCACGAATGATTTATAACTGCTCCGTTTATTCTGTAAGGTGACCTACAGAATACAGATCTGAACATCATGCCTTCTACGCCTTTTCTTTCAATATAATTAGTTCACGCATATTTATCTCATGCACACGATAATTCGATCAAGTTTTCGAAATCACTATTAGAATGACTTCAGACGTGGTAAGAAATCATTAAATCGTAATTAAAATTACTTAAAACCGTTACATTACAACATGTTCAAAAGTGGAATACGCTTTATTAATTTACATCTATTTAACGTGGAAAATTTGGCATAATACGTGTCACGGTTAATTAAAAAATGCAATTACAATCTACGATTTTTATTTTATGTTCGCAAATATGACACATCACGACATTACCGAAATTTGAGAAATTATCGCTGCAAATGTTGATTGTTGTAACTATGCATATTATATTTGAGCAAGAACATAATTTCCCTTGTTGAACTTTTTTGTTTATTTTTTTTTTCATTTTCAGTTATCGCGTCATCGGTATGTCTTACTATACTTCAACAATACCTATTTAGGCACTATAAGCATAGTTTCAAAACAATGAAATTATATAAATGATTCAGAATAATTTATTTTACTAGTAGTGATGTAATTTTGCGATATTTAAAGTTGGTTAAATTTTAGATACGAGTTTGCAGGGTATCATTATTTTAATTAAGTAATGAAGTACAAATTCAACGTATCGCCGAGAAGTTGAGCGGTGATGTCATCCAAAAACTAGAATCATCTTGAATTGCATCACTTTACGTCTCGTCTTACATGCAAGAACTTGACATTCAAAATCGCATGTCATTGATTCATATGCAAAGCACATATTTGCATTCTAGGAATAATTAGAATATTTATATAAATTTGTTCAATAAGCAATTATAACGCTGTTTGCTCAAGAGAGATGTTTATTAACCATCACTGTAAAATTTACTACTAAAAGATATATAATTTGTACAAACGAAATTCTAAAAGCTACATTTCTCAGTTATGGTCTTGCTGAGTCAAAGCGGGAGATATGGTAAACACATGACACACTATGATAGTTTTTATAAATGGGCAATTATAAGAGAATTTTTTAATAGCCAACTTATGCAACTGTAGTAAGATTCCAATCAATATTGCGGATATTAATGATTATGAGTCATTGCAGTTAATATTGCAAAGCTCAATGAAGAAAAAGTATCTTTTTTTTTAAAGAAATATTTTTCATCCTCTTTGATTTGAAATCCGCATCAGAACAGCTTTAAAATTTCAAGTATGTTTGCCAGATGGTATAAAAGTTCTGTTTCCTCTTTCTTTATGATAAACATCTATATATAACTTTTGAATGTGTCGGTATTTCCGGCCTTACCCTCTTTTGATTACAATGAGTCTTGCCTTTTGGAAGTTATGCATGCTAGAGGTAGCTGCGTAGTAGGTTCGAATTGACTGATGAAATTCTTTGGTAGGTAACCGTATTTAATAATACAACAATAAATACTTCAATTAATTAAATATTGGGTAAAAAGAAAACAATTTCATTTCTCTTGATTACCAAGCACCAACTGCTCTCAGCCTCTTTGTCACTTCGAAGCTGATGAGAACTGTCGATTGTTGTTTTGTCTAAAACTTTTCCATATCACCAGGCTTATCAGTGTAATATAGAGTTAAAAAGCACAACCTGATTCAACAAGTTCAACGTTCCTTTCTTTTCGATTTCCTTTCTTTCGGTGGAAAAATGATTCCGACGTTTCGTTTTTTATGTATTTTCTTTAATAAAGGATTCCATTGGTAATAAAATATTGTAATTGTAATATGATGTTTTTTGATTGACTGGTTCATCGTTTCAAGTCGGTTTCCGGGTAAACTGAATATCATTGCGTGTAATTCAATTTACAAATGGTGAGGATAAGGAGTTAACCATCTTTCGTTTTGAAAAAATAGTAGATAGAGAAGAAAGACCGAGAGGCATGCAATTGTTAACAAGTATTACATGACTACAGACAAAATATATAGACTATAAACAAAATACAAGGCCACTTAGGCGTCTCCGAACGAAAGCCCAAGAATTTCGAGTTGTGTAATTGAAATTCTATATAAGAATAATCCAGAATCTATAAAGCTTTGTAAATTGGCTGTGAATGAAGATGTATATGAATTGAATTTCAAAATAATACAAAGATATGGCGCATATGAGATTTCACTGGAAAATAATCATATTCTTGGCACTATATACAGGCGCTTAAACGAATCTTCGGTTCGAACGTCCCTATTTCCTATATACTTCGAACCAAATGTGATGAAACACCATTGTGATCGCGTGATCAATGCCCAATGGGTCGTTCGCCATGTCAAACGATCATAAAAGTATGGAAATAGATGCGTTCCCCTGCAGCAAAAAATGCGCATTACGTTGGAGCTGCGTCGGAAAAACTCGACAGATCGCGCGCGCACGTGCGGGGCAAACAATGAAAGCGCGACGATCGCGCGCTACGTAACTCGCACTTTGCGGGCCGCGCGAAGGGCGCGAAAGCGAAGAAAGGAAAGTTTTTCCAAGCGCGACCCTCGCGACTGCGCCCTTGCGTCGTCCCTCTTTGTCCCTTACGGTGCAACATCGTACTCTACGCACTCTCGAGGTGGAACGCGACGTACAACTCCATTCAAAATGCAAGTCGACGTTTCAAGCCTTATCGACCGCTTCGCCCGTGCGCGCGATGAGTTCTACACGCCGTCTCGCCTATTGTACGACGTAGACGCCGGTCGCGACTGCAGTATTCTTTCGGATAGTTTCCTGCTGTCAGCTTTGAAATCAATGATTTTCACGAGAAGACGAGCTAGCATATGAATTTGTCTGCAAAACTGATTTTCCGTAACTGACAATCCGAACGAATGACCAGAATTTTCGTTTCTCACGTTGCCGAGTTGGAGTTTTAAACGACCGTGCAGGTGCAAAATATTCGTCGCGCAATTTTTAAAATTTCGGTTGACAAAGAACCCGCAGTCACCATAAAAGCGTTTCATAAAGAAGTCGAATTTTATAGCGTTCGATTTACGAACTCTAGCCACAACAGCGTCGTTCGTCAAAAAAAAAAAAGAAAAAAAAAAAACAAAAAAAAAGTCCATACTTCAAATTCTCAGTAAAGCAATAAAATAAAAGTGCGACGAAGGACGTTTTGCAAGAAGCGAGAGCCCTGCCTAAACGTCTTCGATCGATCGGTCAGAGGAAAATTCATCTAGTTCTCTCTCTCTCTCTCTCTCTCTCTCTCTCTCTCTCTCTCTCATACATCCGTACGAGAAAAGCTTCGCGCATCCTCCTGCTATATCCCTTCCAACGGGATCTTGTAACCTCACCGCGCGAGGTGTAACGGTCCTTTTTCTTGCCAAGCTTGGTGTATTTTTACGATCGAAATAGATTTGGAGTTTCTTTTTATTATTTTTGCTTTCATATTTTTTCTTCTATTTTATCATTGTATATATGTATGAAATGGATAAAAACATCATTATTTAAAAAGTAGCACATCTTTTATAATATTTATGCTTTATAAAGTTACGTAATATATTGATACTTAAAATCAGACTTCTGAAAATTCCAAAATGTTGTTTATTGTAGAAATCCTTTTCTTAATACAAAAGTTTGTAAAAAATAAAAAATAATCATTAATCTATATTTTTTTTCTTTTTCACAAAATTATCGTGAAATTTTTATTGAAAATATACTTTAGAAATGACCTGCAATCAACATCAGCTCTGACCTTAATCTAATCCTTTTCTCGATCCCTATATAGACGACGCAGAATCAAAACAAACCCCCTCCATGAAAGAGAAAATTGCAGCGGTAAGGTCGATCCAAGCGTGCGCAGATGTAACTGCACCACTACTGCCGTATCTCTACTACACCCCTCGGTAACTTCCCCTCTCTTTTTTCCGGTCTCCCTTCGCAAGGTTTTGGTAAATAGCCGGCCCTTCCGACAGTTTTCGTGCTGATACCGACGCCATCACACGCATTTCTATTATCTTTTATTCTCCTTTCCAATCCTATCGATTCTAGGAAAGTTCAATGTAATTGGTTGCGCAACTGTACATCCTTTGATGATACAAAAATACCGTGGTATTGTTAGTTATACATGAGTACAAAATTGAGTAACGCGGGATGTAAACAAAAACAGAAGAAACGAGAAAACTGAACGACGCCATCTGCAACCGAGAATAAGAGTCAAAATACAGTCTGGTCGTTTTGATCTGTTTTCCGTAGACGACGACCATCGCGAATGTCATGTGAGGAAGCCCGCAAGGGAGAGAGGCTTTCTTTTTGTTTTTTCGCTCTCACAAAGGGGCAGAGAGTGCGCTAAATTTAAGGTTTCCAGACGTAAAAAACTCAAGCTATTCTTGGCGCCAGGCCAGACTAAAAATCGACCAGTGTGCTTACGACTGCTATATATGTTATAGACGACGTCGCGTGGAAAAATACGTAAGAACATTTTTTTTGTATTATTAGTTTGCCGATAATTTTACTTGTAAATGGCGAACGCACGCCTTTTTGCGTTTGCTCGCCAAATCGATGTAAGCACGCCTTAGAAATTGATTACTATAACGTCAAACGTTCATCAAATGGTCAACTCGGTTAACGCTTACTTTTTATTATTAAACGGACGATACATATAATAGTGCAATAATTCGATGTTGACTACGATGAAAATCGAGGATGGGATAGCTACATATATATACGTGAGCATGGAATATTCGTTCGATGTATCAAGTGCTCGGCTAGAATGCTTCGCTATCGATTTTGACACTGGATATTTATAAAGCCATTTGAATAGTCCATTCAATGCATGGTATCGTGTAGTTTGGCGTTCTTTTCTTCATTTAGCTTGTGCGTGAAATCGACGGGTTTACTGTACGTTTTGAAGGCTGAATCTTGTAAGTGGGACATGTGGGAACACCACTGTCGTCATGGAACATTTTCATATTGTAATTTGGCCTTCTAGTACGTTGCGTTGAGTTCTGTTATCAACTCAATTCGACGAGTAACAAAACAATAAGATTCCAGATCAATGATAATTTCCAAACTAACTTTTTCCATGGGAATAAGCTCGATTTCCTCAACTCCATTTAAACGCAATAAAAAAATTCTTTATTCATTTAACGAACCCCAAGTCAAAAGTATTTTCCACGTAAGAACAAAAAGATAATCCAAGTATAGTGTTCGTTAAATTCTGTTTTCGTAAGCCAAACAACAGCGACAAAAAGAGAACCGAACACATGGGGGCTAACGAGAAACTTCCGGGAGACTCCGTGCCACCATGGGCGACGTATGTAGTCACATACGGGCTGTCTGCAATGAAAATCTTCGTACTTGTATCCGAGCTGTTCGGTGCATCTAAAGAGAAGCCACGGCGCTCTCACGCTAATCGATGAGATAGCGAGAGATGGTAGAAAGCTCATCGGGATAGATGGTCTCTAATCAGAGTGTCTCTCGCCGACGTAATATTTTTCTCGGCTGCCGCTGCGTTAATTGTCATTCGTCGGCGCAGGGCGCCGAGGAGGCGCCTGTCCCTTCGCTGCATCTCGTCGCCTTGTTTTCTCGTTTTACTTTCAAATGCGACTTCGATGCACGCTGCATAATCGTTCGCTCTTACCGTTTCGCGCGGAACTGCGCGGCTCGCCCTTCAGAAATTAAAAATTTCCGCTATGCAAGATTGCTTCGCGAGAGTCTGCGAGGACAAAGGTAAAATGATTAAATGCGCTCAAGGCTTTCGATGATATGACGAAATTTGCTTCTTAACTTTGCCACACTTTCAATAGCACTAGCACTTATAGAATTAGTTTTTATGGGAGGGTGACAGATACCGAATAATACATTTCGCCAGCGCACGAGACATTAAGAAGAAACTTTGTGTTTGGGAGATTCAGGCTAGACGAGAAGCCATAACAACGCGCAAGATAACAGCATCACTGTGTCTGCCGAATAGGTTTATCTGAATTATGTTCGAGTTAGAATATGGGAACGCAGCGTTTTCCATAAATCGCTTTCGAAAACTTAAAACAAGTCCAAATTAGCTACTTCATAAGTAAAAACATCAATGAGCATAGTAAAGGTTCTGAAAATAAATGAAATGCTATCGGAGCTTGCAATAAACAAAAATATTGCAGTGATCTCGTGGACTTTGGAATCTGCGAACTCAAGCTGACAACGACAGTAATTGAAGATGCCTCACTTTGAATGAAGACTTTTGTGTCACTGCTATCTGTGACTCATTCTGCAGTCTCGGATTGTGATTTACCGATTGATAAAGACAATAACCGACGCTCGTCGAAGAGAAACAAATTTTCGTTCATGGCAGTGTTACTTACTCAACTATACACTTTAGCAACTAAAGAATCGTTTGGCATAATGAAGACGTATCTTCGCGACAATCCAGCTACTGAACTACAGTGGAAAGAAGAAAGTGACTTTCAACGTTGTTTACGAACTGTTTGCGCTGATAAGGGACTTGCAACTACGTAATCGGTTATTGAACCGTAATAGATGAGTAAACATTTACGCAATAGGAAAGAAAATGCAAATAATTGTCTGTAATAACGTTCACGGGTAAACCACGTCTTTCGATCGTTTCCACTATGCATTCCGCGACAAAAAATGAACTGGTTATTCCTTGTCGTTCGCCGAAAGCAACTACAACGTCGCCTCGCGAGGATCGTCTAAAACGAGAAGTCGACAGACGCAAGGCAACAATTGTTTCATGATGTACGCACTTCCTTGGCGTCTTTTATACATACAAAGACGCGCCGTGCTGCAGTGTCTTTCTCCTCGCCTTCCTCGCTCATCGGCGGCCATTCACACACTCGTATCGTTTTAAACACGTTCTGGGCCCAAGGCCTCCTCTGCTGAACCCTGCATCCTATAACTCTTCTCTTATCTTGCGAGATATGCGCATAAGGTTATTATGTGCTGAAGCAATTTTTTCATTGTCTTATTTTTTACGCGCGCATTGTTCGCGATGATTCAGCTTTGTTAATTTTGACCGCGAGAGTATTAAATTCGATACTTGTGTTTATAATTGAGTGTGGGCACGGGTCCGAGTCATTCAGTTTTGCCTCTATACGTTTCGCTGTTGAAAAATCGTGCACCAGTTTACTTTGCGAACGGAATGGGACGTGCAATAATTGGCATGAGTGCTACGAAAATGTCAGAGCACAGCCTCTAATTAGACGTTAGACTACCACCGCTCTCTGGGACAACGTTAATGGTAAAATAAACGTGAGTCGTTTCACTCGTGGTCAGCTCACTCAAAAGCGTCGTTAATGTTATCATGCGTTAGCTCGACGAACTTAACGGCGAAACGAACCAATTAAATAGATAAGTACTCGAGAATATAACATCTGCGGTGACGATACCTCGAGAAAAGTCGGACATCTGCTCGAATGTAATGGCAGCTGTTCGCGTACAGCTTGAGTGCGCGTGCACTGGCGTACCTTCGCTCATCGCCACAAGGATACCTCGAGCGTACCTTTCCACGGAGGAAGTGTGCTTATCCAGCTTGTGGCTGGTCCTTTTTCTCTTTTTACTCGCGGCACGCGCCGCCGTCCCCAAGCTGCGTAGGCTGAAAATATTTGTTGGCGTCACGCGCGCAGATTCATCATCGCCGCTTTTACGTTTCGCCCAGCCAAGGCTGCAACTGCCCAAAATCTTTTCGTTTGCGAAGATGGAATTGTCATCGGATTGCTTTTGTTCTGAGGCTCGTTGCTAGACGACTTTTTCTTTTCTCTCTCTCTCTCTCTCTCTCTCTCTCTCTCTCTCTCTCTCTCTCTCTCTCTCTCTCTCTCTCTCTCTCTCTCTCTCTCTCTCTCTCTCTCTCTCTCTCTCTCTCTCTCTCTCTCTCTCTTTGCTGCTCAGTTTGCAAGGTATACTTTTAACTTGTATTTGGAAATTGTAATTTGCTCTGCAAAAAGATATACCGTTTTTACCGTTCTCTTTTTCATTGTTTTACAAAAAAGTCAACCTTTATTTCGAGAGTGTTTTATAAATTGCCACTTAAAAGCTGTATCATTCTTTCATTTCAAGCGAAAATAACCGTTTGGTAAAATTTTATTTGTTCGCATACGCGCGGCAAGCGTTTTATTGTTTTCTTTTTGCGTTATAAACTTTTTTACAGATTCAATCCACTGAAACATTCAAATGTAAATCCGCGTAGAAATGAGCAAATCTGTGCTTTGAAAATTGTATTTTTTTAAATGTGATTTTTCTTTTCATTGTTACTCACTCACATTCGCACACAAATAAATTATGCAAGTGAAATACTCCAATTCTCCTTGAAAGCATCGGCAGTGCAGTTACCAACCTATACCGATCTGAAACGACTATAGTGAATGCACGCACTTTCGACAATTTCAATCGCACCGAGTAGAAATGGATAGTAAGACAAGAAACATACAGCTTAATAACGACATTTGCATGATTCGCATACGTTCCCATAACATAAGTACGAGACTTTTTTCACTTTACGTAATTTCTGAGATTTCGTCCTGGAAATTTCCGGATTCAATGAGTATACAGATCTAAGGGAGTGCGCTACATCTTTGAAACAATTTCCGACCTCGCAAATTCAACCTGCATTTTCAAGCAAAAGCATAACTCCCAACAAGGAAAACAAATGAAAGAAAAATAAAACAGGGCGCAATTAGCAAGTTGGTTAACGCAAAAGCGATTTTTCGGACGTCGAAGTAAGGTAAGAGGATGGTTCTGCGGTGAGCTCATCTCCTTTTCTCGCGGTATGCGTCCCCACCGCGAATGCTGGGCGTCGAGACGCGCGAGTCACAGCGCAAAGACCTCCTTGGCGCTGTACGCCAAGGCAGCGGCGTCCGGATCTCGGCAGCTCTCGCGTACCACTTCTCTGCGCGCTGTTGCCAGCTCGCCGCGTGTATAACTTGTATTACGACGCGGCTCGTAAAGTGTAAAAAAGAAGAAAAAAAAAAAAGATCGGCGATTGTGAAAGTCTCGCGAGAACGTGAGACCCTCTCGCGTGCGTCCGATTGTCCGACGGAGATACGACGAGGCTTTGTTGATAGAGCAACGAGCTCGGGTGCCGCGCGTGGCGCGATCGCGAAAAAAATGAAGAAAATCCACGCAAAATAGAAGCTATACGTCGCGCGAAGGATGAGACGCGCTAACCGAGGTTGACGCTCTGATAAGGCCTTGATACACAGTCATGCCTCGGCTGGCGTCTTTGCCTTCGTCTAGGATGGACGTTGAACTTCGATTGCAGCTCTTTTTCCAGTAAACTTCAACCTCGCTTCCGTACCATTGTGGAGCTGTGCAGAACAGTTGCTTTTGGCTTGCGATTTGCCGATTTTTCGAGAGGTCCCACCAGGACTGCCAAGCTGTTGAATGCGCGCTTGCAGGTGCTCGCAAGTATCAGGGTCTGCGTAGGTGTCGACCAAGTCTCGAGCGCCTTTGACAGTTGGTCCAGAAATCGGCTCGAAGTCACCTGCACCAATGGCCGGCCACGCGACGATTCCAGATTTCTTAATCTTTCAAAGTTAATTTCGAAAAATGCAGAGCAGTTGTTGGCATTGCTCACGATGCTTGACTGAGTATAGCCACAAAAGAGTGAGTATAATGGCTTTGAAGCGAGTGACCAATCACGCGCGCACGGCTTCCTATTGCCAGCCGTATCACCAATCGCACGTTACACTGTATCTCGTTGAGAAAAAGAAAACAATGCAATGGATGAGAAGCGCGCGCCCACGGAAGTCGAAAGCAGCGCGATTCCGAGAAGACGCAGGGCTTTTTCGAAGGATAGAGGCGCGCCACGTAGGGCGTGAGAATTTCCCGCGGCCGGACTTTCCAGTGGCAGCGAACAGCGAGAGAGAGAGAGAGAGAGAGAGAGAGAGAGAGAGAGAGAGAGAGAGAGAGAGAGATTCCAGAGTGGATTAGCGTCGGGAGCGGGGAGAGCGCGTATTGGAATTCCTGAGAGAACGCGGCGCCACGCGAGCGCGCCAGCACTTTCTTGTCCTTTCGAGAAGCCGATGTCGCTCGAAAAGCGAACGAGCTTCTGCTTTTTCGGCCGCCTGTGCTCTGATAAGCGCTGTAGGCCGCGCGGAGCGGACGGAAATGCGGTCGCGCACGTGATAGATAATGAATAATTGAGGAAGTTTGTCAGAAGGGAAATGGCGTGACGAGGCTTGGGAGTACGATCAATGCCACGTATTTTCATATTGAGGAAAGAGAGAGAGAGAGAGAAAGAGAGAGAACGCGATTGGGGTTGCGAACCGCGTTTTGGCGACAATAACACGCTGCCTTTGTGAGATTCGAGTGGTCATTTGCCAAACTAAAGAACTTCCGTTAAAAAGAAAGAAATGTAAGTTTTGTAAACTGCGAACACGCTGTCGATGTATTTGTTTTGTATTCTTTTGTTAACTTTATAGCTAATGAATAATCGCTGTGAGTCACGGATGCCTAATCGTGCTCAATAGTCCACGTTCGAATGTTGCTTTTTTTGATGTCAATAGGTACTTTATTCTGCCTATTTTGGTTTAAACAACTGTTGAGAATTCACATGATTGTGGCTATTCTAATCGAAATAAAAAATTCAAATATTAATCACTCTAGAGTGGTTCTCGAACCAGTTCTGCCGTTGACTTTTTATATTCTTCTAACTGAAATTACAAACTAAAATTAACTTTATTTTGGAATTTTTATGATAGTATTTTTTTGCAGCATTTTGGATGACTGCAGACCTATTAAAATCGGTTTGGCTTTGACATTAAGATTCTTTTTGTTTCTCAATTTTATAAGGTGCAGTAAGATTTGTTAAAACAATATCTTTAACTATCAAAAGAGTATATCATCTTATTATTATTTTACTGTACTTAAAATATCGATAACCAAATTAATTTATTTTAATTCAATATAAAAACAAATAATTTTTAATTAAAATTTTACCCGTAAAAAAATATGGAAATTTAAAGAGAAAATTTCAAAAAGTTCATTACGAATGGTAGTTAGGTTATGTTTTCGCTTGGTCGACCAATTAGTGAATGCAACGACATATATGGGCGGTGCTAAAAACTCCTAAAATATGGCGAAGGTATAGGAGCTTTTGCCGTTTGATTAGGCTATTACAATTTTTTATTTATCGGTGGTGTTGATCAATAAAATCACGCTGATTCTATAAAAGTGAAAAACATTAATTCAATGTGTAAATTTTTTTATGATCACTTTCAAATCTTTTCATTATAATAGAGAAAGCTAAACTAAATATTGATATAATCTTTAATACTCGATATACTTCAATTTAGCTGTTGTATTCTTAATATTTCCTATCCTATCCAAAGGGTATTTCCTTCACTATTAAAAATTTGTTAAATCGCTTACAAAACTCAACCAACTTTCTCCATTCTACAAAAAAACTTGACACAAACTTCGCTTAGCATAACTTCGAAATAAGTAGTCTGCGCTGGAGTCCTCGTCATATCTTGTACACTCTTCTTCAAAAAATAGCTCATTACCAGCCTGCAATCCAACCCCTTCGTCTATGTCGACGCGATTCACAACAAGCCTCGTTTCTCCTCGACATTGTGAAAAAATCATTCTCCCTCACTACGTCGCATACTCGCATATGTAGTGCCCGTACTCGAAAAGAAAGGGAGTAAACCGTGTGTAAGGCGCGCAGGAAAGAGAAAGAGCGAGTAGCAGGCAAGGCAGCCTCTCGTGAACGGCTCACGTTGTGTAAAAGTGTGCATTCCGGAAAGAGAGGAGAGGAATGGAATCCCATTCGACCGGGTGGGAGAGAGACACGCTGCTGGCTGCGCAAGCCTTTATGGAAGCAGATAGAGCTTGCTTTCATGCTCGAATGTCTGCTGCCTCTGCACTGGAACGAATATTTAGACTACTTCATTGCGGCCTAGAAATGGATATTATTTTTATCAGATTTTAGATATACTCAAGTCACTCCATTGAATTCTATAAGTTTCCATTGAACTTTAAAAATGATTGTTCAATTGATGTTTGAATGTCAGGCTTTATAAGTTCAATTTAGCGAGTAGCTCCGTTCAAGCTCCAATGGTCAGTTTAAATATGAAGTAACACATTTAGTAAAAATCTTCAATGAATCTTCAACCCTCGCATGTACCTCTTTACTGCTAAAACGATTAGGTACAACAGAATCTAGGTTTTACCCAAACCGAACTCACCTTGCATATATCCGCGAGGAAAAGAGAATCTAATTAAAATAGTTGACCTTTCAAATTGGTGAGGGGACTCCACATAGTGTCTATATAGTAAACGAACGAACGACCGACAAGGCCTTTACTAATATTACATGATGACGGCGGACAAGCTTTTCCCACGAAAGGCGCTCGCGCAGGCGTACGAGATATGGCAACTCAGCGTTAGGTCGTTGTGTTTCTCGATCCCCCCCCACTTCGTGCCTCGCTTCGTGCCTCGCTTGCTCACGCGGCAGCTGCATGAGTCCAGACTGAGTCCAGGAACAGCCTCGCTTTTGTGCGCACATTGGATCAGACTCGGCTCTGATCGAAACGACGTTCACATTGCTTTTCTTGCAACTTCCACCAACATTCTACCGTGAATTTGATAGTCACGTGTTTCGTTTATACGCTTATAATGAAATTGTGATGACTGCCAATAATCGTGGGTGTGTGAACGCGTGTTATTTCTTCAGTTATTCTGTTTTTTTATACCTTCTGTTCGTTTTTATTACTGTGTTACGAGCACATATTCTGGAATAAAAGGAAGACGTCAAGGGAAAATCTGTTCAATTTTTTGCTATCTGAAGAACACCCTTGAAACAACCCCGATAACACACCATCAAGATGCCGCCTTATATATCAGTAGTACGTATCCATCTATGAGCGAGTGTAGTTTGTGTGAGGTGTTTTGTGAAAGTTAGCCAAGCGAAGGCAGCGCAACTTATAAGGCTACGAGCGAGAAGCGTTTGCCAGTGTGTAAAGTGCTACGGCATTGATTTGCAAGCCATATTAGCGCTTTTGATGTCAGCTCCATTCTATTATGGTGATGCCTGTCTTTTTTTTCATATAATTTTGCCGTCTGTCTGTTCACTTGAAAGGTCACGCAGTTCTGTAATGGGTTTATCGGTCGACTCATTATTTTATGCTGGTTTTTATTAGCGTCACCAGGGAATCATTTGACAATAAAATATCAGTTCTCATTCCTAAAAGCAATCATAAATAGTAGATTACGTATCCAGGTTGTCAAACACATGCTATGGGCTTATCAATTTTCCGGCCATGGTGTTTCTATTATTTTTGTCCAACGAGGTTGAAATAAGAATGTTACCGACCGAGGCGCAACTGGAAAATGCTGAAAATAATACTTTCAGGCCACCGGGCAAAAAAGTTTTTTTTCAATTTCCTTGATACTTTTAAAAATTTTGAATTTCAGTTTCGAAAGCAGTTTTGAAAGTTTAATTGCGAAAATCGATACTTTTTAATAAGAATTCTGATGGCTTTAAGTTTTTTTTTTTAATATTTGAATACAAGGGCATGTCTCTCAAACGAATGATTGTATATAAAATCAATGACTGCTTGCACGTTCACTTAAAAAAATACCGCATTTAAATAATTTATGAAATACACGAAGCGTTGCACTCTGCCATATGTCGATTGTCGAGTGAGAGAGTGGGCTCTCGATCTTTCTTTCTATATTGCGAAGTTTACTTATCGTGTTTTTCGAAAAGAACGTTTATTGTCTACAGATATAGATAAAGTATGTAGCAAAGATAATAGTTTTCCAAATGGATGCAAAGCCCGTTATCGATCGTTTGTCAAATAGCGTGTTAATGACGTGTGCGTGTACAAATTGTCATCGTAATTCGTCACATATTTATAAGAACGGAATGATAATTACTCATATATGTTCGTATACGTTTGCATTTTGTTCACGTGTGCACAAAAAAAGAAATGAAATTAGGACACGAGTTGTACACGTGATTTCTATATAGGCACAGTGTGATGATTGATGGGTTTTACGGGAAATTCTCGAATTTCGCGTTCTCCTTTCATCAAAGAGGGCCGCTTAAGCACTGGCGTCGTATACTGGCGAGTCGCGGATTCTTTCAAAACACTTTTCTAAATAAAGGATCGAGAGACACGTTCTGCACAAGAGAGGACTTGTCTCATTCTGACACGGATGGAAGTCTTATCTTTTGTTTTTTGTCGATTCAATTTCGTACTGTGCACGACTATGTACGTAAGGAAAATTTATTTTCTGGGGACGGCACGAACGAGTTTATCGATTGTTGCAACCACTGCTACTGCTGCTGGTTGTTGTCTGATAACGAATACGGCGGTAAAGAGTGCTAGTTTTAAATTGTTGAAATTATTTAATGATAAAATTAATCGATGATCAAGTTGTTATGCAACTTAATTTCATTTTTAGGACACGATGCAAGATTTAGTCTTTAATTCAAAAGTATTCAGAGATTGTCGAGAAAATTCGCTAAAATAGTGAAATAACTTTCGAACTGTATCCCAACCAATAAAAGTAACTCGTGAATAAAGCGGGAACGGTGGAGTTTTCTAAACGTAACTTATCGAGTTTGAGGACATAGCTACCGAAAAATTCAGTCACGCGTATTTTGTCAAGGATACAAACATGCGTTACAGAAAAAAAAGATGTGATTTTCCGCACGCCGACAGAGGGAACAGGAATTTTCCTCTTACGTAAAGCCGACTGATGTCCTCACTCATCACTCTTTCACGACTGTTTTTGTACCGTTGCGTGAGCCGATGGAGAAGCTCACAGTACTTTCCGCGTACTCGTTTGCATATTCAAAATTAGTCGTCATGGCTTGACACTATTTGTTTCATGCTCAATCGTTTTTCATTTTGAAGCAAAAGTGAATTTTAGGCTATTCGTTGTCTGATTTCTCAAATATTTTTTGAACTCGTGATAAGAGAAGATATAGCTTTTGTCTGTTTGGCAATGTGTATGTTACTTAAAAATAGAACACTGAGAAAGTGTAGAATGATAAGAAGAAAAGGTGTGTTTGAACAGCTTTAAATTAATTTATTGACTTTCTGATTGTTAAATAATTTATATTAACTACTGTGTATTTAAAGTTTTAGAATTGCATTATACCTGAAATAGTAATTTAATCTCACTTGATAATGTGTAGACACCTAGACCCTGTTTTTCCTTATACATTTGAATTTCATGTAAAAATAGAAATACAAATTACTTGACTACCCAATTTGACAAGATTAAGTTTTTACCCAAAAATACAGGAAAAACCATTTATTTCATTATTTTTCACCTTGTGTTTTTGATATCTTATCAGACTTTGCATTTATTGTTTAATACTGTGTAAAAGCCAATGTGTCTCAGAGATAACTTTTATCAGTACTTTGAATTTTAATGCGTAGCCTATTTATCCTTTTTTAAAACGTGGTTTATTTATGAAAAAATGTTCTTTCTGATTACAGCAAAACAATGGCTTAAACCCACCAAACATCGGAAATAAAATGACTGAATCACCACAATCAATAGGCGTGGAAAATTTTAAATCCTCTACAGCTAGAACTGCTACACCACTTCAGTCAGCAAAAAATGAGGTGGACGATGTTAGCAATAATTTAGAATACAGGTAATTCTATACACCAATTAAACCAATTAAATCTTGCTCATATTTTTTCTCTTATCCATAAATTTTTTTATTATTTCACTCTTTGATTTAAGAGTTGATTGTTGTCTCTATTTTAATTACAGTCAATTCGTATTTTTTATTGATATTTTATCTGATATAGATTAGTATTTAAAAAATTACAGATAAATTTAATTTTATTAAAGTCAGTTTATTCACAATAATAGTAAATTAAGTAAATTAAGAGTAAATTAAGAGAAAAGCATAAAGCTGTAATAAAAGCAAATAAAGCCTGTGACTAACACTAACATTTTTTATTCTCTTTATTAGGTTTGAACAGAACAGACTGAATAGCTATGTCAACTGGAGATGCCGGTATGTTCATCCTGAAGATCTTGCACGGGCGGGTTTTTACTACACTGGACAAATCGATAGAGTTCGTTGTTTCGAATGCCGCACTGAAATTTGCCGTTGGGAAGAAGGTGACGATCCAGAAACGGAACATAAACGGTGGAGCGGTCGTTGCAGGTTAATCCGCGGAAAATCATGCGGTAACGTACCCATCGGTGTTAATCCCGACAACATCGAAGTAACAAGACCAAGGAGTCGCGACGTCTGCGGACCTTATAGATTAAATTATAGGATGGATGCTGAAGCTGATACTCATATGCCGTTAAGTGCGTCGCCACAAAGCGAAGAACAACAGCAACAGCAGCAACAATTGCCTTCAGCCGCGGCATTAGGAAGCCTTGGTTTCGCAATTGCCAAACGTCCCGATTTTCCGGACTACACTACTTATGAAGTAAGGTTGCAGACTTTTGCCAACTGGCCGACCTCGATGGTTCAGACGAAAGAACAATTGGCTGATGCTGGTTTCTTCTACACCGGGACGGGTGATCATACAACGTGTTTTCAATGCGGTGGTGGTTTGAAGAACTGGGAGCCACAAGATGACCCATGGGTTCAACATGCCAAGTGGTTCTCTACCTGTTTCTACATCAAACTTAGATTAGGACAAGAGTTTATTAATAATGTTACTGGAAAGATGGTGCCACCACCTTCGGAAGAGGTAAATTGCTAGTTATTCTTTTATGGATGTTGTATCATATATAACATTTATATTCAAAAACACAGTCAAAATATAAATGAATAATGTTTGATTTTTTAATTTTTTTAGGAAATCTCCAGAATGAAACTTCCAAGCTGTATAAAGAAAGTTGAGTCATCAGTACCGCAGAAATGTGAACTCGTAGAAGAGTCGACACCAAATGAAAATACTGCTGCTGGACCAAGTAGTACGGAGTGCCCGACGCCAAAACCTCGAACGATGATACAGGTACAAAGGGATTCGAAAGAATCGACGGTATCGACGAATTGTAATAGTGTTGCAAAGCCAGAGGAGTCACAGCAATCAAGTGAGAGAAAACCAGTAGACTCTGATGCACGATTATGTAAAATTTGTTACAATGAGGAGCTCGGCATTTTATTTGTGCCGTGTGGACATATCGTCACCTGCGTTAAATGCGCACCTGGCATGACTACCTGTGCCTTGTGCCGTAAGAAAATCGATCTTACTGTGCGCGCTTATTTCTCATAATTTTTTTTTTTCGAGGATTTTTATAAGCCTAGCGAATGCATTTTTTCAGTCAACAGCTATAAAAAGCCTGGGAATGGCTTTAAACTGTTTGACGACGACTCATGCGTTACGTTGGCATTGACTATGAACGCAAGGGCGATGTTTATTAATCGTGCACACGATTTTATCAAATGTATACGAATATACGAAAAAGAATTTTAAGCGTGTGGATATTGTGATACTTTAAAAAGTAAATAAAAAAGAAAAGTTGGTATTTTTCTTGGTCGGTCTTGATTTCGCAATTAATCACAGATTTGTTGTTTCTGTGTAATGATCAAAATCGAATGTAAATTAGACAAGAATAGTAATACTTTGCCTTTGTGTTTTTAGTCCCGGTTATTGTTTGAAATAGATGGACATGATGAAAGTAATGTGCTATGGACGCATGAAGTCTAGTCATTAACAGTATTAATGTATATTTTTTATATAAAGGAAAACCTTTACAAAAATTCAAATATTTACAATATCATATTATTTTTATAAAACAGTAAAAAATGCAAATCAATTAAATTTCCATATAATTTTATATTACTTTATCTATTATTTGCAATACAAAACAAAATAAACTATTAAATTTTCAAGTGTAAATAAAGTTAAGCCTCCTAGTGACTATATAAAGGGCTCGGGGCCTTAAGGTTGAACAAAATGTCTATATATCGCGCATCTTGTAATAAACATGTTTTCATTCATTTAGAAATAGTAGATGTATAGTATACTTTACATTTATAAAAATTTAAATTAGTGATTGGAAAATTGAATTTTCTAATTAAGAAGTTTTCTCATAAAACAATTGGATACTAAATCTGGTTAATACAGAACAAAATAAGCAACATTATAAAATAGTTAGCTTTGTCACGGAAATGTAGATTTTCTGGTAAAGTATCGCTGAGATATAAAAATACGGTCAAAACGTAATCTAATAAATGAAAATAGAATATCGAATAAAATAATAGATATATTTTCTCGAAGAAATTTCGTATGAAACGTTATAGTACATTACGATACAAGTGCGGGAAAGTAGATTCTAGTCTCGTGTAGCGTTTACGCCCGAGCAAAGCGAGGGTGGAATGGTACACGAGACGAGAAACTCATTCCCGAACATGTGCCGTACCGTATTTCTTGATACGACGTGTGGAAAGTGCGATTTTCAACGTACGTTTTTTGCCGAGCGTGCGAGAAAAACGCACTTTCCGCACGGAGTGTCGAAAAGTTTATTTTCAAATTACTTTTATATTTAATTTTATTATATATAGCGTCTCTTCGAGAAAGTATTTCTAGAGTTTTTGTATATGAACATTAAGATTGGTATTGAAGAAAACATAATAAAAAAAATTTTTAAATCATTGGTTTTTAACTCAATCCTAATATTCTCTCAAAATTCTAGTATCACATCTAAAAATATTTGATAACCTATATTAATTGAATATATTATTTGCAATTTTTTTATTAGAAACGTCATATTTTACTGAGCTTTCGAAGTAATATTATTTTTTTTTATTTAAAAAAAAACTACTTTGAATACACATATGACGCATCACGTGCACCATTGAAGAGGCTTCACTCTCTACTATAGAAATCCAACAGCAGCGAAAAAAAGAAAACAAACGCAGCTTGTACTACGCAGTATGTACCAAAAAGGAAACGCGTGCGGGCGTTCCTTAATCGCGCATTCGAATCAAGAAGCGATAAAATACATCATCCTTCTCGAACAATAGGCCCGGTAACGCGTGCACGTGCTGCCCAGAGAGAGCATTTCTTTTTGTGTCTTCATGTGGCAGCTGTCGCGTGGCAACAATATTACTTTAAGCCGGCTGCTGCCTTGCACGCGCCAGGTGCTCGGAGAGAAAGAGGATACAAGCTGCAGATCGTCCTGTTTCGTCTAAGTATTTGATTATTAGCCTTGGTCTCGTGCCAGCGGATGGAAGGAAGATAATGTCTAAAGGTAAGATAACCAGAAAAATAGAGGAAGTAAGAAATAGGAAATTAGTATCTATGTTGAAAAAAGTTTCAGGGTTTCCGAGGTATTTTTTAAAAGAAATAGAATGTGATGATGAAAGACCTTTTTTCAACGATAACCATGGTTTACAATGAATTCCAATAGAGGTGTCTTCGTCCGAAGCTGCAATAGTCAAAGAATTGTAGATTTATAAATTGAACCTTAAAAGAAAATACTTTCTCATATAAAATACGGATTCGAAGGAAAGCATTTTTTTATGAATGAAAACTAGGATGGCATAGCCTATCTTTTGTTTACTACGAAGTAAAGGAGTATCGTGGCTATAAAACAAATAAAAATGAAAATTGCTTGAAACTTAAAGGATAGATATATTAAAATTCTCAGAAGCTGTGGTTCAAATTTATAATCCTTAAGCATTTAAAAATTTAAATATTAAATTAAAAATAATGCAATTTTATTATGAGAACATACAGCTTTACTGTTTATAAAAGTATTCAAAAATAAAAAACATTCTAAAACATTCTAAGGTAAGCTAAAAATTATTCTAGAATCATATTCATTTACAAAAGTGTTATTTAGAGCCTGGAGAATAAAAAATAAATAATTTCGATTACAAGTGTTTCAAAATTTAAAGATTAAACACGATGTTGACGGCGAACACTGCGCGAGTCCATAATCCATTAAAAGCATTATCTCAGTTGACTACCATGGTAAAAATAGATAATCACATAATATATAGTATTGTATACTCGTAATGATAATATAGTAGGTGTATATATTTTCTGTTGTTCACATCTTGAGCAATCAAACACGTATGCACTCAGATATAAAACAATTAGCTTTTTACCTTAATATAACTTCTCTTAAATAGAATTTAAGACTTTTAATTTCACATCTCTGAATTGAATTTTATTATCTGAATATGATAATAATTATAACAGTTTCATTTGCATACAATTATTTGAAATACTTGACTTAGTTGAGTGATTTAGAGTTATCTTTATCAAAACAACATAGGCATATCATTTTTATTCACATCTCAACAGTAAGAGCTACTTTTCTAAGAGAAATTAATTGGAAAAATACAATTATTTTTCTCTTACTTATCAAATTTGTAATAGAAATGACGAAATAAAAGTTCAATAACATATTTCACATTTTAGTTTTTTCGTAATCGGCTTTTGATTTCTGTCTAACCCACATGATATCACGTAAAGAAGATAAATATTTAAATTTCACTACATGCAATTTAAATTAACGAGTACCTTTACTAAAATTTAATGATTTTCAGGGATTTCAGTCGAAAATTTAGAGTCGGTTGGTCGTAACTTTCTCTTTAAAGGTACGTGTAAAAACGCGATAAACATATAATATTATAAATCCCAGTAAAAAAAGTACAGCTATTGATTATTTTATAATGAGCATTTCACCGGAAAACATACGTTTAATCTAATCCTAAGATAATTTTCCTCTATGCCAGCTTACTCGTTTACTTTTCGCATGTAAGAAAAAAGAAAATTCCCATGCAACTCCATATCGCGCTACTTGCCAAGTACCACAACATCGGGTTCTGTACTCTGTCGAGAGGTTGCGCAGCACTCTTGGGTAAAATTAGAGAAAAAGAATTCATCGCGCTCATCAACGGCCAGCTCTCATTCACAGCGCGCAAGACTACTATTATTCCCATTCCCTGCAGCGAGAGACTCGTAGACACGGACGGCTCTTTCTTTCCACCACTGCATTCCGCGAGCGGAGAGGGAACGGCGTCTGCAGCCTCTCATTCACCAAAACATGAATAGATTCCACGAAGAATGACGAAAGTGAGTGGCTCGACACCGTAAACCAACGTATCTCGTATTCCAGCAACACATCGTATTTTATCTTCTCCCCTCCGTAGACTGGTTTTGCTGCATTTCTTCCTCATACAGCTCGCGCTGCACATATACAAGCGTCGCGCCAAGTACGAGGCGGCTTGTTTCCATCTTGTAATCAGCGCGCGACGTGGGAATGTAATCCTTGTACTCGTGGATATTACATTTTGAGACAGACAATTTTTTAAGAAAAATAATTCAACCTATATATATTTATTTATTTTTTATTTCAGAGATAATTTAATTTTCTTTGATATTTCACTACATTTTAAGTTCAATAATTTTATTTGCTTTGAACGATTTAAGTTATACTTGAAACTCTATTATACTTTACAACAAAAATATCTCTTACTGTTACTTTTCACTACATACCCATATATACTTACAGCAAATGTCGGCATCCACAGGAGAAAAATTTTTAGTATAATGTGCATAAGTCTGATCAAATAAGCTGCATTCAACGAAAACTTCTGCGCGCTCGTTGTTGGCTCCTTCTCCGGAATACAAAACTACCCCTTCGTATAAAAACGCAGCTTGTCCGTACAGGAATTTCTTGTGAGGATCAAAAATAGAATAATAGGACGGACCCCTTGGAAAAGAAAATTCCCGACAAAGCTGGCGACTCTGTGCACCTTGACAAAAGCGTATATAAGTTTCATTGATGTAGCGCCAACAATGACTTTGTAGAAAAAGCTGCCGTACACATGGAATATCTTCATTTTTTCGAGGGGGCCTTATGCGGTGAAAGGGAAGTGCGCGGAGGGGCCCGCCGATTCCGAGAAGGGCCGCGCTCATCTAATATTACACTTGCATGGCCCGTCTTGTATACACAAATAGCTGCTTTCTCTCTCTCTCTCTCTCTCTCTCTCTCTCTCTTTGTGCCTTTTCTTCTCCCGACCATATAACTGGTTTTAATTTATTCTTACCGAGAAAGGACGTGGTTTTTCTTCGTTACTTTTGTTTTTCTTTTTCGGGATTCCCGCTTCAATAAACAGATGGTCGGTTGTTCGAATACTGGTTTCGTCAATGCACGTTGCTTTACAATTATTTCAGATTATTGTCCAAATGGATTATTATTTTCTTTCTCCGGTCAAGAGTGTTATTTTAACATTCTAAGTTCGAAGACAAACCCACATAAGTTGAAAACTATGAGAAAAAGCGTACCTCGGTCGTATAGGAGTTGGTAGCAAATTGTCGGCTTGGCTCGATCTTTACAGGGCTCTCGTAACAAATTCTTCACATGGACTAGTACATTTTCATTTTAAATCGCTAATGGTAAAAATTCGCAAAGAATTAATGTTTTTAAGTACCTAATGGCTAGGTATATAAATAAAGAAAAAACAAAAAGATGTTATGCAACTCTTGTATAATAATCGATTTATTCAGAAAGTCTTTCAAGATATATATATATATTAAACACTATGAATGAAAACTTAACTATAGTGATAATAGTATTTATTTGTGATTTCTTACAGTATGCGTTATCTGAAAATTTTAATTGTTATCTGAAAATTTATGCGCTGTGATCAGCGTTGACGCTGGAATAATTACTTTGCTGGGTCCCTAGAAAATAGCCCCCCAGATTTGGTGAGATTTAATACATATTTCAATGCCGTACCTACCTTGCTATTAGCGTACTCGTGGCTACAAGCTAAAAATTTAGTCAATTAGTTTACTTTTATTTATTATTAAAAATATGTAGTATTTAATGAAAAATTATTTTCAATCGCAGTTTGAAGTTGAAAAATTGGGTAGTTGCTGGATGTTGGTTAAATAAGTATCGGGTTGTAACTTGAAAATAATATAGATCATTATTATTTTTATTCTTTGAAATGCATATTTTATGATTAATTTGCTTTTATGTAATGCTAAGTGATTGTAATTTCCATCTAAAAAAAGTAAAATAATCACAAAGTTTTCATACAAAGTAAACGTGCAAAGTATACGTACAAAGGTACGGCACTGACGGAGTAGCCGACGCAATTCTCATACCAAATCTAGGGACCCAGCAGCTAGAGCATTTTTCACAGCAAAGATAATAACCTGAAGGTAGTCAGGAAGTAATCTCGAAACAAGCTATTCGATTTGGCCTAACGTAGCACTCATGGAGACTTATACAGTCTTCATGGCAGCACTGCATCCAGCATTTGGCCAGTTTGCAAGTTAAGGTTACAAATAGGATCAAAACAAAACAAATGGCAATTATAATAAAACTGACAGTATATTAATCAAATTCATATTAAGTGTGATTTTTGAAGTAAATTTATCAAGGTATGGCAGTACGTTCAATTTTACAAATTTTTATATTATAGCAAAGATTAGCAAATAATTTAACTATTCACTAATTGATAATTCAAAGATAGAAACCTAGAAAAATATTACAACTCTATTTGCAACTAAATGATATATATTATATTTCATTTATATACATTTGTTTCATATTTCATTCATATTCCTATTTATTATTTATAAATTATATGCAAATTAAATTATAAAAGTACATATTTAAATGATGAGAAGTCATTCAATGTCTGTACAATTGAATTATTATTTCAATACTCTCTGAGCGAGGACTTGATTTATACACGCTCGGAAAAGCAAGCGTGCTTCAAATCTCATCTCACACACATCATGTATAGAAAAATAAAGTTAGATACATATGCAAGAAAGTGATTTCACCTTTCTGTTGCTTCTTCACCTTTGCTTCGTTAGGGGGAAAATGTCCATATGACGTTCAAATTTCTTTTTTACACCAGTATTAAAATGTGCTAAATTTTAAACATTGGAATTATGTAAGTAATTTGCTTCTACTATTACAGATGCCTACTTGCTATGCAAAAGGATGCAAAAATAGTTCTGCCAAAGGTGTCAAAATGAGCTGTTTCCCTAAAAATTCCATACGAAGAGAATTGTGGACAGATATTTGCAAAAAGTTTGGCGCCAAAACTTATATGCTTCCTAATGATCATTCAGTTTTGTGTGAAGTGAGTATTAAGCTTAAATTTTTAAAATACTTTTTTAGAGTGAAACAAAATATTTGACAAAACTTTTCTAGTATCATTTTACAGCAGATATGTGGGAAAAGCCAAAAGTAGATGGAAAAAAGAAACTGAAACCTGATGCAGTGCCTACTATTTTTGGTCATTCAGTGTTTCAAGTTAAAAAAAAAAAACGAATGGGTATGTAACAACACTTCTGTTGATTTTATAAAAAAAAATATAAATGATTATTAAAAACTTTATATTTGATGCAGTTGCTCCACCTCAAATTAACTACCTAAATACAATTATGGTGCGTACCAATCCTCATACCAAAGACCTTCAAATATGGTCTAAATCGGGCCAACACTATAAAATATTACTAGTCAATCGTCCAACCAATAAGTCTATGATCACAGCTGATAAATCAAAAGGTATACAAAGTTTGCATAAAAAACTATAATTTCATTAAAAATATAATTACATTAAATAACTATAATTTCTACATTTATCAATTTACTGAGAATATTCATTATTTATATAAATATTTTATAATATTACAGATTTAGACACGAAAGAAAATGAAGAAGTATCAATTATTGAAGAAAAAAATACAAGCCTGCTCTCAAATAGCAATGCAATTTCATATTACATTAAGGATGAAACATCAGAGGTTACTAAAAATACAGATATTCCAAATGATCCTGTCAGTAATTGCAAGTTGCTAAAAGATGATGATAGTGATTCAGATTCTTTTATAGATAAAAATTTTGAACCGATAACAGATGATGAAATAGAAGTCACTGAAGAAGATTATGAAAACTTTGAACCAGTAACAGATGAAGAAATTAATTTCAATGAGGATAATAATTTACCAATGAAAGAAAAAAATATTAACCCCAATATGAACACAGAAGAACACCGTGTACATTTGTTGCCGAAACACCTCAACCAATTTTCTTGTAAAACAACTGATGCAAAATGCAGTAGATGTGAAAAATTTGAAAAAGCATTGCAAAATAGTGAAAAAATGAGAATTATGATGAAAAACAATCATAAGATGACACGTAGAAGTCTAAAGAGCAAGATACAATTACTAGAAAACAAAATAAAAGTATTAGAAACTAATTACATAGGCTTACGTAAAATTTTAAATGAAGATCAAATTAATTTTTTGGGTAAAGGAACAAAAAGGAGGTATAAGTGGTCTCAAGAAACTCTATTGAAAGCAAATGAATATAAACTTGCATTAGGTAGAAAAGGATACCAATTATTACTCGATTATAAGTGGCCATTACCAACTATCAGAACCATACGCGCTAATCTAGAAAAGAAAAAAGTTGTAAAAAACGAATCTTCCTCCCATCCTGACAGTGTTTAAAATGACCTTCATTTTTTCATGATTTGTGTTATTTATTATTTTATTTTTTTATAACCTTAAAATTTTGTATTTTTGGTAGTGTACATAATTAAATGATTAACTATTAAGCAAAAATGTATTGTTACTTAAGAATAAGAAATTTTTATTTACAAATAAAGATTTTACAATTTTGTTTTGATTTACGACCCTTAAAATAATATTTACAATCAGAACGTATGTTTAGTTCCAGCATCTTATTGATTATTTTATTAAATTTTTCAAATGAAGTAGATTTATTTCACTCTACTTTTATATAATAATTTTGAGCAACTTGTATCTACTACTACAATTCAAATCTAGCGCGTTAATCGGTAACAGAAACAGATGATTAAAGAATTGATGTCATGAACATTCGTTTCAGACAAGCAGAAAAAAGTAAACGAAAACAATGCGTAGATACTTAAGTGTTTTCTTTTTTATTTTATCTCATAGTTAATGAAAAATTTTATTAATTGTATATAGTGCTATTTCAATTGTAAAATGACAAATCAAACGGTAGGAAGTTTGTTATTTATTAAAAATGATTTACATGTAATTCGTTTTTTAGGTTATATTTACTTGAATTTATGAATGAAGTCTAAATTCATTTTAAATGTACTAAGAAAATTAATTTTTAATATGTTCATATTCCATAGGATCTTTGCACTCTAAGAGTACTACATTTACCACCAGGACTTTCAAACGAAAAACGAGATGAACTTTTCAGGCATTATGGAGCAGTTAAAACACGAACAATACGAAAATCAGAAAAATACACAATCACGTTTGTTGAATTTCATAACAAAGAATTAGCTAAGGAAGCTTTAATACGACTTCATCAATTACCAGTTAAAGGTCGAAGATTGTCAATAGAATTTGCAAAAAGAAATATATCGGTAGATGATAACGATGATCAAGAAAATTTGGAAGAAAATGATGCTCAGTTAGAACAATGCAAAGCCAATTACAAAGAATTTATGAAAAAATTAAATAATTGGGCACCACAAAGTTTATTTATGCAGCCTATACCACCTAATATAAAGTACAAGTATCCTCCTGCGACAAAATGTACAGTTTTGCGAATAGCCTTACAGTTGCTTAAGGAACCTACATTTTATACTCAAGTATGTCAAATAAAACTCACTTTTCTATTATGATTAATTTAAAATCTAATACATTTTCTAAAATGTCATAGGTTTTACATTTAATGAACAGAATGAATATACCTCCTCCATTTGAAGAATTAGAAGAAAAATATCCTATAATTAAAGAAATATATGATGTTGAAAATCATAATTATTTGTTTAACTTTGCAGAGTCTCCACGTGATAAATCAGGTAAATACATTTGTATTATTTGAATTACTTGCAGTCATGATTTTTATATTATTCGTTTTATTTGTATATTTAGTTTTTGAAGAGCAATCAAATCTGATCAAGGTAATTGAACAAAAAGAGGAAGAAGATGATCAAGAGGAATCAGAATATGAATCAGATAAAGAAATAAGTAATATGTCACATCACATAATACCAGAAAAACGAAAATTGCCACAATCTAAAAAACGAATGAAGATTCCTAAGTTTATTAACCCTCTCAAACAGCTAGTAGTTGCATCTACAAGTCAGAAACAGAGACCCCAAGATGTGTTTGAGCTACAAACTCGCAAAAATAAACAGCAGAAATTGGTATTGGAGACTCTCAAACCAAGTGTTGAAGAAACCAAAAGTGAGGGAACATCATCATTTATTGTTAATCCAACTGGAAATGTAGAAGGTTTTGGACTGATCTTCCCAGCTAAGAAAGATGAAGAAAAAGAAGAGCTAAGAGAATTTATTAGCATAGAAGAATTAACTAAAAATAAAATGTCAAATTACAGTAAGTTTTCCATAATGTAAAATGTGTAAAAAGATTAAATTTCAATATGAAATATTTTCAATACAAAGTAATTACTTTTTATTTCAGCTGCAGACAAAGTATTTGCAAATTATAGTCCTGGTAATCCATATTTTAAGTTATATATAAAAAACCTTGACAAACATGTAGAAGAAAGTGATTTGCACTACATTTACCGTCGATATGTTATACCAAGTTCAAGTAAAGATGAGGCCGAGTAAGTGTATTTTTATCATTTGTTACAGTTAAAGAAAACTTAAATGAACTCAAATAATTATTATTAATTTTTCAGGTACAATGTTAAGCTCATGAAAGATGGAAGAATGAAAGGTCAGGCGTTTGTCACTCTGCAGAATACTGAACTAGCGAAATTAGCACTCCAAGAAACAAATGGCTACCATTTGAAAGATAAACCAATGGTTGTGCAATTCTCTAAACCAAAGGAATAATATTTTTATACAATAACTGTCAATACTTTTTGTATATATTTTTATTCGGCATCATCTGCAAATGTTTGTACATATAAAACATGTTATAATAAACAAATAATTATTCTAAGTCAGCAAGTCGCTTTTTATTTAAAAATCCAATGGAAAATTAAATAATCAATTATATAAATATTTACAAAGACAGATTTACATAGACTAAAGCAAGTCAAAATAAAAAAGCAAGTCAGATTTGTTCTTCTTTGATTTGAATTTCTTCACATTGCATTGACAATATTTCTGATTTGAAAAGCATTTCCTTCTCCAATAAAACATTTCTTGTATCTAAACAAATTTGGCATTGGTCTGCCTTAACCAAAACTAACTTACAATGTATATGACGCCAAGTTTGGCAAACATCGTGGACTAAACTATCAGTCTTCACTATAAGTAAATCATCTCCAAGTCCTTTACAGATTTGTATTTTATCAAAAATGTGTAATATACTAAGCAATTTTTTAATGCTGTCAAGAACATCTGGAAGTATTGTTTCCTTTACATTAACAGGTAAACCATAAATAGAATAATGAATGGTTCCACCTTTGTCAATAATCAGACTTCTTTGCATCACAGTTATTAAATTTTCATTATTGTTGATCACATGAGGTTTGTAAAAAACAATACATGGCTTAAATGAATCATTTTCAAATTCTGTTACTGACCAGTGTTTTGGAATCAAAAGTTGTTTATAATTATCTTTTACACTACTATATACATCCTGCTCATCTCTTATTTGTAAAATAGGGGTATATTTTGGATGGATAGTGTAATTCTTTACTGTTTTGGTACCTGCATTAATAAAAATAATTAAATATTATAGTTAAATAAGAGGGAGGAAAATACCTATATTTTTTAGATATACCTTCCTTTGTTAGCATATGTATTTTTTTCAAATTATCTGAAGTGATAAGATTTTCTTTAAGTATTAGAAGTTATTTTATAATATATATAAAATTTATGTGAATACATACTCGGTAATTTATTTTTCAAATACTTTGAAGGCTCTAAAAACTTTGGATCTTCTTTCAATACAGTACCTAATTCTGATTCAGAGTAAGATTTTTTCTTTTCAGATTTTGATACAACTGGTTCTATTTCAATACTTATTGCTGGTGATGTCCATTTTGCAAATTTTGTTTTTATTAGATTAGGCTGTATTAAACTACGTTTTGTATTTATTCTTTTATTTGGTGGTAAATTAGATTTCATACAATTCCCGTTTTTTACCTAGAAAATAGATGTCATCAACAGTTAAGTAATATATTTGATCATGAAGTTGAAATGAAACAAATAAAAACTAACAAATCAACTACATACATTGTTTTTTGTAACACTAACAATAATTGGATAAGTTTGTCCATTTCGCATTTTAGTTTGAGCATTTACTTCTGAGTTATTCTAAAAATTGAATAACTAATTTAGCAAAGGAAGTTATAAATACAAAAACAAAAATAACATTACCGGTCTAATGATTAATCTACCAGAGCTATTACGCTTTATCCATTCTTCAATAGTACGTTGATTTTCAGGATTCTCTTCCAAAATGTTTTTGTGCTGGGACATCCCTTCAATTTGAAAAATGCTCTATCTATGTTCTATACTATTTTCCGAAACTTAAACTAAAAAACAAATTATAATTGTAACTTGAAGTGCACAAATGTTATAGATACATTTTTCACAAATTCATTTTTTGGTCAATAGCTATAAAAAATAATAGCTAACTATAACTTCGGCAATCACATTAAAGCGACAAAAAACCATAAATAATTTAAGACAATCAATGCCAAAAATATTATTGAACTGATTGTCAATCTTCATTAATTAAACACATTAAAAGTATAAAAGATTGTAATATTTATTATGCAATATTTTATGCATGCATTTCAGTTTAGATCAATGAAACCGATATGTATGCGTGCATTCAATAAAAATATTAGCATTTTCGTACACTATAGAAAAAACTCACGTTGATGTCGCTATATTTAAGTACTAGTAATTGCTGTATAGTTATAAAGTTTGCGGGAGTCAGCTGATGACGACGTGAATCGACCGAGAGCGGTTGATTGAAACCCAACCACTTTTACCTATACTTTTTTCTGTAATTTGATTTATTGAGCTCTAAAATGATTTTCCATTGTTCAAATTAATTAATATACACAATTTTTAAATTATGATATTTAACTTTAAATAGCCTTTTACTGCGTATTATTTTATAAAAAAATATTAACTTGCGTTGACTGTATAAAAATTTAATAAGAAAAAATAAACAAACAGCAATCCAATTTTTCAATAGAAAATAATTTAAAAAAATATTACTAAACTCTCAAATAATCACTGACCGTCATGTACACTCCTTCTCAATGACAGTCAACCACTCTTTCTTGCTTGGATGTATGTATTGGCAATGCAAACGGCTGCCGCGGCGTGACGCTGACACGTAGGCATCACCAGTGCAGATCAGTCCGCTGCTGGCCTTTGCTGTCAGTGTACTCTATCGTTCGTCGACTTCATACTTTATTAATCGAAAAGAATAAAGAAAATAAGTAACACAAGTCATGGATCTAAGCGTAATATTGCAACCGCAAGTTACGGTACCAGTATGTTTTGTAGTGATTTGCGCAATCCTGACGTTCGTTTTTGGTTTCAAGAAAACCGAGCAACCGCCCTTCGCCCATTTCTCAAGCATCGCCGACGCTGAACGAAAAACTCAAGCTCATTCCAAGAAAAAATCCAAGAACAAGGAGAAGGTAAGTGAGTTTTTTTGTTAAGTAGCAAGTTAAATGGGATCTTCGTACTTTGCAATGGGGTTCGTACGTTTGTGTATTGATAAGCGTTTTGACGTGGAGGTTATGTGTCGCCATATGCGAGAAAGCAGATATGACTGTATATATTCACACGCTCAAGGTGTGTGTGCATATCGTCAATTATGTTCCATATGCCGTGTCCCGCATTCGACATTCTTTGCTAGATGGTCAATGAACGTTTTTGTTGGAGAGCTCTCCTACCTAGAGCTCTTTGCTTTCATTTGAAAGAACTGTATGGAATAACGCGACTTAATTTGAGAAAAAATGCATGCACGAGGCATTGCACGGTTGCAAGTCATCTAAATAAATCTTTTCTACTTCGTTTTTTTGCATGTATTACGTGTTCTAATTAACAAATCGCGTTCTTTCTTTCGTATACTTTTGATTTCAAAAGAATATTGTCGAGATACGCAAAAGCTTAGCCTACTTCTCCGTTGAATGGAAAACTCGACAGTAATCATTGTACAAAGTATCTCTATAATGAAAATGGCTTGATCGTGAATCAATATAAATCACGTCGCGAAATCTCGGCCGCATGACTGTACACGTGGGTCGCCTCTGCCACTCTCTAGTTCTCTCTCCATAATAAATGCCAAGTTACAAGAAAAAATTTTTTGGTGCCATATGGCAACACGCCACGCATGCACACGCATAGCGAAGCGAAGGCCTTAATCAGCTGGCGAATATGTCGCGTAACACCGAGAATTTCTTCCAGATGCTTGTTTTCTTGTAGAGACTTTTGATATTTTTTTGCAAAAGTTGAACATTTAATTGCGTGGGAATGACTGGGATTGTATGTAAACATTTATGGACTGTTCAGTCGATTGCTTTGTCTGTTGAAAAGCATAACATAAACATTTTCATAAATATTTATTGCAAATAACTAAATTATTCAGTAAAATATAAATTTCTTTTACATCGTCGCGCAATGTTATAAAAATTCCCTAGTTGGAGCATTCGCAAATGGAGCTGATTATTGTTACGCTTGCTTAGTAGAGCGTGAATTGTATTTCTGAAAAGTAAAAACATTTTTCTCATAAAATGGAAGAATTAAAAATTATTTAATTTAAAACCACCGTGAAGAAAATTATTTTTTTTAATATTATTCTGCTAAACAATACTTTCATGTATTTTATAAATTCTGATATGATTCAATTACATTTCATTATATCAACCAAAATAAATTTTTTTTTTTTACATTATACAATTTTTTAATCATAAATTTAATTGATTCTAGTTCCATAATCGAAAACAACATTATTTCATTTCAAATTTCCTTTTGTTAGTCTAGAAATAAGAGCTTTTGTTTCGCGAATATCAGTTAAATTCTAGAATTAACACAAATGGGAAAGCTTCCAATTGGCGCTTATATTTAACTAGTTATTTTTGTTAAATTACAGCGAGCAGCCAATGGTCAAGTGACAACGGAAAAGGCCAGTCCATCGAAAAAATCGACTCCCAAAACCGAGACATCGGCCAAAAAGAGTAATAAGTCCGACGAGATTGACGGTAAAATCAAGGAACGTAAACAGGACGACAACAAGACTTCCAACAATAAGAAGGAGAAATCTCAAGAGGTTAAGAACAAGGAGAATAAAGTGGAGCAGACAAAAAATAAGAAGAACTTGAAGAATTCACTTCAAGAGAAACCTGTTGATTACGATGAAGGTACTGTTATTATTTTAATTGTGGAATCAGTTTTACAGTGATTACAAATTTGTAATTACTGACAAAGTTTTTTTTACTTTTTCAGGTGACTGGGAACTCGCCTACTCTCGTAAAGAAAAATTAAAAAAGAAGAAAGAAGAAGAGACACCTTCTAAAAAATCAAAGAAATCCAAAAAAGCTGAGAATGAGCCTGCTAACAATAAGGAACATGAAAAAACTGAAGTAAAGGATAAAGTTGCTAAAGAAACCGAAAATAAGGAGTTGAAGGAGAAAGATAGCAAAGCTATTTTGATCTCTAACAAAAACGTTGAACAAGATAAAGTGGTTGAAAAGGTTGAGGAAGTTGAAAAAGTACAATTTTTTGCAACTGTAAGTATTTATCTCAGCGCATTATTACTTTTCTAAAATTATAATTTTCGTTGATTCATTTAACTATAATGTAACTTGAACATGATCAATTTGACAATGAAAAGGTTTCAATGGTTTAAAGTAAAGTACAAACAAATTATCTGTTTGAGATACCAATAATATTACAACATTTTTTCATTCATGAAACTTTGTATATTTATCAAATCAAAACATTTTTATTAGGAATCACCGAAAGTAGAGAAAGAGGAGAAAAAGTATAATAAGGGCAAGAAGGCCAAGAAAAACATAGAAGCCGACTCAGTAAAACCGATCTCCGAAACATCACCGAAACCTGATAATGTGACCGCTGAACCTGCCGTTGAAAATAAGCCTGTCGAAACTCTCGCCAAAGTTGAGATGGTTGTGATTGAACAGAGTGATGAGAAGGCTGGAGTTATTGCATTTGACGAATTAGGAGGTATTACTCAAAACTTCTATTATGTTCAATTCAACTATGCAATTACTTTTAAAGTTTAACAATTTTTTTAACTTTTAATCCTTAGAGTCACAGCTTTATTTGAAAATTTAGCATTTGCAGTTCTATCAATATTATTAACTCGAATATAATTCAATCAAATCTGACATTTGACTTTTCAAGCATTTAAATTTGCAAAATATAGATTGTTCAATTGATTTATGTAATTTAAAGATCTAATCTAGTTTTCATTTAATTTTGCTTATGTTTTGAAGTTATTTATCATTGTCTGCTATAGCGGAAGCTATGACTAAGGGTTGATATGAATGCTAATTTATATTTTATGCAATTGAAACTTTTATTTATAATTTATCAAGCTAAATCATTTAATATTTGCCAATAATATAATTTTGAAATTGAATGAAGACAATTTTCTAAATTTCACAGACGTCTGGAAGGAAGCGAAAGCCCCAAAAAAGAACAAAAAGAAAACTCGTAAGGACAATTGAGGATAAATTATTGGCCGTTGAAAATATAGACAAGTTCCTTGCCCCTCAGGGATAATCAAACGAGATTTTCATCTCGTTTTCTCCCATGTATATATGCAAGAAAACTTCAAATAAGTAAATTCTTATTAGGAGAGCTCGACGACGACAAAAAGCTGCCTTAATATATTTCTCATTAAGAGAAATAGGCATATACATGTTTTTTTTTTCTAAATGCAGCTCTTTATCCAAAATTTTGCTAGGTAAAATTTAACGTTGAGAGTTATTTTATCTCTTTTTGTATTGTAGTCACTGTGTCAGTACAGAAGTTCGAAAATTTCATAGTCAAAAATATCAATGTGGATGACATTAAAGGAATCCTCTTGATATTTTATTTGTTTTAAAAAGTCGTTGTTCGTGTTTTGTAGCAATTCGGGATCAATAGTTTATATAACTAATGGAATGTTTATAGAAAAGCGTGTCAAGTGAACTAACACCTTTTTATTTCATTTTTTTAATGTAAAAGTGTTTGTTGTATTGTCTACATGAGGTAACTTGATTATAGTTAAGGAACTTATTGATAGTTTTGATGTTCATGAGTCTAGTTAAATGAGTTGTTAAATTTAGAAAGAATTCATAAAAATGTTTTTTTTTACAACAGTTTTATGTCGTTTGAGCCGAATTAAAAAAAAATCTTTAAATGTTGACAAAAATTCAGATCAACTATTGTATCATATTAAACTTAGTTTTCAGAAAGTACAACGATTTATTACAAATCAACAGTTTCTAAGATTATTATTGATAATTATTACTGTATCTTTAATAAAGATTCTTTATTGTTATTATTATATTACGCATGCACTAATGTTTGAGTATGATAGTCATATAGATGTTCGCATGTGTAATAAATAGCGAAAAGGGCAAGAATTCTATTCAAGAATTCGGTTACTTTGTTGTATCACTTGATCTGCGGTAAGCTGACGCGAGATGTAAAGTTGTATAAAATGTAAGAATTTCGAACTGGAAAGTGGATAAATATAACTGTAGAATTTTATAATTAACATTTATTGACAACAAATATTTATTCAAAATGATGTAAAAATGTTCGTTTCAGCTCCCTGATGATAAGAAATGATATTATAATCATTATACATAGATTGTCGACGTAAATTAATTCACTATCTTGAACAAATTACAAGATATATTTCAACATGCCATAATTTTCCAGCTTATTCCAAAATGTTTTATATTTAAAAATAGTTAGCAATCGCTTGATTCTGCCGTAACAATTAAAAATGCTAAGAATATTTTGATTAAAAATTCTTTTATGGTTCAATGGTATACAGATGTTTCAGAAATCATTGAGTCATCATTGAAGTTCTATCGTAATAATATACAAAGTTGCTGTGTCTACTGCACTTTGATACTTATTTGATAATGTCAAAGGTTATTACAAGCATACTATATACAAGTATGAGATAATCGCTTTTTATATATTAATGTGTGCTTTTATAAATATATACAGCTAAACAGATGTTTATAATGCAAAATAAATCTCTATCGTACTTAAATTAACGAAAATAAGTACGAAGGAAGCGACAGCATTAATTGATGATTTAATCTTTGCCAAAGGCTGTTTAGGTAGCACTGATTTTGAATGTGAAATATTTTTGTATAAGCCGATTATTGTTTATTTATGTAAGTATTTACTCTGAAAGTTGAAATAATTATTACTCAAGTTTTTCATAAAAGACAAAAACGTAATATGGAAAAGCCGTTTGAGTGGTTTGATTTTGAAAAATGTATAACCTTCAACAAATTTTTTATAATACTAATAATCGTATCGGAACTGTACATAGCACCTTGGGTAAATATTATGTAGATGTTGTATCAAAACAGTGACTGATGATTGTGTTTAAATTAGAAACAATACAAAAATGTGCAAAATTTCACAAAAAAAAAAACTGCTGAGTCAAACATATTGCAGCTACTGTAAATATGTACATTAAACAAAATATTTGGAAAGAACGGCAAATACTCAACAGTTTTCAGTTTTTTAATGAAATAAATATTATTTACTGTTATCCACGATCAAAGACTTTTAAAGTTGAGTACTTGCAGTTCTATTAGGAAGACTGTCTGAAGCTATGGTGTTTGCCCGATGAGACTGAACATTCCATTTCTCCGCTTTAATATATATACTAAGGGAGAATATTTAAACTCGAAAAAAAAACTTTCATTGGTACCCATAGTCTTCCAATAAACATGGATAATTCAGACTAATTCCTATTTGATATTACGTGTATCTATAAACAATTAATAACGTTGTAAACACGTTGAAGCAGGGGATTGTGAAAATAAATAAAATAAAATGTTTGCTGATACAGATATCTTTTTCGATATTATCGCTAATGTATTTATCAAACAAACTAGTGATTTCCATTTCTTCCACTGTCATTGTGTTCACGCTTTGACGAACAAGTAGAAAGCATTTTTGTATAAAAAAAAAATAAATAAAAACAGCGTTCTGTAATTTTATTTTTATTCGACCTGCTTGTTAAAACAGTATCGGTGGAAAAGCTTGCCGATTATGCAAGTTTATTTC
Organism: Phymastichus coffea; assembly: GCF_024137745.1. Classification (NCBI taxonomy): domain Eukaryota; kingdom Metazoa; phylum Arthropoda; class Insecta; order Hymenoptera; family Eulophidae; genus Phymastichus; species Phymastichus coffea. Next base: position 233,709 of record NW_026706839.1, read on the forward strand.
ACAGGGTGTGGGTCTGATTTAAGTGCGTATTTAGAATAAAAAGCTTTCGCGTCAAGCGTTGCTGTGCAACAATTTTTCTCTCCCCGCTCTGCTACGTCCGTAATTTTATCTCGATCAAAAGCAAAAGTTTTTGGCGCTATAAATTATGTAATAGGTAATTATTAATTACTGTACGCTGTGTATGCATATATCTTATAAGCGTAGCAAAATTTCGACGTACAATTGCTGGGTTATCATTTCGATTAAGTGGAAAAATAATAGCGAAGGTGAGTACGTGAGAAACGTGCAAGTTAGGTTTCCGGGTGTGAGGATGATTTGCTAACGTGTATATCTGGTGTGTGATACGCAATTAACGGAAAGACGATTATAAAAGTGACAACAGCGTATGCGATTAATAAAGATTATATTTTTCCAGCATTCAAAAGATTGTTTAATTATTTATTGAGAATCTGATTTTTTTTTGTTCGCTAAAATTCTTGTAAGGGATTTTCTACATAAGGAGACTTCGGACGTCGGATATTGGCTATCAGCTGTTTATTGTGATGAAAAAAGATAGTCAAATGATACATCAGTGCTCGTATCTTACACTATTACGGACATATCCAGATATTAAACAATTTGTTCTTTAACTTGATAATCTCAGTATACATCCGATGTTCGTCATTTGATGTCCGATGTCTTCTTATGTAGAAAGCCTCTAAGTCTTTTAATTTGAAAGAAAAATTATGAACATTACTAATTTAATAAGATGAACAAATATTGGTCTAAATGTTAATGAAGAAAAAAATTAATGCTTTGAAAGATTTAAGTGTTATTATATAAAACATCGAAGTAACAGTACGTAACTTATTAATATTAACTTATTAATGTGGTGTACTGAAAAACACAATACCCGAATTAGTGTATATCGAGCGTTTAAAGGGATTCGCTACATTCTCCCCCCCCCCCCCCCCCCCCTTCCACTCGGGATCGCGATGCAGTTGCGCGTACACATCCTTTGTTTGAGAGCTCTTGCTCCGATGCAGGTGAGCAGAGGAACGCGTCATGCGTGTTTACGATGCGTTTAAAAGTACAGGATTAGTCTATTTTTATTGGCCAACGGCATCAGCCTATTCTACAGTTGCAAACTAAAAAATTGACTTGCGATGACAATATCGTTCAGTAGGTAAACACGTAAGGGTTCTAAATCAATATTATGAATACGTCGAGTTGATATAACGTGAATTATTAGAAAAATAAAATCGTTCCTGTTTGTGTTTTGTCTTGGAGATTCCACATGTCAGTATTGTCGTCAAGTTTTTTATTGAATTTTGCGAATTATAACGTTTTATTATTTCTTTGTATTGTTTTGTAGACTGAAATAGCAGAGACATGGATGACATTTGTATAAAGTCACCAATTCCAGATAAGTGGGACACCACTAGAATGGAAATAATGAAGTTCAAGTATATGTGGACAATAAGTAATTTCAGTTACTTCTGGAACAATACACCAGGAGAGTATATAGATTCGCCAATTTTCTCAACAGGAATGAACGACAAGATAAAATGGCATCTACGCTTATACCCCAATGGCAGTGATGATGGTAATATTTATGATTATACACCTGACTGCAGCAATGTGGCTCTATATCTGTACCTGAAAACTCGTCCTGCACCAAGAATCGAAGCCAAGTGCAAATTTTCCATTATAAATAACAGAAGAGAAGAGATTAATATTAAAAGTTCAAGATATTGTCATCGTTCTGTTGATATGACTGATCCGGAACGTTTTACTGGTCTTGCAAAATTCATTAGGCGTGATTTTCTTATTGATCCTAACAATGGATTGTTGCCAAATGATACGCTTACAATACTCTGTGAAATTAGAGCATGTAAAGGCATAATCAATATTCTAGGCCTAAGTATTCCAAAACAACTTATGACTCCTAGATCTCAATGTGATGACCTTGGAGCACTTTTAGAAAGTGAAGAGTTTAGTGATGTGTCCATTATTGTTGGTTGTAGAGAGTTCAAAGTTCATAAAGCTATATTAGCAGCCAGAAGTCCAGTTTTTTTAGCCATGTTTAAACATAATATGAAAGAGAAAACTGAGAGTATTGTGGAAATTGATGACATTGATGAGAGAGTTATGAGAGAATTATTAAGATTTATCTATGCTGAAAGGGTAGATAGATTGCAAGAGTTTGCTCATGATCTTTTGGCTGCCGCTGAAAAATATTCACTTGATGGATTGAAGATAATGTGTGAAGAAACCCTTTGTGGAAAACTAACCATTCACAATGCTGCTGATGTTTTGGCCCTAGCAGATATGTATAATGCTGACTGTTTGAAAACACAAGTGATAAACTTCCTGGTTGCCCATGGAAAAGATCCATCTATTTGGACTAAGTACCTGAATTCTGCTAATTCTAAGACATCCTCACTTTTGACAGGCTGTTCAGAGATTTTTAGTAATTACATAAAATTATTAATTATATTGGCTCTCTGTATGTTCATTGTCATTTTGCTGGCTCCATACTTTTCATTCCTTGTTGATCCAATGTGTGATGTTACTGCAAAAATTTGTACTCCACACAAAGATATTGTAACCGATGCAGACACTATATCAATTGCTTTAAAGAAATTGCAAAAAAGCGCATCATCTTTTATGGAAGATCTATATGCTTTCATATCATATTTTATCAGGCTTATCTTGAATTGCATTGTTAATCCATTCCCAGCAGAACCTGAATTTCATGCTGGAAATGAAAATTAAGAATTTCACTGAGGAAAATCATATTTTCTATTAAAAATTTGTCTCTTAGTGACACTTTTAAAATTACTCTGATTTTAGATGTAAAAATTAAAGAATGAGTAGATGATAAATATAATATAGATGACCTATTGTGAGTCAAATAACAAAAATATTCTTGTAGATATATTACAAATATTTTTGTAGACCAATATTATCAAAAAGATAAGTCTTAAATCTATTTTAGGAGACATATCTAAACAAATTTTTAAATCTAATCCATTGTCAAGGTTGTTGAATTTTCAAAAAGCTTCAAATCAAAGTCTATTTTTTGGAGATAAAGAGCTACAATAAGTATAATAATGTCAATTTGAAAGTTATTGTTTAACGAAGTATTGAAAAAAACGCCATACTGCCTAATATTAATATTTTTTATAAATAGCTATTATGTAGAAATAATTTTAATAATTTTGCCTCAAGTATTAAATTAAAAATAAAAGTTACGCGTGGTGTGTGTACTCTGCCACACGACATTGCAATACGTATATTATAAAAAATCAACAAAAACTTTTATCACGGCCGGGAAATTTAGTGTCAATAAACTAAATATAAATAGAAGAAAAAGTTTTTTTTTGTAATTTGCAGACGATGATTAATAATTCGGGAATAAAGAGTTATTCAAGTGAAAATTTCTCAAGATTCAAGGATTGGCGAGAATCTTGAGTCTGCTTCTCTTAATCTGGAATACGTAGTCTTGTAAGTTACAAACTCCTGCACTTTAATATATTATAATTGAAGTACCTCAAACTGTGTTATAATTGCAATGTCGTGAGACGATGTGGGCATAAGTAATGAAAAGTATTTATTGATGAAATATCGACGAATAAGCTATTTTTCATTAGATTTTTGGAATATCCACCTTTTTAATAATGATGCATCTGTTGAGTCTCTATTGCTATAAAAATGCTATACTTTCGGATATTAGTTTCAAATGTATAGTAGCAATTGATCTCTGTGAACAATTAAAGTTAAGTAGAAAACAAATATAAAATAATATGAAATCATTATATTGTAGTTGAAATATTACTTGTAAGCACTATTTTAATCTTATTTATAGTTGATATGGAGATTTCTTTTGTTGTAAGAAGTTTTTAATGAATAAAGCAATATTTTGCAAAATTAAACAATGCAGCAGTTAATTGTTGCTCCACTCTTTTCCTATAAAAAAATTGAATTATCTACTTTGGTTTTGCAGAAAATTAAGGTACAATGTTGTTTTTCTTCAGTAGAAAGCTTTATTATAATGCATCTAACTAGAAATTACATATGTTTTTTGATTAATTGGAAAAATTATTTATATATAGTAGACTAGAATTCAAATATTACATACGGCATTAATACTTTAGAATGAAACGCTTCAACATGTTATATTTTTTCTTTTTTATAACATTGCGCGCTAACGTATTCTACATGTTAAAAAAAATACTGAAGTAGGTACTTATTAATACCTATTCTTTCTTGCACTTCTCGCGAATGCAAACTAATATTCAGCGAAGATTTATCTGATGACACGAAGAATTATAGTATACATTAAATGTGAAAACAAAATTAAAACACTTGAGACCTATGCGCAGCACAGAAACTATATATGGGTAATTCTTGGCTATTTCGATTGACTTGTAACCCTTAGGTTACGGATTTTTTTTTAATTTGGCACAATTGTTGTATACATAAAAGTGAGATTTTTCCCAAATTTTGAAGACGATACATTAATTATATCAAAAGTTATGAACAATTAAAGAAAAATAATAAAAAATTTTCAAACGACTGTATTTTAAAAACTAATAAAGATATCGAAGTCGGATTTTTTTGAAAATACTTATAATGCCTTAAAATTTCGAAATAATTACAACAATAAACAATAAAAATTTTTTTTCGAAAGTTATTAACTTTTTGTTTAAACAATTGCTAATATCTCAAAAAGTATTTTTTTTTTTGAAAAATTCTTGCTCCTGCGTATTCCTGAGGATTTTTGCTATCGAAATCAATCATAAAATTCAAGGGCCCGACACATCGGAAAGTGTAGCCTTAATCAAAAGACGCCTCAGCGTAAGACCACGAAGACGTCCCGCTGCCATTGCGACGTACACCGAGGTATCTTCTTTTCACAAGTCAATCGAAGGGTCACAAGTCAATCGAAATAGCCAAGAATTATCCATATATACGATATGATATCTCTAACTCAACAAATATAAGACATAAAGTTAAATAAATAGAAAGAGTTTTTAGTTAGTTTATCTTACTACATCGTATAAAATTTGTAAGCTCTTAACAAATATATAAAATTATTATAGTAGGTGTTAAGCTTGTTAATATACTATAACGATTACTCATAACATAGCAACCTGTTTATCTTTCGCGGATTGTTAAGATGCCATTCCTAGTAATAATACTTACCTAATAGATAAATCTACAACGAGCAAGTAGGATTCGCTGGATTAGTCAGTATTTCTTTTCCTCCCCCGATACTTGGTGCATTTATGGCGAAACTTGCGAGTTCCATGAGCACCGGTCCCAGCATTGCCTTGGACCTGGTCCGCGCTCAGCTTGCTTCCTTTCCGTGCAGGTTTGCCAGCCTTGCCTTTGCGCACCAGCAGTCGCGGCGTCTTGCTTCCTTTTCTCTTGCCGGCAGCGGCGCGCGGCACTCCCGGGGCGTGCTTCCGTTTCTTCTTGCCGGATTGCCCTGCGCCGCGCGTAAAGTCAATGCCAGCCCATGTAGCGCTCGCCGTTTCGGCCTCTCACCTGGACCAGCGCTCATGCCGGCAATGATCGCGGCCGCGTCGGCGGTGCTCCTCGCCTTGGCTGCTGGATGCGGGCTGACGGTGACGCGGATGAAGGCGTCGTAGAGCACGTCGCCGCAGGACTCGCCGCCGCAGAACTCCTCGCCGCAGTCGCCGCAAATGCGCACGCTGCTCTGGATTATCCCGGCGCGGTTTTTCGCTCGGCGAATCGGGCTTACGAAGCTGCGTCGCTCGCGCGCCCGCGTCTTCAGCTGCAGCTTACCCATCTCCACCTGCGCGCGGCGTTCGATTTCGCGTTTACAATCTCGCTCGCCAGACGCCAGCCGCCAGCCGCCAGCCGCTCTTTTCGTTACCAATCGAGAGAACATTTCCTCGTCTTGTCGGAGCTTCGGCCGCAGCGGCGTCAGCATTCGCCAGTCTATCGGGACCTGCTGCAGCTCCTGGAGATTCAAGACTCTCATGTCGGGTGGTACCGGATCGCCGTAGCTCCACTCTCTCGATATCGCTCGCAGCTCTTTCCTCGTCGTCCGCCAGGAGAACTCCTTGATGCTGTCCCGGACTTTGACGTCGTCCTTCCTCACCTACGGACAAAGTCACGAAAATGCGCACAGTGGCGGCAGTTGCACGATCGCAAGGCGAACAACGCTGTCTACTTTGTCGGGCTTGATTTTAAAATCGGGCGAGCATTCGTAAATGGGCTTGAACTCCGCCTCGCTGTTACACGTAGCCTTGCTCAAGTCGGGAAGAAGGTTGGCGTCCTTTCGATCGTCCCGCAGCAAATCTTCCAGCTGGAAATTCGCCATTTGCCCGTGTTCGCGCGTATCAATGTTAAACTTGCAAGCAAGAACGTCCGTTTGACTCGCTACTCTTGTTATGCATAATTTTTGCTTTGTTAGAAAAACGACTATTTTACAAAATACATTCTCAACGTTCACGCAAGACGATATATCTACACGAAGCACTTGGTTATCATATCCGAAGCGATGTGCACTAATTGTCGAGTGTTTTTTGCACTTGTCTATGGAGAAAGCCTTGTTCTCTTTAGTCCGGAGAGCGGATTCTCCGGTGGCAGTGACGTTGGCCTGCGCGCTGTCAATAAATTTCGGTGATGGGCGAGATGGGACATTCTTGAAGATCCCATTCTCTTTTCTTCATTATGAGACCCTGGAAACCAACCGAAGCAGAATTTTTATTATTTTTTAGTCTATTCTTATTAAGATTATTGAATTATTTCGTCGTGTTACAATAGACAGACTTTTTCAAATAAGCAAATTAATTGATTTTCCCCGATCACTTATCTTGGCTTTAAAAAAGTCAGTGTAATACGTATAGGTGTATGAAATGTGAAGGCAACGAGCAATAATTTTTACACATTTTTCAACATAGACATGCAAAAATAGAATCGGAAAGAATTACATTCGATGCACAGCAGCTTTATCTAGTATACTAATAATAAAATTATTCGTTCGATAAGACAGAGTGAGAGAAGAAAGAAAAGCAAGTGCGAAATATCCATTGAATAAGTAACTACGACATTGAGGTCACTGACATTCCTCAACGATGAGAGGTGAGACAAAATGTCATTTCCACACCAGACGTCCTTGACATTGTCACGCCTCTCGATGCTCACACGACCATTTTTATCCGTGTGTACCGGTACCAGCGAGTTAAGGCTATCCATTGACAAATCAGCATCGTAGTTGTCGTGTTGCTTATTGGCTTTGCGTCTTGCCGAATTGCGCGGCTTTGCCTTGGCGACGCCGTGCTTATTGCGACGACTTGGCTCTGGAGAGTGCCGGAAATCGCTGGAATCATCGAAATTTCATGTCCAAATTTTTTACAACTTTTACGGAACCCAATGAGTTTTATATTTCCCCGTATAATAATGTTGAAAATTTTCATGAAAAAATATAAGCGTTAGTTACTCTCCTCAAAAAAATCGTCATAAGATGTCATTGAAAGATGTGTGCTACCTGCACATATTTTGTCATATTTGGCAATAAATAACGTTGTAGGGCCTTTTGCTCGTGGCAGGGTTGCTATAAAGCCTGCAAATCATGAAATTATTCTGGACTTCCTTTAATTTATGACTGGAAAACGACCAACGTCTCAGGACCGTTTTTCTCGTTCAGCATCGTCAAAGACGGCTTCGTTCAATTGAAAAAGCGTATCATCAGCTCAATTAACTCGCAATTTTGAAAGTTACAGATGGATCAAAGCGATTAATAGTAAGGTTTCTAATAGTCTTTTTCACGAACCAAGAAGTATTTTTGATTGTTTATAAAAAATTATAATCTTGAAATTTATGAATTGAGTAATTTGAATTGGCAAAAGTCTGTTATAAATTTTTGTAAATACTACATTGTTTACCAGCGTCTTAATAATGCATGCATCAAATTGGAAGTCTTCTTATTGATAAATAAAAGTTATAGACGCCGAGGTATCGACGTTTAAGCACGTTTTTGTTAATAACTTCCGTAAAAACACCGTTACCTATTCAGTGGCTTCGATTTTTAAAGAAGCGTTTTACGTCAATTTTAGTTAGCAAATAATAAAAATCGTCCCTTCTGTATTTCTCCATGAAGAGCCAATTTCTTGAATTTGATTGAGAAAAACCACATGTGCGCCGTTCCACTAAATTGCTTCTTGATACATGTCAAGCAGCGTGGTATTTAAAAAAAATTGATTTTTCTAAAATTAATAACAGATCTGTGACAATTCAAATTACTTATTTCATAAATGTCGAGATATAATTTTTTATAAACAATCAAAAATACTTATCGGTTCATCGAAAAGATTATTAGAAACCTTATGCTTAAAGAACTATTCCCGAATTTTTTTGCGTTTGATAGAGCCCTTTTTGACAACCGGTAAGCAAGAGAAGTAAAAGAACGTCCTTAATTACGTCTATTGCAATTAGTTGATGTTCTCTAGGTTTTCCGTTTTGTACATCCCAGTTATTGGTGCGCAGCCAAATAATGTTTATCATACCGTCGGAGGAATTATGAAAGTATTTCTATAATTACAATATTGATACGCGATTTGGAAGATTAGCTGCGAGGCGATTGAGATATACACGCCAATCTGTTCGTCCCGAACAAAGCCCTACGTGTACTTTATTATGCAGTGACCACGCGCAAATTTTTGAAGGTAGGATTCACAAATCTTTGCAGATTTTAGCGGGTTTTAACAGGTTTACTGTAAGTAAACCTGTTAAATTTGTTTTTGCATTGTAATTGTTCTCCGTGTGACGCGACAATCCGTTTTCCCTCGATTCTCCATAGCTCGTAGATTCCAGATTATGACGATCAGTTTATCAAAGGTAGGTTTCGGATTTTCTTGAAACTTGGTCTAAGTGTTGCCTATATGGTAGTTTACTTTAGTATGAATTATTATAATGATCTAATAATCCATACTGAAGTAAACTACCATATGAGCAACATTTAGTCCAAGTTTCAAGAAAATCCGAAACCTACCCCTGATAAACTGATCGTCATAATCTAGAATGTGCCAGTTATAGCTAAGACCTTGTTTCGAGCACTCAAAGTGCCAAATAATAAATCTTAGGATCATTTTACTCAAAGCAGGTCGAATTCCATACGAGCATTTGTCGTTGTGCGCCTAATCGCCAATTAATAGCTCGCCATGAACAGACGTCTGAGTCGAGTTTGCCTCTCTTCTGAACCAGGAAGTATGGGAAATCGGGCATAGCTGAGTCTATATAATTGAGGGTTGAGAGCCGACGAAGAACATTCTTGCTAGAGCTATAGGCGAGTAAACACCTCGGTATTCATCCCGCTTCGCTATCTCTATACTCTGCCGTGTCAAAGTCGTACGAGCATTCAACCCGCTAACGAATATATAACGAATCAAAAGAAAGCAGTCATCGTTAATGAAGAGCAGGTGTTGAAAAATGGATTTGAACGAGGTAAGTGGTAGTTGTACGATAAACGACGCCGACACCTGCGAACTCGGGCACATTCCCATTACATGTCAAATCTATATAGACCGTGGAGACTACCTCCATACGGTACGGGCCCTCGGTGTCGACTCGATCTGCCAAAAGTCGCGTCCAATCTAAATTTATTGTCTTGTCCGGCGCGTCCACGGGCAGGCGTTAGCAATCGTTAAAATTACACCGAACGCATCGAATAACAGTTAAGAGTAGTCCAAACCTGGATCCTTCGTCGCTAGTCTCCACGCCTTGTCGCCTCAACCGCAGCCTCCTCTGGTAGTGCGGATCCTTCTCGCTCTGGGTCCGATAGCGAGTGCCTGGACTAAACACATTTCCGATCACTAAAAGACACGTGGTGTCGGCGCTTGCCTTGGACCAGCCGCGCGCCTCCCTCGAGCGGCTCGTCTATCGGCTCGGACCCGTTTCGACTTTACCGATTTGCATTCCAACGGGGCCGCGATTCGATGCTGGTCCGTGCTTGGCGCCTGTTGCCACGCTTCGAGGATTTCGTCGACGACTCCTCGACCGGTCCCGTGCTCGTCGTCGATCTGCAACCAACGCCAGAGGCACCCGCGCGTCAATCAACTTAAATTCGCGCCTTTTGCTGCCTCGTGCGAAATACTTGAATAGCATTAATTATTGCCGTATGCGTTTTCCAGATAGATCCACCACTGGAGGATTTTGGTGAAATCGAGCAACAGGTGGCCTGCTCAAAATGGACGGTTCACAACGTCAAATCGATCGTTTCGAAACGGACGAAGGGGCGCGTAACGTCGCCAATTTTTTTCACCCACGACGGAAACATCAACAGATGGTGTTTCAAACTGATTGCAACTACGGTGAACGACTTGAGCATAAAACTGTTTCTCGTATCGTGCAATTACGACGAGGTGTTACTTCGTACCGGCCTGTTTCGCGTTTATTGCAATGACATTTCAATAGGATCAAAATCTGTGACAAAGCACACGTTCGCCGGTGAGGGATCGGAACTTTGCTTTATGACCGTTGACGACTTTCGCATGTTCAGCTCATACATCGAGATTTTGCAAGCGCAAGAATTGCCGGATTTGACGGTCGAGTGTCATATGACCGATTCAAGCTTGCCTGTTACAGATATGTCCGTGTATTATCAATCACCTATAAGCATAGTAGGCGACTACGAATCATTATTTATGAATTCGAATCTCTCTGATGTAACATTTGTCGCTGGCAATCAGGAATTCCCGGCGCATAAAGCGATATTAAGTACTCGAAGTTCTGTATTCGCGGCTATGTTTCATCACGATATGAAGGAAAAGCACGCTGATACAGTAACTATCTCAGACATTGATTCTAAAGTTATAAAAGAATTGTTACGGTTCATTTACACCGGGAAAATTTACGATTTCGATGATGTGTGTCAAAATCTCTTAGTAGTCGCCGACATGTACAATATCGAGCCTCTGAAAAATGCTTGCTTGAACCACATGCTCAGATGCATTAATATGGAAAGTGCAATTGATAATCTTATATTTGCTGATCGATATGGAATAGCTCAGTTGCATATTGCCGCGTTAGACTGCGTTGCGAGAAACTCCAGAGAACTTATGAAAACGGAGAAATTCAAAAAATTGGTAGATATGCATCCTGAAATTTTGACAGAACTATTTAAAAAGCTTGCGGTACAGTAAGCAGATCTACATTATTCTAAATCTCTAATTACTTTTCTTGTATATAAATTCTTGTATTTCGCGTAACATACAAAATATGACTAGATTTATTCGTGTATAAATTCTTTATGTGATAAAAATAACTATATTTTTATAATAAAACTATTCTTTTACTTACTTTTCTACCTCCCTTTTATTATTATTAACTATCTCTTTACGACCTTTCAAATCCTTGATCTTGGTTTCATATACTTTCTCATCAAAGCCCTGCAAAAATTAAATTCATAATAAACTTATAATTTTGTTATTTATTATAACACTTGCAACGTTACATTTTAAACTTACTGAAGACAAAGACAAATTGTAAAGATAATTTTTTCGATACTCCGAGCGGAAAGTACGTACTTTCCGTAACCTCGGCCAAAAGCGTGCGTTCAAAAGGTAGATTCTTGTATCGCAATGTATTAATTCTATTTCTTTACCTGAGACTCAGTCTCGCCCTCGCAATCAGTCTGCGTAGCGCATTCACGACCACTTGGCAGCCTATACTTGCTCGGGGTGAGTAGTCTCGGTGAGTTGCGCGAGCCCGTAGAAAGAATCACAGGACTTCCATTGAAACCATTCAATAAAGCACTCAAAGCGACACTTGCACTGTCGCTTCTTCTCGAATCGGCGCTTTCCAAACCGCTTCCCGACGACGGGCTGACAACGAGGTTGACTAGCTTCAACGGTGACTTGCCAAGTAATTCTGGGTTCTCGATTCGACCGCTCAGCACTATCGCCACTTCCTGGCTGATCGGTAGACGCAGGGCTTCCCTCGGGCTTCCACTGAATCGATTGCAATTACGGTTCGTTCGATTGGCGATGCTGGCGAATAAGCGCGTTTCGCTTCGCGATAACGACCATTTTCGCGAATACCGCAGTCGACTGTTGTACCTTTTATCAATTTCTACGCGTTAACGAGGTCGATCTACGTTACGACAAGTTCAAGGACGATCTGCCGTGATACGCAGAAAAACTTGCACACTCGCTGCACGGCAATGCATAAGCGATGCGAGGGCGCTAGGTCTCAAGATGATCTAGCAATTTTATTGAACTATTTATAAATGAGTCTATCACGCTTCGAATAAGAATGTACTCGTAGGAGTCAATTAATTGTCGTATAATCATCAAGAAACTCTTCGGAATAAGCGTTTTACTCTTATAAAATCCGAGGGGCGGCTTACGAAGCAGTTTACCATTCAATTGTCGTCGAGCGGATCAAACGTTTCGGCGAGCTAGCTTTCGATCAAATTGCAGAATCATCAAAACAACGAGACAAAATGAAAAGGAAAATGAGCGGTTTACCATGTATCTATGGTCTCGTGCTGATTGATAGCCTGTTTGGTATCTTTATCGATAACAGCTCTCAGCGAGTTGTCGCGTTTCGCTTCCGACGACTCGGCCTCCTCGTTGCCATTGTTGCCGTTTGTGCCGTCGTCATGCTGCCTGCGTCGCGACGTCTTCTCCTCTTTCGCTTTGCGTTCTGCTGCTTCGAGTATCTCCTGCATCGCCTTGCTTTTGCGTGCCTTCGCGGCCTCTTTCTCGCGCTGGCGACGCTGCTCCTCTTCTAGCCTGGCACGTTAATTTCTTGCTTTCAAATTGTTCGACAAACTGCTCTTCGTATTCACGTTCCTCGGACTGTACCTTTGCTTTTCAAGGCCCATCTCGCGCTGAATTCTTTCCTCCTCGGCGCGTTCGTCGCGTAATTTCTTTTCTTTTTCCTCCCTTCTTTTTTTCTCTCGCTCCTCGAGTTGCTGTTTGATCGCCGATTGCATCTCCAAGGCTTTTTGTCTTTTGATTTCACGCTCCTGAATAATTTCAGCGTCGACGGGACGACTGTGACCTCTCAAATACTTTTTATTTGTGTCGGAGCCAAGGGAACCCGTCGTTGAACTGTCTGGGCTCGTACTGTCGTGATTAATCACTAGTACCTAAAAACCGGATAATATTTGGTTGAACGTAGATTTATTGCTTAAAATTAACAAAATTGCGATTATCCCGTTGAAAGGAAGTACAATTCTTTTTCTGACGTCGTCCGATCGAAAAGCCAGCATTAGCGTCAATAGCATTAACATCAATCTACTATTCTCATTTATAAAAGATGCAAATTTTCACAAAAGATACTGATAATATTGAAAAAATATATATCTTTATCGCCGTCAACCTATAAATCAACTGAAAATCTCCATCATTAAATGAATACCTGAGAAGTATGATCCAATCTCGACAATCCTCGTTCAAGCCAAGAAGGAGGTGGCGGATCTCTCGACGTCTCCTGTCCCCAAACACTACCCCATCTCTGTCTGTTGAACTCTCCAGCTCGCAAGCTTGCCAGCTTTCTCGACGAGGGCAATGAATTCCCGTCTATGTAGTACGCATTTTGCCAGGTTCTTTCGCCCATCATCGAGTCTGGGTTGTTGCAATTCACTGCAACGAAATAACCAACTCCATCTCGGTGCGATATACATACGTAAGCGAGATGAACATCAGGAAGAAACCTACCGTGACAAGGTAACAGGAGAACTTGCTGCTGCGACGTCGGCTCAACGTTGTCACTGGCATAGCCGGAAGTTTCGCCCTCGCGCTCGTCATTCGCGCGTTGCCTCTGCGGCTGCTGCTGCTGCTGCTGCTGCGTCTTATCCTTGACTGTGCCGGATCGCCGATGCGAACACCTGTAGTTCGACCTCGACTGATGCTGCTGACCGTTGGAATCGCAATCCTGAAACGCGTATGTTACGGCTGAAATGCTCTTCGCGTACAGTGGCTACAATGAATTCATATTCATTCCTGCTGCTGCTATGCCTTCGCGATACGATTGGATTCCCGATGCAGATGACGGAGAATACGTTTAACCTAGTTCTCTTTTACTTTTTTCCTTCCGTTGAGATTTCGAGTGATTTGGGATAAGGGCATGCGAATGTCGCGAGGCACGCAAAGTTTCGAGAGATTAGTCCGCGCGCGTTGCAATGAATCATAACGAGCCACAGCCGCGCCGTTTAGTCGTCGACTTTTTCGTTGCGATTTTGAGTGGAGTGCGCTTGCTCGGCTAGTCCGAGTGCAATTCAGAGAAGTCACTCAGATAAGTGAATGCACTGGCGATGAGCTGTTCGAGATATTGCGTCGTGTCATCGCGGTCGCGCGAAGAGCTAATCGGTGACACTTGCTTACAACTCACGTTCTGTATCGACCAAATAAGAGGGCTTGCGCATTGCTGCGTCGCAACATCGCTCGTCCGAGCCGAATACGAAGATAATTCTTTATGGCCGGCGATAAAGACGTCAATCTTTGGGTGAATTTTCAGACCCACTTTATGGAACGAAGCGCAAGAGGCAGAGAAAGAGAAACTTGGCCGCGTGCGCACGTAAGAAAAGGTATAACATTGCTATCGGACAGATCAATGGCGTTCCACTTTGCGCTGGCTCTCTACGAGGGGCCGCATACGCGATCGTGTGCAGCCGCGCTCTTCGTGCGCCGACGACACAGTTCGGCGCACGCTGTCAGGTGGCTTTTTAATTTTGGAGTGTAGCGAATACGACCGACTTTCGTTAGATTGGGGAAACTTAATGCCTTGGTTCGCGAGTGGCTTGTGTCCGTGCCTTGTTGAAATCCCATCGACTCCATTGCCTCAGCTGGAAATGTCGATTTCGAACCGAGATTAAACACTCATAACTCGACGTTTTACCTATTATATAAAAAAAACTTTATCGGCGCCTGAAGGGATCGCGACTGAATCGTAGATACGCGCGTACATTTATTCTAAATTAAAAGCAATTCATTATATACACGTAATAACGAACATATTCGTTGACTGAAGTCTATTGTTCGTCAAAGTATATACCTACAAAATTTTCGAAAGCTTCTTTCAAGAACAAGTAAAGAGTTCGATGAGTCCTCGTACAGTTCCCCCACTTTCAAGCTTCCGCAATAGACTCGAATAACTCCTCTTTGCTCTCGACGAGCCAAACGTCTTTTTCGTAGGCTCGGCGAGCGGCTCCGTCGATCGACCAAGCCATCGCCAGGTGAGAAGAAAAAAGAAAAAGCCTCGCCTCGCCGTGGCGTGCCGAAAAACTTGTCGACGCGTAGCTATAGCTGCTAAACCGCGCGTACACACGCTCCCCGAGAGGTTGGTTTGGGTCAACGTACTTGCAAGCTGCCGATCGATTTGCCTCAGCGGTGGTTTACTTATGCGATTCGGCCGCCGCGTCTCTCTCTCTCCGGGGCGGTCGGGGGCACGAAGCGACATCGTTAGCCGGCTTTCTTCCCCTCTGCCTTTGTTCCGTGGCGTATCCACGATTGAACGTTGATTTACTATATGGGCTATCGTGTTTACCGACTGCATGAATTATCGAAAGGTACGTTGACTTCAACAGAGAGACTTTCCGGGTTAACGGTCTAAGCTCGCTACCATTGTAGTAATTTAGATGTGCGGAAGGTTTGTCCGACGCTTGAAGCTTTCGAGAGAGGGTGGCAAAATGATTCTCAGCTGTCTTTGAAATTTATATTGATTAATTCATCAATTAGAATATAGTTGGAAACTTGCATCGATATTTTGTATAATATTTTTTTGACTTTTTGACCATTTCGTTTCTTTTATGTCTCTGCATTACGTAAAATAAATCGACATTCTGTTTTTTTTTATTTTACATACAACTTTACTCATTTATTTCTGTCCATCATTTTCTCAATAAACTACCTTTATCATATATTTTTCTATCCTTACATTTGGGATTTTTCGAATAGAAGCATTAGATAATCCAAAATCTCGATCGAAGGGATTGCATTGTAGACCGCAAGTGTATCCAATACAGTGTACCCAAACAATTATTCGATTACAGTATTTGAATTATTGTTTGGTTTATCCTTGTATTTGAATTTTAATAAAATGTTATAATAACCATGTCTCATGATTATATCAATGAAGACTCGAAACCATAACAATAAATCATAAAAAGAAATAGATTTAGAGATAAAGGATGTTTGTTATTTACTTGCGAGAATTTCAAAGACTGATCTTGTCACTGACTCTATTGCAATTCCTTACATATTCGACTAATTGTTAATACAAGGGCGAACACAGTGCAATAACCGACTCTTCGACGAGTGATATAAACTCGCG
The DNA here is from genome assembly GCF_024137745.1 of Phymastichus coffea. NCBI lineage: Eukaryota > Metazoa > Arthropoda > Insecta > Hymenoptera > Eulophidae > Phymastichus > Phymastichus coffea. The sequence goes on from NW_026706839.1 coordinate 250,005, forward strand.
AATGTAACGTTGTCCTTGCTTAGATGATAATCATGTCGAGGTTCAAGTGTCTAAATCTACACCTGTGTTTTTATACCCGACTTGCAATTAACTTTTACTCTTCAATTCAATATTCTGATTTTACATTGTATAGACTGTAAGTAGCTCTAAAACTAATCGATTTCATACTGAAAATTAAGATCGAATTGGTTGTTTCTTAACTGGTTTGTAAGATAATGAAACTTATTCTGATTAAAGATCCAAAGTCCTAGTGCCTTCGAAATCCGATTGGAGTTTGTTTCTCGAACGCACTCTTGCATCTACTAGATTTTCCGAAAGAAAATTAACGTGATTCCGCGTACCTGGTATCGATAATCATCCTTGCCATAAATCGGCGGTAAACTGGGGCTTCGACGCCGAGACATATGCTCCAATTCCATCTGATCCTGCAGGCTAATCAAGCTGGCACTCGTGTAATCGAGATTACGCAGACTGGTGGTGCAAGCCCCACTGATGTCCGACGCCAGGCTTCGCAAACTCAACGTACTCGCGTAACGTGGGTGGCAATGCTTGTTGCCGTTCATCTCGGCCAGGGAGCTCCTCCTGTCGTTCGAGTACGCGCTGACGATGAATATCGAGACATTCGCGGGGTGCCCGATCGTTCGTGAGAAGAGGCGTACTTTAGGACTCACCCGATTGCCGTGCGGATGGTGCTACTGGTTTTGAGAGGGACGAGGTTGCCCACGAGCCTTGCCATCTCTTCTGTCGAGACAAACAGAAATAAGTTCGCCAACGTTAGCGATTTTAATTGTGCTGCTTGCCGCAAGCCGGCCGCAGATAATTGATTCCTCAGAAAATGTACCTTGCGTGATGTCGTATGCCGAAAACTCGGCATCCCCGCTTGGATTAATAAGCAGTGCGTGCGTATGTTTTTTTTTGTTTTTTTTTTTTCAAAGTGAAACATTGAGATTTTCTTGCTTTTCGAGCATAGAAATAGCGCGAAACGACTGAGCGATAAATCAAAGTAGCTTTACCGTATCCACCACACATAAAGTCGGCTTTACCTTTCTCCTTGGCCCACTGCATACGTTTCTGCTCGACAAGCGAGGTCCTTGCTGTCGTTGCCGCCATGGAGGCTGCGCGGCACTTTCGCGCCGGCAACTCGTACGCGACAACACGGCCATCTAATATCGTGCCCACCCCGCCCCCACCCCCTTCGAAGCAACGATTCCGTAGCTCGCTGCGACTGAGATTTTCGTTGGGTTTCCCCCTCGCATTATTATGGCAACTTTATGCTGAATGAGCAATTCTGAAAGAAGTTTCATCAATGTTTGGATGTTTTCATTGAATTAATTTGAGTGGTTCGGTAGGATTGACAAAGTCGAGCAATTTCAAGCGATCTGCTGCAAAATTAATATTTCGTAGTTGTCGTCAGTCGTGTACACACGTGAACACGCTTTTGCGAGGATAGTGCGTAAGTAAAGTTATTCGAAATGCGCTATACGAAGCTATCACAATGACAAAGGTTTTTCAAGTCGTTGAAAATTAAACACAGATTCAGCGTGAACGAGGATTTACGCGTTTTTATGTCTTTCGAATTCTAGTTGGACGCATTGTTTTAGTTGGCCTTTTACTGAGCGTCAAAAAATAAAGCATACGATTCTACTGAAACAAAGAAAAAGGAAGAAAGAGAGAACCAGTTGGTACTTACGGACACGATGATAATCAAACAACGTAAAATCAGTTTGCAGCACAAATTGTTAAACTAAATCGAAATATTGTGTCATTTACTAGAATTACGTAGCTGCTCTCGGCCTATAGTCCCTTCAACTAGGCTATAAGCAGTCCCGTTGCGTAATATTAAATTAGCCATCCATAATGCAGCCAAGATAAGTGATCAACCCTGAGTAAGCGAAAAAACAAAAATAGAAAGAAAAACTAAAAGAAGGAAGAGAGAGAAAGAAACCAAAGCATTATCCACTGTAAAGAACGGACGTGAGCTACCTGGCAGGACAGTCACCTGCAAAGGTCGAGGCTTGCACTTGCCGATGCGTCGACGATAAGGCACAGGCGTCAATATTTGCGCGGTCGGCGGCGGCTCGCGGCCGACTGGGATCGGTTGCGCACGCGACGCATGTGGAGAGCTTTAGCTATGGGCGCCCGCGTCGCACCACACTCGGTTGCCATGGCGACTATCGGGCGCCCGGTATCAAGCGGCACCACGGATCCCCAAGTTAAAATATCGATTACCCCTCGCAGGGATAATGACCTCTATTGCATGACTGCTGGTCACTTTGACGGTCATCCAGAGCTGTAGGCCTGAAATTCTTGCCTTTTCGTTTCTTAAATTTCAATGTAGCAGGTGGTGATTCGAGCATTCTATCGAAAGTCCTTTCCAGTAATAAATCTATTCCCTTTTCCAGTCAATTGATACTAATGTGTTTTAATTGATTGATCATAACGAAAAATCTTGGGTTCTGATGCGGTTAATGGAAGAAATTCGTTAAGTTAAAGATGAAATGCTCTTGTTGAAAAATCATGAAAGTAATCTAGATGCTAAAAAAGAGGCATCAAACAAGGCAAAACTATTATATTAGACTTACAAATATAAGAAAGATATTTTTAAAAATATTTTATGACGATAATTATATGCTCATCGCTATCGATACCTTCTGATACTGTGACTGATAAATGATAGTCAAGATACACCTATCGGTGCTAATAAAGGATAATGACCTCCCAGTCGTCCAAGTGTTGATCGCTCCACGTTATACACGCAGGTGTTATTGACCTTTAGCGACCTTTTGTATGCAGACCTGTAGGCTTCAAAGAAATTTTATCTTCCAATCGATACTCCCGTTCATTCTCCACACTGTCCTCAATAGTTTAATCCTGATGCAACGAATTATTCTAATGCTTCACTGAAAGAAACATCGCCACATAACAGGTGGAAGGTGACTTTTACCAATTTTCATGTTACAAGAACTTCTATTGCATCAAAAGGATGTATTGATACAAGACGACTTTTTTTAATATACCAGGACAGAAAGGGTTTCTTGTAGAAAGTAAATCTTTTAGTTAGTCTAAAAAACAATCTTCTTATATAATATGTGAAGATAAAATTCTTTTGCTATAAGGCGACTTTCTTCAGTGTGCAAAAAGAACTTTTCTCGATAAAGGATAAAAAGTGTTGAGAATAAAAAATTTGTGACATATTTTTATTGAAACTCTGGATTACGCGAATTTAAAAAAATCAATCCACACAGGAAAAAATGATCTCTTGTAACATGAAAATTTCAATTTTGAGTAAATCTTGTTATTTAGAAAAGAATTTTGCTTGGTCCAAAATTATTTGAATAATTTGTTAACACGTAAATTTTTATTGAACAACTCTATCACATTATAGATCACAAAAATATTAAATTTGATAGTCATTTTTATTTTTATTTAAATAACTTTTCTTTTTTCAACTTTCAAATAAATTCCACCCCGGGGGGTTTGCAATAATGACCTTCGATTATATTCAATTGGAATAGATGTTCTGTCACATTTGGAAAATTTATAATGTAATAGTAAATGATATATGGCCATTTTACTCTGAAGTATCCCAAGCCGCTTGCCTGAAATAAATATATGAAAGCAAAATAATTGTTGGGAACGTAGAAAGTAATGCCATAAAATTTAATTATAAGTAAGATCTTTGTAAATGCGAGGGACACGCGACGTGGAGCGGGCAACGACGACGAGTTGAGCACACTATAAACGACGGGAAAGCAGGTTGCGAACGTTGCGCGTTAAGAATACGTCCGTTCGGTTGGCGTCGGAAAGAACCCCATATACAAGCGACGCGTCGCGACGAAGGAAAACTAGAAGTAGCATACGTCCTACAGATGCACTTGAAAAGGACGATGCTCATAAGAAATTAAAAGGAAAATAGACCTCCATCGGTTTAAACTCGACGCTTCAAACGTGCACGAGCGCACAGGCGTTATTGTATAGCTGTGAAGCTCCTAGCTCCTAAAGAGTTAGACTCCAGGAGACTGTTAGACACCACCAGAAGTTTGTACACTTCTGGGTATTGTGGATCACCTAAGTACGGATAGAGTCAGCAAAGATGCTGCTCTTGGCCGGCAGGCTAAATGAAACGAGAGAGCGAGAGAGAGAGAGAGAGAGAGAGAGAGAGAGAGAGAGAGAGAAAGTGGAAAAATAGAAGGGTGGGGCTAACTGCGAGCGGAAAACAAGTCCCAATGGGGGTCACCCCGCAGCAGTGCGCCGCTAGTGCGAGCTGTTTTGACACCTACTTGTCGATAGTTAATCAATCCGTCTGCAGTTGGTAAGGCAATTAGCGCGATTTCCCGCTGTGTAAATAAAAACAAATACAAATAAAGTGTTTCAACTTATTCTTGCTCACCCTATCCTCATCAATTATACTCGACTTTATATTTTGCAATCGGCTATACTGTATGATTATCATTACCTATGCAAATTCTTGGTCCTTCACCGAATGCTAAATAAGCGTAAAAATTTTTCGGCTCCAAATTCTCTTTTTTGAATCGCAAAGGATCGAATTTTTCTGGATCATGATAAATGTTTGGATCACTGTGAAGGCCTGTAACTGAGATTATAATACCTGTGTCCTTTTCTATAGTGAAATCAGAATTGGGAATTTGATAATCGTTTATACAAATACGATTCAAAATCGGAACAGACGGATGTTTCCTCATTGTTTCTAAAATGAAAATTCATTAAATTATGATTAAAAAAAAAACAAAGTTCAAGGTGACCTGGTAATTTTTAACATTTACCAAGAAATACCATATCAAGATATTTTAATTGCATTAAATTTTCGTAATTCAAGTTACATGAGCTGTTTGATTGCTCCTTGATTTCATTGTATAGTTTTTCTTGTATTTCAGGATTCAAAGCAAGTTCGTAAAGGCAATGCGTAGCTACTGAAGAAGATGTCTCGAAGCCACCGATGAAAAAAACAAATGCTTGAGCTGCTGCTTCCACCATTTCTAATCTTCTTGCAATACTTTCTAATATTTTTAAATGTCATATAAGAGTATTTTATTGAAATCTTTATAGATCAGCAATACTCAAAAATACTTACCAGCACTTATACCACTAGAATGTGTCATTTCTTTATCGACTAATTGTTCATTATCCATAAGATCTATCAGAGAATTTAAAAAGTCTTTCCGTTTAATGTTTTCTCTTCTTCTTTTATCAACCATATCTTGAAATAATTTTATGAAATATTTTGACACTTCGGGATTTGTAAAAGGTTGTCTAAAAGCGTACAATACTTTGGGTGCAAAAAAACCTATGGCACCACGTACTATACTATTTTCAATTGATAAATTGCCATAATGACGGAATTGATTATTAGGATATTTTAAGCATTTACTGTCGACTCCAAAAGCAAGACTGAAAATTGCATCAGTCGTATATCTGTGAATTAAAGTTTGCTATAGATTTTGTCAATACATTACACGACGCATTGTAGTCATATATAATATACAATCTTGTATTATATTGTTTATATTTAATATATCTTGATGATTAATAACTACCTTGAAACTAGATCTTTCATTTCAAGAATATCAGTATTTATCAAATCATCGTTGACTACCCTGATCATATCACTGGTAATGTCATTCAATATATAAAACATTTGTTTAAGTTTTCCTGCTGAAAATGTGGGAGACAATTTCGCTCTAAGGGTTCTCCATCTGTCACCATACAAGAGAAAAAGATGTCCGCTTAGAGGATCGACTTGAGGATTGCAATAGAGTCCACGATCGCAAAAACTCGCAAAATCTTTTACTAATATATTTTTTATAAGTTCAGGATCATTAATCATCAAAACAGGGTTGTGGAACACATAGACTCCATGGAAAGGAAATTTTTTTAATTTTTCGTAACTTCTTTTAAATACGTCACCTGTAAATATATGATAATTATTCCTTCTTAAGAAATAATAAATGCATTTCTAAGTAAACAAAAAAACAATGTTTCACTATCGTTAATACTTGGTTTTACAAAAAATATACTGCAATAATTGTAATATAAAAACCTGCGATTAAAGTTTTTGATTTGAATAGCGCGCTTTTTTATCCAGCAGTTCATTGGTTTACACGTAAAAATGCTTTTATTGATACCAATGTCAAATTAATTAAGAAAGCTCAGTTTCTTCTTATTATCATATTGATTGATAATCATATTTTCAATGTATGTAATGATTATTACTTACCCACAGTAATTTTTTGCATTAAAAAATCTCTGCCAAAAATACCAGTGAGTATTGAAAAATCATCACAAGGTATCCTACGTTTTTGCCAGTATGAATAAACAACTAACTTAAAATACAAATAGGTAAGAAAAAGAATTAAAGTTATGCAAAACGCTTTAGAGTTAAAAACCTCCATCAACTCTAACATTTTATTCACGACTGTTCTATATAAACTTGTTTATCAATTGCATCTGAGAGTATGTACTTGTTGACAATTAGTTTGGAGTTTTAGCGGAAATTTCGTTTTTTAAAATTTAAGCTTATATAAATATATTATTAATAAAATTTACAGTACTTTTTGTAAACAACTTTTCGTATTAATTTAACCTCGAACTAGAAAATAATTTTATAAGTATTACTATACAGTATACATTTGCAGGTTGCACTGTGCAATGCAGCAACTCTAGTTACGATTCAATGATACCGCTACGCCGCTCTGGTAGCCAGAAAAGGAAGCTGTGAACCGACTGACGTTTTAAAAATTAACATGCGAAAAGATACAAATACATTCAAAAACATACATTTCTGAATTTTGCGATATTGCAGGAAAAGTACCGGATAGAGAAATAAAAATATATTTATGATAATTTAGTATTTGATTCAAAATTTATTGAAAAATTTCCAAGTGATGAGTGGTGTAGGAGTTAGGGTGAATTTTATTTCTCAAGATAGCCAACAAGGATAAATAATGCCATCGTAGTGGTTATTACGAGTATTTATTTTTACCTGCTTCATACGAACTTTGAATGTAATCGGTTGAAAAAATTAACATCTATTTGATTATTTTTAATTTGAACGTTTAAACCATAATAATTATAGCTATAAGTTGATCAATATTACAAAAAGATTTGTTTATATATTTTCATAACAAACATATAAAAGTAAAATAGCCTTTGACTTTACTATATTTACTATATTTCCCTTTTCTGAATACCAAAATAATGTAGCGGTATCGTTGAATTGCGATTATTAGCTGACAAATTATGATTCTACGATGGTAATCAGAGATACGTATATATTGTTCAAAAAATTATTCGATTTAAAATAACGTGATATCATTGGGTTGTTGAACCTCCGAATCACAAACTATTTTTTAATTTGAGTAATAACTACGACAAATCGTGAATTGTGATTTATGAAGAACGAAAATTGAAAACAATCTGATTATTTAATTGTTTTATTTAATAATTAAACTTGAATGATCACAGAAGATCATTTAAGATATTGCTATTTTGCTCCCAGGTACAAAGCGCTTTGATCATTATTACAAACAACTCGGAATTCTATTACATTCTTATAGAAAATGAAAGATATATTTTACATGTTGTTTGTTACTCCCACGTGTATTGGTAATCTACTTCGCTCTCCGTTCCATTCGCAAGTAAACACCGCCATGAGGAGATTGAGTAAATGATCGTTTTGAATATTGTATAGGAATCGGAGTTTTTTCACATGTAAAAAACTTATAATTTGAAAGTAAAGCTATGAGTGCTATTTTAGACTGAAGAATTCCGAAACGAGCTCCTAAAATGTGAACATAGAGGTTAACGACAACAATCTTCTTTGTTAAATACGATTATTATGAAGGAACAAATTACCAATGCAAATCCTAGGCCCATCTCCAAAAGGCAGGTACACGTAAGGAGATCTAGTCGCGACGTTTTCCTTCGAAAATCGAGTTGGATCGAACTTTTCTGGATTTGGAAATATATCCGGATCGCTTTGCAGTCCAGTGACAGAAATCATAACTCCAGTACCTTTTCTTATTGTAAAGTTAGAGTCCGGAATTTTCCAATCTTCGAGGCAACTGCGATTCAAAAAGGGTACTGATGGATGCTTTCTTAATGTTTCTAAAACAATTTTGATATTTTTTACGTTAATTTACAACTCTTTTACTTACGTAAGTTAATATAGTTTACCATTGAATGTCATATGCAAGTAATCGAGCTCATTCATAACTCGATCGTAGGTCAGCTCTCCTTTAGCAAAAAATTCATCGATTTCTAAATGCACTTTGTCTTGAATATCTGGGTTCAAAGCTAATTCATACAACAGATAGGTAATCGTAGAAGAAGTTGTTTCAAATCCAGCAACAAAGAAAACAAATGCTTGCGCTTGTGCTTGCACCATAGTAATCTTGTCGCCATCTGATGATTTACCAGTAGTTTCATTCAATTTTTCATCCTCATCTAACTTACCCTTGTCCATTAATTGCATTAATAAATCAAAAAAATCCTTCCTCACGATATTATTTTGTCGTCTATATTTAACCATGTCTTGAAAAGTCGTCGTAAAAAAGTGTATAACTTGCTTCCTGATTAAAGGGATTTGAAGAATATCTAAGACGATTGGTGCGAACGCACCAAGAGCATTCCTGATCGGATTTTGATCGAATACCATTGCTCCATAACGTTTAAACTCGTTATCCGGATCCTCTAAACTTTTACAATTAAATCCGAATGCTATCGAGGAAATACTATCTGTTGTGTATCTATATTTTTAAACAGACTTTAATGTTTATAAATGATTTAATGAAAACGAAGAATCAAATGTAAGTTTTACTTATAATGAAAAACAATTGCTCTTTTTAAATTCAAAAATTCATTCTGCAATGTAAATTTATACATAAATTACCTTCCAATCAAATCTTTGAATTCAATGATGTTTTCTTTAGTTATTGTTTGGTCGCATACTTTGATCAACTCATCGCCAATTTCTTTGATCAGAGGAAACATTTGTTTCAATTTGCCAGATGTAAATGTAACAGTCAACTTTGCTCTTAGTTTTCTCCATTTTTCACCTGGTAGTAAAAATAGATGACCCGATAGCGGATCCACTTTCTCGTTATAGTACATGCCTCGATCGCGAAATTTGTTGAAGTCCTTTATCAAAACATGACGAATGAGTTCAGGATCGTTGATGAGTAATAAAGGCTGGTGGAAGATGTAAATACCGTGGTAACGAAATTTCTTGAATTTGTCATAACTCTCTTTCACGAAATTTCCTGTGTTAATGCAAACATTTACTCTTAAAGCGTGCAACGAAGTTCAGCACCTCTTATCAAATATTTTTTTTATAATGTTATATGTGTAATATGTTGCGATACGCAAAACGTAATTAGCGCATTATTGTACGTCGTTTGATATTACGGCTAAATTAAAATCAGCACTTACGATTCATCTATCAGTCATTTAAGTACTCTTTTAAGATATGATATAAAGTTATAATTATTTAAAAAAATCATGTGTTGAAAGCGGACAACTGTTACAATGAAAATATAATTAATAAATTAGCAATAATTGAAAGTAAAATTCTTACCTAAAGACTTTTTTCCCAGAACTACGGGTAAAGCATTGCCGAACGGTAACTGTGGTGGATCGTGTGGTATTCCATGTCTTTTCCAATATGTGAAGATAACAAACTTTACATATCCATAAAGCGTAACTAGAATTGCACTAATCCAGAAATATTTCGAAAAAAGTAACGGCTCTAGTAATTGAAGCATGTTAACAATTTGAAAGGTAATCTCAATTTCTAAGTTAAGTTTATTGCAATTTTGACATAGTTGAAAAATGCGTGCGGTATATTCTAACTTGATGGTATACCAACACTCGCATTCAAGGAAACTAACATTCAGTCTAGTCGTGTATTAATACTAGATTCAAATAGTTATGTCATCGTTCGAAAAAGACATGTAATTTATGAACTAACGTACTAGACTGTTATTAGTGAGGTATATAGCGCTCAAACGTAAAGCAAATCGAGCTTTGCGTCTTCAGAGTATAAAATTTCCATGTAATATGAGAATTCGTAAAACACTAAGGCTTTTTAACTTTGTTATTGAAATGTAAGCGCAAAATAATGATGAGTGAATATTTATTCCGCATTGCTCGTTCGATAAAAATACAAGATTGATATTATTGTATCTAATCTCTTATTCTTGAAGACTTATTATATTCAATGAAAACTTCACTTTATTTTTAACCAATAATTATCATTAGAACAAACACATCATTCTAGTATCATAAATTACAGGAATTTTAATGAATTGTTTTACTTTGAAAACATCGTAGAAGTTTTTGCCTCACCTATCACGGTCATATTTAAAATTTTTCTATTTTGCAAGAGATATCCTCATGCTTTCAATTAACTCTACTATATTTACATCTAATAAAAACTTATTTCGAAATATACAATTTTGGCAATCATATTCTAAAACACCTTTTTTTTTATTTAAGCAATTTCAATCCTATATAAGGATTAGTTTGCTACTAAAACACTTTTCATTTAAAAACTATTTTGCGTGTATAAAAGTATGTATAGATATGACAGTACAAACAATACTTTAAAATTTAGAAATACATATGTAAAGGAAGATACTTTAATTTTTTGAACAAGGATTCTTTAAAAAAATAAATAAAATATGTATCTTTGTGAAACATCTAAAAATTTATGTTTATTGATTATATAAAAGTATTCCGAATGAATTTATTGAAATACCTATTGGGACATTGTTACAATCGCTGCATGTATCATCAGTATGACTTGCTGAATTCATATTTTAAAAACTGCTCGTTAAAGAAGCTTCGTGACAGTCAGCTGCGTGAGTGGTGGGGGGTAATTCCCCTCTCGTCGCGAGCGCCAATTTACCTCACACGTGATATTCCATGTTCTACGTTTCAATTGATTAGTTACGATTAGCAATAGTGATCTTAGCCTAAATTTTGGATTTGGATTCCGCAATAAATCCTTTACACGTGTGTAGGTTTTTTATAAAGTTCTATGCATTCTTTTTCTAAGTTTGCACTCCAAGTACGTCACTTTTGATGCCGTCTCTTCCATAAGACTCCGTGTAGAAGAGGTGAACTTCCTGACTGATTTTCTTTACAATTACGACGGTTATAAATATTGAAAAAATTCAGAGACCTTCCGACTATTCTAATCTGTCATAGTTTTTTATTTTATCGGGATCTATGCATTTTGGCATGATTCCAAACCCTCCTTATACTGTATTATGTTGATATGTAAAGTGCTTATAAATTATTACATGAAAATAGAAGAAAATCGATGATTTTCTTCTGCAAAAAAATATGTGAAATTTTATTATTATGTAAATGAATGTCATTTTAAACAAATCATAGATATTATTGTCTACACGATCGTCTTTTGTTTTTATCCATGTTCTACATCAATTTAGTTTCGTTTTTCAATTTTTAAAGTCATACCATCACGAGGAGACTGAACAATAGATATAGGTGAATAATAACTTGGTATGGGGGTTTCTTCACATACAGAAAATTTATAATTTGACAACAGATGAAATAGAGCCATTTTACTTTGAAGTATTCCTAAGCGTTTACCTACAAAGAAAAAGTTATTTAATTTCTAATACGAAAGCATTAAACTATTATATTGTTATAAAGGTTATTTCATTTACCAATGCAGATTCTTGGACCTTCACCGAATGGTATATAAGAATAAGGATGTCTAATTGCCATGTTTTCTTTGCTAAATCTTGTAGGATCGAAATTTTCGGGCTCAGGAAAAATATCTGGATTCATGTGCAATCCAGAAACTGAAATAATCAAACCCATGCCGCTCGGGATCGTATAGTTAGAATTCGGTATCTGATAATCATTGATACAGACACGATTTAAAAATGGCACAGATGGATGTTTTCTCATTGTTTCTAAATTTAGAGCAGAAATGATTATATAATTATTATTCGAAATTCTTAAATTAACACAATAGTACATTACGACACAAGTGCGGGAAAGTAGATTCTTGTCTCGTGTGGCGTTTACGCCCGAGCGAAGCGAGGGTGGAAAGGTACACGAGACGAGAAACTCTTTCCCGAACATGTGCCGTACCGTATTTTTTGATACAACGTGTGGAAAGTGCGATTTTCAACACACGTTTTTTGCCGAGCGTGCGGGAAAAACGCACTTTCCGCACGGAGTGTCGAAAAAAATATAGTTCTTTAAGGAACACAGACCATAGAAAACCATATCTAGATATTCCAGCTGTAATAAAGTTTCATATGTGAAGGTCTTGAAATTATTTTTCAATTCATCAATTTCCTTATGCACTTTTTCCTGTATTTGCGGGTTCAAAGCAAGTTCGTATAGACAATGCGTAGCTATTGAAGAAGATGTTTCAAACCCAGCAATAAAAAATACAAAAGCTTGTGCTGTTGCTTCCAATAGTTCTAGTCGCCTTGCAATTTTTTCTTTAAATGATACAAAAAATTTATAAATCTATAAAATATTCTATTATATAAAAAAAACTTTAATGTTACTTTTTATGGATTACCATTAAAATATGCAATTCAAACATTTACCTGCGCTTATGTCTTTGCTTGAATTTTCAATTTCCCTATCAACTATTTGTTCATTGTCCATAAGGTCTATCAAGGAATCTAAAAAGTCTCTTCTTTTAATTTTCTCTGACCTTCTTTTATCTACCATATCTTTAAACAGTTCTGTAAAGAACTTTATAACTTTAGGATCCGTAAATGGTTGTTTCAAAGCGTAAAGTATTTTAGGCGCAAAGAGTCCCAAATAACCACTTATTAAGTTAGTCTCAAGCGCCAAACTTCCGTAATGACGAAATACGCTGTCTGGATATTTTAAAGACTGACTATTTAATCCGAAGGCAAGACTAAAAATTGTATCAGTAGTATACCTATAAATTGAATAAAAAATAAATATAAACACTGTAGGAATTTGCTTATTGATAATATCATTATTACACAAGTTACAAAACCTTGCTATCAGATCTTTCATTTCAATAATATTTGTTTTCCTTAGATTTTCTTCTGTGACTAATATCATTTCATGTGCGATGTCATTTAAAAGGGGAAACATATGTTTTAGTTTTCCGGATGTGAAAGTGGGTGACATTTTAGCTCTCAACGTCCTCCACTTGTCACCGCTTAAGAAAAACAAGTGTCCAACCAGTGGATCGATTTCGGCATTATCATAAAGTCCTCGATCACAAAAATTTGCAAAATCTTTGACTAATACATGCCTAATTAGTTCAGGATCGTTAATCATAATATATGGACTATGAAACATGTACAATCCGTGGAAACTGTTTTTTTTTAACTTGTCATAGCTATTTTTCACTACATTACCTAAGTATAGAATAACAATAATGATGAGGCTTGAAAAAAATTATCGTCCATAAAACGTAAAATTAATTTTAGATATTCTGCTATATGTTAGTTTTACGAGTTGTTAGTAACGTTAGACAATTTCACACATCGATGAAGTTCTAAATTTTACTATATAAAGATTAAAGAATTTAGTATTTACAATTTTATTGAGGTAGCTCTGTACCGCAATATTGTAGAAGAAAGCAATTTAGTTATGATACAATAAATGTATAAATGTATTTAAGAAATCGATTATTGGAAAATAGTACTTTTAATGAATAGTTCAGAAATGATACCTTGAAGCATGACATGTAGGTCATTTAAAGATTTAATGAATGTGAAAAATGTAAGAATTGCTTATTATAACATGAGAATATGTTAATTTCAGGTGTTTTAGAAAATCACATAACTGTATAAGCATTTCATTTATGTCAAAGCAGTTAGAGCTATTTTAATATACAAAATGGAAAATAAAGTTAACTCACCCAAACTAATTCTCTTCATAAAAGAATCAATTCCAAAAATACCAAACGGTACTGTAAATTCATCTTGAGGTACGCCATGTCTTTGCCAATATGAAAAAGTTACTGTTTTCAAGTATATATACAATGAAATTAAAAAAGTAGTCATCCAAAATATTTTTGAATGTATTACACTTTCCAACAATTCAATCATTTCAATTATTGAATATTTTCTAACATAGATTTTTATATATCTGGTGTATTATATGCGGACTTAATTTTTAACTTCATGCAATGCAAGGATTCGTAAAATACTAAAGTTCTTTAAATTTGTTATTGCAATACAAGCGCAAAATAATGATAATTGATTTTCCCGCTTTGCTTGCACGATAAAAATGTAATATTGATATTGTATTATCTAATCTTTTCTGAATTCTTAAAGACTAATTATATATATATAATATATATATATATAATTAGTATAATTAGTCTTTAAGAATTCAGAAAAGATTAGATAATACAATATCAATATTACATTTTTATCGTGCAAGCAAAGCGGGAAAATCAATTATCATTATATATATATATATATATATATATATATATATATATATATATATATATATATAAACAAAGGTTTTGTTTTATTTTTAACAAAACATAGAACAACAAATTCATTCTATTGTCGTAAATTCTAGGAATATCATTGAAATGTTTTACTTTAAAAACACTGAAAACATTTTTGCTTCGTCTATCACGGTCATATTTAGTTGCATACTTTCAAATCATCGACTTTGCAGAATAATTATTTAATAAAACGCAAAGCTAAATTTGTATCTTTATACTTGTAATTAACTCTACCATATTTACATTTCATGAAAAATTTATTTTTAAATATTCGATTCTTACGATTATATTCTAAAGCACTTTCCACTGAAAAACTATTCTTGTATAAACAATCACAATAGTCTTATATATAAACAATTACTTTGATATAAGAAAATAGATATGTATAAAAAAAACTTTAATTTTTCTGAATATGCTTAAAAAAACAAATATACCTTCGTAAAATATTTAGAAATTTACGTTCAATGATTATATAAATGTATTTTGAATGATGTTATTAAAATACATTGGAGCATTGTTACAACCGCTGCATATATCGTCACTGTGACTTGCATATTTCAGCTTAAAAACTGTCCGTTAAGCTGTGTCATGTTGATACGTAGAACTTGTACATTATCTTGAAAATAGTAGAAAAATTGATGATAGTAAAATCAGTTTGAGAAATTGTATTATTATGTAAATGCACGTAATTTGAAATAAATCGCAGTTGTTAATGTCTATTATGAGATAGCTTTTTGTTTTTACCCAAAGTACTCTACATAAATTTACTTTCTCTTTTCAACTTTTAAATACACGCCATCACGAGGTGTCTGAAGAATAGATTTAGATGAATAATAATTTGGTATGGGGGTTTTTTCACATATAGAAAATTTATAATTTGACAGCAGATGAAATAGAGCCATTTTACTTTGAAGTATTCCTAAACGTTTACCTACAAGAAAACGTTATTTATTTATAATATGAAATTATTAAGCTACTATTTTTATAAAGCTTAATTCATTTTACCAATGCAGATTCTTGGACCTTCACCAAATGGTAAATAAGAATAAGGATGCCTAGTTGTCATGTTTTCTTTGTTAAATCTTGTAGGATCAAACTTTCCAGGTTCAGGAAAAATATCTGGATCCATGTGCAATCCAGAAACTGAAATAATCAAACCCATGTCTTTCGGGATAGTATAGTTAGAATTCGGTATTTTGTAATCATTGATACAGACACGATTTAAAAATGGCACAGATGGATGTTTTCTCATTGTTTCTAAATTTAGAGCAGAAATAATTATATAAGTGTTATTAGAAATTCTTAAATTAAAACTGAAAATATATTTTTTTAGGGAATGCTAACCGAGGAAAATCATATCTAGATATTCCAGCTGCAATAAAGTTTCATATGTGAAGGACTTTGAATTATTTTGTATTTCATCAATTTCCTTGTGTACATTTTCCTGTATTTGCGGGTTCAACGCAAGTTCGTATAGACAATGCGTAGCTATTGAAGAAGATGTTTCAAATCCAGCAATAAAAAATACAAAAGCTTGTGCTGTTGCTTCCAATAGTTCTAGTCGTCTTGCAATTTTTTCTTTTAAATGATAACAACAAAATGAGGTTATTATTAACTGACAGTGTAATAACATATGAATTCTATAAAATATTCAATTATAAAAAAAAAACTTTAATGTTACTTTTTATGGATTACCATTAAAATATGCAATTCAAACATTTACCTGCGCTTATATCTTTGCTCGAATTTTCCATTTCCCTATCAACTATTTGTTCATTGTCCATAAGGTCTATCAAGGAATCTAAAAAGTCTCTTCTTTTAATTTTCTCTGACCTTCTTTTATCTACCATATCTTTAAACAGTTCTGTAAAGAACTTTATAACTTTAGGATCCGTAAATGGTTGTTTCAAAGCGTAAAGTATTTTAGGTGCAAAAAATCCCAAAGACCCACGTATTATGTTGGTTTCAATCGTTAAATCACCATAGTGGCGAAATTCACTGTCTGGATATTTTAGTGCCTGACTATTTAATCCGAAGGCAAGACTAAAAATTGTATCTGTAGTATATCTATAAATTGAATAAAAAATAAATATAAACACTGTAGGAATTTGGTTATTGATAATATCATTATTACACAAGTGACAAAACCTTGCTATCAGATCTTTCATTTCAATAATATTTGTTTTCCTTAGATTTTCTTCTGTGACTAATAACATTTCATGTGCGATGTCATTTAAAATGGGAAACATATGTTTTAGTTTTCCGGATGTGAAAGTCGGTGATAATTTAGCTCTCAACGTCCTCCACTTGTCACCGCTTAAAAAAAACAAGTGTCCAATCAGTGGATCGATTTCGGCATTATCATAAAGTCCTCGATCACAAAAATTTGCAAAATCTTTGACTAATATCTGCTTAATTAATTCCGGATCGTTGATCATCAAAACTCGTGTGTGAAATATGTATAATCCGTGAAAACGATTTTTTTTTAATTTTTCATAGCTACTTTTCACTACATTACCTAAAATATAAAATATTATATAAGATAAAAGTCTCGCTAATGTTAAAGATAGACCGAAGTATTGATGAAAATGCATAACTTTTTTCGGAACTGCTTTATTAAATGACATTATTTTGTATAAATAAATACTTTATGCACAAAAAATTATGTTTTGCATTTCGATCGTAAGATGGAATAGATGATTCAAAGAATGTCTATCAAAAGTCACGAATAAAATGGTGAATGTTTTATAATATAACAAGTGAATGAATAAATCAAAGGATAATTAATTAAATTTAACTTTGAATAGAAACTTCACTCTACTAAAATTCGGAAATCATGATAATAAGGCGCATCTACTATCTTAAATAATTACCCATCGTTGTTCTTTGCATGAAAAAATCATTGTTGAAAATACCAAAAGGTATTGTGAAACTATCATGAGGTATTCCATGTCTTTTCCAGTACGTAAAGACTATTATTTTGAAGTATAAGTATAGAATACACAACAAAGCAAATATCCAAAATATTTTGGAAGAAAATATACTTTCAACCGATTCAATCATTTTAAGAATACACTATTTTTATACCAAATTATAAAACACTTGTCGCAAGTATAATTTATCTTATATTATTCTAAAATAACTTTCAGGTCACATAGCAATATGAAATAACTTGCAGTATGCTCGGAATCGCGGAAGATGGAAAACTGAACAGTAAAGTACATCTTGCATTGAGACCAACTAATATTCACGGCTAACTACTTATGATTACTACATGCTGTCACGCGATACTACTTTATCTACACGTTTGCAAATGACTATTGCATATTTTTTCCGAAATTTTAAAATATGTTTATCACTATTGTTTAAAAATAAATCATATTTATAAATGATTATCCGCCAATGAAAAGAAGAGAATCGAGTGTGCCATATAATTTATAAGTTACTTTTAGTGACCTGTGACCTAGATTATATATAAAAGAATATTTTAGATTATAGAAATTTAGTAAAATGTTTCTACTAAAAAATAGAATATTCATTAAATAAGTATCTAAAAGATTAATTTAATGTATTTTTAACATTATTTACATTATTGGCATGATCTGATGGTCCAATTATAAAATGCAAATTTATTGAATTAAAAATACCGTCGAAATATCGCTATTTTGTAATTAGTATTAAGCATAAATTTGCTCTGTGACTGAAATTCCTTATTTATTTTAGAACCTTGACCATGCGAATTTTCCTCGCTATTTCATAACACCTACATCATTTTAACCACATGCGTTCATAAATACTAGCGATAAAAAAAATCCTATAAAAACCGAGTTGTTACTTAATGAAATATACTTCATGGTGTCATTAATGATAAAGACAAATATATAGTCAAGAATACAACGCAATATACGTATCTAAGTAAACAAACAGCATTGTCATCATGATGCACGTGTATCATAATGATAAGTCCTCGACACACACAAAACTATCTGCTGTTCGAGAATGATTTTTATCTAATTAAATATTAGTTTTCAGGAAAACAAAAAAGGGGAACAAAGTAATTTTTTTGTATATTATGTAAAATCAAGTATCTGAGAGTTTTAGATACTCTCTAGTGTTACTGAAAATATATTTCAAATATCAAATGTAAGGGTTTTAAATAAAAATGTTACTGCTAGTACTTTCGTGATTTTGTTTGTTAATGTATGATTATTTGGAAGTTGAAAAATAAAAATATATAATATTTTAATCTGATCCAGTATTTTTTATTGTAAACCTAACTTTGTATTATATATGTTAATTTCTTATACTATACAAGTCTTTTTCAATAAGTGTATATGTCGTAAATAGCAATATATTTACATATGCATCAATATTTTCATTGACGTTTTTATGAGCGTCAATTGATTAATTGACATGACTACGTTTTATCATCACTGATGGAATTTATAAGGAAAATTATCTATTTATTTTTTCTTGTACCTGTCGCCTCAGATAATTAATTATACTTACTCATGCAACGTAGGTCAAACATAATGTTTATATTATATAAAAGACGATGTTAATCATTGTCTCCAATCTTGTAAAATTAAGAAAACAAGCTCTCGTAAAATTCCAAACAAATATTCCGAAACTTATACTTTTTATAGAAACAAAATTTTCCAATTAATCAAGAAGTAATTTATTCAGTAACCTTAATTTATAGATAGTCTAATTTAATCTTCATCTTATGTTAAAACAAGTAATATGACAAATAGTATATATTTATTCTTTTATCAAACAATGTATTTATTCATAACTCCTACACCTGTTTTTTTTTATTCACAGAGAAAAACTTCTTTTAGAATTTTGTGTGAGAAGTAATAATAATAATAATAATAATAATTGACGGAAATATTAGTTTTATCACAAATATTCACCAATTTGTTATCATGTCGTAGCATGCTTCGTTTACATTTTTCCGAATTATTTTTTTAATGTATAAGTTCTTGAATTCTATCTGCAAATATAGAATCGTAGCATTGAAATTTATCCAGCTGTTTCATTTCATGGACTTTCACAAGATCGTCATCAAAATATTGCAAAAATTCGACATGCCATTGCAAATAATCTTTTGGTGATTTTCAAACTTTATCGTCTCCAATGATGAATAACTTGTACGAACGTACGCGAATACCGTATGGTATTTATTGGCGTTACTTTACAAATGGAAAATTCCAAATTGCGTAATAGTGTCATCAATTCAAGTTTCCTTCGCATTAAAAGTGGCTACTCTTTGTGCTAAATGAAAAATTTTCAAATTTATTAACATAGAGCATTTTCGAAAATTTCTTAACTTTCAAAATTCCAATAAATTACCAATGCGTATTCAAGGTCCTTCACCAAATGTTAAAAAGCGGTAAAGATCTCTGTTAGCGCGACTTTCCTTTGAAAAACGTAGGGAATCGAATTTTTCTAGATCAAGATAAATGTCTGAATTATTCCAAATATAGAAATAAAGAGTCTTATTCGGTTTGAAATCACACGGTTTTCAACACGCCGTGCGGAAAATATATGACTTCGTCATGCTCTCAGCGAAACACGTGCGCTTTTAGATTCGTGCCTTCCACTTGTTCTTTTGCTATAAAGAATACAAATACTTAGGTAACAAACTCCAATATATTTAATTTATCCTTATTAATATCTAGAAAAATCTAACAAAAACTATTTAAAACTTATTGCAATAATTGACATAATTAATGTGTCTTACTTTTTACATGGCAGGTACTCTCATAATCTGTAAGTTTCGCTATAATATTATGAAATGATTTCTCACAACTTTTTCTGCAACTCGATAATCGACAATGATAATTTCGAAAAATGTATTGAAAAACTGGTTGACGTCATTCCTGAATATTGATACGCGAAAGTAATTCATAATTTTCGAGTTAAATATGCTGATATCACAGCTGTATATTTTCACATGTGTACACGCCTAATTTTGAAAAATCTTCGTTAGAAACAACTACAAATAAAAACGAAAGCTATTGTTGATATGCAATTGTGGCGGCCCAGTCGGCAGCAGTCGTTCTGATTCAGCGCTAGGCGGCGGCACCTCTCACCGTTCTCTTCATCAGCGCACTACGGTTGATATCAAATGATTAATGATGAATTCCAGAGAATTTACGCTAAATAGAATGCTTATCTCATATGTTCACTGATTCGACGTATGCAGCATTTATTATTTTTTTATGGCATCTTTTTATGGAAATGTTCTTTAAGCGATATATGTGAATCGTCGTGTTATTGAAAAGTCATTGATTTTTAACAATATTTGTTTCTTGGTAATAAGTCCTTCTAAGGGTCAGAAAACAAAATAAAAAAGTCAATTCGATAATAGCATATATGTTGTAATACGCGTAACTTAAGCAATCCATTATGGCAATAAGCTGTGACATTACAATTGCGCTCAAAGACCGAATCTTTATAATTTTGTTCCCTCGTACAATTTCAAAGAATATGTTATTCTAATTTTTTTAAATATCAACTAACTGGTATATTTGAGATAAAGCTTGCAAACTAGTTGCTATGTTAGAAATCCTTTCATTTTACAGATTTATATGAAAATTGCATATGCAAAAACAAAAATTGAAACAATATACTATCATCACCTGTATATTTATGACCATCTATTAATGAGAAAAGGTTTTTCTAGATTTTGTCGATCCAACCAAGATACCGAGGATTGAAAGATTCTTTTTCATATTTATGTTCATTCAAGCCATAACTTAATGATTAAACACACGAGAACAAGTTTTCTTGATAATTTTCCTAAAAATGGCTATCTAGCAGGTTTCGGATAAAAAGCACATGTTGAAAAATTGATTTTTGTCCATCGTTCAAAGAATAAATGAGAGGCCTATTTTAAACAGATAATACGTTTATAAATGTTAAATGTGACATGGACTGAACTTTTTCAAGGGACAGTTAAAACTTATTATCGGAATTAAGTGATTTATGTTTGGTGTATAGAATTTAGCCACCAAATTTATGAAAAAGTTTTATTCAAATACAAAAGGTTCCTCCCTCAATCACCCTTACATATTTTTTTGATAAAACTCACATTTTTTTTACTCAAAATTAAGCTTTACAACTATGATTCAAAGGATCTGTGTGTGTGTGTGTGTGTGTGTGTGTGTGTGTGTGTGCGTGTGTGTGTGTGTGTGTGTGTGCGTGTGTGTGTGTGCGCGCGCGCGCACATCATTCGGGATATGTTATTTTCATTTATTACCTAACGTGTAATCTCGAAATATACATAAATATACGTACTTGCAAAAAAAATATTTAAATAATAGCAAAAGTCAAATAATTATCTTCTGGTTACTCTTAAATATAATTTATCGTCTGTCACTAACAAAAATGTACGGTTACTGTATTGCAAAGGTATCGGTGTATCTTCACAAATAGAAAAATTGAATTTATGTAGCAATACTGCGAGTCCAAGTTTTCCTTGCATAAAAGCTATTCTTTTTGCTAAAAAACCAATTTTTTTAATAAATAAAGTATTGGTGGAAATTAATACACTTTCATAGTATAAATAAGTTACCAATGCATATTCGAGGTCCTTCGCCGAATGGTAAAAAGTAGTAAGAACTCCTGTCAGTACAATTTTCCTTCGAAAAACGTAAAGGATCAAATCGTTCTGGATCAGGAAAGATATCTGGATCATTTTGTAATCCCGATACTGAAATTGCGAGTCTCATTCCTTTTGGTACGATAATATTCGAATTAGGAATCTGATAATCTTTCGTACACAGTCGATTTATAAAGGGTACTGGGGGGTGTTTACGCAATGTCTCTGTAATCATGAATTGTAAAGTTGTAATTATCTATTCTAGGTAACTTGATTTTAATAATTCACCAGAAAACACCATGTCAAGGTATTTCATGCTCATAATATTTTCGTAATTAAAACCACTCGGACTGTTCGCAGCTTCGTCAATTTCTTTTTGTAGTTTCGTTTGGATTTCTGGAAACTTTGCTAACTCGTGTAAACAGTATGTGAGAGTGGTAGATGTGGTTTCAAAACCTGCTATAAAGAATACAAATACTTGAGCCGCGGCTTCCACCATATTTAATTTATCGCCATTGATAGCTACAAAAGGAAATTGAATAAAAATTATCTAAATTTAAATAGAACTCATACTGTAATAACTGAAATAATTGAAATATTTTACAATTTTTATCAGAGGTATTTTCGCAATCGGTAATATCCATCAACATATTTATAAAATCATTTCTCACGACTTTTTCTTCTATCCGATGAGTGACGACGTCTCGAAATATTTTTATGAAAAACTCGTCCACTTTACTCTTGAATATTGGTAGACGAAAGAAATCCACAATGTTTGATCCAAATATACTGATTACAGCTGAATATTTTCCCATATCTGTACCTAATTTCCCGTAATTTCGAAATTCATTGTTAGGATTTTTCAAGCTGTTACAATTAAAACCAAACGCCACCGTTGATATGCAATCTGTTATAAATCTTGAAAATAATAAAAATATTTTATAGAAAATGTGAATACGGTCTCTTCATACAATGAGTCTCTCATGTTGCTGCGTTTACCGTTCAACAATATCTTTTGCATCCACAATGTCACTAAATTTAAGATCTTCTTCACATACATCAATGAGTTCATTAGAAACATCTAATAGCAGTGGGTATAGTTGTTTTAATTTTCCCGAGGTAAAAATCGGTGATAATTTGGTTCTCAAGTGCCTCCATTTTTCTCCAGGAAGTCTGAATAAATTGAAAGACATGGGATCGTAATCTACATTTGAGTGAATACCTCTGTCTGCGAAATATTGAAAATCTTTAACTAAAATTAGCCGAATGAGCTCTGGATCGTTGATCACTAAAATCGGATTGTGAAATATATACATTCCGAAGTACTTTTCTTTTCGAAACTGATTGTAATAATCTTTTACCATATCACCTGTAAAAATAATTAAATGAATATAAAATGAAGTAAGAATTTGAGTATATAAAGTATTTTAAATATGCTATATTTCACGTTGTATCTGATAATATTTAATGAAATTTGTTGTTGGAAATGTAACATATGTCTCGTTCCATGATGACCATTACTCTTTTTATAACAATACGATCAATACTTTTTTTTGTAATAAAATAAACTAAATTTTGTAGCCAATCTATTATACTACTATGAAATATAGTATCTATTACTAATCATAATTGCAATTTTTTTACTGGATACACCATTAGAACTCTTACCTATGGTAACTCTGTTCATCAAAAAATCGGAATTGATGTTTCCAAAAATGAGTGCCGGAGGTACATGAGGTACTTTTGTTTTATTCCAATAACTAAAAATTATGTACTTCAAATAAAAATAAAAAATAATAACAAATGCTATTATAATCCAGAGAAATTTCGAAAACATTATTTCCGTAACATTCAATATAGTTGTCTTCAGTTTCTTGACCAGACTGAAAATCGAGCTAATAATAATGCACTCAATTAAGCATTTACGCAGAATAAGTCACTAATCTCACATACTGATTAAGCATGCAGCATCTATAATGTTTTTGTGGCAATGTTTTAAAACAGATACTCCATTGACGATAACTTAATCTTTACTAAAAATTCATTGTCCTCGTATAACTGTTTTTTTTCTTAAAACTAATGAAGAATAAATGGAAAAAATGCAGTTTAATAAATCAAACGTTTATATTAAAAAGTAAATAAATTATATACAAAAATATCCTTAAATTATTAAGGCAAGGGCCAAAGCGTTGTGTACATAACGTATACGATAACGTTACTAACGTGACTTACGTAGTATTTCACACAGATCATTGAAAACTTACAACGTGTGTATATAAAAAATATAAACAAGTGATTTTTTTGTTATTTTTGATTAGACTGATAGATTCAAGATTAAAAGTAAAAACATAACACCCGTTCTTTCCACTAAAAAAAATAGATAAAAATTTCAACAGTGAACTATTGTTATCTCCTGACTTTCTCTACAATTATAATAGCGCTATCACTCGCTCCTACCACGCAAAATAGGCATAATTATATTGTAAAAAAATAAATAATACTTCGATCATCCCGAAGAAGTATAGCCGTTCGCGAGTAATGTGAACGTAATCAACGTAATGTGAAAAGGTAAATTTTCATGATAACTTATACAACTGCGGACATGGAGATGGGAGGTTCAAAATCAACGGTGCGTGCGCCAAAGTGTGTACATTTCTAACAAAAATTTACCGGTTAACATTTCGTATGAGACAACCTATAATCCCCGTGAGTTCTACATACAAACGAACAAACAAAATGCCATAATTTCTCTTCATTCGACTATTATCAATCAGGGATGCGCATTTATATTCCTCGTTTTCGTGAAATGCGACTGGCCGAATTCACCAGCAAATACAGTAAGGGATCAAATGCGCATCGATGCTCGAATAAATAAAAGCGCGAACGCCACCTCAAGAGGATTCCTTTTCGTTTTGCGTCGCAGGTTGCGTCGAATTATCATGACTCTTGTACGCGGAGAAGAAAGCCAAAGCTTTCATCAGTTGATAACTTTTACTGATCGGAATGTTACTGTCGTAGAGGCTCTTCGATGCTTTGCAATCGACGTAGAACCACCAGTTGCATTTGAGAATCGTCTGATCGAAGATGGTCGATTCTGGACAAAGGAAACTCTTCATTATCAAGCCGTCGTCCGTTAAGGCACACACGTGAAACACCTGCAAGAGTTTGAGAAGTTGATGTGACGTCCGACTCGACATTTGGAAATACACCGTCGTCAACCCTTACCATGCATCCAAGATCCTCGTCGGCGTAGAGTCCCGGGAAATGTTTCTGGTCGCCGCAGTAGAACGTAGTGTCGGGCAGATCCACTCGGCTGACAAAGTTATCGTCGAAATTCTTGTCGTATCCAACAGGGTAGTACTCGCGCGGCGCGTTCATCACTTTGGTCACTCCAGAATTCACAGGTCTACAATGCCAGCGAAACATTATTTAGCATCCTCGCACGCGTGACAAAAGCAAGGGTAATCTCAGCGCACCTTTTCACCGATGGACGACTGGTCGTGGTAGTGGAGGTGGTGGGCGGTTCCTGTTTCTGTAGTAGCTGTTGCTGCCTCAGTAATATCGCGGCTTCGAGCGCCTCGAGGGTGATGTTGCTCGCCTCGGTGAGTGCCTTCAGCGACGTCTCCATGCCTTGGATCGGTGCTAGCGAGGGCATCAAGGGTACCGACTGGCGCTTGCCTTGGTTCTGTGGTTGTGGATACTCCACTGCGGTTATTGGCTGCAGAGACAGCAAAGTCATTTTGTTCACTTGGGATGCCGCGCGCTCGTCGGGAAGTGGTAGCTGACGAACGGAAAACGTTTTGCATTCGTTAGTTTCTTCTTGAAAATCGTTCAGCGACCACGGCGCTCACCTGATTGAACTCGTCCTTGGGAACCTCATTAGCCGAGTCCTCGAGTAAGCTCGGACTATCGCTGATCCTGTGGGTAAGTTGAGCTCCAGACCCAGGCATGTTGACGAATTGCGGCAGAGCGGCACCACTCGCTGGCTTGGCTTGCGCGTCCACATTGCCTGTCGCCGGTGGGATTGCAGCTACCACACTTGGTAGTCGCGCTGGCATCACTAAGCCACTTGGCACTTGCTGCTGCTGCTGCTGCTGCTGCTGTCGAAAAAGTTATTTTTGATCAACTTCCTTTCTTACGAAATGTTTCCGCAGTAAGGCTTGACAATTGAAAAAAAAAGAACAAGTATGCTTTGCTGTAATTACTTTCTTACATAATATTTAGCTTCTAGTATTTTTCAGAAGGTATATAATTAGACGAAATCAAAACTATGCTCGTCACCGTGTGCTCATCAATGCAAATGCCATTATTCATTTGCTGCGCAATCGCCGCGCCGGATGATCATTAATATCGCTACTTGGACAATAAATGAAAGACAAGTTAGAAACCATGAAACTAGGTATGTGGTCGAGCGACACACGCACGCGCGTGCACTTTCGTGCGACGTAAATTCGTTGTCTCGAGGCGCAAGAAGAGAAATATCGAGCTGACTTGGTTTCGCGAACTGATCGGTGAAAGTATGCTGTCTACGCGTATCCTCGAGCGTCGAACCTTTGTGCATTAGCTACGCCAGTTTTGCACTCGTTTGTTTTTCAAATTATCGCGCGATAATCGTCTAAAAACCGGCCATACCTGCACTCTCTTGACAGGTACCGCCGACTGAAGTGCCTGCTGCGGCATCTGCACCTTCATCTGTTGCTGCTGCAATCTCGCAGCTTCTAATTGTTGCTGCCTCTGCTGCTTCAGCATCTGCATCGCGAGCAATTCCTGCTGCAACTTCTGCTGCTGTCTCCACTTGGCCTCCATCTGGGCACGTTGATGCTGCTTCAACGCGTCCTCTTGCAGAGTCGCGTACGACGGCGGAGCCATTGGCCTCAATGCCGAAACTGTCGAATTCTGCTGAACGACCAAACGCTGTCGCTCCGGTTGTTTTGCCAGTGGTCGCGATGCTCCTGGCGGTAGAGGCTTGAATGGGGGCACGACATTTCTCACGCGGTTCACCTGGCGCATGTCGTCTCGACTAGTCACCTGTCAGGTGAACAACAATGTGAAATTATATTTATGGTTGTTAAATGTTTACGTTATTGCGTCGAACATTGTTTTCTATGCGTGTGTTCATTGATGTTAATTGATGATTGATGCGGTGTGCCCACAAGAACGAATAGATCGGAATATCAATGAACCAATAGCCGGTAACGCGACCTGATCTTTTGATATGAAGGGAGCTGTTTAAAGTTTGCTATCGTAGTTCATTAAGGTTATGTGTATAATTATAAAGGTTCAATGTGTTAGATGAGCTTGTCATCTTAAGTCTTACGCTGCTTACAGACACAGGTGTATTTGATAAAATGGCATTAACCACAAATCAATTATTAGAATCAATTATCAATTATTACTTTTAATTAGAAAACATCGATGATTTATTATTATAACTGATTCACCAAATAATGATTCCAATTATTATTAAAGAACAGCAAGTGGAAGTGAAAACTTGCTTATACCAATTTGTTCATCGACAAAGAGTTAAATATCAAAGGAGAATATTCCGTTCTCAACAAGTCATATCTGTCATTTCTCTCTCTCTTTCTCTCTCTCTCTCTCTCTCTCTCTCTCTCTTTCCCATCGTGCGAATGAGAGAAGTCGTTGATCGCTCGCGCGAGTTGTATAGCATTTTCAAACCGCAAGGCCGCCGTGGATGCACAAAATTGCGCGCCGCCCAACGCCGCGGGAAACTTGCATTACACGGGCGAAAGCACAGACATGTAATCGAAAGTACATTTCGCGATATTAATGGGTAAGCGCGTGTGTAGTTGCGCGCAGTTTGGCAACTACGGCAATGTCGTCTCTCTTGCATTAAAATTTTGACATGTAATTCTTCATGAATGATGCTTTCGTGAATATGCTCATACGACCAATTTTTTCCTTTCAATTTGTTGAATAAACGAAGAGCAAGATTCCAAATGGCTGTTAAGTTTTAGAAAGTTATTCAGAACTTGTTGAAGAAAATAAGCAACGTTACTTGATTACGAAGTAGTTTGAATTGTCACGCGTTAGGCTCTTTGTTGTTTCAATAACAAAGAATGAATTGTTCCCAAGATGTACGAATTCACTTTTTTTTTTTAAATCATGCGATTGGAGTAAAAATATTATCTAGTAATTATAGCTTCGAACCGTTTCAAAGTTCGCGAAAAGTTATTGCATGAAAACGATATGACACGGCAGCTATAAATTTTATGTAAGTGGTTGAATTTCAAGATTAGCGAGACTCGTGTTCCACCTTTTAATAAAGCCGCTTGTTATCAAGTGAATTTTCGAAATCTATAACGCTGTTATCTTAAAGTGAACCCAGGTTCAGGTAATACGATCGATTTCCACATTTGTCGAATGAAAAGAAATAATAATCTTGATATCGAAGTATATTTGGACGCTTACCACATTAGGATGCATGACTGGAACGCCATTTCTGCTATTTACACTACGCCTCCTGCTGACCTCCAAATTCGTCAAAGATTCTCGAAAGCCGAGCTCGTCCCCAATTGAAAAACCTGAAAAATGTAGGTCCCTCTTATTGTGGCCGTAGGTTTTGATCTGTGCGACGTGTGATTCATTAAAACATCGAATTGGGAATGAGGAGGAAGATTTCTTTTCTTTTTTTTCTCGTGTGCGGTGATAGTACGTTAGCAGCCGTATGATGCAAGTTACTCTTCGAGGAAAAATAAATTCTTTGCCCTACTCAATTGAAACATGACCATTGGAAAATTATAATATGCATTTTTATATGAAAGTAGATGTTATGCGCCTTACATAAAACTTTTGAGCAGGATATCGGGATATTTGAATGGCAAGGATTAAGTGTCAACGAAAATCCTATTGCAACCGGTAAAGTTTGAATTGTCCATGAGTATTCTGTATTGAGTTAAATCGATTGAAAAAAGCGTGAAACTCAACTACAATATAAACAAACGTTTAAACGCAATAGTATATATTGCAAGGCTGCGATTGCATTAGACGTTTCACTGCAATCCCAGTACAAAAAAAAATCTTACGCATTTCAAAAGAAATATATATTAAAAATGGTCTTGTAGAGTAAATAATGTTACTCGATAACACTTGTATTGATGACAAACCGGAGGATAACGAGTGCAAATTAATAGACTTGATTTTTTAAATCTCTAATTCCTAGTAAGTTGTAGGTCTTACAAAAGGTTATTTTTAGTCATACTTCTAGACCTTCCAAATTCCATTTCCAGAAAGTCATAATACTACGTGACTGACTCATTGAGCTCTTAGACCCTTTAGTTCACTAAAGCACCTGTTTATATTTTTGAGGTCAGTTTTTTTGTTCGCGAGCAAGTATGCAAACGCGGCAGTCGCGCGTAGCATTAGTTTTAAAAACGAGCTAGAAAAATTGACCGAAGGTCAGCATGTCCACGAGCTCGTTGGGAAATTGTCACGTTACGTCGCTTTTGCAATGTGAACATCGATGAGCTTATAAACCTTCTCCCATGTACATGCTTTTATTACCCGGCAATTTGAGAAAAAAAAATTTCAAAATCTGGATATATAAAGCACTCTCATCACCTGGAAAGTTTAGAAAACTTGTTAAAACTCATCTTTAATTACAAGGCACAGGTAGTGCTTTGGAGCCAGTGGCGAAACGTTTAAAGGATGGTGTTAGAAAGTCGAGTTCATCTGCTAAAGTAGTTATTAAAGGTCTGCGACAGTGTTGCTAGGAATCGAGTTACTGTTGATTTTCATAATAACATATTCATCGGGTCATTCAAGGACCAGTCTCTAATAATTTCAAGTGAAGCTTTGGAGAAAGGCAATTTGTATTTTATTAACAAAGAATTATATTCCACGTCTCCTATGATCGATTAAGGAGATCAGTTGGTGGTGTTAAATAGTGAAAACTATAAATTTTCTTTACTATGTGTAAGAATCGTTCTAATAAAGTTATTCTCATAAATATTTTTCAACTTAAAGTTCTCGGTAAAAACGTTCATTTTCTTCTTTTTAGGCTTCAAAATCTCACGTAAGGACCGGAGAAAGTCCCCTTAACTGTAACATCTTATTTTTAGAGAAAAGTGATTTACCACGCGTTTTTGAACGTGACAGTGAACGAAAATTATCTTAAAAAGTTCATTTTCTATCATTGTGGCACCTTATTTTTTGAAAAAGCATGATAAATTAAGCTTTTTCAAAAAAATGAGGTATTCCAGTTAAGGGGACTTTCTAGTGTTCTTATGTGAGATTTTGGAATCTAATGAGAAGAAAATAAAAGCATTTACCGAGTATTATGTAGTGAAAAAAATGTCCATGATGATAACTTTAACAGAATGTTTTTTGCACCACAGTAAAGAAAACATAATTTTCACACATTAATACCAGCTGGTCATCTTAATGCAGTTGAGAAGGCATGCATTTATTATTTCTATGCATGGTTGTCATCGCACAATGAAAAGCTAAAAAATTTCTCTTAAGAACTACGACCCCATCTCACCGATGAAGTAACAATAGATTAATGGCGAAAAATTTCATTTTTTACTTTTTCAGGAACGCCACCTCAATTTCAGCATACTTCTTTTTCTCGGGTCAAGGGTGGATAGCGATGAATAAATCATACCTGTCAGTCTTTTTTTTTTGGCATCATAGTGGCATCGCCGATTGCGAAGTTCGCATAAAAATCATGTAATTATCGTCGCGCCGTAGGTGCAAAAAAACGCAAAGTCGTCACCTAGTGCAAAGATGACGACATACTATTTTTTCTTTTTAGGATAGCTACATTTTTTTCAGCGGTCGACTTGTCCTTTCTACATGCTTTTCTTAGTTATTAGCAACTATGTATATCCTAAGATCGTCAGGTCAGATATACGCAAAATAAAACATCGGTATCTTTTAACTTAAAATTGTTGTAAAGTAAATTAAGAAAAATACGAAGAATTTAATTTGATTCAGAACGTAGGTGTGAATTTCAAAAACCAATTCTCTCTCTCTCTCTCTCTCTCTCTCTCTCTAACACGCATCGCTGCATGACAAATCATAATTCACACATTATAAAAGTCGAACGTCATGCGGCAAATATTGAAATTTTCTTCCAATGCAAGTTCAAACAAGAATGAAACTTAGACATTGGTGCTAAAATCTAGTCGCACGCGCATAATAAAAGCCTGGTGTTTACCGACACGTTAATGAACCGCGCGTGTGCAATCGAAATCTACAAACTCATCAAACCAAAATATACTTTCTAATCACT
This sequence comes from Phymastichus coffea, assembly GCF_024137745.1. Classification (NCBI taxonomy): domain Eukaryota; kingdom Metazoa; phylum Arthropoda; class Insecta; order Hymenoptera; family Eulophidae; genus Phymastichus; species Phymastichus coffea. The sequence continues at coordinate 281,388 of NW_026706839.1, forward strand.
GTGATGGCTTATTAATTGTGATGCATATACGGCTTTTTGTTTTTCTTTTTTCTTTCGTGATGATTTAAAATGGGTTGTTTGATCGACGGTGAAATTGTGCGGCAAGCGACAACCTTGCAATTACGTTTTTTCTCTCCCTCTCTCTTTCTCTCTCTTAGATTGATATCTTTGCAGGCTTAAATGATGGAATTGGATGTAAGCTTGATCTGTTATTTTCTAAATGATTTGGGTGTATTAACGAACGAAAGCGAAAAACTCAATGCTTTTTCACACGACCGTGGTTTGTCGAATTTAAATTAGCATGAAATTGATATTTTCCTTTCCCTCTACTAACACATAATTTTCATAAATATGTTAAGGATCCATATCGAAATTTTACAAGGTGAGAGCTGGAGTCCTTGCGGTAAGAATCAATATGACAGTAGAATCAACAACTTTGCAAATTACGTTAGGTTTGCTCGTGCAGATTTTCACGGAACCCTCGTACGCTTATGACAACACACCTTGTTGACATTAATTTAGAGCGCGTCAAAGCGAATTGAATATTTTTTAAGTACGTGCTACCACAACACTTTGAAGGCTAAAACGAACTGTGAATTTTACAACGCCGTAAACTCACACGCAGTCAACTAGCCCATCATGCCCAATGACCACGAAACTACAAAAAATAAAAAAAAAAGAAGAAAAAAGGCTTTCAAAGAAAACGGAAAGCTAAGTTTAGTTCAATTTCATACATGAAAAGTTACACACACGCACTCCGCAGATCTTTCGTGCTGCGAACCGATAAGCAATTCGTTATTGAGGCTATTGCACTTGCACAATTTTTGCTAGTTAAGCGGCGACTGGACGCGGAACGAATCGGCAGCAGCTCTTCAGGTTGTTCTCCAAACGAGATATACCGTTGCTTCTTTACAATTTTTCGCATGAACATTTGGCATTGTTTTACTTCTTCTTCATCTTTTTCTTTACGGCTCGAGCGCATTTCGCTCTACTTGTTACGGTATAGTTCGTCCGCGGAAAAAAATTACAACGCAGCGGAAATAAAAAAAAAAAAAAAAAAAAAAATAGAATTTGTGAGGGTTCGCGTTTTTGCTCGGTGTATGTGTTCTTCAAGGTCGAATTTGTTGTGTACACGAATTTTAAATGTATTTCGCCCAAGCGCGTACTTTCACATCGCGAGGTTATATACATCAAGTCCTCGTGGCGTATTGTAAATGTTGTTACTTTTTCTTCGGATCACTCGCTCGAGTATTTTCAACCTGGAAAATCTTACGAATGCGCCGCGTTTGATGTAATAGGGACTTTACGCGGAGATGAATTTTCTTATGGCTGGTGAGTAATTTTTTGAATTTTTATTCTTACAGCTACTCGATCAGCTCATTTAGTTTTGATTGATGTAATTTAATAAAGAATAAGATTATTTCTAGCATGTTATATTACATTAATATTAAATTACGCGGCAAAATTGTGATATTATGCTATACGAAAGTTGTTTATGGATCTTTTAAAACTGTAAAAACATGTTATTATTGTTGATTTTAGACATAGAATAGGGCTAAAGTGAGAGAACACCACTTACAAGGTTAACTGTGCCAATCAAACTATAGAAAATAAGCTTTACTAATTCAGCATGTTACTTAAATGATATGTAAATACATTCTATAACTTGGATTTTCATTTTACCTAATTTATCAATTTAAAAAGATCGAAAACAAAATTTGTAATAACATACGTGGAAACAAAGCAGGCAAATTGTGTATCAAATTTACATGCAGCATATAACAGGCAGTATACATAACGTGCTGTATATATGTGTGTGTGTGTGTGTGTGTGTGTGTGTGTGTGTGTGTGTGTGTGTGTGTGTGTGTGTGTGTGTGTGTATTTGTAATATATAAAGTATAAATGTTTGAAACACCCATGAAGTTAAAAAAACTTTCTCTCTACTTGTGATTCCAAGCAATCGTGTGCAATGAATTTGCGGCTATGCCTGAGAAAGAGATCGCCTTTTGATATATTTACATGGTTTCGGAATAAAGGCATAGTTACGAGTACTTTTAATGCCTGCAAAAAGAGACCTATAATGTATATATTACTCACTATCAAGCTCACTACTTTCTCCCACAGTCCTAATTGCAATTCCAGAATGCATTAATACTAAGGTTATATGTACAAAACAAATGTTAAAAGAATTCTTGGTCTGTTCTTCAGAAAAAAAGGAACGGAGACATTTTCCACGATACCATCAACTCGACGAAAAGAAAGAGGCGTAACCTTTTTTCTTTTTGGGGCTGTACAAGTGTTTCCTTAGAATCAGTTAGTTTGGAAAGGGCGTTACGTCATGTCAAGGCTATCCCGTTGTGTTTCGATGTTATTTTTCATAAAAATAAAAGATTGCTTTTGGAGGGGAAGTCAGACACGGCGCATACACACTCACCGAGACCAACGTAGCCCTTGACGCCTCCGAGATTACGGACCCGAAAGAGGCCCGACTTTTTGAAGGCACAGTTTAACGTGAAACCAAAGTCCGATTCCAATACGCACGTGCCCAGTGCTTCTCGCCACGTGCACCCTAAAACCAGAATTGCAAAAAAAAAAAGAAAAAAAAGAAGAAAAAAGAAGAAGAACTCTAAACCGGCTTCGTTTTTGTTAATATATATACACATGTCTGCTGCGTAATTCATTAATTAGAAGCATGACGATGTAGAAACGTGAGCCTGGTATATATGTACAAAAAAAAGTGTTTGATCATTGAAATATTGATTTTTTTGCTCGCTCCTCATACTCTGTGCTACTAAAAACTGACGTCACGTCAGTCTCGAGTTTGCGTTTTTTTTTTTTTCATTTGTACTCCTCGTCACGGAAAGAAATTGCAGACTGACCATATAGGCTTTGATGCAATTTGGTCGGTGCTACTATCATAACTTTTGACCTGATTTCCAAAAACACCGTCTTGTTTCACAGTCTTGTTAGCGTTATCTTTTTCAATTGTTAAGCTCCATAACGATCACAAGAAAAAACTAATGAGATTGAAGACGCGAGTGAAAATTTTGAATTTTGAGATATTTGCTTTGGTACACCAGAATTAGGAGCATGCCGCGTAAGTGATTCGCGACATTTGCCTTTAAAGAAGAACACCTATTGAAAAGATCGGAATCCGATCAATGAACTTGAACGTGAATCATTGAATACACAAAATGCATTTTTTGTTTCTATTTGCACGGTTAATGAAATTAATTTTCAATAAAGTGACTCAGGTAACTGAAGTGTAAAAACACACCTGACGATATTTCTTGTCGAATTATACCTGCGTCAAAGAAAGAAACAACAAAAGGGAAGGAAGGAGTGATATTAATACGACGGCAAACTGACCTCGATTGTCTTTTATATACACACTCATTATCATTTATATAGACCGCCCGCGTGAATTTGAAATTCTACTTCTAAACTTCTTGATGCGTGGGAACAACTACATATATAAGTGACTAACGAAGACGCTGTCAGGCGTAAGAGTATATAACCGTTTATCAGAGTTCAACGAACCGTTATGTTTTTCTTTTTTTAAACCGTATTTTGAAACAAATTTTTTTTTTTCGCGTGACATCGATCGAAGGTAAAATTCGTTGAATCCCGATGCTGCTCTGGTTTCAACACGTCCGCTCGATGTTCGTTACCAGCGTATATTTTGCGGTCAGGTTTTTTTTTTTTTTTTTTAAGGTCGTTGTCGTTACTCAACATTTCTACGGGATGATTCAATTTCTACATGACATTCGTATTGTTAGTCAGTTTGAGAATGCGCGATTAATAGACTACAAATAAGTGATGCCTGAAGCTATTGTTTTTCAGAATGAACAATCGCTAAAAGGAAACAAATCTATAATTGACGTGTAAGCCGTTATTGTACTATTCACGTGTTCACAACGCTTGTGTGAATCATCGCTAAAGTAACCGTTATGTATACTTTTCATCGTTAAGTTTTAAACTTAAGCTAAGCAAAATCATTATGAAAAAACATTTGGTTTCTGTACTGACGAACAACGTTTGAGTTGAGTACATTCATCGAAATATAATTAATGATTTTTTGTTAACCAATTAATTTCGGAAGAAGATCTCAATTAATTGTGTTATTGATGAAAGCGAAGATCAGATCCATTACAGTATCGAAATTTCTACAATAATAATCTCCTCTAATCCTATTAAAATTGTTGATGATTTAGTGTAAATTGAGATTGCTAAGTATTAGCTGTTGCAATGAAATCGATGTAACCCAATCATTAATTAACCTTTGGCATCTAAAACTGTTGAATCGATGTATGATGATTTGCAAATTATTACAGCTTGATAAATCAGTCGATTTCGTACAAAAATGAGCGTTACATCAGTCTCGATTTTCGTATCGCTAAAACTTCGAAACGAGACGTTAAACAATCACAACGAAAAAAACAAGATCGATTTACCAACGACGAGTCATAAAACCCATAGCAGCTAGTGCACATTTCACAAAGCTCACTTTTCCTTCGGCCAAAGCGAAGGTTCCACCGAAAAGCAAAATCAGTAGAGCACGCGGGCAGCGCAAAACACCGGAAATTCCTGAGCATGTCGGTTGGACGTCGTCGCACGGCGGCCGTAGCCTAATGACCCACTTGAGACGCGAGCGCTCGCGCGCGGAGCTTTCGTAACGGAGGAGCCGATCTTCGGCATATAAATGCTAATCGCTGCCCGCGTGCCCATGCGACATGCGTGCGGACAAAGGTGTGTCGTTCACTTCTGAGAAAGGACGGGCTCTTTTTCATGTCTCTGCTCTGAAGTGACGCGCGCGCTTGATGACGATGAGAACACAACGAGTGCGGACGATTGTCGTCGAGTGCGTAATCGGTCATCGGTCGGATCGCCGATTTTTCGTCGTGTCGAAAATAACAACGGCGGATAAACATCGTCTAATCGATCAATCGGTCGCGGCGGACAATTTCGCCCGTTCTAACTCTTGTCTGCAGATCTGAAGCTAACGACAGTCTTCTGATTCGCAATCGAAAGAGATGTCGCCGTTGCAAATCAGCCAAGTCGCATCGCGAAATTGTAACCGCGCGAGCGATTATCAGTCGTAGATTCAGCGTAGCCCCAGCCAAGATCTCTTTCGCGCTCGTACCGAATATATATGTGTGTATATATATATGTGTGTGCAACCCGAACGCACTGCGGATTCGAGTCACGCCGAAACGTCGAAAAACTCATTTATTTCTCGACAATCTGCGAGGCGTCCTGCGTTTGCGCGCAAGCGAACCTTCGTGGAAAAGCTACGCGACTGCCGCTTTCTACGACGCTTCTTTCCTTCTTTCTTTCTTTCTTAACGAATGCTCGCCGTTTTTGCACGTTTAAATAAATATAATCGAAAACGGCGAGGATGATGATGAGAACGACGTCGGAATCGTGATGCTTGAAATTTCATATTTCTTTTGTTAATGAAATGCAACTTGTGACATCTTGCCGCGTGGAGCCGACTTCTATCGCATATCGATGATGAAAAATATGACGGTCGCATGGAAAGTATTCCTCGATCGAAATCAGATTGTTACGTTAGATAAGACGAAACTGATACGCGCGCTGCATTGGGACGAATTGCGTTCGTTAAATTTTGCTATTGTTTGTCAAAAAGAAATCAATTTGACACGATGCTACGTATCTACCATCGAACTGACGTTTAACTTTTGAAACTATAAGATGATTTTAGAGTTCGTCGATACCGATCATACTTTTTTCACATGTTTTTTGCAAACGATGAAAAAAGAATTCTTTTAATAAAAGTACAAGTCACTATAATTATTCTTCTTCGCAATAATATCTTCGATGCCCCCCCCCCCTCCTCCCATGTGCTTCTGATTACCGTAGAGACTCGATGACCTCTTACACTTTTTTCCTCAAATGATTGACAGCTGCAATTATGCGCGCGATAGTATAACGGAGAAAAATCGTTCAAATCGCTCGATTTCTTTATGTTTTCACTCTCTGTTTTTTCCTCTCGCGACGTATCGTGACAACTATCTTGACGATTGCATACGTGGAGTGATTATTAACTTTCGATAGCGTCCTATTTTTCCTCTCCCTTGCCTCGTTACAGCGCACGCTTTGCATGCACTTTCCAACTGAAATTGCCGAGTAACGCGCGATTTGACGTATCCGCGAGTCGGCTCCTCGTAACGAGTGTCGTCCTTTCAGGAGAACCAATCGCTCACAGCAATTTCCACGGGTGGCTTGCGTCGCGACTCTTCTCTTCGCCACTTTCGGCGAAATACGTGGGCGATGTCGCGCGCACGGACTTCCGGGGCGAGGGGGGCAAGCCGATCGATTCGACAGATTTTTTGCCGGCAACGGCGGAACGGTGGATCGATCGAGCCGAAAAGAAAGAAAAAAGGTGACGCGCATTGCGGAAAGCGTGCGTTTGTGCAACACGCCGCTCGGAATTACTTAACTCTCGCGCGCGCACTTTTTCCATCTAAATAGATCCTCGCGGCTGTAGGTTTTCCTCGAGCGCACGGATATGCGGTATATACGTATTTCATCGATAAATCATGTGTTAATGAATACTTCCAATACTTCCTTGATTATGAAATGGACGATTACATTTTACAAGTCATTTCACACTCGTCGTCGTATTTATTCTTATTTACTTTTGTTTTCTTTAGTTATGTACATTGCATTTGAGATATATATTATGTACAATAAAGTAAGTTGGTGTATTTAGCTACTAGTATATTTAGCTACTGGAGAGTCGTTAGTTTGAGAGTTGAAAAGTCATGGTATTAATTATGTATAGATACTAGTAGAGTAGAAGTCAGTCAAGAAGTCAGAAATTAATAGCACAGAATATATGTATACGTATTTTTTACACTTTTTTTGAAATAGAACAATGCCCAAAAGAACCTTTTAGAAATGAGATTTCTAATGATATAGTACACGTTACATATACACGTTTTGTAGATGTGTACATTAATCTTAACGTACAGTCTACAAAAAAAGAGGATGTTGAAAAAAAATCAAATTTCAATTTTGCAACTGTAAAAAGGATCATTCGGCGCGAACGAAGCAATCATTTGAATTTACAACATATTACATTGCTGACGCGGAATGTGCTGGATAATTAACTGAACGTAGCCGTGAGTTTCGAAAATACTCATTCGACAGCTTCGTAAGCGGCGCTTATCGTCCTTTTTACAAGAAATATTTACTGCGACACACAAAATACGACCATCAAAGTTTCTCGCACGCAAGCGTAAACAATATGTTTGTACCACCGACGAGATTTACACGGGCGCGGGAAATCTAGTAGGAAAGGAGGTCTCCGGGCCCTCGAAAATGAGGAGGAAACCGAAAGTGACCATACACGCGCGTCAAGTAAAGGCGACCGGTGCAACGTGTGACCTACAACCGGTCACAATCAAAGGCTACTCTACCCACTTTATTTGATACATGTAGCGTACTTTCACTGGATAAAGTGTATCACATCCCGCAAAATATATTGTTTACGCTTACGCGTCGACCGAAGAGAGAAGTAAGTAGGTTACGCATTATTTGGCAGTGACTTACCGACGACGACGAAGAGAAATAGCGTCGTGGCGATCTTCATGTTCGCCAACGTTTCGCGCCGCTTTTCGCGTCCCGACGGCGAAACGAAGTGAAGCGTGGGTCCGATCACCGAGACGAAAAGCAAAAGCAGGTGCTCGCTCGCTCGTGCACTGATACCGTATGAAGGACCGCGCGCCTTCGCTGAGGCCGCCGAAGGGGACCTGCCACCTCTACCGGCAGCGCAGCAAGGCCCATAACACAGCTGAGTGTGGTGAAAGGTTGGGGGTGGGGAGGTATAATTGTGGCCGATCGACTGTGTGTAGCGATGACATATACTCGCGCCGATTAACATTATTAGTTCGAGCGAGTGTGCGCGCCAAGTTTCTTCTTTCATATTGCCCGGGTTTTGGCTTGTGCTTTTACTTTCTTGGCTCTTCGAGTGCGTCCAACGTTATTTTTCAACCTAGACGCTTATGCAAATGTTACCTTTGAAAATATTCTAATTTTAGTTACGTGTGGATGCACTGGAATAATACATTTCATTCATTAAAAAATCCTATTCGAGGCTTAACTTTATTTCGTATATTATTCAATTTATATCAATTATGCTATTATTTTATAAAGTTTTAATTGGGAGTTACTGCTAATACGTAAACAAAGCATTTTCTGTAATATATAAAATAATATTCAAGCAAATGCAGAGTATTACAGTCAATAGCTTGTGCAGTCAACAGTCGAGGGTTCCATTTTTTATATTACGATCTGGATTCGTTTTTAACTATCTCGACGCATTCAATAGGTAACAAAACATGAATTGCTAATCCCAATTTATTATTTTATCCGCTGCTTTAAAGAACTATTAATAAATAATTTGCCTATGAAATCGCTACCGATCGCTCCATAAATCTCAAGGTTCAAACCGATTCCAGAAGATGTCGATATAGAAACGATGAAAGTAAAAGAGAGGAAGAGGAGCGTACGAGAGAGAGAGAGAGAGAGAGAGAGAGAGAGAGAGAGAGACGTAGAAAAAGAGCTCGTGAAAAGGAAAAAGAGGCAGAGAAAGAGACGTGCCGCTGACCCACTCGTCGGCCGGTAACGGGATTCTGAGGTGCGTATGTGAGTGCGTGTGCGTGCAGACGTGAGGACTTCTGTCGGGAATAACCAGAGATTGCTAATAGACAAGATCGATAGATGGCGATAGACGCCGTTTTAGTTGATCATCGAGCATCCCAACGGAACTGCATTGATATCTGGTACTAAGCGGCAGCCCGATTGAGAGAAAGTTTTCGCGTTAATTCAACCGAAGATTAGATGCAAAAAGAATTACTGTCGGTCGACGTTTCACAACTCACGCTGTTTACTCCTTTTTTTTATTTTGATGCCCCGCTTGTGGGCTGCATTAGCACATCCAGAAAAATAATTCTGAATTTCAAATTCGACCATGCTCAGAGTGGATGTGTCGAAACTCGATGTAGAATACATAATTATCGACGTTCTCGTGGATTGAATTATGTGGCCTCGAATTTTCGATCTTTAATAATGATTTCGGACGGTACAATTTCGCTAACGTATGACGAAATTAAGCGGGACAGCTGTCTATAATAACTTTGACGAGCCTCAAAATAAAATCAATTTGCGGTCAAAGTAGGAATCTGCAATTTGCAAAACACGCAAGACCAATCAGTGAGCTTTGCATATATGACTTTTTAAGAGACATCACTTACAGAAATATCTAAAGTATTAATTTCATAATTCTATAATTGATTGCTAAATGCATGATGCAATATTCTCTTTGGTAAATCGAGTTGGGTCACATTTCTTTGGCTCGGGATAAATATTTGGATCGACGTGAACCCGAGAGACCGATACTTCGTGTTCTTTTCTATGGTAAAATTTGAATTTAGAATCTCGAACTTACTTAACAACATTTTTAAAATAATAACTTGAAAAACCATCTCGAGGTATTCAAGTCGTAACAAGTTATCGTTGGAATTTCTCAACTGCTGATAATCGAACAGTTTCTTGTTAAACTTCATTGCTTTTTATTACTATTATTATTCAATTACTAAATTATTAAAATTAGTTCATAAATACAGCGAGATGACATTTCAAATCTAGCTATAAAAGAACTATGGTTTGACCGGTCGTTTCCAATATTTTTAATTTCCTGGTAATTTTTTCTGTTAAACAAAAATAACTCCTTAATTCACAAATAATCTTCATAAAACAGTCTGTATATGAAAAAAAATTAGTATCACAATTATATGAATATTATACTCCACTAAGGAATATTTTTTATTAACTTTGAAATTTTGTGAATATAAGGGCAGGTAATCCCCATAAATCGATTTTTTGATGAAATTTCCGAAACGTCTTGACTACAATTTTCCGTTTTCTTTACAAAAATGTATATTTTAATTTAATTCAAGCGATTTTGAAAAGCTGGTACTCGAAAAATTAAAAACAAAGGAATATTTTTACTAAAAAAAATTAGAAGTTGTAATCCTTTAGGGTACAAATAATTGACATAAAACTGCCATTTTATGATAAACAATTTGGCATTAGAATTATATCAATATTCAATTTTTTTAGAGATATTGAGAAAAGATTACTTAAAGGGGTCATTTTAAGGGTTGTTTTCACCCCCTATAAAATCCCTCCCGTCGATAAAAAAAATACGTGTCTCTTATTTTGTACGTTCTACAACATATTACAGTTACATAAAAATCGGAGGCGGACACCTTACAAGGGTTCCTTGTCAGTTGTATATTTAAAAATTCTTATTAAAAAGTTGACTAGAAAAAGTAACGATACTACATTATCAATGTTTTCAAATTAATTTCTTTTTTAATTTTCTCGAAAACATTTTCTTAAATTTTTAGAAAACCTTTCTAAACGAAAAGAAAATTAGTAAAGTAAAAAGATCTCGACTCTTGACCGAGCACAAATAAAAATGTTTCTTGTTCACTTTAACTTTTAGAATCGTGCGCTCAAGTCTTTGAGTTAGATTTGTTTCAATTAATAAATAGTGTTTTCATAGGCCACATACTCATTCCAGATTTCGAAACTTATAAGAGAAAAAACTAAAGCTTATTCTAAGCACTTCGAGATGAAAAAATGGTTCTATTACAGTCGCTAAAAGCCACTTTTTCGAAGACTTTAAAATTAGGCGTTGACAACCATTTGTGAGGAAGACGATGTTTGTAATGAATAATTCAGTAAGTCATCACCACGCGCACCTGTGAAACTTTAATCTATACAGAGACAATACCTCGATTTTTGAAAAATATCTCCAGTTCCGGGTTCGTACTAATCGCAAAATAGCGGGCGTTGTGGTGGATGAATATAATTGTTTTGCCGAGTAAGTGCTGTATCATTATAACACTTGAAAATCGTAAGAAATGTTTTAAGAAAAAACCATGACTCTTCGCTACATTATAAGCTATGGAAATGTTCGAACGAGCATTTATTGATATTAATAGAACTTTGTGAAAACTTTTTCATAAAATCTGTATATTTGGCTTAGTCGACCACGGTGACATTACGATTTGTACTGATCGTAATGTACAGACCATCGAGACATCGCGAGCGTATAGGCAAAGCTACGTGAAACAATGAATATATGCACTGGTAAACAAACAGCGACCATATATGGTCATTCTTTTCATCGTTTCGATCATTTCGCTCGCTATGGCTGGTCGCTTACAAGTACTGTACATTCAAGGCTCGGCAAGAATGAAAGTTATATAAAATTCATATAAATGGTTGTTTATAAGCATTTTTAAGTATGAATTACTCAACAGTACGGTCGTTCTTGGTTTGCCAAGGTGATGCTACCACTCAAATTACCCATTGTTCGACGAATTCGATCGCGTACCTAAGAGACTTACTTGGTTATCAATGGAGTGGTAATGGTAATATGGTATATGCGATTAGTATATTACGACAAGTAGTTGATTACATAAAAAATTTGAATCACAAGCTAGATACGTGTTAAATAAACAAACTCAATTACTTTGACCTAAACTTTAAGGAGACACTATGAACATATATACAAGATCTAATTAAATCTATTGAGATTATCGCGTTTGCTGGGTGCCAGGTGAATCACAGAACTAACGCGTGCGTTACATTGTACGAGTGCTTTGAGGGTCGTAAGATCGTATCTATATCACTTTTCTCTCTTTCTATCTTATATTTTAGTTATTTGTCCGATATAGATCTGCAACTAAGCTAATGCATTTATTACAAAAATATATTTGTTTATTTTACTCTTCAGAAGAAAGAAAAGACTTTAGTGGACGTATCATTAGTTGATTGGTCAATTCAGAATATACAGATTAATCAACTTTGAACTCCAAAATATCAGCCTAAACATTGTAAATAATTTGATACCAACACCAATTAACAAAAGAAAGAAGTTGGTGTTTTTATATTATTTTCTCATATTTATGATAATATATCAGTTAGTTCAGCGACCGAACCGTTAAGATTAACTAAATAAAAATATACCGAATGGCCTGATCTAGTTTGTACACCTCTATACTTTACCATCATTTACGATTGAATATTCAGATAACTTCTTCACATTTCTACAATTTATAATAGCGACCTTGTGAGATGTTAACCCCAGGCCTCGTGGACTCGTAATCCATCGCGCGTACGCGTGTGTATGGATGTACACGATAATCTTTCCATCAACTAGACTTTTGAAATACTACGCATACTGTGAAATTAAAGTATTTCTATAGGCTATTATTCTGGACGAAAGGGAATCACATCCATGAAATTACCTCTTCAAATATTTGCAGCTTTTAGCCGAACAAACGCTCACGCCATCAAGGACGTATCTTATGAGCTTATAAATATTCAGTGTGCATTGCAAACGCTAAATTAAATTAAATTTCAAATGTTCTACAAGCTTCATTTTCATGACAAATGTTCAGCTTAGATTTTTTTTTACTACCAATTTATGAACTATGTAAGTTACTTGTGTTTTATTTAAATTATTTTGAGGCAAAATTTTTAGCCTTGATGGCTCTACGCGTCGAAAACGTGATTGTTACTTTTTGAAAGATTGAAGCGAAAACATTTTGAGACACTTTTTATAGCATGGTATTTTATAGTTTTTGCCGAAATTAGATATGTACTTTTATTTACTGACTAGGGGATTCCGGGTGTCCTTTTTTGATGAAAATATCGTAACATAATTTTTCGTCAATTGAACTTACGCATTTCGTAACTTTTGAGATTATATTTTTTACAAAGTTAACAAAAATACAGACAAATATTGTCACAGAAAAAAAACTTCTTTAAATACTAAAAATATATCAACTAAACGTATTTTTCATCGCACATCGTATCAAGCAATGACATCGATCAATATGTCATTGTTCGATAAGTATACATTTTACTTTAGTATCATTAACAAACAAAGATTACATTTCCAATTAATCATTTAGTAAGTCGTCTTCGATTAAATTTCCATCGCAGAAAAACCGGTATCAGTCAAGCGGACTTTTTAGCTAACTTATCTAATCTCCCTTTAGCGCGTTACTAGGATGAAAAATCTACCGCACTCAACTGAATAATATTTTTACGATATGCACCAGATATTGTAATCAGTTGCTAAGCCGTTCGAAAAATCTCTCTCTATCTCTCCCTATAAAAACTGAAATTGCATCGTTAAGGAATTTCAGATGGCAGTCAAAGATGAAAATGCAGATGCATTATTATTTTTCACTTTGTTCAGCAGCCGCTTCGTTAAACTTGGATTAATTTGTAGTATTTAACGAGAATGTTCATTTCCTCGCTTTAAGTTCTAGTGCGCGTTGCGTTTTCAAATATAAACTACAGCGAATCTTATCAGTCGTTAGAACAAAGTCAAATTAATTGTTTAATTGCAACGTGTGTTATATGGCTTCGCAGCTACACACCACAACGTCTGAGGGTGACGCAATCTCGTAGTTCTTTGTTTGCCAGAGCTATGATTTCTCGCTTGAATTGGGATAGATTATTGTTGAAACGATAATAGTATCTATGCACTCGAGGAATGGGCTTTAAAGCGGATGACGAGCTAAAGGGAAAGATGGAAAATTATTTGAGTTTCCCTTACTATTATTTCTGTTCAAAATTCTCAATTGTAGCTCTGCACACTACAAAACTAGGAATTGGTTCTTAGCTTGGTTACCTGGCTTCCTGACGAAAAACTGTTGAGGATGCGAGTGACTGTTTCAGAGTGCTAATCTGCCTGTCGGCAGACTCAAGTCAGAGGGCTACATGCTTAATTGAACAGACCTTATTCAAGGACTTGGAAGCGAATTTCCTCCGAAGTCCCAAAATTTCCCTTGAGCTTTGATGGAAAGCACTTGATTGAGGCTTGTCACTAGACATGTCTCGTTACGTATCGTTTGCGTGGCTTTTACCCACGCTACAGTTGGTTATTTATGTGTGTAGAGATACTTACAAAATTATTATTTAAAACTACTTTGTCTATCGGTTTATAAATTGTAATAATTTAAGCTGAAAATTCTAATTGATTCAATAGTTATTTTTAAAGATGCATTTAAATCTTTTTTTTTATCAAATAGTACAACAGATACTAATAGATTTTTTCGTATAATTGTTATTATTACTATGTAGAATAAGCAGTACGAGTGTCAAGAGTTTATGAGTTTTCAAGTAGTCAGGGTATAGTTTTCAGGTTAAAAAAATAAAGAAAGGGATCACGCATGCTTTGTGCCACAATCTAGCTACCAACTTGGGAACAAGACTTTGAGAAAAGTCAAAAAAATAGCGTTGGAGTGAGAGTTGAACCGAGAGTGGAATCCTTATCTACAAGAGCAGAGATGAACACTTCACCGTTACGATTGTAAAAAAAACTTTTAAAAAAGTAAAAAGTTAGTAGAATACTATGTGTAATAGTTTCGCTTTTTACTTTCTACGAGGAAAAAAAATTATTTGTCATTTGATGATTAGTGAACATTAATTATCGGTTTACGAAATAAAATATTTAAATAATATATGGGTAACAGAAAAATTCATAATAAATTTACTCATATATGGTAGTGTTGCATGTATCCGGCAATCATGCTGCGATCGCTGTCACAACCCTTGATATATCGTTTATATAGATAAAGCCGATGAACAAAGGCTTCCGTTAGCCTTAAAATAATCGAGTGCAAATTATCTACATAGACTATATCGTAAACTAAGATAGTACTGAAGTAGGAAAAGTGAGTGACCTTTAGACAATCATAGTAAATGTTTACATATTAGGAAATGTTTCACTAAAAATAATTCAATTTCTAAAACTTTTTTTATCCTTCACGATTAAGCCTCGACCAAAACTTTGCAGGAATAAGTTCATAGATTTAAATTTACCCTACCTTTTACTTGTATGTTTACAATAGTTAAGAAATCAATTAATAATACATTTAAGTGTGAAAAAAGGAGATAAATCTACTAACATTATAAAAATCGAGGAAGCCATTTTGAGGTGGATCACTAGCTAACATGTATATTCAAGTAGTATTTTATCTGATTTTTTTTTTTAAGAAACTTATGTATTTGAGAATAATCTAAAAAAATGGATTTCATTTAATTTGACTATAAACTAGTATCCCATAAAATTACTAGAAAATATTATATTTTATCTTATTATTTACAAATAAATCTATATGATTGATATTGCAATCAGTGATGTCATACTCGATTGCACTTCGTTTGCTTCCAGCTATTTCCGAACTCAAGTTAGTATCAGATAAGTTGTCGCGAAAGAAACAAGTAGTCTGAGATCCTGTAACATTACGTAATAGAAATTAATAGAAATCTGTTTCTATTAATTTCTAGAAATTATTGGTAAATACTTGTACGTTAGAATGGCTATTCTAACAACAAATTGGACACAAGATTTATTTTTCTACATAACTTTATTACTCTTGGGTCTTTATTTCTATTTAACAAGAAATTTCAACCAATGGAAGAAAATCGGTGTTAAGTATCTTCCCCCAAGTATTTTATTTGGAAATATCCGGGAATGTATTCTTGGGAAACAAACTGCTTACGATTTTCTACAAGATGTTTATAAAATTGGCGAAGGCGAAAAGTTGATCGGTTTTTATGCCATGGATCGGCCATACTTAATGGTGCGAGAGCCAGAACTCCTAAGGCGTGTTTTTGTCAAAGATTTCCACAATTTTAGTAACAGATTGATGGCGGGCTATAAAAATGACGTGCTAGGATCGTTTAACGTTTTCCTCATCAATAATCCACCATGGAAACAATTACGTCAAAAATTGACTCCATTATTCACAACGGGAAGACTTAAAAAGATGTTTCATCTGTTTATGGAAATTAACGAGGACTTCCAAATTTATTGTGATAAATTAGATATTGATGGTAAGAATTAACATGCAATAAGGATAAATGTCGAAAATTTAAGCTCAAATCGGTTAATATTTTGTACGAAGTAGATCAACGTAGATAACGTTAATTGTGTTATTCGGACCAAAACGTTTAATCATTCTCCCATTAGACTTATACTTAATCGAGTCTAGCGTACTACTCAAATATGTATAAATATTGAGGAAAATCTGTTATTTTACTCAGATAAAATTGGTAAGCCTGTGGACGTTAAAGAAACATGCGCAAGTCTCACGACAGATTTTATCGGTATATCGGCTTACGGCATGAAATTCAATTCTTTGTTGAATCCAAAAGCCGAATTTCGAAGATATGGCAGAGCAATGTTCAAGAGTACCTACTTACGTCATTTAGAAACCTTAGCTATTTTCTTTGTGCCAGCTTTGAGGCCTTTGACAAATCCGAAATTCTTCGGCGATGGGTCCGATTTTATAATGGACACCTTTCACTATGTAATAAAGGAGAGAATAAAGAGCAGACAGAAGAGAGACGATTTAGTCGACGCACTCATTCAAATGAATGAAAGTCAAATCGATGGTGCTTACAGTATGTATTATTTTATGTTAAATATATGTTGATGTTACACTATATGATATTCAAACGCTGTTACACGTTACAAGAGGCCTCATTTTATTTTCATTTAAAATGTCGCTAAACTCGCAATTACGTTAAAATTGAAATTAATTATTTTTACGGTTTTTTTTCTATCGTAATTAGAGTTGAATCTAGATCAACTGATTGCTCAAGCAGCGATATTCTTTTCCGCCGGATTTGAAACTTCTTCCACGACAATGTCATTTGCTCTGTACGAATTAGCGAAAAATCAGGAAATACAAAATAAGCTACGAGAAGAGATTCTAACTGCTATGGAAAAAGCAGGTGGTAAATTAACTTATGAATGGGTGAGATGTATATTTTAAATGCCGTGATCTGCAAATAATGCTACATGATTGGCGTGGTACAAATTACTTCTTAAACGTTAATAATTGTTCAGGTAACGAGTATTCCATATTTACATATGGTGATTAATGAAACGATGAGATTATATCCAGTGCTTGCGTGGGTGGATCGAATAGCAGATAATGATTATACGTTCCCTGGCACCAATGTAACTATACAGAAAAATACAGCACTTGTGTTACCTATGAAGGGTCTACAAACCGATCCAAAGTACTGGCCAAATCCTCAAATATTCGATCCAGATCGGTTTTCCGATGAAAATAAAAACAATATAGTACCATTTACGTTCTTTCCTTTCGGCCTGGGACCACGAAATTGTATAGGTAATAATTAGTTTTAGTTATTTGCTATAACCTTACGCTTCGGCCACTTTCGTCGTTAAATTCTATTTAAGTATAATTTTTCATTCGTTGAACAATTTTTCACTTTGTTTTCCATAAAAATGTTTTGTTACAGGCGAAAGATTAGGCTATCTGCAGGCCAAGCTTGGTTTAATCAACTTTATTAGCAGATTCACAATTACACCTTGCGAACAAACGCCAAAGACAATTACGTTTGATCCGCTTAGGGTTTTTACTTACACACGTGGTGGCTTATATCTGAATTTTAGAAAGCTCGCGAAATAGAAAACTATGTAATCTGTTCTTTAAGCGCTTTAGTGAAAAAAAAATCTTCAAATAAAGATAGAATCTATTGTTTTCTATTTGTTTTCACAATCAACAACAAACCAAGTAACCTTTAAAGAGATTAGATGATCGATTGGTAAGACGAGTTGGAATATGTAGGTCTGAAAAGAATTTCGTTAGTTAAAAATATATTTATAACTTTTTCGTTTGCAATAATTTAAAAAGATAATATGCAATATCGATCTTACGAAGCACGCAAAATACGCTGAAATTAAAAAATTTAGATTATGTACATACACTGTTATTATTAAATAATTGAATAACTTTGCAGCTGCTCAATATGACATTGTGATTAATTAAATTTGAAAAAAATAATATTTCTAATAGCGTGGAACCCTCTTTTTTCACTCTTAGTATTCTTTTTCATTCAGTTTCAAGTACACGTCAGTCTGGGAATTCAAAATATGTTTTTAACTGAATATCTATTTGATATTGTTGTTCTACTTTTTAAGATAAAAAAAATAAAAAATTTGATTTTAAGGACTACAAGACACCTGTAAAAATATGATTCATTGAATTTCTACATATTACGGAGCGTGCACGAACATCAATTGAAAAATAAGATAATAGTCAATGCACATTCTCTGACTAAACGGTAAATTAAAGATGTCTGGAAGCCGTTATCTTTACTGAATCGAATTGGATCAAACTTTTTTGACTCGGAATAAATATCATGAGTACTGTGGATCCTAAAAATCAAAATCAATATAGTCATATCCTTTGGTATTGTAAAGTGCCATTTTAGATTTTATAGCCTTCAAGGTAAATTCAGAAAAAAGTTATTACTGTTTGATATATTCGCATAGCCTCAAAAAATAAATTGTCGATGAAGGAGTCATTTGAGCAAGATCATTGTACCAAAAATCAATTTCACTATTTAAGATCAAATCTAGGTATTCAAGTTAAAGCAAATTATCATAAACCAAATCATCTATAGTCTACAGTGCCAACTCAAATCAATAAAAAGTCGTAACTATAGAGATGAACAAGAAATTTTTTTACAAAAAAATTACTCACAAAGTTAAAGTTCAATGAAGATATTAATGAAACAGGATCACCTTTCTAGCATACTCTTCCAATGAACTCACTCCCATTGAAATTAGTTTAGCAATTTCAGAGATATGCGAGAATTAGCTAGCGTTATCGCTGGAAAATTTGTGTCTAGGATCACAAAATTCTTTGACCAGTAAAGCTATTTAAAATTTTTAACCAATTTTTTTATTACCATTTGGACTGTAGAATGGAACTTAGAATGGGAAAATATACGCTTAACCTGGTTCAATATTTTCGTGACTGTAGAAGTAATTTATCTATCGGAAACGCTGATTGATTCCTCCTATTTAGAAGCCGGCAATAATATCGTACAAGTCGTTCTATTTTTGTCTTACTCTGTTTGCCGATTTATTTTTTATATCATTAATTTTGTTATAGTCTTTAGAGAAAATGAAAATGCGCATGACAAATACTTTGATAAGACTAAATAATTTTTTATCTTTTGAATTTATTTTATTTTTAATAAATATGTACATTTTTTTCAACACACTTACACACTTGTTTTGGAGAATAACTTCGTCTATTAAAAAAATACTGGCATACATTTAGTAAAATAAACTGCAGAATGTTATTTAAAGAACAAGCATTTTCTCTTAGATGAATATATAACAAAATAAATGGTGTCAGTTGTATAAAATGATATTTCAAATAAACAGTTAATTTAAAAATACTAAAACACTTAAGTTGTGAATGAACAGTCGTTACGGAGTATTAAAAATAGTACGTCTAACAAAGCAAACATCGCATTTTTACAATACAACATAAAAACTCAAAAAAAAGTCTTAAGTTATGACAAGTTATTTCGAATTAATCCTTAAAAATTGTTTTTTGTTCGTTTCACATGAGTATGCTATGAAAAGATATTATTTTATACTTCATGTTAATGACTATTATAATAAAATTAAAAATAGTCAGGAACTCCAGTTTTAAGAGAAATCTACCTTTAAGATGATTTCTACATTCCAAGATATTTAAAAATCCATATTAATGAGTTACCTCATAAATAGTGTTTATAAAAAAGAACACTTATCTTACATATAAATATCTCACTCGTGATAAGTTCTTACAACTAAAAGATTCACACATGGTCAGTTGGGATCTACTGGGTAAAGATTTTTTGGTTCTCAATTTCCTTTTTTCTACCACTCTCAAAGGCAGTTTGACAAAAAAGCAATTATTTTTTCTTCTTTTTGCTATCCTATAATATGAAATAAAATTCTTTTTAATGAAAAAATTTTTTTTAATGAAAAAAACTTTTTTAATGAATATTTTTAATTAACTTTTTTAAATTATTCAATTATATAGACGTTTTCATAAAATTGTGAAAAATGTACCTTTGGTTTCTTATGGCTTACAGAATTCTGAATATCTTCATTAGAAATTAAAGCATTGCAACTTTCAATCTGATTTTTTGTTGTTGAATCATTGTCAATGTTAGGAACAACTGATTTATCCTTCTCATCATTCAAAGCCTCATTTTCCACTAATACTTCAGTAGCTTTTTCTTTATCCAACAATTTAACAACTTCATTTTTTACTTCCAAAGATTCAGTCACCTGCTCTGAATTTGATTTTGGAATCTCATTTATTGAAGTTTCACTCTCATTTTGAATTTCGACAGGCACTTGTATTGCATCCGGTTTATTCTCATTATTTAAATTACTTTGTTGACTAACTTCATCAATAATAGAATGTACTACTTCTGTAACAGGTATTTCAATTAGCTTAATTTCATTTTCATTATTTACAATTTCTAGAGCAGTATCAACTGTTCCATTTTTATTGGCTTCTTTTGAATCTATACTCAAAGGTTTGATTTCTTTATTATTTTCAGTACACGATCCATCTGCTTTTGACATAGTTTCATCAGTCTTGTTGTCAATTTGATATTCATCATTAGTCTTATCTTTTACATTATTCAAAGCTGGTAATCCATTTAATGTTGACTCTGCTTCAATGTTCTCAATAGAAGGATCAATAGTTTTTTCTTTTAATTCAACTAAAAGAGTTGCTCTTTCTTGTTGAAAAGCTTTACACAATTCTTGAAGAAGTTGACATTTTTTATTTAACTGAACAATTTCGGCATCTCTGGTTTGTTTGTCAGTCACCATTTCTAATAGTGCAGCATGACTGTTTTCCCAGCGTGTTTTCCACATATTGTTATCCTTTTCTAGCTTCAATATTTTTTTAGACATCTGTTTAAAATAAAATTATAAAATTTGTCATCTACATTTGATAAAAAATCATGTAAGCTAAGTTATTTAAAAATTTACCTTTTCCATTTCAGCATTGAATCCTCCAAAAATTTCATTGCTTTTACTCAAAGCATTCTGAAATTCATCATATTTTTCTGTGTACATTTGAACTTGACTTCGCAAGTTTGATTCAACTGCATGAAGTTCCTTTATTTTATTTTGATATTCAGTGAGTTTCTGAAAATTAAAAATAAATTCAACTAAAAATCATATTTTATCAGAATAATCACTGCAATCTTAAAATTCTTACTAATAAAAGAAGATTTTTCTCTTTTAGCAGATTTTCTCTTTCCTCAGTCATTTCTAAATTCATTTTGGCAAGTTTTGCATCAGCTACTTGCAATTCTTGTTTCATAACTTGATGCATACTTTCAAAATGTTGTTCCCTAATATCCATTTCGTCAAATACTGACTTAAACTTTTTGTGTATTTCAATATTATCTTCATGTAGTTTGACATTTTTGTCATTTGTTTCAGCCCATAATGTTGTGATTTCTGTCAGTGTACTTTGGAAGTTAGCAGAAACTTCTTTTCTTTTTTCTTCCTCTTCTCTGATTTTCAATAAACTTTCCTCTTTGACTGCCTTATTTTGCCTCTGCAACTCTCGACATAAATTTTCTAATCGACTCTTTGCTAACACAGCTTTACTTTTTTCGGATTGACATTGCTCTTTCTCTCTTTGAGTCATTATAATTTTTTTTTCCATTTGCTTCAAATTCATTTGTAATTTACGATTCTCATCAACGATTTCATTGTATTTTTTGCATACTGCAAAAAGTTTTTCTTCTGGTGTATTCAGCCCATTGAGACTTTTTAAAATATATTCTATACTTTTATCCTCTTTCTTTCTGGATTTTTCATCTTTGCCACTACGCTTCTCTTTATTGCTGACTACAACTGACTTTGGCTAGAAAAAAAAAATACTTTTAATTGACACTTTCAAAACATTTCAAAAGATTGATACTTTGAAAACTCTGCCAATTTATTAGCAATTAAGATTCTTTAATTTTTAATTGTTCTAATTAATTAATTATTTACTTTATGAATTTTATAAAATTAATGGTTTTTTTGCAATTGTTACTAATCTATTTTTTATTAAGCAACTAGCAATTTTCAGATATTTTTTATCTAATGAATTCTTTCAATGTTTGTCATGATTTTCTTTGGAAAATCAATAGCCTTGATAGTGCAACAAGCAGTTAGATTTTTAATTTTTTCAATAAAATCACTGTTTTTATCAATTATTATCAAAAAGTTACGTGTATACTCACATCAGATTGATTGTGCAAGATCTCACTTTAAAGCTACTATTATAATCTTTACAAGAATAGTTTATGTAATAAATAAACTTTAGTTAAATATGGCAATTGTTACCATCCAGGGTTCTTATTTTATTTTACAAACCAAACACATCATTTGCTTTATTTAAGATAACTCAAGTGAGATATAATCAAATAGATTGTACAGAACTTTATTTGACGATTTAAAATGCAACCTCATAGAATGTAAACATTTATTTCAGTCAAAAATTATGACTGTTTATATCAAGAATACCATGTTAAATGCATACAATTTAATATAAAATACCTTGCGAATGTAAACTGAATGAGCTGTATAATGAGTTTCATTGATTGTTCATAATAAACAATATTTATATTAAATTTTAACTCAATTCGATCAAGGTTACTCTTATTATAAAAATAAAAAAGAATAATTTTGTGACAAAACAAAATTTTTCAGCGAGAACTATTCCATATAACAACTGGAAATTTGTATGATATTTTAGCAATAATTATATGAGTATCTTTACTAAAATTTTCGAAACATTTTATACAATATTTTTAAAAGATGATTTTTTAAATATATTTTTTAAAATAGCTATTAACTAAAGATGATTGATTCTCTTTCGAAATTAAAGAGCAAAAGAAATACTAAAAGATTTCATTATGTAATATAGAAATAGAAATCCTTTTTTGCACTCTTCATTACGTATGAATTAATATAATTAGCCTATGTTAATAGTAGGTTAATAATTGCAAAGCTTCTTCGTAAAAGAAGTTAAAAAATTTGACATGTAAGAGAAAGAATAATTGTAATCATTTAAATATTAAAAAAATGCAAATAAAAATAAATTTGTCATTGAATGACAGCGAGTTTTCATAAATTAACAGAGAGGTTATGTGAAAACCTTCAGTACCCGGTCATCATATAAACTTACTTCGTCTTGTTTTGGCTCGACAGTTGGCTCAGATTCTATATTTTCTTGCTTGTTCTCCATATTTGGTGCATCTATATATAAGATTTATTACTGATAGAGTTAAAACAATAATTTCTTATATTTAGTCGTTGGACACTAACGATCAAACCAGCAAACCTCTCACTCTTTCCCTTGGCTTGTAACATACACAAACGACAAAAATAAGAAGGTGAGTATCCACAATCCAAGCTATCTTAGCTATCTATGCTATGCGTGTGTAACATGTATAAAGGAGTGTCCACGCTGGGTTCCTTTTCCTTTCCGATCCCGGGACAATCTCCGTCCGAGTTTTTGTATGCGCACGCCATCTCTATAATTTCGAGTTCATAGATTAAGATGCGTATCTCGCATTCATTATGAAACTTACCACTGAGCTCAAAGTTATAGAGATGGCGTATGCATATAAAATCTCGGACGGAGATAGCCCTGGGGTCAAGAAGGAAGAGGGATCTCGTGTGAACACTCCCTAAATGTACAGGTATATACACTGCTAGGTTATTTGTGAGCCGCGAAATTCAAAATCTGATATCTTTTCGAGAAATGAGCATCATTAGCATTAAATAAATTTATTCTGGCAAATTACGCGGGTACAACTTGCCTAAATAAGCCCTTGACTTAGCGTTATTTAGTGTCATCAACATTCAATCGTCAAGAGTAATTCGGTTTTTCAACTTCGTGGATCGCGAATTAATGTCCGGGCTTAAAGTCCTTTGCGCATGGTGCGCACTTGCTTAACCGTAGTCAGCAGTCTAGAATTTCTTTCTTTTTGTCTAGATGGCGGTAAATTCCTATGAGACGCCGATCGGCAGATATGCCAAACTGGCCAACACGCATGTGTAAAACGTAAACGTTTTAAAATTTCTGCGCAGGGCATGCGCTGGTAAGTGCAATCACGCGCGAATTATCCTTTATTTTAAATAACATTTTATTCCTTATAAATGCTTTAACAATTTTGATTACCGATTTCTACTATCAATTGAAAATATCAAAAGTTTTTTTCTTAAGAAAGGCATAATTTATTTATTTATATTCAAATAACGTTTCAATCGAGTGTGAGTTGAAAAAATAACTAGATAGTATAAGATTTTAGAGGCGTACATTTGAAATAATATAAAAAAAGTCAGTGTATATAGGTTATCTTTCCCGTATAAAACATGAATTCACTATTCAAATCAAGTTTGAAAAATACCAGTATAATATTATCTGGTTTATAATACGTTGTAAAATTTCAATTTTATAAATGATGCTTTCGCTATAGTAAAATCGTATAATCTTACGTCTTTTATTTGCAAGTCTTATGTTGTAAAAAAAGTAATAATAAAAATATATATAAACGGTATATGAACTTTTCTTCAATCAATATAAAACTTACACGCTCAACTTTTTTCAATCTCGCGTATTTCTAAAGAAATAAATGTTATTATCAGTTACACAATATCTTATAGCGCGACTGACACCAAGAAAAATCGCAATTCTAATAAGAAAACACAATGATATTCCAGCAAATGTGATTTCAATTCTAATCAGCCGCGAGTTTGCAGATCGTTTTTTCTCGCAAATTCAGATTCAAACCAAATCGTCAGGGATAATAATTACCAGAACAATCCACGCACAAGTAGAAGGCAGCGTGCAATATCTGATGTAGCTCTTGTCGAAGACTGTTCTATACAAGTTAAGCTACGCCGGAGTATAGTCTGTCTTATTTTGGGAACGGAATCTAAAATAAAGTTTGGTGAGAGAGCACGTGGGTCGCGCACGCGACGGCTGTCGAGGATTCTATGCACCGCGTGCATTCGATCTTTTCTGTTTTTATTTCATGGCATGATTTATCGATGGTGCGAATAAGTTTTTGAAATGTCGATGTTATCGTTCGTCATCGATTGCAAATTTATTGAAAGGTCAGTTGTACTGTAATGCTGAGCTCCTGCATAGTTCGAGGTTCGCGAAATAATTTATAATAATTGTTCCTAATTAAATCTGTCATCACTCCATCTTTGTAATTTCTGATTTCTTTGGATATTCATTCGAATAAATTATTCAGAATAATTTTCACTTCAAAATTGCGGTGAAGCCGATAAATTTTTATCGCATAATTTTTTAAATTAAAACTACTACGATCTATTCTATTATTAATTGGTTTGTCAAACGAAAAGGAAAAGCTTGTTAAAAATGTTATCTTCCATGGTGCCGTCTTGTTAGTCACAGCTGATGTACCACAGAGGGCGATGCGCGCTCTTGTCAAGCGTTATGTTATATTAGATTCAAATGAGGAATGTATAACACCCTGGAAAAAGTTTTTTTTTCAACTACTTATTGCTTGGTTGTTTTCTAATTCGTCTCTATCTTATTACTTACGGCAGCATGCACAACAATTATATATTCAATGGCACTTGGGAAACCGCAACGCGTGTTTAACACACCACAGCTAAGAAACAACTTGCATACAAACGTGAATCGATTAAAAGTCCTCCGTGGCACGATCATCCTCGCGTGTAAATGTGACCAATCACTCTTGTTCTTTTTCTCTGGATCTTTAACATGCTTGTGCGTGTGTTATGGTACAACGTAAAACAATCTACTTGCAGCATTCTTTCGTTAGGGATTTCCATCTAATTAATTAAATTGTCGAAGGACGTGTATTCCAGATAGCAAGTTTCTTGGTCGAGTTTTAAATTTTAAAAGAGCTGCCTGAATGTACTCGCGCCTTATGTTATATTATTAATAATTTATAAATATGCGTGGTAGCGGAATTTTGGGGTGCGCGGCGAAAGATAGTAAATGACATTCGGCGCTTCGTCCAGCTGCAAGCTTCGATAGTCGTCTGATAAACTGAGACCGACATAACGTGGGAGCTCAGCAGGTGGAACCGTCGTTTCGATGAAGTCGCTCGCGGTCCGCGGAAAATCCGCGATAAAGATCACTTGTCAAAGATTAGAAACGAACACAAATACAAGGCAGAAATACATATACATGCGGGTATATCTATCTATATTAACATGCGAATGAAGAAAATAAAAGGATCGATTCCTATGCGGCATCTGTTAGGCACCGATCGTGACTGGATTTGTTGAGCGCATGGAATCCAAGTTCCTCGTTTTACTTTCGGCATTGTCCATTGTATGTTTATAGGATCGGCCGCTGACCAAATGATGCTGACGAGCGAGTGAGAAACACATTCCTCATGCGAAAGCTGCACTCTACACCTTCATATACCTTGCATATCAATTTCAAGTCTCTCTCTCTCTCTCTCTCTCTCTCTCTTGCAAGCACGCTTCGCAGAGGAAATAGCCTCTCGTGCACACTTTTCCTTTTTTAGGGAGGAAGCGATAAATAAATTTTTTTCTCCTCTTCTTTCTTTACGGTATCGGCGTGTTGTGTGTAGGAAAGGATGCACGCGTATGGTAATTTTTTCTCCTCTGTCGATGTCTATCAAATTGCATTTCGTATGCGTCGAGTGATATGAGGAGATTACTAGTTTTACTGATCGATATTGTTGTTTATAGAAATTTATTGGTGTTCGGTTTGGTACGAGGCGACGGATCTGAGACTTTGATACTGTTATTCATTGAGCGATAAAATGTTGTTTCATGTTATACACGTTTTCAGGAAAAAATAAAAATTAATTTGAAATGAGAAACAAGTTTTCGCACGTTAATATTTCAAGTAAATTTTGGGTTAGAACGGGCGAAGATAGAAAGAAAATGAAATCAATATATGCCTTCATGATTAAATTAATTAAGAAAAACTTCAACCGACAAGTAAGTTTTGCATTTCAAAAAATTATTACTGTAAATATATTAATTATCCTTTGAGCGAAATAAAAATATAAAATTTGTAAGATATAGTTCATTTCTTAATTCTATAAAGGATTTAGGATAAAATACTTTGATGAACTTCTCGAATAAGTGGAACCTAATTTGAAAATGGTAATAGATACATTCCTTTGAATACATTCAATTTTCTATAGATAATATAAATTTTAAAAGAGCAAATTATTAATGATTTGTAATAATTAATAATTATTAATAATTTGTAATAATTAATAATTATGGCTTTTGAGAAAAACCAAGAAAATTATGCTTAATATGTAATTAGAAATGCTATTACAGTAGAAATAGTAATTTGAAGATTGTTTTTTGTCTATCTTCATAGTACACGTGATCCGAATAAATCTTAAAACGTACTTAAAAATTTGTTACTGTAAATATTCCATAGCAATCTTCTCAACATATTATAAAAAAAAAGGAAACAAAAGTTGATCTAACGTCATAAAATTATTTGCCGTAAGATAATGTCATTGAGCACTCAGACGGTATAAATAAATTCAGAAAACTTTCCGCTGACAATTAGCCGAGGAAGAAGACAATAATCGCCTCGATGCGCGAGCGACAATTCAGCGCACGACGCATATCAGTTCGCGAATCGAATCAAGATGCTAGCGGCGCAAAATTACGTGATGGTAATTGCATAATGAGAGAATTTCGGTATCCTGCCAATCCATATTGAGCACGGAACTTTGCGCATGTAATGCACGAATTTCTAAGCCACGCGCGCGCGCCCTGAGATATATAATTCGCGCGCGACGAGACGTCTGTTTCTCAAAGCGATATTAATTTCGCTTGTACGCGAGTGTTTAGCGAGAGACAGAAAGAGAATTGTTTGCGTTGGCCGCTCGAGCTTTTCTCATAAAAGCTATGCTCTCACGACGTATGAATTGTTATTTGGGGAAACCTTGTCGAAGTAGTCGGGATAGTCAAGTTGAAACTGTGGCCGTCTTTTTCCCCTATGATTCATGCAGCATCTAGCTCAACTACTGAAATGCTTCTGGAAAATTTAAATTCGTTTTTGCGTCTTTTATGGCGAAATTCGACTTTTTTTTTAAATACAGGGGGATATGAAATCTTGCGAAGAATTTTAGCTGGAACGATTATTTGGAAGCCGTGTACACGAAAAGAAATTTCTCTGAAAAATTACGGTGATGTTCTCTGTAAACCTGGGACATCGATGACATTCGTCAATCTTTATAATGATTTCTATTAATTTTTAGAAAGTGAACTTGAAAAAATACACTTAATAATTTTTACAATAAAAATTGTTTTATTTTTATAAGGAAATTTTTTTTTAATTAGGGGATTGTCAAGATTCGTTATGTTTACGCATGTTAAAATTTATGATTTCGTCACGGTAATTTTTATTGGTTACAAATTTAATCAATATAACAAATAAACATCCAAATCGCTTTGACGTGTCCTCGCCAGTAACATACTTCGATTAAGTACGAAGGATTTAAAAGTAATAACAATTGTTAGATTCTTCAATATAAAAAATTGGTTTTAATATATTTATTTGCTAACATTCTTCGTGTATTATTTATTGACAATACAACAAAATGCATTTTATAAAATTCGTCTTTAAGTAAATGTTCTTACGAGTCATATTTTACATGCTCTTAAGTAAGATATAATGGAAGAAGTGACAAGTTGTAGTTGATAAAATCTGCTTTAAAAATATAGGGCTTTAATAACAAACATGAATATAGTTAATTCAGAAGAGTGAGGGAATTTTTACAGCGAATGAGTGTAAAATTTTACTGAGCATCACTAAGAAAATTGTACGTTTTTCACGAAAATTTTTAGGATAAGATTTAGTTTGTCGGTGAGTTGAGATAAAAATTATGGTTTATTAATAATTTTGATCTATCAGTCATGATGTCCCAAGATCATGGTTACCTACTGTAATTTTTGTAACGAATTTCGTAATAATTTTTAAGAGAAATTTCTTTACCAGTACGTAAAAGTTTTAGCAACATATGAACTCGTGGACTAAAAGCAATCCACGTCGGAGAAATACTCGGCTTAAGCTTGGGAGATCCAAATAAATCAGTTGATTTTGACATAATTAATGCTTCGATGGTTTGTTTACAGATATCACAATCTGGAGAACATGTTCGACGAAGACTTGTTGCTGCGCAAAGCGACTTGATTATTTCCCGCAAGATGAAACGCAAGTGGGTAAACTTCAAACTATTGAGAAATTCGCATATCTCATTCATGATAGATCCAGTTCTATCAAGTTTTTTCAACTCAATTGCTGTAGACAATTGATATTCGTAAAGTAAATAAACTCTTGCAATATTACTATTGTTCTTATTGTTACTATTATTTATTACTATTATTATTATTGTTTGCTCCCAGTCTTGGTCGGGACTAAGAAAATTGGAGCTTACGATAAATTTGTCTACGTGGCGCACTCTAATTACACCCCTCGAGTAAAAGTGACGGCATCATCTAGGGACGCAGGGTATGCGCGCGCTAGAACGATCATTAAAACTAGATATAATTTCGGAATATCCATAAAACTTGTAGAGCTTGTAGCGTTTTTATCGGTCGTAATGAAAACGTGGAACAACACCTCGTGAGTGCCTGCGGAGAAAGCGTAGAGTTCGACGCAAAGCTCGCCAAAGTAAAGCTTTTCGGATGTAAGTGCGAGCAAAACTAAGACGTATAAACAGCGCACGAGGAGAGGTTGAAGAACATGTACGACTTCCGGAATATATAACTTTGCACGTACGACAACGGGGCAAGTGTATGTTTGATTATATGTCCGTAAAAGGCCGAGCGGAAGACATTGGCGCGTGCCACCTATGTACGTGATATGTTGAGGAAGAAGCGACATGTCTTGTTGAAGGATCAGGTTGTAAGTGCTGTTTATTGTTAACAAATTGTCAATAACTCGACTGATGGATATATCGATGCTCGTTGGTGTCGACTGTCGTGTTAGGTCAAATTTAAAATCAAATTTTTAAATCGGCGCAATTGTCATATATTTTGTATTTTAATTGCACGTATCTCACAATAAGGTTTGCCAGAAAGAGTTGTTTGTCAGATGATGATTTTTATGTAGATCGAGGATCGCTTCTCGTTGCTCGGAGTATACGAACGACAACGAATTTTTGCGGATCCGAGCTTGATTGATGCGAACGATGGAAAATGCAGAAAACAAAAAAAAAAAAGAAAACAAAATCGTAAACTTGAATATCACTTCCAACGACCAGCGAACGAACGAAGTTCAATTACAGTATTACATTGATGGCGGGCAGGTTAGTAGCTTGATGTGATTATTGGAATGATATCACGCGACACAGTCACCGTCGCCGAAAGCACTAGCTTCGTGACAACAGCGTCTCGCCCGAAAGAGAGCTTATCAACTTGGTATTGAAACGTTTCACGTGTCTCTCGGGTGGAAAGCCGGCGAGACGTCTCGCGATGTATAAAAGAAAAAAAAAGGCAGAAGCTCAAACACAGAGCGGAGGAAGCGAACGAGAGAGCGAGAGAAAATGAGAAGTGGGCGAGGAAGGAGGGATGGCGTTCAAAGTCGGTTGAGGTGCGTGCGCGCGCCCGGCGGCGCGACATTGTAAACACAAAAGTGCGGAGGACCGCGTGGCCCGCGGCCAGTCAGTCGGAATCTGCGCTCGTCGCGACAGCTTCCTCGCCAAGCACGCAGCTACCGAGACCGATTGTTCGAAGCCAACCTCGTGCCATGCTCGCGCTGTAACGGGCAACCTCGAACGATGAAGCTGCCCGGTGGCTCGCGCTTGCTCGCCAATCCGACGACGCCGGCGAACGAGCCGTCGACCTTGCTGGAGGCTACGACGATGCTGCTGGAAACCACCGAGCGGCTCGCGAGCAACGACGCGCGCAGAGAGCACCCGCCGAATTATTTCCTCTATTTCATTCTATGCCTGGGCATCTTGGGCAACTTGGCCGCCTTGTCAATACTGCTGCACAAGGACAAGGTGAGTAAGACGGAGCGTTGTTCGAATGCGCGCTGCGTTTCGATGATAACAGTGCGCTTAGTTTTTCCGCGATTTTCACCTTCGCGGAAGTAACGACATTGTAGTCGGTGCGATGGACGACAGTGCTCGAAATTAACGATCGTTTTTACGGAAAAGTGAAAGAAGACGAAGAATTCGTAGAGGGTTTCGATACCGTAAATTTCATTCGTGATTTATTGCTATTCAGTTAACTGCGGAATGTATGTAAATTATGCACTCAATGATAACACGCTAGAAGCCCTCAGTTGTGAAAGCATGGGTTACCGAAGCTATTCTTTGTCACCGATTTCGAACACTCACCAAAAGCAAAACATTGATACTTAATATCAGTAATAATTTCGCTTGATTTCGAATATCGTTCGCCACTGTCGATCATTAAAAGCACGTATCAGAGCACGCGTGTGTCCCGCTATTTTCGTAATCTCCGACCTCCTCGACATCCATAAACGAAATCGTCAAGAGAAAAAAAAAAGTTTACGTTGCACATTTTTACCATCCGTCAATCGCTCTCGAAGTTTGTTAGATGCATACGCGAGATCATCGTTGACCTTATTCCCGACTACATACACAGTTGATTAAAAAATCTTGACCTCCGAATTACGTTGATGAATGAAGCAAGGCTTCGCCGTAGAGCTGTTTACTAACAATTCGCATTGATATACGTTCTAAAAATAAGTAGTGCAATCGGCAGCGATAATCCATTAATTTTGCGACTGAATAGAAGCGATTCAAAAGACTGATAGCCGTTATCTTTATTACGAGACGATTCAATAAAGAATATCGATTCATTATTCATCAATCCCTATGAAATATTACGGTCTAGTAGACTTCTCGTATTGTATGATGTGATTGTTTTCATTGATCGATCGATTGATCGATGAATTTTTTTGTTAATAATATTGATTTTGCATGCGTACGTTTAAATGTAATCAATCGTTTGAATGAAAAACCTTTTGTGGGACTTATAGATACATACTGCCAAATTTTTCTCTTCGGTATTTGTCACGGAAAAAAAATTATTGATGAAGATTACGACAAATTCTGCGATCAACATCTCAGTGAGTTTTGTAAGAGCAATGCGTATGTGGCTTTAAAAATGAAACCTTATATCGTAGACTTTGACCCATTCAAAATAAGTAAATTAAATCTGATTCCTTGATTATTCGTTAAA
The DNA here is from genome assembly GCF_024137745.1 of Phymastichus coffea. Taxonomy (NCBI): domain Eukaryota; kingdom Metazoa; phylum Arthropoda; class Insecta; order Hymenoptera; family Eulophidae; genus Phymastichus; species Phymastichus coffea. The sequence goes on from NW_026706839.1 coordinate 313,585, forward strand.
TTAAAATATTTGCAACTTCTTTTTGTTAATACGAACATTTTAAACTTCGTGACTAAAAACGCGTTTCCTCGTTCAAAACAAAGAGAATAAAAATAAACATTTTCAATGTCACTATTACTTTCGCATCGAACACAAATAAACTTTCTATTTACATTTGAAAACTCACTCTAAAAGATTTAACCCGAATCGAATGGAAAATTTCTCAAAAAAAGGAAACTCTCCGCGCCCTCTCCGAAAAGAACTCATGTATACTTATCCAAATTGATACCAAAAGAAAAAGTTATTTTAACTGAGTAATGACTATTGCTCAACATGAAATGTAATGAGATTTCGTAGAATTTTGAATACTCAAAGAAATTGTCGCGTAGAAACAGTGACGATCTACCTGCATTGTAAAAAGTGTTTTACGATGCAGCAGCATTAATATTTCACCAATAGGTCAAATTGCACTTAAAATTTTCCAAAGGCTACGAACCATCTTAAAAATTCGCCGCTCGTAAAAAATCCTGCACCTTTGACGAAAGCCGCCATCGAAAGGAAATGCAGGCAACCTCCCACATCGTACATTTTATGATTCTCGCGCGTGTGTACTTATGCTTGCAGCGCCGAAACCGGAAGCACTTGCTGATGCTACGCTGCCTGACGATCAACGACCTGATAGCGATGTTACTGACAACCTCTCAAGTGATCCTGACGCGTCATCAAGATGACTTGAAAAACGACTACAATTTGGACATCAGCGACTACCTGTGCTACGTGCACGTGCTTTGTCGCCTGTTCGGCCTGTTCAGCGGATGCGTGGCGCTCGTTATGGCCGGCGAACGTTGGCTCGCGCTCACTCGCCCGTTCGTCTATCAGAAGGTGCGTTCATTGTCATTTCGGCGCTCTTTACGGTAAGCTGGGATATATGGAAATACTGCCTCTTTCGGACGACGCCCGATGGTCGCGCGATCAACCAGCGGTAAAAGCTCCGCTGCGTATTGCAAGCGAGGGAAAGTGCGCGTGCCCGGCCGTGACCCGTTCGTAAAGTTTTTTACGATTGGACGCACTGCAACAACACTTGCCTCGGCGCTTATTATCGCCATAGGTAGCTACGGCGTTAGGCGCTGCTGCAACGACCGCGCTGAGAGCCATCGCGATGCTATGGCCACGCCAAAGGCCATCGAGTCCCAAATTGTCCGTCTCGGTTGAGTGCGTTCGTGCCGGTGCGTCGACGCCAGCTTCTCTTCGAACGAGTTGAAAAGCGCTCGCGAAGGTCCCGACGAGAAAATCAACGCGGGGGCATACGGCCCGGCTCGATAGCGACCAAGCGGCGAACGAAAATCTGGTCGAGAGCTTGGAAGTCAACGTTAACGTACGCGGAATAGCAATAAGTGAGTATAGCTGCGCCACGCCGACAAGATAAGCTTCCGCGATTGTCGCCGCGCACAAATTAGAATTTCATGCGCGTCTCTCATTCATGCGAGCGCGTGTACGGGCATAAGTGTATATTATATTGTCAAAGAGAGAGAGAGGGGGGGGGGGCGATGAAAAAGGTTCGGGCTTTAGTGGGAAATTTATTGTTTAGAAGGGCGAAATGAAGGGGCAGATGGCTTTTCTGAGTCGTTTGGGAAATTTCTTTTTTTTTCTCTGGAAGCTTCGTCAAGTTCATTGCTATTTTTCTGGCCGAAAGTACCATTTAATTAAAATGCCGTTTAATACTTCTTAATGCTTATTGGCAGATAAGGCGCTTACTCTATTCGTTTTTTTCGTTTGTTTGTTGTTTTAGTTCAAGTGATTTACTTTTATTGGAGTATATTGTGTTGCCAATGAAATTTGCCATTTCGATTGTTGGAATCGAGAGGGGGAGACTTATTTTTAGATAAGCGCTTAGAAAAAAAAAAACGAAGGGTTCGGGAAAAAAAGTGATATTTCTGTATAGGTTTGCTTCGATTTCAGAAGCGTGATAAGATAATTTCTTTATTAGAAATGTAACGATCATCATTATCGCACAACATAATCGTCATTCCGCAAATCGATAAGGACGACGGACTTGGACGAAGCGCGGGCCAATTTATTTATTTTCCAAATATTTCCTCGCGAAAATGTTGACGCGCGGCAGTGAATGAGACGCAATTCGAAATAGGCAAAGTCGAGCGAATCGTTATTTCGATTAGGACGATGACGAGTTTCGGAGGTAAAGCCGCGCGATCGTGCATTTTGGCACGTACTTGCCGCCTGTCGCAGTGCATCGCTATCCGCTAATCAACGAGATGAGATGCCGCATACTTCCGAAATAGCGTGACTCGCCCTTCCACTTTTGGAAAGGTGTATTCTATCGTGATGGCGCATATATATCTTGCTTGACTAAGAATAAGGTGTAATCGCTACGTAGACGTGTCGACCTCCGCTCAAATAAAAACGACCTTGGAGCCCTTTTTCGCTTAATATTTTTCATCTTCCATGTACTGATGAAAAAACGATAGTCCCTCTGACAAGCGTATCATTAGCCATTTTTTGGTGTAGTTAATGATTGTTTTCCGAGATATTATTGATGTATCTTGATAAACGTCAGTTTCACGTGTGCTTGCTTATTTACTCTGGAGAGATGGGGATTCATTTATCCCGTGAATTTAAGAATTGGACGATGTTAAGGAAAGTCGCGCATTAAATTTCACGTGATAATAAATATCTCATGCGAATTATCCGATTTCTGTTGCTCGGTTAACTCTGCTGATCTCCGCACTCGTTGATGGAACGATCGATAGTCTAATTCCATTCGCGTTCCTTAACCTTCGACGAAGAAAGGAAAGAATATAATCTTGGAATGAATGAACAGTGACCTCGTCGAACCAAGTGCACGAACGCAAACTTCGAGCGACCCATTGGTCGTATTCGTTCAAAAGACCGTTCACCTCTCCGATTAGACGCGTTCGCGAGGGCCTGGCGATGTCACGGGAGCGATCTGGTTTCTCTGCTCGCGTTTGCATTATTCAATGAAAATAAATCGTAACTTTCCGCGGCGTACGCGCGCCTCGCCCGCCGGCACGCGCACAAATATCTCATCGCGTCGAGATTACACATCGTACCCGCCAACGCGAGCGGCGCTGAATCTCGCAAATTTATAACGATCGCCGCGCGAGTATATCTGTTTACAAGCCGTTTCTTTCGAGGCATTATCGCGCGAGCGCCTTTCGGTACGTGTATGCGCAGGCACCACAATGCCGCGGGCGATCATTGTGGAGTGTTTTTCGAGACGAGGCTTATTTATCGGCCCACTTGCGAAAATTCGGCACTCAGCTAAACACCGATTCGATATTGTATCGTTAAAAAAAAAATAATAATGACGACGATAGTAATAAAGCGCGCAATCACTCAAACGCCGTTCAATATAGAAATTGAATTTGTTGCGTTACGTGCGTCGATTGCCGCCATCGAATCAATCATCGCCCAGTAGCTTCGATACTACGGTACACTAATTGCGACAAATTGGCAAAAAAACCTCACGGGTGGTCTAATTGACCGAGTTCGCATCGATTTTTCATCTGCGCTCCGCGTGAAAACGTCTCCTTCGAAGATCGCGGTACACGTATACGAGTCATTGAAAATGACAGTGAGACGTATGTACTTGAAAACTCAGACGCGTCAGGTATGTTTCTTTTTTTTTTTTTTTTTTTTTCATTCTTTTGCGCGGGCATTGACTTTCTATTTGCTGTACGAGGCGTGAATTCCGAAAAGATCGGTGCCAGAGATTACAGCCTCAGAGCTAATAATAAATTTCAAATTTCTATTCATTTGTATTCTGCGATCGCCTCAGAATTTCGGTATACTGATCGTCGAGGAAAAAAAATATACCGGAAAATCCCCGGATAATTTTCGTCGCTATACACATCGCATTGTCGCAGTTTCTTTGGAAGAGGACCAGCGTTGTGCAAAAATTCGTCGCATTATGTTTGTTTCTTTTTTCGTTCCATTCTTTCTTTCCTTCTTTTTTTTGCGCGCCTTTCTCGAAAACGAGCGACGAACGGATCACGCACATCTCCCCGAGATACTCGAAAGCGATTATTTCCTGGAATATTTGACCGACTGTTAAAAAGCGATCGACGACCGAGAAAGAGAGAGAGAGAGAGAGAGAGTTTCTCCTCAATGCCAAAAAGCACGCCGTCGAGGAGAAGATGCAACGCAAGCTTGACTGACACGACGAGCGAGCCGTCAAGTCGAGAGGCGTCGTTGCTCCAAGGCTCTCACGCGCGTGGTTTCTATTTCGGAAGCGCTCGCGCCGAGCTTGCACGCGTGAGTAGTCGCACGGATTGATAAGTGTAATCAAGAGCTTGCTCTCGGGGACGCGCTTCTATGACCCCGTTACTGCCACTATTAATAGCGCCGCCCAACGGATATTATGCATTCGGTCGAACTCGCTCGCCGCCGCTTTTGATCCTGAAAATTTTATTGGCCTCTCCGCGTCAAAAATAATAATAATACGCTCTTGCTCGCCTCCCGCAAACGAACGGCGAGAAAGATTATTGGGCTCGGAGGTGACGCGCTCCGGTGAAAACAAAAAAGTCAAATAAGAATGGAATCTGGGAAACTCATCAATTTAAGGGTAGTTAGTCGAGCTAACGCACGGGCGCGTGCGCATCAGTCAATATTTGCTGAGAATTAGCTCGAATGTCGAAACTTTATCATCGCCGTGACTCCTAAAAATACATCCCATATCGTTGACTCGGAGAATTCGGCAGGATCCCCGTCACGTTTGCAAGAAAGACAAAGGAAAGAAAAAACAGGGAAGAATGGGGGCGCGAGAGCGAAGGAAAAGAACACGCGTGTGATTTTTGTCACGTTTTCATCGACCCGCTCCTCGGTCGCAGCGGCACGCGAGGGAATCGAGCGTGCTCGGCCCACACCCCCTCGGTTTACTAAACTCGCCAAGGTCGCTGCCGCGGCATCTTTATTTGCATGCCCGGCGAAACGTACCGCGCGCAGCGACGAATCCGTTCGGCGCGAGAGCCGCACGGTTCGACGGCAGTGCCGGGCGTTGCTTCGGGGACGGCACCGGGCGGCGATAAAGCGAGATTTGCCGAAGGGCTGAAGCGCATGTATGCGCGAACGTCATATATTCGGTGGGGTGGGGGGATTACGGACCGCGTCGCGCGAGCAATAATGCGCGCTATCACTGCGGGACGATCGGATGTACGGAGCTATTTTTTTTGTTTTTTTTTTTTTCCTTCAGTTTTTCCGTCTCGCGCGAGCATAAATTTCCGCCAAACGGCGATAAGCGGCTTTAATCGGCGCGATATCAGTGGATTTCAGCGTCGCGGGAGCCAACGGCTTCCGGTCGCGCGAGACGATGTGCGGGGCGCGAGCTTGAAAAATAGAACGCTCGATGCGTATCTCGCGCGGCACACCATCGCGGGCGCGCTAAAAAAAGAACGTAAAAGGGAGGTCTGACATCCCGACGTATCCCCGGTGACGTACATGTGTGATGTTTAGCAGGTGACGTTCCCGATGATTGTGCGCTGTATGATCTTACTCTGGCTGGGCGGCATCGCCCTGACTTGCATGCCGTTCTTTGGCTTTGGCATTTGGCGACGCGTCAATCGGAACGGAGAAGTCGAGTGCGTCAGATACAGAGACGCCACCGAACCGATCGACATCACTTACGCCGGTGTTTGGTTTTTCTTTGGTGAGTACTTGCGTCTCTATTTACATAAAAAGAATACGACCACTTCGCGATCAACTTTACCTGCGATGCGATGAGAATGCCATCGCATTTCAGCCTCGGTGAAATTTCTTTGATCAAGAAAGTGTCCGCTCTCTGTGAAAATTCATGTGAACCAAACTTGAAAGCTCTGCTTCAAAAGTCGAAACGACGCGACGAACCCGAAACGATTATTCAATTGTCGAATACGCAGGAACGCTACTGTGCCTGTCGATCGTCTGGTGCAATTTGGCAGTAGCACGCGCGTTGAAACGTCTTGGCCGTCGTAACGGCGCGCTTCGACGTATCTCGCGAGCTTCGTCGCGAGCGAAGCCACTGCTCGCCGTCACACATGGATCGTCGGCCGAGGTGGGCGTCACACCCGAGGAGAAAGCTTTTGCTAAGCTCATGGCCATGCTGTCCATCTCTTTCCTCGTTTGCTGGATGCCGCAAATGGTAAGTTTTACTTGGTTTGACACGCCACCGGCGAATATTCGCCATCGGTGAAAATAGCGAAACGCGCCGGTCACGCGAACAAGAACTTTTCTTTCCTGCCGGCGAACGTACGCCGTCATTAGAACAGCTCGTGCGCGACGATGAAAGTCCGTCCAAATCCGCCGTCGCGCGGCGAAGTTTGCGATAAGCAAAGAGTCGGCGTTATGCCACGCGACGCGAGCAACGCTATAACACGCGTTCCCGCAACGAATTGAAATGGATCGACAAGGACGGGACTTTCCAGCGTGAATATCCCGAATAGCGTCACAAATAAGAAGATAAGAAAAGGGCGAGCCGAGGAATGTTCGACACGGTAGATTGATTCGCGCGGGGCCAAGAGAGAATCGAGCGACCCCTTCGCGTCACCCGTGAATTTAATCCCAGAAGCGGGTCGCGGACCGTCAGCGGGAATATGTCCATGACCGCGGACGTACGGCGCACTTGCAACAATCGCGAGCGACGGTACGACTTGGACCCCGTGGCGAGCGGCCGCGACGCTCTGATTTCCTCGCGTAGCGCTGCGGAGAATTGTCCAGCTTCTATTCTATCTTCGCGTCGCTTCGGCGTGGACTCGCGTGGAGACAGGCTGACGCAAGTAGTATAGGCACGCTGCGGTCAGCCACGCGCGCCTGCCTGCAGAAGCCCAAGTCTCGAGTGAAACCGAGTTCGTGACTCTCGAATCACACGCCCACCTTTCGGCCTATCGTGCGAAATACTATTTTCGGAAGGAATTAACAATTAATTGTGGGGAAAAGACATTTAATTAGAGTGCGCTCTGACATACGTGTGTGTGTGTGTGTGTGCTTGTGTAGAATGACACGAGAGTTATTTCATATACATAAATGCTAATGGGGCCGCAAAGTGTTTTACCTTTATGAATATTCCGGGTGTAAAATGTACCCTAATGTATTCAGCCGAGAAACGAAGCCTCGTGTCCCTCGTTTTCCGCAAAGTTCAATTCCATTACCGATTATATCTAGCGTCATTCCGGGCAGCCGGGAGCAGCGAAAACGGGCCCAACGCGCGAACAATGCGCAGAGGTGTGGTTGGCCGTTCGCTCGCCGATTAGAATTCGATCGGCAAAATCCGGCCGCTCGGTGCTAAGGTGTTAGCGGGGTGTAGTACGCACATAATAAAGACAGGAAGCCACTCGATTTATCATCTGCGCGCTACACACCCGTTCCCGCACTTCCGACATTGACTTTTCCGCACGCATCTATAACGGCTCTTGTCCCCCGGCCGTTCGAGGCCTCCGCAAGTAATGCGATTGAGCCGTCGACCGTGTCGCTGAACTCTCGCCTCTCTTTCGTTTCTCGTCGCGGCGAACGTAAGGCAGAAGCCAACGACGGGGACGAAGTCGCGATAAATTTCGCAGCTGCGAAACTAGCCGGGCAATACCTCGATTCGACGTGTACGCGAGCAGCTGTCGCGGCAGCGCCGGTCGAATCGCTAAACGATCCCCGATCACGTGTCCGTCCAACGGCAAAATAGCGTGACGTACCTTTCTAAGTCTTGCTGCCTCACGCGCTAATAGAATTTTAATGAGATACATTTATAGGCATGAATTTATACACGAATCCTAGGTAACATTACTGTTAACGCGAATGAGCGAATTTCGACCCCCCCCCCCCCCCCCTCACATACCGAGCGTGAAACTTATCTATTCGCTCTCTAATTACGCGTCGCGCGCGGCGTTTTGATAGCTTTTCGAAAACCCGGGGTACGTATATCCGTTCGGTTGCCTATACGGGTGAGAGCTCATCCACATACGTAAGGATTCGTAGCCCATCTGGCAAAGAGTGAATCTGGTTGGGCACTCAGGCTAGGCACTGCGGCCGCGGGCACATATACGATCGAGCGATTTTTCTTTTGCACGCCGAGATCTTGGTCGTCTCGACTCGAGAGACCGTCGCGCGACATTCCCCCGCGTGCGCCGCGGAACGATACAGCGCGCGGAATGCCAATGTTTCTCCTTTATATCTCGTTTTACTTGGCAAGTGACAATGAAGCAGGTCGCCGAACGGCGCATGCCCGCTGCCAGAAGCCGCCGCGCCGAGTAATCGTTGCAAATTTTATTAATAAATGTAACCCTCGGCCATCGACGACGCATATTGTAACAATCGCACGCGGATGGTATACCGGGAAATTACAATGGGATGATTTACGGTACGTGCATGTTCGATCTTCGAGTAAAGTTTCTGTTTATTTTTTATTATTTATTTATTTATCGATACAGTTAGTTCCTGCGCTTTGATAAATCGAAGCTCGAATGCAATCTCGGACTTCGTTCGTCATTCCAAGCTCGGAATATTCGTAAACAAAAAAATTATATATATGTGTATATATAAATGTCGAAGAACATTAGCAATGCAAATAAATCTGATGAATAGTGACCTAGTAACATAGAATACAATAGCCAGGGGATAATAATAATGATAACAATAAAAAAAAATATCCAAGGACGGAATTGGCACGGCAAGTCAGTTTTTGCGCTTTCTAAATCGATTTGCGTATTCAGTCGCACGAGCGAGCTTCCTATTTTATTATTTTGATGTCTCGTCACGCAAATAGACGTGTTCGTTGCGAAAAAAGCAATAGATAAGTATTTTAGGAAGTACTTTGGTCATTGAATTCTAATGAGGGTTGCGATGTTGTAACGTGTCAGACTTTCAGATATGTATCTGCATTCTGATCAGCCGACAGCTTTGTATTAGCCGTCTTGACTTATGAAATTCTCACAAAAGAAAACCATGTCTTCTTTTTTTCAAGATATCGATACCACTATCGCAATACGTGGTGCACTCGGCAAACATCAGCGACAAAGCGAACAAGTTGATATTCGTCTTTAAGAAAATAGCCGACACATTATTGGGCTTGCACTTCACCCTCGATCCTTACATCTATGTGTTGCTGAGGATGCCAAGGCCCAGGTTTCCGTTGGTCAAACCGCTCTGCCGTATCTGCTGGCCAGCACGTAGTCGAGCGAGTTCCTTTACAGGTACTGAAGCTTTCATTTACGAAAGATTGACATCGCTGAAATATTTCGACGTCAATTATCATCATATTACGATTTACCTAGTCATATTTACCCAGTGTCGTGGCTATAAATACGCAAAAACTAACAAGCGACGGCAAATAAACTTTAGCTCCCTCGGCGAAAGCCAAAAACTCTGACTCGCACGCTGCCCCTGCCGGCGATAAACCAAATAAGCGAGCCCTGGCTTATCGCTCGTTCCCTCGTTTTAGGTACTATCGAGCAACATGGCAGTAGCGGTGACCCACCAACTCCGATAACCGAAGCACCCTCGACGCCGGTAAGCGAAGCCGAACGTGATTCACAATTGGTTGCCGTAGCTGTTTGACCTACGTGGCGATCATCATCAAAACACAACAATGTCCTTAGAACAACGACTCGAATCTGATGATTATTTACGCGGATCGCTCCGCCAGAGACTGATTTAGCTTTAAAGCGCCGGGATGGCGTTTACGACGATGGGCGAACATATATTCCCAAGAGCCCGCGCGTAAGCGGTTTCATTTCTGTTTTGTGAAAGTGAAATTCTTCGACGGCGAAAAAATTGTGGGCTTCGACGTACGACGAAGGTAAATGCCGTAATAACTCGATTCAACGGTTTTCGGACCTCGAGTTAAAATATGTGACATCTTTGTACAGATTCCACTTAACTATTGTAAGACAATCGTGCATTCCATAACACATTCGAGTAAAAGCCATTGTTCTTTTTTAACGAGTAAATATATAATTGATTGCACCATATATGCGCTTCATTAGATTTTCTACTGATAGGATTATGCATTATTGTTGTTTTCGCTCTTGTTTATCATTGGCCACTTCGTGTTGGAAAACAAATTTTTGCGTTCGCTCCACAGCGAACGATATTTATTATTGCACAAGTGAAGATTTTTGTACAAACAATTTTGTGTTCTAATATTTGCTAACTGTATTGAACTTTATAGTGATAATTTTTCAAGTAATTCAATAGAACGAACGTGATTTTTTTCATGTATTTCGTTTAGCTAGTAGAGGTAGTTTCAATTTTCACGGTCGTATATAATCAATCAGCATGACTCTGCATCAACCAAAGTACTTTTATACGTGTAGTCATTCATTCGTTGAATGTAATCATTGACAATTTCTTGTGATTTAAAGTAATGTTGGAAAGTAAACATAAAGTTATATTTTCTAATCACTTATAATAAAGAGTGAGGAAAAGAACTTGCGTAAAAGTTCTTTTAATTTCGATAACTTGTCAGAATAGTCTTATCAGACTATATAAGATGTATTATTTTTCTAGTATATATTCCCATGTAAATTTACATAAAAAGCAAATTACGTCAGTAGATCGTATTTTGTAGTGATAAGGATAAACACACAAGACGCGAGAAAGAGAAACGAATACTTGCGATAATGAAGAAAATTCAAAATAGCACAAAATTTTAGTATGAAAATTTTTGCTAAATATTAAACACGAATAATGTGAAATGTAATGTTTTAGTTCAGACGAGAAATTTACGATTTTAGAAATATAAACATTCAACAAATATTATGAAATTTTTCAACTCGCAAACGATAGGAATTATATTTTTTAGAAAGAAAATATTTTTTTATGGAAAATCTAAAAATTATCAAGAAATTTTTATAAAAATGTTTCTTTTGGATAATTTGAATTTGATGACTAGCAAGTATTTATTTTAATTTAGTTTATAGCAATCATACTAAGTAATAATTTTAAATAATATTAGTATAGTTGTGGAGAATATTAGTACATGTAAAGTAAGTTTCTTTTTTCATGTGCATCTACAAGTTAAACATAGGTGCAACATATTTGTACAGCTCTATTATATTCAAGATACGATATTTCTGTCGTTATATAAAATTGAAAGTAATAAAACAAACTATAATCCAACTGTGTAAATAAATTTTTTATTTACACTTCTCCTTTATAATGTAAACTTAAAATTTAAGCATAGGAGTTTTTTTTAATTGTGAGAAGTAATTTGATTACAGATAAATAACCAAATGTCATTTATTATTTATCCAATAAAATGTATTATATACAAATCTCATTTTCTTTTCTAAATTAAATATTGCCAAGAATATGCCTAATATAGTCGACCTTCTGAATTTTCGTCATCAATTGATCCCATATAACATACGTAACCTAAGAAAAAAAAAACAAAAATAAAATGTACCCATTGAAATGGAATGTTTACTCATCTCACAATAACTTTAAACTTACTAAGATAGTTCTGTATCCCATTCGTTCCAAATGTCGCAGTTGCATAGCCAACATGCCAGTAGGTAGATGATGATTCCTGGTCAAGATATTATGTGATCCTGGTACGACAACAATCCATTGCTTTCCATCTTTCGGCGCGTATTTGATTTCTCCCAGTGGAATTTGCGAGAGCGGTTCTGCTGGAGGTACATAACATTGGGAAACTGGGTCATAGCACATGAAAATATATTGCTTGTTGTTGTAAGGTAATGGGTAGTCTATATGAATAGCTAATTCTGAGCCTAAAGTAAACTGGAAAACCCACAAAAAATATTAACTGTTATGCGTGATAACGCGTAGTTTGATTTTGTAAATTAATTAAAATACCTTAATGTGATGTGTGAGGTCAATTATTAGTTTACCGCCAGCATCCACTTTGTAATTCTTTTTACTTTGTAACTTCTGCTTTTGTAATACACCGAATCTCTGGAAAAAAAATCAATTTAAAACTTGTTAATTATTAAGGAAATATGATTCTTACCTTTAGAAGATAATTCAGTTGATCTTTCCTTAATTGAGGACCTTGGTATCTTGGATGATCAATTTGCAAACAATAACTCATATCTAGATATTCACGATCCATTGTACTAAATTTGTTGTCACAGAATTTATTTATGAAATCTGGAGCCATGATTTTGTTCACTATGTCTTCTGGGAAATAGTTCACTTTGAGCATATACATTATAGTATACACATAAGGTTTTATAAACCTAAAATAGAAAATAATTTTTGTAGAAATTATTAGTATAAGAAGTAATTTTTACACAATAAATAATAACTAAATAAATGTATCAAATAATTACTTGGAGATTTCACCTCTTCGACGAGAACTTAATAATTCTTCTGTAGCAATTTTATAAAAAGAAGTTTTTTCTGGATCACAATTAAATATATACAGAGAAAATATAAACCTTTCAATATCTTTCAATCTTGCATTTTCAACTTCATTTTCGAACCTAAATAATTTATTTTTTAATTAGAAAAAATGTTCAAGATCTATTGAATATAATTTTTAAATATTTCAAGAGATTAGTGAATGTCCTACTTTTCTTGTATTTTTTGTAACAAATTACTGTTATCTATTAAAAGTGTTGCTTGAACAAGAGCTACATGTGTTAAAGTCAGTAAGCTTTTATTTTCAATTTGATCTTCTAATACTTTTATTAAAGTATCTATTCCTCGCATATCACTCAAATTAGCACTGTACCTGTAAATTAATTTGAAATAAATAAAAATATTTAAAATTGTTAATAATTCAGTAATATTCCAATTTACCTTAAAATTTTTAAAATGGACGATAAAGTAATATCACTAACATTTTCAATGTCAGCTATTAGCTTTTTTAGAATTTTTGAAAATAATGTGGTGCTCTTAATGGCAGTTTGATATTTGAAAAAGGACATGCAAATAATACCTAATTCTTCCACACTAAAATTATCTATGTTTTTCTCAATGCAGAATTCAAATTTTTGCATATTAATCATAGAAACTGGACCTTTTACTTTCATTAAAAATGCATACTGTACTAAATTTGCTGGAGTCATATCTTTTGGATTTAATTTTCTCATAGCATGATAAATAAAACTTGAGAATGTTACTATATTTAATTTATAAATGTAATCACATATCAAAAATACTTGTTCAATTGTCAAATTTGGCAAGTTATCTACACATGCTTTATCTAAAGGTTTGAATAAATTATTTTGATGCAGACCATTAGTATTCCAGAACTGTAAGAGACTCAAAAATTGAACCATTTCTTCTTTATTAAATTTTGAACATTTTTCAGCTAATATATCAAAAACTCCTTGATATTTTGGATGGTTAATGTCTTCACAATTTTGATGAGCATAGTAAGACAAAAGCTTGAAGTTCTGAAGAATTTCAGTGTTATGCATACTTATCCATTGTTTATCTAATAAATTATCTACACTATCAATTTTTACATCTTCCGTGACTGTTAATTTTGGTGAAATACAGTTCGAATAAGCTGTTAAATTAGACATAACTTGGTGGGCATGTGAATTCTCTGTTAACCGATTAAGCACTGCATAACATTTCCTAGTAGAACTGTTACAATGCGAATTGTTTAAACACAATAATTTTTTGGTAAATTGACGATTGCTTGTGATACTTCTATTCACATTGTAAACAGGTTTTATCATTGAAAACTCTAATCTGTTAAATACAATCCATCTTTTACAATTAAACACTTTGGTCATTTTTTCGGCAAACATTTTCTGCAACATTTAAAAACTGTACACTAAAACTGTTCAAAATAAAGTCATGAATATCTGAAACGAAAAAAATTACTTTAAGAACTTTTCTATATCAACATTCTATAGAAAAGAACGGTAGAACAATAGAACCGATGGTCGCATGTTCGCACTGCGAGGAACCTATAGGATATAGGTTAATCTTGCACATGCGCTTAAAATAATTTTCAAGAAAAAACGCGGATTTACGACAATATTATATTTGTATGAAAAAAGAGGGTGCGCTACGGTAATTCATGTTTTCATTGACATTTTTGCCATTCATGTGAAACTTTATACTTGATTTCTAAGCATATAGCATGTAAATTTTTATTTTTATATAGCTAATCAAAAGTTTTTACACTTTTCACTCCTCACGTGGTAAGGTTATAATCTCTATGAGTTTGTTTGCATAGAAACCAGGTATCTATGTGATTAATACGTGTAATTTTAACAATTTTTATGGTGTCCGTTCGATATTATTGTTAAACCTTTCAATATATTTATTAATTTGAAATTTCTTTAATGTCAAGCATTTATCTTTTCCTTAATTAAGTTTCATGGTATAAGAAGTATAATTTATTTCAAAACAATATTTTCATCTAAAATGTATGTAAAAATATTTTAAAAACAAACCATACTAATTTCCACTATATTTTACAGATAAAAGATTATTAAGATGTCAGTCCCAACAACAAAAGTTCACGAAGTTAGAGAAATTACAAGGATTGAGCGTATTGGAGCACATTCTCATATTCGTGGTCTTGGATTAGATGATAGTCTTGAAGCTCGGAATGTCTCCCAAGGGATGGTTGGTCAATGTCAAGCTAGGCGAGCAACTGGTGTGATTTTAGAAATGATCAAAGAAGGTAAAATAGCAGGTCGTGCTATATTATTAGCAGGTCAACCAGGAACCGGTAAGACTGCTATAGCACTTGGATTAGCTCAATCTTTAGGATCAGATACACCTTTTACCCTTATGGCTGGTTCTGAAATTTTCTCCTTGGAGATGAGTAAAACAGAAGCTTTAACGCAAGCTATAAGGAAGTCCATAGGTATTAGAATCAAGGAGGAAAGTGAAATTATAGAGGGTGAAGTTGTAGAAATCCAAATAGATAGGCCAGTTGCTGGAGTTGGTGCAAAAGTTGGAAAATTGACACTGAAGACTACTGAAATGGAAACAATATATGACTTGGGCAACAAAATGATTGATTGTCTTATGAAAGAGAAAGTCCAAGCTGGCGATGTCATTACAATAGACAAAGCTACAGGCAAAATTAGCAAGCTTGGACGATCATTCACAAGGGCAAGAGACTATGATGCTACTGGACCACAAACACGATTTGTTCAGTGTCCTGAAGGAGAACTGCAAAAGAGAAAGGAAGTTGTCCATACTGTAACAATGCATGAAATTGATGTTATAAACAGCAGGACACATGGTTTTCTAGCTTTGTTTTCTGGAGACACAGGAGAAATCAAACCTGAAGTGAGAGAGCAAATTAATCAGAAAGTTGCTGAATGGAGAGAGGAAGGCAAAGCTGAAATTGTACCTGGAGTGTTATTTATTGATGAAGTACATATGCTAGACATTGAATGTTTTTCATTTCTGAATCGAGCTTTGGAAAATGAAATGGCGCCTGTTGTAATCATGGCAACAAATCGTGGTATTACAACAATTAGAGGCACTAATTACAAGAGTCCACATGGAATTCCAATTGACTTGCTGGATCGTATGATCATTGTTCCAACTATTCCATATGAAGAGGAAGAACTTAAGGAAATTTTAAAGATTAGATGTGAAGAAGAGGATTGTGAGATTTCTAACGATGCATTGACGATACTCAAACGCATTGCCAAAGAAACTTCTTTGAGATACGCCATTCAATTGATTACCACGTCTTCACTCGTTTGTCGTAAAAATAAGAATACCGAAGTGACTGTCGATGACGTTAAGAGAGTATATAGTTTGTTTATGGATGAAAATCGATCTTCCCAATTCCTCAAAGAATACCAAGATGTTTTCATGTTTTATGAAGAAGAGAACCAAGAGAAACAACCAGAACAAGTGCAGCCACAACAACAGCAACCTATGGAACTTTCATAATTGAACCTCATTGTATAAATTCAATTCATCTCCATTGATACAACAACAAATAACTTTAAACATAACTTTTAATAGAACTTAAGAGTGTAATTTAAGAGTAAAATAAATTTTCATTTTTTAAATTGAAACATTTTATTTCAGAAAATTAACACCTGAACCTGATCAAATCTTGACGATTCCGAGTCACTATAAAACATTCTGCATTTGTACCTTAAACTAACAAAATAATGCTTTTACAATAGGAGAATACTTTAATAAAACATTATTTCTGTAAAAAAATATTCAATTTGTATCATTAAAGACATTACATCAAAATATACTAATAATAATTACATGTCAACAGCTATTATATATAAAATTAACTAATTATAAGCTAAACGGAAACTTCGTTCATTTTCTTGTTTAAAACTCTGATGCATGTGATCAATCTGTTGTATTTTCTGATTTAACAAATTGCTTCTTTGAACAAGCCATTGCAAGCTATTCATATGAGCGTTAAGAATCTTTACTATTTGAACAATAGGGTCACTGGAATCTTGAGCACGATTTGCTTCATTCAAGTGTTCTATAATTTCTTTAAGATCTTCCGACATTTGTTTTAATTGTGTATCAACATTTTCAGCCAAGCGATATGTGTATTCACGTTCTGGATCTGTTACTGATAACTGAGCCAACTCTTTTTCTAGAGGTATTAAGCAATCTTGCAATTCTTTTTGTTGACCAACCTGTCAAAAAAAAGACATTTAATGTACAGTTTACTTTAAATGTATAATTTAACTAATGATTTACTGTAAAAGAGGATGTGAATGCTTACTACATAATCAAGCTCATGTTCAAGATGTTGTTGTTCCAATTTGACTCTTTCAACTTCTTGGTTTAGTGTAACAATTTTTTCTCCATTTGCAATCAAGAGTCTATCCCAAGCATTGATTTGTGTAGCTTGATTTACAAAAACCTTCTCTTGTTCTTCCAATTCTAGAGTCCATTTGTTGATTGACTCTTCTAGTTGACAGAAATTGATAGCTCCTGTTGGTCTGCTTGCAGAGGAAGTAGTAACTCTGAAATAATGAAAAATGTAATAAAAAGTCATTCTAACTCAACTGTCTTAATTCTTTGTTTATTGCAAAGAAAGATTATTTTCATTGCTAAGAATTAAAACGAACAATCAAAAAATATCTTAATTCAAACAATACCTTTCAATTATCTAATTTTTTCTATCCAATTTACAAATGTTCACAAAATGACTATGTAAAAGAAACAGATACTTTAAAAATGATTTTTAAAGATATGTATTGTATAAAAAGAAAAATAACTTAAGCATACATTTTCTAATACAAAAATATGATAAACTTTATTTCAAGCTGAGAATTAAATTTGATTTTCCATGCTCTAACCTTGGACTATATAATTCTGCATATTTGTCTAAATGAAAAAGTTTGATATTTTAATCATCTAGTATATAAATCTATAATCATCATATAACACTTACGTAGTTGTAGTGCTCAAAGAAGTTTGAGGCTGACTGCTAACAGCAGCAATAGGACCACCTGATGCAACCCCGGAAGCTGGAGTAGTTGTAGATGATGGTGCTGCTGTTGTTTTACCCATCATAAGCGTTGAACTAGTAGAAGCAGGCGTAGTGCCTCCTAAAGTAAATCCAGAACCCATTGGTGAAGCGGTACTTCCTAAATTAAATCCACTAGCTGTAGATGTGGTTACACTACTCAAGTTGAAGGAAGGGGTTGCAGCAGCTGTGCTTCCTAAATTGAAACCTGATGCAGTTGTTATAGGAGCACCCATATTGAATCCCATGCTGGTGGTTGTGAGTGAATTTGTAGTAGAGGTTGCAGCACCAGGTCCATAACCTTTATGATGAATTAAAGAAAATTTAGTAGGTAGAATAGTCTTGCTTTCACTGATTGTTATTAAAAACTTACCACCACCCAAAGCAGTTCCAGTAGCAGATGTAGTTGCAGGGGCACTTGCTCCGAAACTGAAACCTCCTGTATTGGCACTTGATGCACCGAAACTGATTCCAGTGGTCGGCGTCGCTGTATTCTGAGTTTTGTTAGGATCGACTCCGAAATTCATGATGATTTATTCAAATAAAGAAATTGGCGCTTTGAATTATACGATAACGGCGGCTTCGACGCAAATACACTCAATAGTTTGTGTTCTTTTTTATAGGTTAGAAAACCAAAGCTTCCAGTTTTTAGGTGCGCAGTTGCGGACTATACATATATAGCTCATTTCTTTTTTTAAATTTAAATTGTAAAAATTTTATTCAAGATATTGGCATAAAAAGTCACGTTATCTACCGAATAAATTATAATTTTTTATTTTGTTTGTAATTTTTTATTTTGTTTGTAATTTATTAAATTATTTAAAAGTTTATACGCAATTATGTTGTATGAATAGCTTCGGTCAGAATGTGTAAAAAAAATTAAAAATTATGACGTAAAGAACTATTTTAATTATATTTTATTTTATTTTAAAAGCTGTTAAAAAAATATGTCAAAAAGATGTCATTATGTATATGACCTTGTTAGTCATCACAAGCTTGCATCAACTAAACATATTTTCAATTATTAAAAAAGAATGCACCATTACGTAAATAATGCCTAAAAATATTCTTTATTACAGTACAGCAAACATAATTTATATTAACATAACTTTTATTTGTGCCCTTGGTTATCAATAACCGAAATTAGACGTAATAAAATATTTTAATTCATGAAACCGACAAAAACTTATAGTTTTACCGATCGTTAATAAAAACTATGTCATCTTCTGATGTAAATATAGCTTGGCGATTCAAATTATATAGTGGTTCTGAATAAGAGCATGAATCGGAATAAAATAATCGTTGAAACTTTTTATTTATATTGTAAATAGAGTAAACGGATTTCGAGGAAGCAATGAATGATCGTTAAACGTGCATTTTCATAGATGTATTTATAAATACACGTATAAGTATACAGTTCATGCATATATATATATATATAAATACTAAGAATTATGTTTGGCCTAACAGCTAATCGAGCGTCGCGCTCGTTTCTAACGATAAAAAATTTTTTTTGATTACGTCGTATATAATGTATAAATGTCACCTATATAAAATCATTAAATACATATACACATACACTATGTGGGGGGAATAGGGGGTCGAGAAGGAAAATAAATTACAATTTATCAATACTGCGCTTTTGTATTACAATGATTAGCCGTTGAGAAGCGAGATCTTGCTCGCTCGACTCTTTCCCCAACATGGTAAGTACGATTAACCATGGGTGGGAGCATTTATTCACTTTTTTTTTTCATTTTTAAATATTTTTTTATTCATGCGCAAGTGGACACATTGATGACTGCTTTGTATTTTTATGCTCCGTAAATTCTGATCAGCTCAAAAGACGAAATGACATTCATGTTATCCAAGCGCTAAGTCGAGTTGCGTGATTATACATTCATCTTCTACTATATTTTTTTGTTTTTATCAATCTTATGTATGTGTAAACGTCGGACGATTCGTTTTTGTAAATCCTACGAAATGTTTAATTTTCATTTTGTTACGATTATGTAAGGTCGAACACACATTTTTTTGCACACATTTACGAGTTTTCGTCAAAGATAAAATCATATACAATGCTACTATTTTAATGTAGCGTTGCTTATGTATAAATAATTGTTTGAAAAAAGGAGAAAAAGTCTGCAGTCTGCGTAAGTCAAGATTGGAATGGACATTTAAACGATCGATTACTGCAAGGCTTTTATAAAATATATATATACACGATTACGAATGTAAGTACGTTGAGAAGTTAGATAAGAAAGAAACAAAGAACGCGAACATACAAAATGAAAAACTCGGAATTATGTACATTTGGCAATTATGCGACAGTTTAAGTGCTGTTGTTCAATTGATCTACAACGTAACGAAACCCTTTCGAATCGAACACAACGAAAAAAAGAGCTGTCAATCGAACGTACGATCGGCATTTCAAAACTGGGTTATAATCGCGGAGGAATTGGACGTATCTTTCAAAATCCTCTTTTATCTTGCATCGGTTTTCTTCTTAATTGCAGACATGTTCCTCGCGCGTATGCCGACACATATCGCACTTGACGTCGCAGCACCAGACAAATCGGCAGTTGCACTTCTCCACTACGTCGCGTACGCGAGTCTGGTATCCCCTGCCGCAGCACAGCAATCGGCAGCCGTCTAGTCCGAGACTTGTGCGGTTGCATATTCGGCCTCGTGTTCCTGGGATGCCAAGTCTGTAAAAGAAGAGAAAAGAAGAAAACGACAAGCGAATGAACAATGGCTCGACTTCCAAATAAAATTCCTTCGCTCTCGATTTGGAGCTTTTCAAACTCATCTACTCTTTCAAGCTGTAACGTTAAAATTGGAAAGCAACTCACGTCAAATTGCGCTCGCAATAATCCGGACTGTCATCCAAGTAAACGAGATCGGTCTTGTTGGGTCGTTTGAGCTCGGGTCTAGCGGGCTTGAGTCGCGCGGGTCGTCGGCTTCCACGTTGAGCCAATCGTACCAAAGACGCGCCTTCGTGAAGTTGAGCCAAGGCGGTACCGGCTGCTCGAAAAGTTGGTAATTTACGCCAGCACACTCGCACGCTGCACGAGCCGGACATACCTGGCGAAATAAAGAAAATTAAGTTTGCCTAATGTAAATTCTGAATTGATGAAAAGGTTTCGAACGATTGTAAATTTTTTGAAAAAATATTATGTTTTTAGGAAAAAAAAATTTATTCATATCATATAAAACATATTACATTTTATGTTGTATTTAAGTTATATTTGTTTCGAATATAAAAAGATTGGCAGCGAACCATATTTCTCTCAGTTCAGTGACTAGAAGATTAAGATCACTTCGTTCTGTGTTAGTTTAGTCACGATTCATGACAATGAATCTGTCAATAATAATTATAATTATTTTTAGTGGACAAATCTTAGATAAAAATTTATAATAAACTATACAATACAGATAAAAAAATGTTAATACGAATACTTTTATGATAACGCTACAATGGAATACATGGATCATAATAAGAACTTTAGTTCTCGCCGATTAATAAAAAATGCTTTACTTCACGTTTCACATTTCTAGATACATATTCCATATAGTCTTTACAATCATTATATGCGTCAATCAATTGACATTTTTTATACTTTTAATAAAAAAATAGCGTAAATATCTTGAATATTGTATAATTAGATTAATTAAACAGATAAATAAACAAATACATTGTAACGTATGTGGCCATAAATAATCGTCAATAAATTAGAACATCACAGAGTTATTACAATATAAACAGTTTGATCTAATTAAATAAGAGTGTATTACTTAATGTAAAAAATCACACTGAGTTAATCAATTGTTTGTCTATCATCGATTAACTGCCACATGGCGAGAAAGTATGTCGATTTAAGATACACCTTCTCAGAGTTCTCAATAAATATTCTACATTGTATCTTAAGCCCGTTTATTTTACAATAATTGGCAAACAACATCATATCGATAACGTTCGTTGGCGTTAACTCCGTTACCATCAAATCTTTGCATTTTTCTGGAATTTCAGCGACAATATACATGCAAACCAAGTTTTTGGCGTTTCTTTCAACCATTCCCCAAAGATTAAGATAAAGCTTTGGATCGATGAAGATTACTCTGGCTTCTCTGATCATGCATCTGCACTTTCTCCCCAAAACCTTCATGTCGTAATTATAAGAAAACACTAGATTGTAGACGACGTTATTCCACATCAGTCTTTCGGTAAGCGAACACTCGCAGATTTTCTTCAAATTGGTCAACTTGTAGAAGTAAGCCAAACTTGCTAGCTTTTCAGCAAGTAAATGCAAGTTTGTAACTCGACCGCAATAAAGGAATCGCAATAGCTGGAACAAAGTTTTCCTATCAGCGTCTACAAGAATGTCCGTGTTGTCAACTAGAATTTCAGCGAAAATATTGCTGTTGGTAGTGAGGACGTCGCGTTGAGCAAGTATTGTTACGCCGTCATTAGCAATCATCCGCACCATTTTCGAAGGCATGCTTGCTGTGGATGATACGTAGATATATAAAACAATGAGACTAAAACACCGTAATTGTATCGGAACTCGCTTTGTCAAATTATGCATAAAATATAATATCTAGCTAATTTTATTTGTTATTTCGAAAAAAAT
This sequence comes from Phymastichus coffea, assembly GCF_024137745.1. Lineage (NCBI taxonomy): Eukaryota > Metazoa > Arthropoda > Insecta > Hymenoptera > Eulophidae > Phymastichus > Phymastichus coffea. The sequence continues at coordinate 335,608 of NW_026706839.1, forward strand.
AACAATTAGACCTTCTGTTTTATATTTGATCTTTAGAAAATAACTAATCGCTATATAATAATTGAGAATATTTAAATTGTATTATTTTTTTTCTAGAGCAAATTCGTTATATTTCATACCAATTGCATTATCCCTTATTACTCTGAATACTTCTAGGATTTAGCTGCGAACCGGTGATTTTACAGCTCAAAAATATTCTTGATAAAAATCACTTTCATACCTGTAAAATTTGGAAAGAATGCATTTTCCTCTCCATTCGATATGTCATCCATCAACATTTTTTTTATAAAACCGAACCTTTGTCCCTGTCCTTATGAAAATCTATAACCCGTTAATAGTCATAATTATATCATAAATTCACGACAGATGGTTAATTTAAAACAAAAATAGTTTGATAAATATTAAATTTTTACTTAACTTCTTTTTACTTGACTTTTCGAATCACTGCTTTTCAACACATAAGCTAACATTCGTGTAGGTTGGAATTGGTTTAATGAATATATTAAATTTATTAAATTAAAAAATAAATTAACTTTAAAAATCCGAATACAAATATGATTTCTTCATTCACCTTAATTCGTCTAGCACTATGATTCCATATATTACATATAAAACAAGCAAGCAACAACAATTTTCTGTCAAAATTAACAATTGAGTTTCACGACGAAAGATAGTGCGGTATATAGTGTAGTCAGTATGGCTTGAGTTTTTATTTGCCAACCGGCTTTGGCGTTAGTGTACTTCTACAATTGAATGACAACAAAGTGACAATTTTCTTCAATTAAATACGATAACTGAATGAGTTACCGAAAATAAAACCACCAAAAGACGTACGCGTTTCTTGAAATATTTAGGAACAATACATACGAATGAATAAATTAATAAATGAAATAATTAAAATGCAGATGCGGTTGATAATTGTGGATTAACTTAAAAAATGATAAGAGCTAATGCACCAATGCGAGCGCTTACTACTGGATGAAAATTTCGCTGCGTTGCAAACGTGCATAAGGCCCCGGTCCCATAGGTACGTACGGATGCGGACGGATACGGACGCGAATCGCAACTCTAGTAACATCACTAAAAATATCTAGTTCGATTATTTAGTACCAACACTACCGGTAGTGAGCAAAAGTGACTGTTGTTTAAAACTGTAGCGCCGAACGTACCATATTTAATGAACGCCTATCTAACCTTTACATTATTGCAGTCAATAAGATGGCAAATGATAGAGAATTGATAGACTTTCAACTACAATTAGTGGAATTAGGCCTTAATTTTATGGAAGTACTTGAATATATGAGAAGAAGAAAATATATATAAATGATATCTATTAATCATCCCAAAAACTTTTTTTACATTAGCATACTCATCAATAAGCAATATTCATGAAAATTTGAAAAGTAAATTGTAGACCTGACATTTGAACATTAAATGTGCGCGCGGCAAACTATACGCAGATTTTTGAATCTGAAATATTGCCGAATAAGCGCTTGGTTCCATCTTATGTCAGAATTTAATGCTGGGATGCTATCGATATAAATGTATCCGGTTGCGCAGAGGCTCTATTGCACTTATTGCGCAGTTGCAGTATAGAGCCCCTGCGCAACCGGATACATTTAGATCCCACGATCCCGATCACAGAAAATTGAATTGCGAATAATCGAATGACCCAAATGTACGTTTATCATCATATCAACAAGTTTTCATCGGAACGCACGTAATCGAAATTTCCGTGACATACTAACCGTGACATTTACAAACGCGCTGCATCCTCGAGCGAACTGCGCGTCTCCCGGCTTCACTGTCGTGTCGCCTCATGAGAAGACCGGCCAGGCCTTCGGGCCCTTGGATTTCACCTTCCTTGATCGGTTCTTCACCAGCTTCTGACCATTCGCGTGAAAATTTCTCGCCAAAGTGGATGTCCTGTTGGGTAAGTAATTTTTCATTTTTAATTTTATAAATATCCCCACATATTTTCACAACGACGTAAACTTCAAAATTATTTTTATGGTGGAATTGCGGCTATTGTAGTGCATTTTGTTGCTTTCTTATTCGCACGCAGTTCAAAAAAGAGAGTCAAAGATTTTGCATTCCTGTGTTTACAAATCTTGTTTTCTCAGGATCATCCGAGGAAACCCAGTTTCTGGTTGTGTGCATACGACCACAATGTATATATATATATATATATAATGTACCTACGTACCGGAGAAGCGCCCAGGCAAATTCAAGTTTCTCGCGCGTAACAAGGGATATCCCTGCGAGATCCTTCTGCCGTTTGTATGACAATGTTTGTCTTTGTTTTTCTTTTGTATAGCACATATATTTAGGATTTTTTTTTCACCGATGTCAACCGCTTTTTTTCTAGTCGGATACTTTTAATTCAAGACAAGATATTTAAATTCCTGCGAGTTCATCGAAAATATGTAGCTAAAGTTTCTTTTTCTCTCGATCGAAGTGCATTATTCACTTTTATAATTACTTTTTTTCACGATAAATTAAAAAAAAAACACGTACGCTTGTACCAGAACGAACGTGAATTTGGAATTGTTGCAGGCTTGCATTCGCTTGGAGAAAAACGTAAAAAGTCACCGAGCGTCACGAAAATCCGAGATCAACGGAAGAAAAAGTAAATGAAAAGTCCAAGTGAATTTGTGCGCGAACGCGTAGGTGAGAGAGCAACTTGTGAATATATGTATATTGTTGTCATGTACACAGAAAGCGGATGCGTTTCGCGTGAACAGGTGACCCCTTGTAGACATCGCCAGCTTACAAGAAGATTAGATGGGCAGCTAAGCTTGTTAAGTTACGACAACCTTCCCCTCTGTGTATGTGTATGTGTGTGTGTGTGTGTGTGTGTGTGTGTGTGTGTGTGTGTGTGTGTGTGTGTGTGTGTGTGTGTGTGTGTGTATGCGTGTGCGTGTGCTTCTTTTTCAACGCAACGATCGCCGCGCGACCGCAAGCCTGTGCGCAGCAAAGCCCATTACACAATGGGACGGCACCGATCGAATGCGACCATTCTTGGCGTGCTGCTTTTCAATACACAACTTCTGTCAGCGTATCCAGAGCTTTAGTGCCAAGAGCTCCCCTGAGCCTTTCCATTGCATTTTTTGCGTTTTGCAATTTGGAACGTTTGGTCCTGCGTCGCGCGCACAATTTTACCGAATGGCATTGCGGTGCAGTTCGGTATTCCCAGAGCAAACAATTGCATGCGGTTGAAAGCTCAAACGATCGAGATGACAATTTCAAATTTATTTTTTTTCTTTATAGTTCATTATAGCTCATTTTACTTATTTGTTTCTTTAAATATGTAGACGTATACTGTTTTAGGGTGAAATATTTTCGTTTGTATTGCAATAACACTTCGCTGCATACGATAAGTTTCATAAATTGTACATTTGAAGATTATACTCGACCACTTAACAGAGCATTATTTAAAAAACTGCGCGATACTCAATCTCTTGGTCAAGTGCTCGTAAATTCACGAGATATCAATCGCTGCCTTATCAAGAACAATCGCAAGTTCAAGAGTAAGCGCTGCGTGAAAGAGAGTCAGGTAAAGCGAAAGCTCAGTGGGTATATACATGACGTTTCTCGCGCGTGCACGGCAACGCGGCTTACGCACCGGTAGCGAGCGTTGCGGTCTTCTGGGTGAGCTTTTACCTCTCGACGAGATAAGTCTTCCGTGGTCGTGTGTGCGCGAGCTATTGAAATGCATACGACGAGCAGAAGGCTCGACTTCCATTCCAGGTAAAAGCCTTGCTTGTCATTTTTTTTTTGTTTCTTTCTTCTCTCTCTCTCTCTCTCTCTCTCCTCCTATTTTTTCTATTTGAGCATTACAAGATTATCAGGGGTTTCAGCAATTGTTCCGAGAGCTTTCAGTGTAAATACAAGGGACCCGCGCGCTCCTTTTAAGTTGCGGCGACATGATATTTCTCGGAAGTTCTCTGTATGAATTCTGGGCGCTGTCGTTGGGTCAGTCGTCACGATCGCTCCACTTCGCACTCGATTTCATCGTCACGGCCATACGAGTAGGCGCTAAAAGAGAAAAAAAGACAAAAGCAGCCTCACCTCGCTGCATCCTCCCCATTGCCAATTGGTGGAGTGCTGCCTCGTCCTGATGCGATTGTCGCAGGAGCACTCGGTGAGCTCGCCCCTCGAGCAAGCTCGCGTCACGCTGTAGGCGACCCCGGCCGCTGATATCGCGTGTACGAAGGCCGCCTCTCGGCTGTCTGGAAGAGCGCAAAGAGTTTGGTCGAGAGACGCGTCGAGCGACAGAACGATGGCGGTTACTTACTGACTAACATGACACCGCCAAAAATATTGTCGGCGCTGTCGGGATCGACGGTGCAGTTCCATCTGGATAATTTGAACTGGTGCTGGCATTCCTCGATGGCCAGTCGCGCGCCTGCACTGATCGCCTGTCGAGCAAACAAGAGGCCACGTTTCATTGCGAGACGATGAAAATTCATGAAACGTTCCCACAGCGAGTTTTTTTTTCTTTTTGAGAAGCGCACAAGCCAACCCAAACAGAATCTCAGCGTCGAAAGATTTCCGTTCGTTTCACGCTTATCTTCGAAATAATAAAAACCGCGTTTTTATGTCGGAGTCGAGTTCAAACGCGGTAGCGCGCCGCGGCTTCTTCGATTTTTATGGGCCATTTACAGCTTCCGCGCGTCGCTGACGGATTCCAGATTTCGGTCTGTAGCGAGTGCGCGTTCATCGGTAACCGTTTGTTGGCTTATTATAACTCGCTTCGAGAAGTTCGAGAAAGTGCTTACTTTAAGCCGAATTGGAATACCCAACTCGAAGTCGGCGTTCGGATACTTATTTCAATTGGTCCAGCTGTTTAGCGAACGATACAATAGCTGTGCTATTCGTTGTCTTGGTAACGAAAAAAATATGGTTTTGGCTTCCCAGCGGTAAATAACTACTTTTTTACGGATTACGCATACGAATAAGAATTTCAACCTCTATTTAAACTCATGTGAAGCAAATTAAAATACTTTTCAATAATCCAATTTAATTGAAAGATTCAAATTAATAACTTTTAAATATTATTTAATTTTTTTCAATTTCAATGACTTAGAAGTATTTATTGTGAACAACAATCACAAAACGATGAAAATTCGTAATGGAAAAAGAACCGGCAGAAAAGATAAAGATGGAAGCTTTTGTATAATTATTAATGAAAACCTGTTTTGTCACAGGATGTCGAAAGAACTATAAATCTATTTTAGCAACACTCTTCATCTCAAGTTTTCCAAAAGTAAGTTTCGTCGCTCTCTCTCTCTCTCTCTCTCTCTCTCTCTCTCTCTCTCTCTCTCTCTCTCTCTCTCTCTCTCTCTAAAACAGATCAGCCTTTTAAAGATTTTGCAAATTTTACACCGACAAGTTCAGATAATTTTAATGTCCAAGTTTTCAAGAACATCAATCCTCGAACAATTTTCCGATTATAATTAATCTCTCCATGAATTGTAGATAGTAATGAAACTAGAAAAAAGAAAGAAATGAAAAATCACGTAAAAGTGCAATACCCCTTGAAAGCATCGCCTCTGAGAACACAGAAAATCTATATAGAGGACGATTCCTAATCCCTAAAGTGAGATCTGTCCCAGTGAGCCAGAAAAATCAATTCGCATAAAAGAAAAGTGCTGGTACTCCAAGTAATAGGCAAAAAGGCATACACAGTCTCGGACATTTTTCAAAGGCTCAACGGGGTTGACTTTCTTTCTCGCTCACTTTCGTCGGTTAATCATTGCCGCAAGAACCGCGCAGAGAAGCAATCCGATTAGTACGGTTTTCCTCGTTTACGTTGCTGCTTCTGTATGCTAATTGCCATGACGCTCGATCGTTACGCTAATTGCTATTCCCTTACCGTCTGTGCTTCATTGGTTATATGGTTATAGTAGAGATTAGTTCGTCTAGATTTTCAATGTTTCTTTTTGCTCATACAGTACTGAAGCTTTGAAGTGACAGGTAGGTGCTTTCTTTCTTTGCTCAAGCCTTTAATACCATGAAAACACTTTTTGAATAAACTTTGAACGATTTCTATTGTGTGTTTTAGCATGATAATACTAATTATTACATTCTACGATTTTCTCGCAAATAATAGAAGTAACGGTACATTTTCATTGTTAAGAACTTGGAAATAAAGCTCAGCCGACAGTTGTCGTTTGCTCCACATGGGGAACATTGTGGTGGTGTAGCGCGATGAGATGGTTCATCGAAAGCTTAATTGTACAAATCTTGAAAAGAAAGTCCATATGCATGTGCGATTTGCTCACCTGTAAAACTGGCGGCGCTCGAACGCAAATAACCTGCTGCTTGCTCGTGAGATGAACGTTCTTACAATTCCTCTCGGCGCTCGCTGGTCCGATCACTCCAGCGCCAATTTGCGCCGGCACATCCACTCCTACGTCGTGACCTGCGTGGCTTATTATCCTCTGCTCGATACCCAGAAACCTATCGGTGAAGGAGGGAAGATAAAAACAAGAAACGTGACATTCAAATCAATTTTCTCGAGCGCAAAAGAGAGAAAACGAACGAAACGAAGGTACAGAGATTTATCGGTTCATCGCGAGATATCCGGCCGCAATTAATAAGTATAAAAGCCGCGGTGGAATATGCGCACGGCGTGGGTCAGTAATTAGGTATGCAGCCGAAGCGGCGGGCTATAAAGGCCAAAAATTACACAGCGCTTCGCTCAAATTACAGCTCTACGTGGACGAGAGAGAGAAAGATATGCCGAACCGGTTGCGAAGGATGAAGGATACTGGCCGCTCGTTGCTACTGCGGTAGCGATACGATAAAAATTCAATCGGCTATTTCTCTGCGGAGTGGTGTATAGATGCTCTTTGTATAGATAAGTCAGCTACTGCTTTTGCGGGATTGACCGTTTCTTTTTCCTGCTGAACAGCTGGTTCAGAGATTTTATTTTATTACGTGCTTTCGTCTGTTTTTTTTTCTTTTTCTTTAGCATTCGAATAAAAATGTATGTTACTGACGAATAACATCGTTCAAAATTTTATCATGTTTGCGAAACGATCTTGACGATTTTCAATGTATCGAACGATCGTGAGACTCATTATATGAAGGAATAAAACTTCGATCGTATACTAGTAGTACTTGATTTTGATCGGTTATCGAACATACGTTAAATAATATGTTATCAATATCAACGTATTCCAATGTTAACCCATCAAATCGGATAAATTATAAGTATACGTGATCAATTTCAATGGCTTATTCAATATAATTTATTAATTTTAATCATTAGTTACACTTATACCATCAAATCATTCATAAAAACATTTTATAGCGAAAAGTATTTTAGAAATGTATAACTAATTACACATTCGTTGTAAAAGGCAATGGTAGCAATTAAAATTAAATAGTGATAAAAGAAAAGGGAGATGTGAAAAAATGATTGGAAAAATATGGTGCTCGTGGAAAAAAAATCCATAATTTTTTTAACCAATAACCGTAGTTTGAAATTCTGGAATTTGCTTTATGATTAAATTCTTAATACAAAGATTTCCTTTTAATCATATTTTTAAGCACAGCGATGTTTTGCGCAATTAAGAAAGACGCTATCAAAGGGAAATTCTTTTGCATAATAAATACGACAATTCAAAACAAGTAACAAAATGAATTTTCATTGTACGCGCTTTCAACGAAATCTAATATAAATTCTAACCAACGAACATCAAAATCAACATTAAATTAATTCTGCTGTTAGTCACAGTTAATTAAGAAAAACTTGGTGTCAGAATAAATGTCTTGCGCCATAACTTGTCTGCACGAATGAGTCGGTAATGAACGTGCAAGATGTGACATCCGCACAGAATAGTTGTAAGGATAGTTTCGATAAGTAATTTACAAAGTTCTTTTTAGAACGACTTATGAAGTGGAAAATGAATGCGTACTAAATAACAGAACAACTCTCTGAATTTGTGATGAAAGTTACTCTGATGAAACAGCATAACAAAGTTTTTTATAAACATAATGATATATTTTTCCAGGCTCATGCGTACACGGAAAGTGATAGTAACAGGCACTTTAATGAAAACTCTAAGAACGCTGTCGAAAGAAAAAGAAGAAGCTATAAGAAAAGCACAGCTCATCGTATATTGCGTCACGGGTAAATTATCAATTTAACGAGTATGTAAATGATATTCGCACTGAATGAATAAAACCTTTCGAAAATGTGAAAAATCTTGTGGTAGTTCAATGCCGTACAAAAATCTCCGTTTTCAATGAAAAGCTACGTAGACGGCCTGGAGAAAGATGAGAATTCGATTGAGCGCGCAAGTCAACGTGAAGCGCGTAGCCAGCACGCGGCTCTTTCACAGTGATTAACGATCATTTTCTGGATTTCTCCGCGCGCCAGCGTAGTAGCGTCGAAATTTTACGGCTTAATTTTCGGTTTCGCGCACTCTTGAATTACGAGCCGAGGTTGCGCGCGTGATTTTTAAATGCCACACTGCGGCGACCCCTCGCGAGATATTAATTCGAGAAAGTTTCGCTTCGGTAAACGAAGTAGCGTCGTTAAAGTGTCTATCTGTGACGCTAATAAACCGTGGATTTATCGAAATACTTTTAACGATACGAGTGTACTTTGTTCGATGAAGCTTTCAACCAGGAGGTAATTAAGAAACACTTTGGCATGTATTAATGACTATTAATCTTGCGACTTTGAAATTGAGACTAATTACGTCGAGAGCTTTGCGATCGCTCCGAAAGTTTTGCGCTAGAGTCGAAGCGCATACGGCAAATTTCTATCACAAGTCGCGAAAATAAATCCTGCGATCCGTCTCTCAGATCCGTCGAGAGTTAGCTTATCTACGAAATTGCTTTTTATTTATAATCCATTGGAAGATGAGTAACTCGAAAGCACTCAGTTGGCGTTAAAGGAATATATCGAAAAGACCGTAAGAAAATGAAACTTGTCACTGCTTTCGAAATCGCAGCTTTTATATGACACCGTTGGATTTTAATATTTATCTACTTCTCTTTACAAATACTTATGTTTATTAGGAGATTAGCTCACATCGAAAATTATCGCATTTTTCCCCTTATCGCGAGGTACAAAGTTAATCTTCTAAATCATTGCGTTTCTCTCGATTTCCCATTTGAAAAAGCGCGATATGTTGGACGGGGCAGTTACATAGATTTTGATTGAACGGTTGGTGCGTTTATTCATTTTAGAAAGATTTATTGGCTGATGGAAGATTGACGAGGAAAATACAAAATTCTTATACAGAATGTATCAAAGATTATGACTTTAAATAATTTTATGAGAAATGTCTACATTGCGAATATAACACAAAGATAAAATGGAAACGGGGCATCTTAAGTATCAAGCCGAAGACCACTTAATTAAAAACTCGTGTATTCGTGAAACTTGCGACTCTCGCGAGAAATTCAAAGAAATCCAAAACCGAATCTTCCCCCTTCGCGTGTACACTCGGAATAGAAAAAAAAAATAAATAAAAGAAGCATGCCGGCACAAAGCGGAGGGATTTCAACGGCGGCCTCGACTGCAATTAGTATAAGGTTTGTATCGCTGCTCCCTGTTGACGATACGGCTGAGCTGCCACGCAAATAAGGAGCAGTCGCACACATACATATACATACACGCATTGGTGGAAATCAATATTGCGCGAAAATCCTCGGCGCTGTGTATGTGCCCGCAAGATTTACCATTTGTAATGACGGGCTGTTAGTCCGTTGCGCGCAATCCTCCTACTGCGTCGATCGAAAAAGCTACTTTGACGGATAACTGCGTCGGTATCAAGTATGATGTCTTCATCAAAATAATTTGCACTTGACGCGCCGGCAAAAAACGTTATCTCTCTCATTCTCCGGAAGATCTCGTCGAGTTTCGTAATTGGCCGCGATCGAAGCCCGGATCGTTCATATCGCGATTGATTGCACCTTGCGCGCGGCGAAGCCCCCCCCCCCCCTGCTCGGACAATTACGTTGCCGTGCGCGGTGTATCGCGCGAAAAAAACGAGCGCCTCGCGATTATCTCGCTGGTCAAACAACATTGTAAAGAGATAATGAAATTCCTAGAGAACGACTTGCGTCGTATCGTCTTAACTGTAGAATTGCAGTCATTGGAGCCCTCGCGCCGAACAAGAGCAATCTCCGTATTTTCACATTGGCGCATGCCGCGGAAGCACATCTGTTCTTGCCCGCTCTGTTCGGCGTTCGCGACGTTCGCTGAGCTTTTACCCCGCGAGTCATCGAAGATGCTGCCACTTACCGAAGCCCAAGTTTCCTTGGGTAAAATACGTCTCATAAAATTATCAAACTACGTAACCAAGAACGTGCAAGAAATATATATATTTACATATGTTGTTTTCTCCACATAGGCAAACGATCACACTAATGCTAGATTCGGTTGCTCGTTGATAGGTGTTAGTTTTATTTACTCCAACGTTATTATCTATCCGTGGCATATCGTACGATAGCCTCCTCTTTCCACTCGATTTTAATTCGTCATTTTAAGAGTCTTGTCTATTTGTTACCCATCGTCCTGATTTGCACAAATTCCATTGAGCGCGCGTTCGGTAATAATTTCACATGGTGACGATACATTTAATGGCTTTGCTCGTTAACGCGTTGCTAGCAGAACGCTGCCGTGCTTAGAGAAATGTTCGACAAAATAAAGAGGCAGTCCCGTCATGCATCGCTGAAACGTCCATTCGAGCTGCGCACGTGCACCGATGCGTGCTACATACACCGCCAGTGTCTTTCGATTTGCCAAGTCAGCGGATATCGTATGCGACAATTTTTAAGAACTCCGCCGCAAGAGGCGTACGGTTACTCGGATTCGATGTAATTTTGTTAGACTAAACTATCGCGATTCTGCGCCCGTTGAAATATTCCATCGTCGAACGAAGTTGTTCCCTTAAAAAAGAAAAAAAAGAAAAAAAAAAAAGAAAAAATGTGAAACGCAGAAACAATCGGCAACGATGTAATAAAGGAAAAAAAGAAAGAAATGATCAAAGCTCGCGAGACAAAAGCACCCGCATCTGGCGGCAGTCCGCGTGCGCGAGAATTGTATTTATTATATGTACACGACGAGCGGAGAGGGTGGGGGGTATCGTGTTGCTCGTCATAAACCGCCATTGTACGGCTGACAGCGATAGGGCCCATTTGGGCCTCGCCCCGCTAGTTTCGTTGCTCCTCGGCTCGACAACGTCGCCGCCACTCTTGATTAGCTCGGACTTTATTTCTGCGCTGACTTTTTAATAAACGATTGCCTTACGAGAAAAAGGCATATTGCTCTTTCCTGTGCTTTCGATCGACCTTTGGGCAATCGCGGATAGCCGAGCAGACGCATCGAAGGCGCAACCATAAGCCGAGGGACATTGAAATAACGTAAAAACAGTTTCAAGACGTAGACTGACGGCGGAAGGAGACGAGCAGCAATGAAAACGTAAGAAGGAAGCCTTTGCGCTCGAGTCCATTTTGAGCATCGCTCGTCTTCGAGGCGTCGCTGTATGCGTGCGCAGTCAAAATCTTGGGATAGAGCGATCGCGATGAGAAAGGGAAAGGGCCGAACGTTTTCCCGATCGATTCGCGTGCGCGTACATCGCCCAGAGGGGGTGAAACGCGCGTTTTGCGAGAACGAGGCTGAGCTTTTTAATTAGAGGGGCTCGCTTATTTTTTCGGGGGTCGCATTGTTCGCGAACGCCGATCTGCCGTTTCGGTGATTTTCCCCGTCTTGCCCTCGTGAGAGCGTCGTTGCTGTTTTTGCCTCCTTCTTCCTTTGCAGAGCTCACGCGCGAGGATTCGATTACGGAGCGAACGTCTTACAATCACTCTGAAAGCAAAGGGAGAGGAGCGCGAGCGAGCGAGCGAGCAATTAAAAAAATGAGAGCTCAAATCGAAATTTTCAAAATGACAACGAAAAGAGCGCGGGAGCAGGATGCAGAACGTTTCGAGCGCAAATGCTCTAGGGATATCAAGCTGAGTAGTGCGCCTTGCGGTAAAGCGAGCTATATCGGAGAATATTCGTGCTTCGCGGCTGTTAAACGGGATAGAAGTCACCGAGCGAAAGTGAGTGCAGTTTTAGATTAACGAAGGGAAAGAGTGACGAGTATGCGAGCGCTCTTGTTTCCAGCCTGTGTGCGGCTTTTTTTTTTTCACGACATCTTCATGGCTGTGGGCTTTTCTGTTGTCATGTAATTCACGAAAGCTCTTAATGACGGTGATAATGGCTCTAATTATAACGTCAGCGAAATTAGTTTGTTATGCTTTTTCGAACGAACGGATCAATCGCAGTTACTAATTTGCGTTGTTGTCTTGGTTCTTTATCGGCAGTTCAATTTATGTATACAAACTCTAAATAAATATCATTCCACAGCAATCAGAACATATAGCCGCCTTTCGACATTTCAAATTATCAAACTCAAACTCCAGTTCGACTAGATCACACCTTAGCCAAACAAAAAGTTCACCAAGCGCCAAATAACAAATTTTAAAGTGCGATCTAATTATAACAACAATTGGTTGTAACAAACAAATTTTCAATCAAGGTTATTTTGCGGTATGGTTTGTGAAATGCGGTTTAAAATAGACGTGATATAACGGATTCTTTTCGATACTCGCTTGAAATTCTTCATCACCGTATCTCCCTCTGTATGTTATATAAATCCAGTATGGTACATAATGATACTGCAATAAGATTGAGTGTAACGTGTATAGCCGTATGATCAATTTTAAATGCACGCTCGCGCAAAACTCAAGCATGCTCGTATTACGTGCTCCGTATACAATCACCAATTTGTATCTTTATGACCGCAAATCAATCCAAAAAAAATGAAAAAATGTCAAGCTATATCCTAATCTACAATTAGCAGTAGGGCTCTGGCGAGAATTATAAGAATACCTTCGGCTAAGGTCTTACGCAATGAAATGCCAAGCGCAGGTCGAAAAGTTGATTATCATGTGTGGCAAATTTATAAATCATCGAACTCCCAGACTACAAGCTCACGGCAAACAATTTCGCGTGTAAATGTCCTCTGGTTGAATCAGCCTTTCACCGTACGAGTATGCGTGCGAGCTAAAAGATCCGCCTCGTCGAGTGCCGCTCGTGCGTGTAGCGCGATGTCGAGCTATATCGCTGAAACTTTCGCGGCGCGGTACACGACTTCCTCAAAGGGCAATGCCGACAACGTGCAGACAGATGTTTTATACATCGCGAGCTTCAACTCGATTTTCGTCCGCGCTCGTGAGTTTATGGAGATCGCGTTCATTGGAAAATCACTCGGGCCGAATGATTCGTGTCCGCGATTGCACGCGGCCCAGCACAATGGGCATTCCGATTGGCAGTGTTTTACGAAACGCACGTGTATCCTGATAAGCTCTCGGCGGTACTCGCCAAATCGCTTCTTAATGGTAGCGAATTCTCGTGGCTTTCGTGCGTTAATTTTTCTGCCTTTCCACAAGGCTGCACGGATACGCTTTCGTTCAATGTTAATATCGCCTTAATTATTTTTTATTCATATCGATATTATGGCTGATTTCAATTAAACTATCTGAACAGCTATCATTTACAGATGTTGCTCAAGGCATTCGTGACTGAGCTGTCAGGCAAGATTAGCGAAAAATCGAGAAAAACTAACGAAGACTGAAAAAATGCGAGTCGTAGTATCGTTTTTTTCAACCAACTCGTTATTTCCTTACAATTCTGACAAGTATTATCCGAAATACTTCGTTACTCGCGAAACAACCTTACTACCATATAACCACGCTGAAAATGCACAACTTACAATGGTATAAAAAAGAAAGCACACACAAGTACACATACACAACTGGCCGACACAATATAACCGCAGCAGACTCGCTGCTGCTTCATTAATAGCTCGTTAAACGGGCGCGTGCAACACGTATATGCTTCGCTATTTGGTATTCATTATAACGATCGACGAAGCGCTTCTTGCTAGATATCACGGGGTGATGCATCTGCTCTTGCTTGAAAAAAAAATTTCGTTCTTCGGCCTCTACAACGAGTGCTGCGCAGTTAGTCATATTTCCTGGTGATCGCGCGGATCAACGACGGTTTTTCTTTTTCTCGTCGTCGTCGAAAAGCCGCGAGAGCAATTCAGCACGGATAGCCTATACCAAATACAATAATTCCTCGACGTTCATCCTCGAAAAAAAAAATAAAAAAAAAAACAATCGAATAACGCATCGATCATTGTGGATTTTCGCCGCGAATCTACCGAGAGCCGATGCGTCAGCGACTCTTTCTTGCCCGGCCTGATCGGCACGATAGACGAAAACGGGTGCGCCAATTTGCGTTAATGACCTATTTCGAACTCAGGGGATTGAAACACGCGAGGGGACTGTGCTTTTCCCACGATTCTTCGAAAGACGTGGCTTCTCGCAAACACGTTATCGACAGCGGATGCATAAGCTCGAAGAGGTAGAGCTCGAGGATCAAAAAAGAAAAAGAAAATACGTAGTTAACTCACGTTAGAGCATGAATGAAACGTCAACTATTTGCTGGCGTTAATTAATGAAATGTTTTCCTTGCTTCAACGTTGAACCAAATGTAACGGTCAATTGGCTTGCATTCGGTGTCGAAATGTTTTCTATGGAGAAAACCTTCCTACTAAAATAAGAATTTTCGTTGCCATGAATGAGCAATATTCAAATCCATGAATGGCACTTGGATAATAAAATCAGTGGCTCGAGTTTAAAATTCAATTTGCGAATTCAACATTAATATTTTACTAAACGACTCCTACAAACAAAAATCATTTCGCGATAAATTCGCCGACCACATCCTTACAACTGTACAACTCGAAATACACCACATCCGTAAAATGAATAAATCGAGTCACGTGCGAAAGATTCAAAGGAAATGAGCGATTACATCGCCTCTTCTTAGTGGTTAATTTACTGCACGTGTCGCGCTTAGCCTTTGATTGTTCGGTTGCGCTTGCGCACTTATCTAATTAATTGGGCCCAATACGTCTACGGATAAGACGATCGCGGTGAGATATCGATGACTCAACGATTCGAAAGCGTTTAAGATTGCCGAACGATCGATCAATGTAAAAATATAAAAAGATGCGCGCTTCTTTGGCGATGTAACGCTCGCGTATATTGTTTTTCAATCGAACGTTTGGTTAAATCACAAAATTTCACAAGAATTTTCAATTTTGTAGGAGACCTAACGGAATGTGTAAATATGAATAACTAACTACAGAAAAATAAGAAATATCACGTGCAAACCATTTATAAACTTTCATTTCGTCTCTTTGAGTGAAGTTGTTGAAAGAGAAAATACAGAGACAGGCACTGTTCGAACGCGCTGAAGTGTCCGCGACGAAAATTTCAATGAATAAAGCATATGCAAATATATCTCCAGAAAATTTACGCGTGTACGCGCCTTTCAGATTATATCGTGTGTTTACAATTGTCGTTGAACTTTTTCCCGGATAAGCTTTCAGGAATTTCCATTCGCGTCGTTCTCTCGAAAGAGCAATGTTGCTCTCTTGGCAAAATTGTTCAACGCGAAAATTAACATTCGCGCGGAAAATTACCCGCATGGATCCGACGACAAACAAGTACAGTTGAATTTGCGGGAGCTTGCAATGAGGTCAACTTCGTTTTCAGAGATAGACTCTTTTTGCGGAGTACAAAAGAACGTCACTGGCCGAAAGATACGCCACTTATCCGCTTCAGCCGACTTGGTCACAAGAGTTCTATCGACAGCGCATAAGAATCGACTTGTGTCTCGACTAAATACACCCCCCCCCCCCTTAAAGAGCTTAAAGGCTTAGAATATCTGTTTTATAGCTCTCGATCCCTTTCGCGAGCTTTAGTTACGACAAAGAGAATTCAACTCGGATGAAAAAGAGGTGAATAAGTCTCATTTGGCGCAGACTGCAAAAACGTCACATTAGCTTTCTCTCTGTGCGGTCTTGGCATTTCTTGCGCTCTGCCAACTCAATTCTCCCTCTCTCTCTCTCTCTGTCTTCCTCTCTCTCTCTCGCGCGCACGCCACGGGTGATTAGGGTTAAAGGATGGCCGATTAACCAAGTCAGCCGCAGCAGCGGCTCTTTAAACACTTGCAGGAGCCGAACGACCAACTGCGTCGCCTTGACGAGCTTAATTCGCTAGATTTGCGCTCTCTGCTTTTCTTCGACTGAAGCTTTACCTTCGCGAACGATGTGATGAAATATATTTGTCGATTACTGATGCAGTGTGGTGGTATGCTACATCCAATATTGAAAAATTTTAGAGAACTTTACGACAATTTAGTTGTAACGATATAAAGTCTGTTAATGTTAATACAAATAATTATAAAGTATGGTAAAAAAACATCGAATTGTAGATTAAACCCTTGGATAAAATAGATTAAAGCCAACAACGTTTCGCTGATGTGTTCTGGTCAAGAGAGTGTTTTCAATATGATCAATTAATTTTAACCAGCCTACCATTTAATTTTACTATCATTGATAATGAAGTTTTTTTTCGAAATTATTGAGAAGTTATGTTTAGAATTATTTCCAGAAAAAGCTGACAATCGATCAGCAAAACGTTGAAAAATGCGAATTAGTCGTTGATTTTAATTTATTTTATCCAAGGATTGACCCTCAACTTCGGATTTACAATACCTTATGATTAATGGAAGATGATGACTTTCGTTATATTGAATACAAGATGATCTTTTATATTTACTAAAAATACTTTTCGCGACAAATAGCCAAGCCATCGATAGCGGTTCGATGAAAGACAGTCAACAATTTTAATACGCTTAGCAGTATCTCGCGCGGCAAAAAAAAATCTCAGCAACTATAAACACGTACCTGAGAATAATGCAATTGAGAAAATTCATAGCGATCGCTAAAAGCCAATCTGTATGTACACAATATCTCGCCCACACGACCGTGATGAAGAGGAGCTTTTACGACTCGAAAGCGCGTCGTCGTTTTATAGCGACGCGCCGCTATAATGCCGAAAGGCCAAGGCCCCGAGTAACGAGGAAAAACGCGTCGTCGTTTCTCGATCAATGCTTGCCAATTTACGACGGCGCGCAAAGCTAATTGAACCCGCGCGGCAATGAGCCAACGCTCAAAAGGAGACGTTAGTAAAAGTGGCAGGTGTGAAATTCTATTCGACGTATAGCGACGATGGGATGACGCTCAATACGAAAGTATTCATTTCGAGACGAAAAATTGTTACTGCGCGCACTGTCACCCTCACTGACGAATTAGTCGGGGATCCTTCTAAAAGCCTGAAATGTCGCGCTCGGCGCGACTGGTGCGCATCTTTTATGCTGTGCGTATTCTCGTTTTAATTTTCAATTCAGGCTCTCGGCGAATCTTTCATTTCTAAATAAAACCTTTCTAGTTACTGGATTAAGCAAAGCTTCGACTTACAAAACTGCTACGAGATTTAAACGAGAACGGGTATTCGAAAATTGGAAAAAAAAACGATTTATATATAAAAAAAAACAATTTCCGCAAGGAAACAATCTTGAAAATAATTATTCGCAGAAAAACCGCGTTCCATCTCAAACAAACCAAAAGAAAAAAAAAGATTGACCCAGACACCGATTCCCTCAAGACCTCCCGAAAGTATGTCTTTTCTTTTTCGCCGATCGTTTCAAAAATACCACGGGCGTTTGTTGTCGCGCCGCGCAGGGCAGAAATGTGCTTTGGCGCGCTCACGCTCCAGGGAGTTAATGAGCACGGCTAATTGCGAGAGTGCGAAAATCGGTGTTTCGAGCTACAACTGGAGCATGCTATCGCCATAAAGGCATGAAACGACGCGTTGATTTTCTTTGCACGAGACGCGCTTGCAATCTGGTAACATTACAATCAATTGCATTATAGAGGCGAAATCAAAATTATCTCCACCGTCGAGTTATGCGCTCGACGGAATCAAAGGACGATTTTTAAAAACGTTACAATAACAGGTTTTTTTTCAAGATTATCGTACCATTTTGAAGCATTCTACCGATTTTTTTATAAAGTTTTACCAGATATATATTTTTTTTTTAACTGAGCTCCAATCAATTGTCGTAATTTCCAATATATATATTACTCAAACTGTTTTGAGTTCAATAAAATAATATAAACGACAATAAAAGAAAAAATATATCTATATGGTATATAAAGCCACGATTGCGTTATCACTTTTACAAAGAACTGGATATAAAGTCCACAAAAAACCTTAAAACTATTGACAATTTTCATGAGAGTTTTATCTTCAAAATACAAAAAAACATCACGTACTAATGGTGTCGTTACGTACTAGTGCCAATTTAATAAAATGCTCACGATTCCAAATCCACTGAACCACTTCTCCCTGTGAAACACCAACAAATTCCACACGGTACAGAGAACAATAAGAATTTTTATCCCTTTGTCAGGAATGAAATTGCGCTCGAGCGATAAACGGTTTATTTTAGGATTTTCTTTTTCTCCGTCTCTCGCTCCCCGTATATAAACTGTCCACGTGTCCAATCGGTTTTACGACGGACATGCCGCCAATAATGCACCTTCTTTCCTCCTTTTTAACCTCGGTAAAGCTTACGGCTACCTTTTTTTTCTCTCTTTATCCTCTTGCCGATTTATATTGTTCTGCCGCCAAGATTTTCTTTTCTTTTTTTTTTTCTCGCTGTGGCATGACGCAGATCTAACGTGACAATGTCGACAGTAGGAAGTTATTGCACGAACTCAGAGAGATCTTTAAAAACGTTGCAAATGTAAGATTATGTGGAGGCACGTATAGAAGAGATATAATAGACTTATGACTTTTGTTTTACTTTTGCAATGGCATTGTCTTTGGACTGTATTTATTGAAGGCGTACAAGGTTTCTTCAAGAATCGAGCAGTCAAAATGATGGTCTCACTGATCTTTAGCTACTTGCTTATGCTATCGTTTTACCAAGTTCACTGCCAATCTTCTGAGGAATCTGATGACGATTCCTCGAGCGGAAGTGGTAAGGGAATAACCTTTTTTTAATCATCGCGTTTTAACAGGCTTTCTCTTATCTTTAAAAAAACTATTAAATTTTATATACATTCAAATATTCGCGAGGTCTCCTTTGAATTTTATAAAAAGAAGCTAATATGATAATGATTCTTTCTAGAAAATAATAAATCAATTACATGTAATTACGTATTAAAAAGTTTTCGTCATTCAGGAACGGGAAAAATAATAGTATTCAACCAAATTTTGAAATTTCCGGTTAAAGTAAATAGATAAATGACGTAAATTGATCTTTTGCCTTTTTATTATTTTTAACCCCAATTATTATTATATTTCTTCATTATTATATTTCGCTACGTTCACAATTGCATGACTCAAGCACGCGATTTTCAGGTTCCCTTTATATTTAGCTTGAAAAGAATGTTTAGAAAACTCATAATACATGCTCGAAGAGACGACGATCGTAAAACCATATAGTTATCTTTAAATTGTTTTTGTACGTATAAAAACGGTCGTAGAGTTTCTTCATTCTGTGAGTCTGATTTTTCGGTTGAAAGAGAGACGTCAATATGAAGTTACTTCTATGGTTAACGTTCGTAGTTGTTCTCTTGGCAAACATGGCAAACTCCCAAATTAATTTTGCAAGTGAGAGAGCTCTTTCATTATTTTTTAATAAAATTCATTATAAACTGTTAAATATATGATCGTTTATATAATTTTTTAATTTTTACAAATAATGTAAAGAATTGCTGTTAAAAGAATTATAATTAACTTTACTATATATTGATCCTCTTGTAAAATTTTCTTAGTAATATAATGCAAGCTCAGATTGATACAATAATTAGAAAAAATATAAGCATGTAAATAAAAACAAGCAGTATTTTTATTAAACGATAAATAAACAATGTTTGAAAATCTCTCATCAATCAATATTACTTTTCCATTATATACATCATTTTCACAACGAAAGCAAAAATAAAAAGTTTTGTCTATTCAGGAATAGATCCATGTAACAGAATGATTGGACTACATGTCAAGACTGAAACTGTTTTTCCCTTAAATCAATATTTCTGTTCTCTACAAATTTTGATTCCGTCAATATAAAATGATCAAGCCAACATTTCAATTATAAAGTAATGATTGATTTGACTTGTAGGGCAAGGTTCAAACGAGGAAATTAACCAGTATTTGAAAAAATCGATTGACGAATTACGCCAATCATCGAACCTGTTGAAAAAATATAACGAAAGAATGAGAAGCTCTAGCACAACCAAGACAATTAAAGAATAGTTCTATGGAAGGTTAAAAATGATGGATAATGTATTACTGACATTGTATTATAGAACGGAAACTTAAAACTGAATAAAAAATTTTATTGGATGGCATGCAATTGCACTTTGAGCGCGAACTATTTCAAATAAATAAGTACCATATTTTTCTTTAAAAAGCTATCGAGAAACACCAATATTTTTCTGGTGCTATTTCTCCGTTCATCTCGAAAAGCACAGTCCCTCCGAACGCGCTCGGAGAGCGAAATCGCAATTGGTCGCGCGACTGTCAACTGCTCGGTTTTCCTTTTTGGCGAAGAGTGGGTGCAACGCGTACGCAGCAGCGAACCCCCCGCGGGGTAAATAACGAACATGGCAGTCAGGCAGTGCAGCAACAATGGAGCTACCTACCAGTCTCGTTCACTCGTATCGTGCTAATTAGCGACAAAGAGGGTTAGTTTAGCCGTGGGGCGGAGCTTGAAACTCACCCCCTCCCCCCTCTCTATCTCAAGCCAATGCGCATACACGCCGAGCAAAGCATGCATATGCATAGATGGTCGCCTACGTTTTTCAAGGATCTCTCTCTCTCTCTCTCTCTTGACGTGTACTTACGACGATATATCAGCCATAAGTCGAGCTCATAAACAAAAGTTTCGAGCTTCCTTTTACTCTCGACAGAGAGAGAAAGAGAGAGAGAGAGAGAGAGAGAGAGAGAGAGAGAGAGAGAGAGAAATTTTGGCTTACAAAAGTGCCGTCGATGACTCTTTTCTGCTTTCTAACGAAGGCAAAGAGATTTTTTCTGCAGCGGAAGCCTCCTCGTGCTTCTCAGCGTTAGTCATCTACTTGGCGAATTTATTTTGTGCATCTGATACCTAATTTTGTCGTTATATTCGCAGATTTTCCAACTGATTGCGTTCAACATGAGAAAAAGATTAAGTAAGCGTTTGCGAACGTGATTGCGCATATTATTCGCGATTTCGATTGAAAGATACGTAATTGCTCTGTCGTAGTGCGGGCAACCTTAAAATTTGATTATTCCGAGATGAACGCTCCAAGCCGAATGGCCGCTCTGACGCTCCGAGTCAACCACGCGTATAATTTTGCCAACTGTAAACCGACAGGGAAAAATAAAAATTGCTACGCGCCGTTGTATAGAGGACAACTCTTTAGCCCTTCTCCATATATAACGCTACGTCGAGAATCGCAACCCTCTGCCTTCCGCGATGGGTATATGCATAAGGGTCGGAAATGGGAAAGCAACTCGGCAGTATTATATCTTATCAGCGGTATATCATCAAGCGTGCGTTATCAATCTACTCATTGCGAAAGGGGTGGATTTACTGCTGCAGCAGGTCAAACAAACAACCAAAATACAAATAGAGAGCGCATTCAGTCGGCGAAATTGTTGCTTGAATACTGCATTTTTTTTCTCTCTTCGACGACGAATGTCGAGGATAAATGGAAAAGGCGGACGGATGGATTTTTTTTTCGAGGCGATGGTGGATAAGACGAGGTCGTTTTGGAGATGATTTGACGAGAATGTTCTTTTAATTCTGAGTTGAAAGAAGATGTAAAAGATAAGCTTACCGCGAGTGGAGGGCATTTTTTTATGTAAAACGAGAAAAAGTCGCAGTGGGCTTACCTGAAACAAAAATTAAGAATTTTATAGCACATAGAAGCATACATTACAATTAAAATTATAATTTGTCAGTAATGAAAAAATTCAATCTTTAAGGTTTTATCTTCCATAAATTTCACCGTACTAGCAATAATTGTTCACTGACTTTTACACTTCTGCTGTAACTTTTTCATTCCGTCTTATACACACTATGAACCTTATATATTCCACGCGGAACAATTCATATCAATTGTAAGAGACAGAACATATTAGTTGTTAAAAATGACCAGATTAAAAATGTATCTTAGAGCAACTCGTTGCTGGCAGAGACTTCGGTAAATCGAGCCTCAAACTGATAACGACGCGCATTAACGTTTTCCTTGCTTTTCTATTACAGACGCTTACTTTATTTTTCTCCATTGCAAAAAAGAATTAGTAAACTAACGAATGATTTGTATAAAACTAAAAAAATAAAAAAAATAAAAATTAAGGAAAGGAAATCACGCAAGATGTCTCAATGAGTATCTCCCTCGAAGATAAAATCCGTAGGATCTTCATCCATCGCAGCGCACAGTACATTACTCTTCTCTCGACACTGTAAAATGAGCTCATCGAAGATTTGCTATTTTTTTTTCCAAGCAGGGACGGGGAATCGAAGTTAGACAGAACAAAAGAATGCAGTGCTTGGCACAAAACTCATCGGCGATAGGAAGCGAAACAGAAAATAAAGCGTCGACAGACGGTAAATCAGGGAAGTCAAGATCTATCAGACGGATACGCGAAGGCCTTGGATTATTATAGCAATGAGCCAACCTTGGCGATTGATAATACAATTCAGAGATGAAGACGCTTGATCGCATACCCGAGATTGCCTTCTCCCGCTGAAACAATTGTCCGGTACAAATCGATCGAATGCCCCGCTCTTGACGCTCGCGCGGCTCTTCATCGATCGAACATCAAGTCCCTCTAATTCGCCATATCCCGCTCGGTGTTCATCCGTGACGATAACCTGGCGAACGCGGTGGCGAGCGAATTACAATAGAAAAGGAGAAGCAAACGTGTCGGCCAACGGGGTGCGCGCGCGCAGATTTGTTTGCCGCCGCTGCAGGCGCGAGCCAAAGTAAATAATGAGCCAAGCGCATGTGGAATGAGGAAGAGCTGCCGCTCGCGGTTCATTGATAAATGGCGAGCGCACAGAGAGGCTTTCAGCGGCTTTTCGCCTTTTGAATAATTAGCAGTTTCGCACCGAACGGCTGAGTTTGACTTTGCGCTCGATGGATTACGCACGTTAAATATTCAACGAATCATAACGGTCGATTTCTGGAAAAGCTTGACAAAAAAAAAAAAATAGCAGGCACACCGCAATCGATCATAATCATCTGAAGAAAGCGCGCCACTCGCCTATTTTGCAATACTCGAAAGAGCGCAATCCGCAATGCGAAAAAAAAAGAAAAAAAAACGAGAGAAGAAGAGAAGGAAATCAAGTGGAGCGAGCAAGCAAGCAGCCACTCGAAAGGCACTCATGCGCGAAGGTATATACGCGAGAGAATACGAATACGTTTGAAAGGGAGGCGGAGTGAACGTATGTAGGGAAAAAAAGCCTTGACAGATGACGAGTATATGTATACCGAGAGAGAGAGAGAGGCTAATTGCCGATGCGATGGCTGTATTATTTATACCTGGGTGGTACATGCACGTCATCGTGCGGAGGTAAAATGATGGAAAATCGCGAGATTTCTTCTTTTTCTTTATTCTTTTCAGTTGCGTTTGTGAAAATTGAGTTTCACTGGATGAATTATGATGTTTATGAGGGTAAGGATATTTTGCTGGAAAATTATCTCATAAAAAAAGCTGACGGGATTACACCTTGGACCCTGTTTATTTTCAATTCGATTTCAGTTAGTGTAATAATGAAATGCACCCCTTTGTGAACGATTATCAGTTTAAATTGAAAGATAAATCATATGTCAAGACCTCTGTCGATCGAACGAACCAGAATCTCAACTGCAAATGATTATTCCAATGAATTGAACGAAATTGATAAATATAATAATTCATTCTAAGATCCTCATTCCAGTTATTACTATTATCGAACACAAATGCATAGACGATTTCATTATACCATTCAATAAATAGCTCTAACTCGTCGAGGAATTATTTAATCGTAGAGTCCCGAACGACGTAGATTAATTTTAATTTTATATGACGGCGGCAAAAGCATGAATTCCCGAAGCACCATCTAGCAACCAATGAACGCAAACAAAAAGGACACGAGCCTCTCTCGCACTCGACGCGTACTATAACTTACAGCATCATCCAACCGATGCTCAAACATCCGCAGGGCAAAGGAAACAAGTACACGAGGGAAGAGAGAGAAAGCCAAACGTGCTATTGGTTGCGAATCGAGTAGGGGGTATATACGTGGATTTTTTTTCTCGAGGGGTTACGAGGGTGGAGCACTCGAGAGGCCCGTTCACGGGGCCAGAAGCGTCGTATCCACCCTTCTGCGTTGTAGATGATACTCGGCGCTCTTCTCGAGTGACGGGCCTACTTCGTCGTCAGTACCGCGCCATTTTCTTCTTTAGTTTCGTATTTTTGTTTCTTCTTTCTTCTCGCGATGCTTTTTTAACCACTCGGCCTAGATTATACGCGCCAATTGTCTCTTTTTCGACTAGAGGCTCGCGGTCTAGTTTCAATTTATTCTTCGAGAGAGGCAATTTTGAGGTTCGTTGCGCTTTTAAGAATATTTTACTAAGTAGATTTATCCTTGTTTTCGCTGCGACTGATTGTTGAATATAAATCATTAAAGAAAGATCAAACGCGGAGAGGAAAAAGGCTCAGTCACGTGTACATTTTAAAAAAAATTTCATTGCAACGGTGAAGTGTCACGTTTGGTAATTATCGCATCGTTCCCTAACTTTATGACAAAGACGAGCAAATTATGAACGCGCAATTAAACATTTCTAAATTCAATAAAAATTGGTACTATTCCATTAAGTGGAACGGAAGTGACAGTTTATTCGATCGTTTCTACGCTGGTAATGACATTTTTATATTAATGCGCGCGATATACGATTCTCACGACAAGGCGCGTGGTGGCGAAGAGTCGAGGCAATCAGTTCGCATCGCTGCGCTTCTTCCGATAAGACTGACGGATAACCTGCGCGTTGAGAAGCGTTTTCTGGACGAACAGCCGCAGCCTTACGTAATTTTCCGAAACGACATCATCGGAACGTCAGAAAACCGCAAAAGCCAAGACGAGAAAAAAGAGGAGACCGTGCGACCTTCGTCCGGCAGCTGACGCCCGGCGCGCGCGTTTTTCGATGTACCCATGAGTCACCCTTTCATTCTCTTGAGACAGCCGCAACGGAAATCACCTGCTTATAAAAAAAAGTCTACCCTCTATTAGATCGCCTCGCTGCGCGTAGAAGAACGCCGCAATAAACCAAGCTTGTTGGACCCCTTTTTTCTATGTACATATATATATCTGCGGTTATGGATGTTGCGCTTCATCGAAACGTTACCAGTGTCGATATCGAATCTAATTCAAGGCAGAAACATTTGATTCTTGATGCAACTTCGATTGCAAACGTCAGCCCTACGCGAGAAGTTATTGTTCTTGTGATAATTATGCGTCCGATGTTTTACCAAAGAGTCGTGCATTCAATTCGAAAAACGTGCAAAGTTTAACATTGTAGTTCATATTGGGTCATCAGACGGCCATTACAATCTTATCTTGTGTAACTGATAACTTTGAGCGTACCTAAAAATTTTACGTGTTTACGAGAAATATAATCAATATTAAAATTTAAAGGCACTGCCGCGGCCCCCGATAACGTTCACAACTCGCGTCGCCATCGCGTGCAGTCGGAAAATACAATGAAAAGCCATATCTTTCGACGATGGCTGTCACTGTACTTGAGCAGAACGTCGGTGAACTATATGTAATCGGCCAGAAGCCACAGCTTGGGCAGGCTTGAAACCGCAGCAATTACCACGGCACCGTCACCCTTAGATTTCAGGCATGGACTGCAGCACAGCTCATATCGAGGCCGTGGCATGTGGCCACGACAATAAACTTGGCTTGCCCTCGAATATAAATGGGCCGTGGGCGCGCATTCGGATGGCGGACGGCCGTCGACTTGTCCGTTAATACCGAAGCTCCCGTGGGCACTTTTGCTTTCGGGCGCGAGACTCCCGGCGTTTGCTCTCCGACAAAATGCACCAGTTGGAAAGAGGCGAGAGAGGCGCGCGTCCATCTCGTGTCGTCGCCGCGTATACGCAAAGCCGTGAAATCACGTGTTACGCTGTTGCGGAATGTTCAATGGCTTCGCATGCATAGAAAACACAAAACTACCCGCGTGCGTGACATACCCTCATGGCTTCAATTCGCGATCAATGATTGAAATTCGAGATTCCGTTCGTTTGTTATAGCGATCGTCGCGACAACGACGACGACGACGCTGATTCGGCTGCTCGGATCGGATGGAACTTTGAAAATTTGCTCGGAAACGCGCTCGCGAGAGCTAGCTAGCTGGCGTCGTCGAATTTCGAGGATCGACGGACCGAATGATTCCCTAAGCGGCGCAGACTAATGCTGTCGACCGGCCGATGGAAGGGAAATACGAAGCTGCGCGCGAAAATCGCCAATTCTGCGTCGACTTTGAGAAACGTATACATGGGCAATGTACTCGCGATGCATGATGAAACCAAGCCTACCCACGCAGTAGTACACTTTTTCCTCTCTCTCTCTCTCTCTTCTCTCTTTCTAGTTGTTCACGCCTAGGAGAGTGAAGCCATTCGCATTGTAAATCTCTTGGACGACACGTAACACCGACAAACAATACCATTCAAATTTTCAATTGCAATCGTTTATTCGTTGTTTCGTGGTTGGAATAAAACGGAAAAAAGGCCGACGTACGGCCGAAAAGAAATCAATTTTGATCTTTTTAATAGCCTACAGATAAGATAAGCGGAGCCCCCCGTAAAACCGCGCATTAGGGTTCACCGTGTCCCCCCCCTCCCCCCGCCATCCCAATTATATATCTACGCGTTTCCAGAACATAAAGTGTACCACGTATCCTTACATTTCCATGAGCCATAAACTTCCGATTTATAACCGAAACGTTAAACTGAATAAAATCTCGTATCCAATAATAATGTTAATCCGTCTAATTATGTACATGCGTGCATGCGCGACGGAAATAAAAGGCGTGCGAGCGCGTCACGCGCCGCGTATAAATTTCGCCCGGCGCGCGGCCGCGGAGGGGATTTCTTTTTCAAAGAGAAGAGCACTGCACCTAATCCATCATAAATAACTCTGCGTGCAGATGCGCGAGCCGACTTTCTATTTCTGTCCCCTTTAACGCTCGTGTACATATATATATATATATATATATATATATATATATATATATTGTGACTCGTTCTGGTGTAGCGTATTAAAATCCTATGTAAACATATGTGACACCGCGGCTGATCGAATAAGTCAATTTTTGCGCAACTCGACCAAAAATTCAGCCGGATTTTCGTCTTGCCCGCGAGACTTTTGCAATGCAATAACGCACATTTTTCGACTATCCCGTCGAACGTAAAATACAAATGCACGGCTCTCCCCGTTAGCCGGAGTTCCGTCGCGTTACTTTTTTCCCTTATCTCCGAACTATTCGCGCGCAGAAAAAGAAAAAGCAACTCTCTTTCTCTCTCTCTCTCTCTACCCCCTCGTTTTCGCGCAGAGCCCCGGCACCAGCAATACGCACTTTACGCTCCCAGACTATTGCCCCACGCGCGCGCGTACATGCTTCTGCTGCCCGTTCCATTTAGCCCGCGGATGCGTCCTTTTCTCCACCTAATCCTCGGCCCCTGCCCTTCCTCCACAGTACAATGCCCATAAACATTATTCCTGTTGTGCACGACTGCAATTGCGATTCATTTTAGATTGCTGCGGCCTTTCAAAGTTCTTTGCCTTTTAGAATGCGCTTGGTACACGACGACTATAGTGTCTAATAATAGCGTTGTTTCAAAATATTATTCCATGGTTATGGTTATAACATTTCGTTAAATCTACGTAGAGGCGAGGATCAATGACGTCTTCCGTGCGTGAACATTACACGCACAAAAAGAAAACTTATCGCCAGCCGCACTCTTCTCAGCTACCTCCGCGACGTGAAATGCAAGCCGGAACGCCTATTAAATAATCCAGCGAATACCGTCCAGGTGCACAATTATCGTAGCCGGAAGGCTCCTTTATATTGTCGCGGTCTTGCGAAAAAAAATCTCTTTGGCCGAGCGTGAGCACTTTCATCTCAAAATTCATTTCTGATTCTGAATGTCTCGCGCCGTCCAGCTCCTCTTTTCTACCATTCCCTTTCTCTTTTGAATCTCCCGGTAGAAGTTGAAAGAAAATCTGGCGAAAAACTCCAAAAACTGATGAACGTTTAAAAAAAAAATTAGGAAAGAGTCTCGCGGTTCATACGTTTAAAGAGCAACTCAATTAGCGAAACAAAAAAGAAAGGAAAAGTCTCGACTAATAAAACAAATCAGAAATTCTCCCCCTTGCTGTATACACGCGCATCCCTCTCTTCTTCCACGCCATCGGCTCCAGTTTCGGGGGCAATAGCAGAGCAGCAGCAGCAGCAGCTCCGACTCTTCTCCCGTAAATTAGACTCTTTAAGTAACGAGATCTCCGCCGGGAAAAATCGGCAGGTTTTCGATAGCAGGGGTCGTCGAAAGAGGAATTTTACGGATTGAAACTACCCCCTTATAAAGATTAGGCGCTTGCTTTTGACCTCTTGCGGCTTCTTAACTTTTGATGTTTTTTTTTTCATTAAAAAGTTTTGTAGCAATTTTTTTTGGAATTTCATTATTATTTTGAGGATAAATTTAGATCACTTTGATAGATCAAATTTTAGTTTTTTTAACAAGTAGTTAGCAAATCATTCACTAGTCAAGTCGATTTCTGCCAGAAATATAGACACTTAGTATGCGCCCTATCGAAAACACCCATTTACACTTAATCTTTCGTTATTTAATATTTTTCACATTCCGTTGTGTAAAATTATAATTTGACCTTTTATACGTACACCACATATACATCAACTGCAATCAACGAAGTACGAAGACAAACGCATGTGCAAAGGTATATCTCTCATCTTCCATCTGCGTTATACGTCAACTTGAAAAAGTATTCCTTTCGAGTAAAAACAAATTAAAAATAATAAAAACACCGACCACACCGTCACGGGTTGGAAAGAAAAAATATATTAGGCAAATGAGTCCGCTGAAAAAGAAAAAAACGAAAAACAAAACAAAAAATAAAAAAAAACACAAAGTATCACGGACGAGAGGATAAAGGGAAGGGAGTGAACGAAGAAAAGAAGAGATGCGCGACGCTTATACATGACAAATGTAATGCTACTGCTCCGTCGCGCGGTTGGCTTACTTCTTCTACTACTTGGCGTACATGCCTATGAGGCACTTGTCTCGTGCGTGAAAGGAAAGGCTCTTCCGCGAGGGCCCCTCTCTACTCATTCAGACGCCTTTTGTGCGAATCCGCACACAGCAGCAGCACCTTCCGCAAAAACTCGGCACTCGGTTATTAGCCTTTTGAATAGTCACCATATCTATACGTAAGTACACACACCTCGTCCTGTACACATTTATGGACTACATTTTTGCTTTTTTTTTTATTCTTCAAACCCTCTCGTGGAAATTAGCTGATGGGGGATAGGGTAGCTCGCGCCAATTTTTTTCTTCTGCCTTCCTTTTTTTCTGTTATTTTGGTTTGTTGTAGCGGAGTGTTGAGGGTGCAAACTAATTTTCAAAAAAGCTTCCTTCCAGGAATGGAACAGTCTCGCCTCTAAATGGTTACCGATCAACTAAAAAAATTACTGGCAAATAACGAGCATTCCATGCGAGTACATTTCCCACGAGGCCATTTATTTACTTTTCGAGCGGGATACGAAGCGAACAAATAACAAATCATTCGCGATGTAATTTCGCACGCGCGCATCACGTACTTGAACGAAAAGTAAAAGACAGATCCATTTCAGAACCGCTTATTTCGCGCAAATTACAGCTCGCTCTGTTTTGCTTTGAAATTAAATCCCGACAATTATCCTGAAATATGATAAATAAGCCTCGAAGAGAAGGAAATCGCGCCGATAGACAGCCTTGCATCTATCAATCTCTTGAATCATCACCGCTCTTTCTCTTGGTGTGTGCGAGAGCGAGCGACGAGCGTGCCTTTGAAATTGACCAGAGAGATTATTGTGCGGCACGCTACGTTATGTATAGCAAATCGAGAACATATATTTCAATGCGAATCCGAGTTGTCGACTGATTTTAACTTGAAATATCAAAGGATCTTCTCAAGATTTTTCAAATCTCATGCAAAGCTTATTGATGCAATTTCCACATTATTCGTCGAAAGTTTCTAAAAAATTTTCTAAAAAATCAATCATCAGAATATGCAACGATTCAATCAGCGGCAAAAGAAACCGCGGTCGAAAAAAAATCTCTGGAGTCGAAACGAATGACAATTTTCGCGGAGACAAAAGGCGAAAGGGAGGAAAAAAAAAATTCGGCGCATCGGAAAAACAGTGTGTAATGGAGCGTCTCCTCGGCGATGTATATGTGTACTCGTACACAAGAGCAGCAGGGAGTCGGGTGATCTATGGGCGTAGATAAACCACGCGTTCAACAAGTGTGTTTCGGAGGTAGGATGGACTATGCGAAGCGCAAGTCGCACGTAGTACACAAAAGGCACATTGCGTATGCGAATGCATGCAAACGATAAATTGCAAACTCCCGCTCTTTTGTTTGTTCTTTTTCTTTTTTTTCGTTTTTTTTTTTGTTTTGATTTTGAAATTGATTTTGAGCCACTGAGATTTATTGCTTAATGCGGCTTGATTCCACATCGTCGTGCTGAGATTTTATCTTTGGAATTGATTGTACGATGATAAAATCGAATAGGCTGAGTTTCGTACGCATTGAATTTTGATTTGTACTGGCCATTGCTTTTCTGTCGAAGAGTTCTATAAGCACTGCATGAAGTTCAAATTGAAATCGTTGTAGCGAAAAATAATTGATTTTATACACTCTATTAGTAATTTTATAAAAATTATAAACCTCGGAATTTCCGTAAATTAAATTAAAATTTCTATAAGATTAATTTGCTTTTTATTCGGAAACTAAAAGAGAATCCATCTTCAACTTCGCACTAACTAACTCTTATCCACGCGATCAACATCCCTTCGTCTCTAATCTTCATTTAAAATCCCTTACATAAAAGTACCTGAGCCACCCAACGCGAAACAAAACGTTACAGCGATCGCAATCTTCATCCTCATATTTACGCGAGTTACAAGATATACATACCTACACAGCACGTCGGCAAATCGATTCCGACCGCGTCCCTTTTTTTGATTCTTATCCAAGCGGAGATCAACCTTTACGCGCGCGTGTGTATACATACCAAATCCGCGAGTGTTAATCGTCGCGCGAGCGCGAGTTGCGCCGTCCTGAATAAATTATGACCCACTGGCATCGCGAATATAATTCAATCCCTTGCCAGGTGTATGTTTGCACTTTATGTAATGGGATTTTTAAGAAGATGAATTAGACATTTCTAGTTTTGCCTTGATTGAGAACAGTCGAGAAGAAAAATTAAATCTTCGTCCTGGAAAAGTTATTCGAGAAAAATCGCGCCGAACCCCGTGGATGCGCTACCATTCGTCTCCTTTTCTTCTCACTTCCTGCGTTCCCAAAAATCATTTCTTTTTTCCCTCTTTCTCTCTCTCTCCATTCAACTTGGTACATATTTTTTTTCACTTTGAGCAATAATGCCAACCGCGAGTTTTAAGAAGGGACAAGGAACAAGTAAAAAAAAGTGGAACACACGGGCAATACGTTCTCTACGTAGTTTTGAGTGTTATTTATTGTTTCGTTAATGGATGCTCTTGGCGGCAGAGACCTCGCTTCATTATTCGTATCCGGAAAAACTTGCGCTATAATAAACGTTATAATTCGCAATTAACCCTGCAAACCCTTCTTTCATTTTATTTGTATTCGTGAGCAATTTTATTCCCCCCCCCCCCCCCCCTCTACTCAACACAGCTTGTTTGCTGTTTTTACCATTTCCATATTCATCTTTTGGAAAATCGAAAGTGTTATTTAGTTCTTTTCTTGCTGTGTCAGGTCGAATTCTGATTTGAAAACAATGGAATATTGACGTAAAAACGCGATGTTCGCGTGAAAGCATGGGTTTAATCATAGTTTTCTTCCGATGGAACTTTTAAACGGCAATTTCTAAACACAACTGCTGATATCGAATTTTACTGAACGGCAAAAGTTTTAGTCAACTTTTCCGGAGTTGCTTGTATCTGATAAGCCAGTTTACTAGAAATTTCTAAAATGATACGAGGCAAGTTGCTCCTACGTATTCCAAGTAAGTCATTTTCTGCCACCTTCATTTCTATTAGTTTGACACGTTTTTTAATCTCATAATGAAAATGATATTTTTAGCTTTTTCAACGGTAAATTAAATTGTAGTGTAATAAAATTAAAAAAAAATGAGCATTAAAAGTCAATTTCATAATGAACAAGAAAAATATACAACCATATATGAATATATAGAAAAAAATCTATTTCGATCGATGAAAAGACTTCTGAAAGCCCAATTATAAAATAAGCAGAGGAAAAGAAGCTCCGTTCATCTCATGTCAACATCATCAACTTATCAATGACCCCCGAGTACATAAAGGTCCCAATGATTTTTCAAAAGATGAAAGGCGCATCGACTGACAATACAAGCGAAGCGCGGCAGGTGGTCCCAAAGAGAGGCGCCGAAAGCGATTACATCACGCCTCCGCCTTTTAGAAAAATAAAAGTCGATTTTTCCTACCGTCCAATGAAAAAATTAAAGCCACCGTGTAACAAATGATCAATGAACGACTCATCGTTACCGACGAATCACAAAAATTCAGAGATTATGTTAAGTTGAGTTGGGAATTCGAGGGATATAATTTTTAGTGGTACAGCCGTTGAGTGAAAGAGGATGTTCAAGGAAATGATGGTTAATTTGAGATAATTTTTAATATTAGACCATTTGATGTATCGAGTGGATGATTCGAGAATCTCAATGATACAATATTCAATAAGAAATAAAAATGGATGCGATTAGAAATGTGAAAAGTAGACACGAAAATTCTTCAGAAAAACATTTTTTGTTTCAAATAAGAATCGTAGTATCCTTTCTGAAAAATCAGACAGCCAGCTAACGCTGAAGAAACTTGTTTGGCATGCACTAGAAACATGAAAAGGTCGGCAAGGTGACGAAATTCATTTCTTTGGTGCTCCCTTTCTATTTCTCTCTGTGTCGTCTTGCAAAAGCAAACACTGATGGACACTTTCTTGATGCCCGCGAGGCGCTCACGCGCAGATATCATAGGAAGCAGAACAAGACAAAGGGAAGTGTGTCTTCACGGCTGGACGGACGATTAAAGGCGAGATGAGCCTTTCAAGCCTCTCTTCGTCTCGACGCCTCGCGCTTTTCAAATACTTAGCCTCGATTTCGGGCAGGAATGGCTTGTGTTTTGTTACGCGCAAAATTCGAACGGCTCTGAGTGTCACTGTAAAAATGACATGCCGCAAAGTAGAAAGGCGTCGCAGAAAGCAACGAAGATGAAATGCGCCACTTGTTTTGATTATTTTCGCGATTTTCTGTTGGACCTGCTGTTTCGTTGTGCGAAATAAATTAAAACTTTTTAAAACGGTCCAGTCGGCAATACTTCGATTCGATCATTCAAGTCCAAGTCACATTACTTATTCATAGAATTCGCGTAACACGCACTCGAAACCCGAATGCATTACACGATCGAAAATAAAAATGTCATCCCGCTAATGACGTGAAAAGAAATAAAAAAGAGAAACTCAAACTACAGAAGCATCGCTTCTCAAGAGCAGCTCGCCAAATTTATGACCGATTTAATCAACTCACTTAAAATATCTCCACATTTAATTTTAACGAAGGGCACTAATTACTCCGACAGCACGTTAAGCACCGCACGCAACCTTTCACTGCATTTATTACCGAAAAATCCGCGGAGAGCAAAAAAATATCGTGGAGACGCAAGCTTAGCACTATAATCGTTAATCCTTGGTATGTGCGTAAAGAAAAAGAACGATAGTGTATTATCGTAACGAACATCGCATTAAGTTTTATACCTACGCACGCGGAGATAAGAGCGAAACGGACGCGGAAACTCAGGTTAGAGTTTCAGGGTCGCCGCGGACTCCTCTTCGTTTTTTTTTTTTCGTTGTTGTCGGTTTTAATTAAAGTATATAATACTTGTATGATAGCGGGGCTTCGCGTAAATTCGATCTCGCGAGAACTTAACGAGCACACATTCGTGCGAGATGAGTGAAAAGAAAAAAAATACGCGTGTTGTTGCTGCCGCTACGCGCGTAATTGGATGCCGGGAAAAACTTGATGGTTTTTGTTTTGTGTAAAAAAAAAACAAAACCCCCGAGTTACATGGTTTTCCAATTTGCCCGTTGCTTCGATTTCGCGGAATGTTTATGAGAGAAATTACTTTTCGCGCTATGGTATTGATGCCAATTGCGATGTTGCGTAAAACGGAGCTATTGCTGTTGTGGTAGTGCAGCGTAATTAACACCAACAAAATATTTTATGAAATAAAGCTATTTTTCCGAATACTTCTGGTTACACGTGGCCGTATTTCATCGATTTTCGATTTAATTATGAATACAAGTTTCAAATTTACGCATCGTCGTATTATAAAATAAAATGTTGAAATATGAAACGTAAATCGACAATGAAATATAAATTAGGACAGTTTATTAAAGAGCAAATGGATATCACGGTTAGAAATTCACAAATTGTTACGCTGCAAAGGGACCAGAATAGTTTTATGAAATTACTTCAAATTCATTTCCATAATCGGAGAAGGAAGCTTTAAACCCGATGACTTATTGCAAATTGGAACAATACCATCGGCGCGGCGAAAACCAAACGGAAAACGATAAAGAAAAAAAATAAAGTCCCGTACACAACCACCAAGGGGTCAAAGCTGCTTGATCGCGGCCAATTACCCAACTACATAATACATATATACGTTCGACTTTCCCTTCGCAAAAGAGAGAGAGAGAGAGAGAGAGAGAGAGATGTGGAATCGGGAAAACCTTATTTTTTCTCTCCTATCTCTCTCTTCGGAAGAAATGATTCACCGACGTCGTAAATGCCTTCGATTAGACGTCACAAAGGTTCTCTTTCCTTCGTCCCGTGTGGCGCAATAAAAGACGATGCCCCCTTTTTTTTGTCTTTACAGGGTGGTACGCTGGAAAAAACGAGAGTAGAAAGAGGTTCCATTGCTTGAGCGTCTGTTCCTTTTTTTTTCTTCACGGAGGTGAGATGTTTCTCCGAACAGAACAACATTATACTGTCGGTTTGATCTTATTCTTTTTTCAAGTTTTTGGAAATATTCGTTTTAATTTTGATATGCGTAAGACCAAAATTCTAGTTGCTGTTTATCTTTGATCGTGAATAGTCCATTTGAATCTCAAGAGACTCTAAAAACAGCGTCCCTAATTCGTAATTTTCATAAAACAAAGGAAAAAAGAACGCAGACGTGAACAAAAGTGCTAAAAGTCACATCGCAGTTATAAAGTCTGTCTCGCGCGCCAGATAACTCACCCCATCGGAAGCCGAAATCGAAATCGACTCGCATAAAGTGTGTACACACCACATACGCAATATATAGTATACGGTCAGGCTCGGCGATCGTAAAAACAAAAAGCGAGACGTATATTTCGTGTATAGAGGGGCGCGCGACTTGCCGCTATTACCCCATGGGCCTCTAAAAACCTCACTCGCTCTCTCCCCCCGCTTTCTTTTTTTTTTACACGGGTAACCGAGAGGACGAAGAAAAAAATTGCCCCGTTTTTATGCGTATTGCGCGGATTATTATCGGTTTGGCGCGTGTATTACACCCAGAATCTCCTCGGAATACGAGAGTTTTCACATTAAGGAATCCTTCGAACGAGAAAATTGAAATCGACGGGCGAACGATAAGCGACTTTACGGTACTCCTGTAATGGCGATGCGTGTGTCGCGCACGCGAGATACGGTCGATCTACGTTTGGACATTCCGTTCGGCGAACGTGGACGCGTCGCGTCGAAAAGTGACGACGGGGGCCGATTCGTCGCGCCGCGGCTGCGGTGATCATTCCAACCGGAGAAATCGCGGCGCTGTCCCGAGCTCATTATCGACCGGAATTCCGAAATAAACGCTTGCCAGAGAACCTTAATGATAATCATATCCCGAGGATAGTAATGTTGCAATTTTGCGCAACGCGATTAAAAGCACGTTGCGAAACGGTCTGAAAGATTATTCATCAAGAAGGTGAACACACAAGCCGTCCGCGTTAATAATGTCGTAAAAGAAATGGGAGCGCGGGCGGCGCGTCATTACACGTATCGCGCCAGTTCGCCAGAAAGCAAGTCAACTTCGGCGAAGAGAGCAGATTGCCCGTTATTAGTAACAAGCGAGAGAGAGAGAGAGGGCAAGAGATCCGGCAGCGGGGTGCCGTTGAAGAGACAAAAAGAGCAGGGCAGAAGAAGGTTCTAGTTGTGATTAGGAATGGAAGGCAGATTGTGGTTACGTCAGCGGAAGGTAATCATTATTCGCCGTTGGAAATCGTTAGCACGAAGGATTTGTCGTTTTTGTTTTTCTCTTTTCTTTTCGAATTTGTTTGGATAATGAGAACACCTTTACGTTTGAAATTTACGCTTCTCGGAAATGCTCGAGAACAATTACGCTCGCTTTCGAGCGAGAAATAGTCGAAGGCAGCGCGCACGACTGTGTCCCAAACGTCGAAACAGACTTGCCCAACGCAGCCAAATAAACGACCGCGACGGCATTTATCCGTGCCGCGCAGCTAAAAGAAAAAAGGGGGGATGGCGCAACAGCGCCGGTAGCAGCAACGCAAAGGCGATAAGGAGAAGTTAAGGATCACAAACGAGGTAGTCCGGGATGCGCGAGATTGCATCCAATCTCGTCTGCCTCCTCTCTAAAGCGTTTAGATCGTAAATGTCCGTGTGGGAAGGGGTCGGCGCGCGTTCGCTCGGCGCGCCACAGCCCGGGCTTTAAAAGCGCGCGAGTTCGCACTGTCTCGCGCGCGCGTCCGCTTATCGATACGCTCTTGGTCTTCTCTCGTGACGGACCGGCCATTTTGGCCTCGAAACCGAACTCGTATCAAATGCTCGTCACTTTCGCTAGCCCTCCTTAGTTTTACTGCCCCGGCGCGCAATAAAGCGAACGACGCGACGAGGCCGGCTGTTTTCACGAATAAAGGAGGCAAACGTAAAAATAAAATGGAGGTCGATTGTTCGTTCGTTGCAATGTCACGTCGAGAATTACAAAAATCGTAATGCCTACGTTTTTGAATAAACGTTACCCTCGCGCGCGTCGCGTCGCGTAAAAGAGGGCATTAGCATTGTTACTTCGTTGCATCGTTTTTATGGGCGAAGGGAAGAAATAACAAAAAAAAAAAGAAAAAGATGGAAGAAAAGGAAGAAGAGAGTGACGTCGATGTTATTTCACTCGGTTGCATTCGCGCGAAAGCACAGCGTTAGTCATAGCCGTTCAAATAAAGGTTCTCATGAAAGGCCTAATAAAAGGTCTTATAGGCTATCACACTTTTACGATAGGGGGATAATAAAAATTTGAGGCAGCTGCGGTACGTTACTTCTCTCTCTCTCTCTCTCTCTCTCTCTCTCTCTCTCTCTTTCTCTTTACGCTACTAGACGCTAGGGCGATATCGATTGGCTGCGCGTAGCCTTTTAATGATGCCACCGTTCCGAAGCTCGTTTACCCCGTCGCGGAGTTCCGGCGAAAATTTAGATTATCTGGGTGGCTGGGCTGGACAGTCGCGGCTCGTCCCGATCGCGCGGCGCCAGCGGCGAGCGAGCCCGAAAGAGGTGCTTGCGCGCGCGAGGCCTAAGCGCGCCAAATCTGAATCTTATTCCCGGCCTCGCCGTCGCTGCCGACGTGCGCGCAGCAGAATGAACGTTGACCGAGCTTGCTAGCAAATCACGCGGCCGCTTCGGCGATCTCGGACCTCGACATATGTTAAATGTTTACATCCGCGGTTCAAAGAGAACGAGCTTCGTTCTCTCTTTTTCTTTCTTTCTTTTTTTTTTCTTTTGCTTCTTTTTCCACGGTGACGCATCCCGTGCGCTGGCCATTTAACGTGATCTACGGCCTCGCCGTTGCGGTACTCCGCATCTTACAATTGTGCCGACGACGTCTTCAGCGACGTGCGAATTTATCGTGCGGCATAAAAGAGGCGAAGGGAGCGCGTGGAACGCTCAATATGCCGAGTGAAATATCACCGTGCGCTGCGATTATTTGACTCCCGACTTTTTTACATTGATCAGTAGGTGTGGAACGTCGATCGTTCGACGTTTCCCTTTTGCGGTGTCTGGCTTGGTTATTGAGCTCGGTACGCTGGATTTTTAAATTTAAATTCACGAGCACGCGAATAATTGCGAACTCACGAGGACGCGTCGACTTCACAGAGACAAATTTTTATTTGCTGTCCCGATCCTCTGCGTGTCCAAGCTGCTTCGGTTCGAAACAATAAACACAAGCAATCGTTCCTAAATCACGGCCGTTTAACCAACAAAATTTATCGTACTCGTAAATTGCAATTCTACCAATTTTCACATCAAGTCCGTTTTAAAAGATGTTTGCCCCCCCCCCCCCCCCCCCCCCCCCCACCGTCCATCGACCGCAGTCGTAATCCGTCAACTGAAGCATTCCCTTTGAACACCAATACAAGAAGTATTAAGCTTCGGCACTGAAAGCCAGCGACGTATTCGTAAAATATTAATTCGGAAGCTTTTTCGGCGGGGCGGGGGAGGGGGGCATTTAAACATTCACCGGGTGAAAACGCGAAAAACGCAAACGGAAAAACGCTAATGCGACTCGTAATCGGCTTGGCAAAAGTCGCCGTCGGGTTAATGCGCGCGCTATGGGTTAATAAACGGGCTTATCAAAGCTCCCTTTTACGGGCGCCGGCCGTACGCGTTGTTTACGTTTTTCGTGAAGGGCGCGGACGCAGCTAATGGACTTATCGGCGATGCGGCGAACGATTCTTGCGAGGTGAGCGTATACGCAAGCGCTGCGTTCTCGGTGGAGTGTATTGCGGCCACGGCAATACGCGAACCTTGCCGACAGGCTCGATAGAATAGATTGTTGAAAAATTCGCCACTCCTTGGAGACTCGAGTGCTGTTGTCATTGTAAATGTTCTTGCGACGACAGACGATGCATTATCATTTGAGTAATACCGTAACATCAATCATGAAAAAGTCAACGGCTATTCAAGTTTGATCGACAAATTGAAATCTACACTCGAGTCTTTGAAAAAAAAAGTTGAGGTTTCCGGTCGGCAAATTTTCTCCGATGAACGATTTTAGCGACCGAAGACCAATTGCTATTTCATCCGGGCACTTCTTGCCTCGGGCTAGGCTATCGCAGACTATTCGTGGCCGCACAAGTGGTTAGCAAACTATTTTTCAAGACGGAAAGAAAGATCCATATTTCGTTCGGAAAAATAATGCAATAAAATCCTTTCGAAAATCCAAACATTTTTCAAAAATAATACACACGTTTGGAAGAGGAAAAGGAGTATGTGCAAAGCTGAACAAACCGCAACCGTGGTAAACAAAAAAGAAGAAAAAAAAAAAAAAAGAAAAAGTCCCGTTACAATCCCACAGCGTTGAGCGCTTCCTTCCGCGTGCAAAACGACAATCCTTTGCTATCTGAATCGCCGCGGTGTCATTGCATTAATTACTCAAGAGAAAGGGGGGGGTCGTCGTCGGCGCATCTCGCGCGGTTGACGAAAACGAGGCGCTATCTTTTTAATTATCTCGATCCGCGCGCTCGCCACTGTATCTATCTACGCGTGTGTATGTGTGCGGGGCTTCAGTTCACCCTTCCAGTGCCTCGAATTGAAATTCCTTTCTTTTCCCGGACTCCGTGCGCATACCTTATAAGAGTGCATTGCGCTCGAATTTTTTGGCATTCTTTTGAGTTTCACGAGAGAAAAGAAAGATTGTTCAATACGTTATAAACGCCCAGTTCGTGATATTATTATTATTCAGAATATGAAAATATCAGATTTTTGGGGTTACATCGTATTACACTCATTATCGTGGATAATACAGAAAATATTTTTCATTTACTACTGGCATTCGCTAAATTCAATATATTCAGGGCGACGCTCAAATTTTCTTTTTAATTTAAAAATTTATTTATTTTTTAGTAGCGATCTGCAAATTTTCAACAGGTGAAAAGAGTTCTAATACATCGTACTCTGCAGCTGTTTGAATATGAAATTGAACATAAAATTCACAATCAACTAATGAGTAATATACGGTGGTGCTGAAGTTATTAAAATCTAAGACGAAAAATAAATTGAGCATTAGACAAATTTATTTGCATGTAAAAAAGAATTAAACGAACAACTATGCAGTAGCTCTTAATTACATCAAATAATTTCCACGCACACGACGTATATACGTGGCTCTATACATAACAGCAAGGAAGACTACTCGGCGGCAAAATTTATGGAGCGCGTACATGTTTACCAAAGTCCCTCTCGACAATTTAGCTGCGGGCAATTTATCAAGATCCTATTAACCCAATTCGGCTCGACGCACACGCGAGTGATATTTAGAAAAGCATTTGAAGCTGTGCCGTTGCAACGTTCGCAATATATATATATATATATATATATATACAACGAAGGCGCTGTCAGTGACGTACTCTATCAACGAATTTCTTCAAATATACATATACAGGTTGGTATAAAACTTGTTTATGCACTCGAGCATATTAAAAGACGTTACTACACAGAACTACCGACGTTGAGTCGTTTTTGAGATTTTGCTTCTTTCTTTTTGCTTATCGTCGCTTATTTTCGGACTTCAAAAGACGCCTAGAATTTTGAACGAGAACGCAACGAAAAACACTCGACGGCGCGAAATCTCGTCGTCTCGTTTCGAACCCGCGGAAACGCGCGTCGCGATCAATCGGAGACGTGGCGTGGCGTCGCGCGCGGAGGGGAACCAAGTTCTCGTCGGGAATAAAATCGGCTCTCCCTCGTGCGCTCCTGTCGTAACGCGGAAAAGCGCCGCGGCGCTCGGCTTTATTCTCCCCCGCGCGCGGCGACCGGCAGTCCGTCGACGAAACCAGCGGGCGTCGTTTTCGATTCGCGATCGATCGCTCGCTCAAATTCGACGCTGCAGGTGAGAGTAAGTCGCGCGCGCGCCACTCGCCCGCGGAGGATGTGTAAGTCTTGTGCCACTGTTGGCGTGTAATTGTATATTATTTAAAATGTACTTTGAAAAGGCGAGCGCGCGGATGGAAAATGAGAAACATTCCGAAAGCTTCGACAAGTTATACACAGGAACGAGATCGAGGTTATCGGTCTGGAGGATGAAAAAAGACGATATTATCCTCTCGTGTATCGGATGAAAAAAAGACGACCATAAAAAGCTTTCAGGAACTCACGAGAGGAAAGTTCAAAGTCTCATTTGAATATAATACCCCGTTATCACATCAGATCGCGTTTCGCGGAAATTAAAAATCACATTAATACCCGGTGGTTTTCAGCCAAATGGATTTCGGAAACCAGAACTAGTTTGGCGCGTTCAAACTGTGATTTATTTTTTCGTCAAAAGAAAAAACGTGATTATCGCAGTGAAACTGATCCGTGATCCAATACAATTAGCCTCGCAGGAAAATCCACGCTCAATGCGCCGTAATTTGATTTTGCTCAAGCTGGTGTTTCGCAGCTTTGTCGCGCGCAAGCAAACGGGCATATCGAACGAAGAGCGAACACTCCGAAAGCGGCAGACGTGCGACTCACCACCAATTCGCCCGTGCGCCGACGATGAGCAGCGGCAGCAGCAGCAGCAGCGGCGCCGCGAGCAGGTCGACCCTTGCCGAGCGCATCGTCGTCGCTCCGCGGCCGCTGTCCGTCCCTATTCGGCGCCTGTTCCGCGAGGGGAGGGGGGGCTGGCTTGCGAGCGGGGCCTCCTTGGCCTGCGACTGCGATCTTGCGCTCTGCCTCGTGCGCTCTAACTGCGGCGCGCGCCCGACGCTCCGTCTCGCGACATCGCTTCTCGCCGCCGCAACGGCAGGGCAGTGGTGGTCGCACGCAGAGGCCGCGACGACGGTCGAGACGTTGCCCCGTGAGCGCTCGCTGGCGAACTGACTGACGCGGCCGGAAAGGAAGGAAGGCCCCCGCGGGAGAGCAGCGGCGCCGCGGCAGCGGGGGCGGAGCCAAGCTCGCCCATTCGTGCCCTCGCGCGCGTTCCCGCGGCGCGCCGCGCTCGACGGCCTCGTTGCCGCGCGCCGGCGAACAGCAGCCCCTTCGCCGGCGCGCGGCGATCGCCCGATCCACGCGCGGTACTCGGCGAACGGCTGCGGTCCGCGCGAGGCGGAGAGGCTCGAGTGTGCCATATCGATCCGCCGGACAAAATTGCGAATCCAGTACACGCGCGCACGCCAGCAACATTTTCCCTTCGCGGCAATGTACCTCCGAACTTTGCGGACAGTCGCGCGTTCCTCCTTGCCAATGAGCTGCAATTACGACGAAACACCCGATCGCTAGCGACTCGATCGATCTGGCAATGTATGCGACGGGATGGCGTCATTTAGACGCGCATCGCGAAAACTGTCCAGCGCGTCCTCGTTGCAAGCAGACTTAGCTCGATCGAGAAAGCGATCCACGGCTGGAGTGCGCGTCGGCGTGCGAGATCGGGAAGTCAAGGTTCTCCAGAGAGAGGCTCGGTCGTAGTTCGTCGTCGTCGCGCGCGCGCGCGCAGCTTGGGCCATCTTGCCGTTCGCGATTCCGCACACGGGTTGTCCGCGGCTACGCGAGGGGCTCCGATTAGTCCGGGGCAAAGGAGAGGATTGACCGAGCTCGGGAGCAGAGCGCGTCGGGCGTTCCCGCAGCGTCGGGCTGGCGACTTTGTCGGCGCGCGAGACAGCCACCACGACACAATGGTCGTCACCGCGAACATAGCGGAACGCGCCTACATGCAGGCCGACGCGAACATAAAAAAAAAAGACGAAGAAATTGCGCTAAGCGCGCGTCGGACGGTTATGAAGGATTTCCATCACTGGCATATGCATATAATATGTGGGCACAATGCCGCACCCGCGAGCCGTGAGTAATTCGATAAGTGAACGAGGGCTGCGCGGGAGAAGAGAGAGAGAAAGAGAGCAATTTCAAGTTTCGCGGTGTCGGATTCTGGCGCGGAACATCGGATACTCTAATATTAAGGGACTTGTGCGCGCGGGACCGACGAATTTGTCGCCGAACGCATCCGCGGTTTAATCATTGTCAAACTTGATTACCTGCCTGACTTTACGTGCTTTTATTCCATTGGCAGAGGTGATTCCTCGCGGTTATCGAGAGGAAGGGGAAGCTCTGTGGTTTGTAATATGTGGTTTTTTTTGATGGGTCGGTTGTCCGGTCGAGCTAGTAAAAACACAGGCACGATTTGTCGAACTTTCTCGAGGCGCGGTAGTCCTTTTTTTACTTGGCAACCTTTTTAGCCTTGTTTTAATCGACATTTTCATTTTTTTTACCTGTTTCTATAATTTGTTTGAACCGTGAAATAAAATAGCAACAATAGAAGATTTCCAATGAAAATAATCATCGCTTTCAGAGCCAACTGCCGCGCATTTTCATCGAGATTCCGTGAATTAAAATTCATATGTAAGCCGGCATCGTCGATGAACGTTACAAAGTTGAAAAATGATAAAAGATTGAATTTCGGCAGATTCAAAAATGTATGGATTAAAATGTTTATTTTTCTAGCTCGTCATCGTGATTTTGAATGCTTCTAAATCCGCGTAATCATAAAAAATGGAAATGCATTTTTACGAAGATAATGACGTTAAATCATCTAAACCATCACTTATCGAAGTGTGAAAATCTCGGGCGAAAGGGAGTTCTTTGTCGAAGGAAAACACACACCTGCTTTGATGATATGTCATCACGCCTTTTTCAGTGCGCGTTTTGAGTGGCGATGCCGGAAGAAATGCGCCGGCAACCCGAGGAAAATGCGCGTGTGAGAAAAGCCCGCAACAAAGAGAAAAGCCGACCACATGCCTAACGTGCGAGCACCGCGTTTCTCTCGTAAATTATCCGATGTATTTTTATAGATCGACTTTTCTATCTGCCCAGATTTTTACTACATTTTAGGGATCTGTTGTGAAGCTTGATGTTGATTGTTCCTGGAATTTGGAGTTTTCTTGTAGTTCCGAATGCATGAAAGAGACTTAGGTGAAAAAAAAGATTATATTTGCCGAAATGCATTCAACTTTATCAATGAAGCAGGCGATAAGTCGGATTCTTTTCATAGGATTAAAAACATATTCGCGGAGGATGATAATACAACACTGTTATTTTAGAGAAAACAATGATTTAAGAATTTTTTTCATATATTTTTTTTAAACAATGCGTTTTAAGAACCCGAAAATTACGATAATGATTTCAGTTTGAATTATAAAAATCAAATGAAATAAATTTTTATTATTTATGATATCAACGGTAAATTTAAAGAGTATAATACCATCAAATAAAAATGAATTATGGCTAATTGAGAGCCGTTAATGATTCATTCCCTACATGCTGTATTCACTGAAACAATAACCCAAAAAAATTCCCTGTTTTTTTCAAAACCAAACTCATATAGCCACGCGGTGAAACATCTGTTGATCGACAACAAAAGGCAGCCAGTCGAAAATGCAGTTTTCGCGCACGTAGGGGGTCGACTAGGCTGTAGCTTGAGCGCATATATACAGTC
The DNA here is from genome assembly GCF_024137745.1 of Phymastichus coffea. NCBI lineage: Eukaryota > Metazoa > Arthropoda > Insecta > Hymenoptera > Eulophidae > Phymastichus > Phymastichus coffea. Next base: position 380,373 of record NW_026706839.1, read on the forward strand.
CGCACCTGTGGATCGCCTCGAGCGCGTGCATGATGCATTGTGTTTTACTTGGCCTCGAGCCAATCAATCGACGCGTGATATAAATCGCTGCTTGCCTAGCTCCAAACAAAGTCAACAGCCGAAAAGTTTAATTAACTGCGTTTCGTTGTTTATAACTTATTTTTAATTTTACGTCACATAGCATTGATAAACGCGTCAATGTTATTGTTTCCTTGATATTCCGAGATATCTCGCGCGAATATTTTTTTTAATTACAACACAGATTGTTTCGAGACTACCAAATGGTACAATTACAATAAAGAAATATTTTAAGCTCGATTAATTAAAATTTTTATTTTGTAAAATACTATATAGGAATATTCCTACGATGTTTAGTCTTATACATTTACTAAAATTATTAATCTCATAGTTATATCATTTGTAACAGATGGATACTTTCATATGAATGCACTAATTTTTCTAAACTACGTTACATTTAATCTAGATCATAACATTTTAATTACGCAAATATATTATTGAAAGGTTTTTTGACAAATTTATATATTTATAAATTACTATAAATAAATTTATAAATTAATATCTTCCATTTAAAGTAAATATACACTGATGTTCCTAAAAAAAGAATCAGTTACATGTATAATACGAATTACAACATTTTAAAAAAAATTTGAATGAGATCGTTTATTTGTACTTAAATTTTTTTTTTCAATATATGCTTTACTATACGTCTCATAGATACTTATACTGTTGTTTTGCATCATTACAAATATCAGAAAATTAGTATCAATTTGTCTTATATCCATCAGTGGCATTTTCCAAAGAAATAACCGTTATAATAAAATTTAAATTAACTAATGTATGTGACTGATCGGCGCCAAAATATGATGCCGCGAAGTATAATAATGAACACACCTTATGTTCACACACACGTTATTTATAACATAACCTCAGACTTGTAACACAGACGATTAGCAGGTTTTTTATTTGCAAATTTTTACCTATTATTATTAATATGATGTCTTAATGAAAATTTGGATTTTCTAATATACCTGTAATTTTGTAAAGTACATCTATCAAAATGGCACAGAGTAGATTGGAGAAAATTGGAACAATCTATGAGAGGTAAGAAGTTGCCACACTCATTTATTGAATTATTAACGTTTAGTAGATTTTGAATTATTATAAGACTTTTATTTTAACTTAGGGTGACTTCACTTATTAAAGCTGGTGCAATGAAAGAGGAGACAAAACCCTTATGGGTAGATATATACAAAGCCTTCCCACCAAAGTATGAACCACGATATGATAGACCTTTTTCCAAAATCCCAATTAGAGAAATATTTTATCCAGAAGATAATTTAAGAGCGTAAGATTGATTTAATGCTCTGATTTTATTTATGCAATAAATATCTAAACAGTATGTACACTTTGCAGGAGGTTCCATAAGGAATACAAACACTTTTCTTTTGTGAATTTGGCAGATAACAATGCAGTTTCAAAAACTGAACAATTTCTCATAATTTGCAAAAATCTACAAAAGGTATTTATAAGATTGCAGAAAATAATCAATTATGAGTTGTTGACCAAATGTTGTTATTTATTTTAACAGAGTGGTATTGAAACTGAATTGTACGAGAGAGCAATAGAAGAATTTTTGTCCAAATTCAATGCAGAACATTCTCAAAGAGAAACTAGAGCTGATGAAGATCGGTCTACTAAAAAACCAAGAAGTAATATAGATACTGATCGATTGCTTCAACAGGTGATGGATCAGGGTGGTGAAAGTGGAGAAAAGAAAGCAAAGGATAATATGCGCAACGAAAATGAATTGACTCCAAAAGAGAAGGAAAAATATAGACCAATTAGATTGAGTATGGAAAAAATCGTGGAAGTTATGAAAACAGAAGAAAAAAAGTCTGAATGAATATGTTCACAAAGTCACTTATAAGTTAAATTACGTTTCTATATAATAAATAGTTATGATTGTTGTTATAATTTCGAATTTCTGCTTATTTATTTCAAAACTACGAGTTTTTGAATATCTAGACTACTAGTTTTTTATTTTATAAATTTGATACAAAATAATACAGAGCTTCTAGAAATAATAATAATTTAAATCAATACGAAATTAGATTTCTAGGAGTTTTGAAGTTAAATTTAGCGCCTTTTGAAATCTTGTATGTCAATTGTCATTTGTGTGCATTCAAGAATATATATATATGTATGTATGTATATACGTGTATTTATAACTGACACCGAGAAAGATCTGTCATACATTTTAGGTTAATTTTAAAGAAACAGCAGTATTTTGTAATTTATCAATAAATAAAGCAGTTTTTACAAGCTATACTAATTATTAAATATATCGTTTATCAGATCTTACTGTTAAGAACAACTGTCATTTGTACTGTTGATCTACAATTTAAACACTAAAAAATGTCAACCACGATCAATTTTACAGCCGAAGCAGCAAAAGGTACTTAAATTTTTATATTATTTTATATTTTATATTAGAATAAAATTACTCACAAGTTATAGTTTATTTCAGCCGCATTAGCAGACGTTTTAACCGCCCTTGAAGCACCGGAGAACGCACTAAAACTCGCTGCGGCAAAAAACAATTCAGGAAATGAAATGCTCAAAACAATGCAATTCGTTTTTCCAACTGTCATGCAAATACAAACCGAAGTTATTAAAAAATATGGATTTCCCGATGGAAGAGAAGGTAATTGTTATTTGAGGCATACAAATCTCTAACTCAAATTTTAACTCAAGTAGTTTAATACTTTCTTTAAATTATTTCATATTGTTATTAATAATTTATACATTTATAATTGCTGTTTGAATTTTAATACATATAAATGTTTGTCAGGTGCTGTACAGTTTGCACAATTCATCAGGTCTTTAGAGAAAGAAGATTCAGACGTAGCAAAGTTACATGCACAAGTACGAGATTACTTTCTTCCAGGTGCACCAGCCAATTCTTCAACAGATGCTTCTCTTTGAGATTTGGAGAATAAAAATGATTTTATTATTTTGATGTATTGTTAGGTTATTGCTAAAGATCCTGAACAAGATATCTTTCAGTTGTTCAAAATAAGTATCATCTAAAAATTTACTTTTTTTTTTATAAAAAAATTTTTTAATTCTTGTTAAGCAGAAATCTATTCTAGAAAGCATCAAAGTTCAAAAAAAGTTTTATAAATATAATGTCTTTACTGGACCAATCAAAGTAATAGTAATGATGAATGTTTTGATAGTATTTCAATACTTTTATAAAGTTTTACACTTATATGATATTTTATAGTGAAATATATTGAAAAATGAATATCAAAATTGTTATATGTAATTTTAAAAAATTGCTTTGAATTTTTAAAATTATTGGAAGATTTTTGTAGAATTCATTAGTTCATTATTATAGTTCTATGTAAACCATATTAAGACTGCATAAAGAATTTAAATTGTATAGCAATATAGGCAGTGTCAAAAATTTTTTTAAGTATTCAAATTTATTGAATTTTTTTTCTGAAACATATATAATCTCGTTTATATAAATAAATACAGAAATAATTATCTTATAAGAGCTTAGGCAATCGTTTGTACAGTTATCATTAGTCAATAGTTTTATTTACTTAGCGTGTAATATACTTTTAGACTGTAAGTATTTTCAAAAAAATTGATGGTGGAGAAAAAATATGTATTTACTTACGTTGATCATTTGCAATAACATATTTGATGAATGTGTGTATTCTTATAAGAAATCATCGATATATTTTGCGGTAATCTCTACTTATTGTTTTAATTAACCGCGTTAAATATTGCACGCTTGACAAAAAATTAATAAAAACATCTGTACGTCAACGATACATTTTTTAATATTTTAATAATGCAGTAGAGAAAATAAATAATTAAGAAATATATAATGGCCCTGTTTATGGTTATTTCCTGTTTCATCTCCAAATTCTCCCTGAACATTTGGACATTTCATTAACATTTATTTACAGTACAACTTTTTGTATCTGGTAAAATTCTTGCAGATATCATATCTTTCTACTTGCTTTACATGTAAGATCTCGCATATCTTTTTTACGCGTAGTTGCATTGTTGTTTCTTGAATTCAAATATGATTATTTGTGAATATTTGCAAATGCTCATCGGCAAGCTAACCGATAGACTCGGACATCGGCCGTCAGACATCTACCGTGGTGATAAAAGATAATTCGATTGTTTATTATAGTAAGTTGGCTGCGCCTGATCTAGCCGCCCTGAAAGCAAACATAACTTTTGTCCAAGAGTGAATTTGTCAATGCGTGCCGGCCCAATCCTCCATATCTAACATGCGCCCTCTCCAACCCGAAAAACTCATTTACCCTCTTTCTCTCTCTTTCTACCCCTCACTACCTCTCACTCCTTTTCTTTACCGCTCTCTACCCCTCTCTTGCTACCTCTGTGAACATAAAAATTACCGTGGAAATGGAAAACCAATGAAATTACGACGACGATAAAAGATACATTATTATCAACAACGTGAAATTGGTAGTTTATTAGTGGCGGGAGGGGGGTGTTTGTATAATTAATCTATTAATTTTTACATCGAAACTGTTTATACAATTTACGCTGATATATTTACAAATGATAGAGATGGGGTAAAGGAAGGGCGTGGAAAGCTTAATGGCGCGGTGATTGAAGAGGGGATGATCCTCCCTGGCTAATAGGACAGTAAGCGAGCGAGCCTCAAGTCACCCTTACCGTCACTCTAGCGCCAGACACGACTGCGAGAGGATCGATCTCCAATGCACTTCGTCTTTTCACTTGAATATTTGCATTGACCACAGCCAGCATCACGGCAAGTGATAATAGTCTTTATTATCTTTATTATTTAGTGCGGAGCCTTTTTTTGCCTTTTTTTACTGTTCGAAATGCCGTCGAGCAACCAGGATCGGTACTATACAATCTTTTCTCCGCACCAACAATAAATATAATGATTCCTTTTGCACGACGTACTGGTACCATAATTAATCTTATTGTATCACGCGTCTACAATTACAGCTCGTGCAAAATCAGTGTAATTTTGTGCGAATTTTCACCGGGTCACTGCATAGGCGGAAAAAGGAAAGATGGAAGCCTGGCGTCTATGTCTTCGAGTTATATCTTTTCAAAATATAATAACACAATGAAATGGTAATAAAAACAAAACATACATCAGTATTAAGAGCATTCAATTGATCACTAACCTGAAGACACATTGAATATTTGCAATCAATTAGGATGATCACCAAATACATTATCACCCTAATAATGCTAAATCCATGCTGATCTAAATATTCGTTTTATTTAGAAGCGGTTTCTTCCATATTCGAATCAGCTCTTATCTGATTAATTTTTTCTAGTTAATCTTAAATAACATTAGATCTAACCGATTTGCAGCTTATAGACAGTTCAATGAAAAAACTATAGAATAAGATATGAATAATTCTATGTAAATGTATATGTAAATATTTTTTATCATTCTATACCTTTAAGTAAAATTAGTAAATCATCAAAAAATACGTAATGCCAAGTACTTTTATGAAAGAAACGGGAAACTATTGATATTGATTTACGTAGTCATCAAAAACAAGTTGAATTGGCTACTTAAAAAATTATGGAAAATGTTTCAAAACATTTAAATAAATCTATTAGTAACCTTTGACAAATTAAGTGGAGAACATATTGTACAAAAAAACCCCAATCATATTTCTAATATCTCGTATTAAAGTATGAGTTTAGAGTAATTTCCTATACATATAGAATACAGGATAAAATTTGGCGTGATTGAAAAAAATTTTTTAATAAAATATTTCAAGTTTAATTCAGCATATAAATTAAATCAAAAGAAAGTTGAATACATTCATAAATGAATAGATTATCCATTCTATTCATTATTTCATACAATTAACTAACATAAATTTACTCAACATAACTTCCATCTGACTTGATACAATCTGATATTATTTTGATCAAGCTCAAGACAAGACGAACATCAAAAAATTATTATCTTTCATATTACATAATCATAGACTAAAGGACTGAATAAGGCTAATTTACAGTAAATTATTCATATTTACTACAATTATTTCCTGGAATTGTTCATTATTAGATTGTTTTCGATTTCATTATAGGAATTTATATTTTTGCAGTTTCAAACAAAATTTGATTATTCTCAATGCAATGTTGTGTATAAGTTTTCGTTTCATAAAATTTGTACAGTTGAAACAATACGGATGGAAAAAAGTTTTCGTAAGTATTTTTATCATAATTAATTCATAAGAATGCGCTTTCTTACGTACTTAATTGTAGTAGTTACAATTTTACAATTTTAGTAATTTTTTTCGAATGTATTTTATCTATTAAATTATTTTGTCGTTAATTTAAAATTAAAAAAAAATTTATTTGTTTTCAATCAAAGCGTACGCGTAAAACAATACTTGAAAAATGTTTTTCTTATGAATTTAGTGCATTATCATATTAGTCGAGAAAATTTGTATTTATTCATTACTGATTATTTAGTCAGTGAAGACTTATGCAAAAATAATTTATGTACAATTTCAAATATCTTGCATTTTCAAAAGAAAAAAAATCTAGAAGCAAACAAAATAACCAAAAACATGTACGTGATGCTTTTATTTTTAATTGATTTAAAGTATAGATCTTGTAATGAGATTAAAAATAATAGAATACAATGATTCGGTAGTGTATAAAGTAAAACGTTGCTAAATAAAAAGGAATAGTGATTCTTATTTACATCCCCCTACGATGTTCTTTAAACACGTGTCCCCTCTCCCACCGTCGCGAAACTTATTGCAAAGAAAGAAATAGTTATATTAATTATAATTGTTTCTTTTTGTTAATGTTGTTTTTGCTTTGAAAATTTGCCATTTGTTCTTAGGTGATCCTTGTATACACGCAATGTCGCTAGTAAAAAATCAATTTAGAATTGGCTCCTCGAACAAGAGTAGAAAATTATCTCAGCTGCTGCGTAGCTCAGCTACGAGAGGAACGGGTTAGCCGTTGGCGATGTGGCATTGTTGTTTATGGGAGCAGCAACCCATGGATCCTGACGAATCTGATTGATCGACGGACGAGGTGGTGGCATAACTGGCGCAAATGGGTTCGCCGTGTATGCAGGCACTGAAAATATTTTCAACAGATTAATCGATTAAATTGGATTGGTGACACTATTGAAATATAAACAGTTTTTTCCATTGATTGTTCTGTATTTGAAGGGGTATAGTACGCTTTGGAGTCTATTAACAGTCATCAATTAAAAATTTAATAATAGAGAGTAAATATTAGAGTATCATGTTATTGAAATACAAACGAAATGTGACTCATCATCAATTTTTTTATTGTATTCGTGGACAAAGTAGAAAATACTTATAATTAATAAGTATTAAAGTATTTACTAATCTCTCGATAATTTCAAACCCCTTCAATGCAGAATCTTTACATCTACTCATTTATCATCAATGTAACATATGTTTTCGCACTGTTCAAACGTGTATTCACAACAATGAACGTTTTTCGTATTATCATTGCAGTTGGAATTCGATTTACTTATTAATTGAGCCTTTCTTCAGTAAATTATCGTTCGAGGTCTAGATTGAATATTAGAAAATCTAAAAATTATGTTGATTTCATACAAAAAGTACATTGATGCATGAAACATCCTCCCAAAGAATGAATTATTATTGGTGAAAAATAATATTAAAAGACTAGAAGTTAAACAAAAAATTATTCCAAAGTCGAGTGTTTTCAGTTCCAACTGCACAATTTAACAGAACTACTATTTTGCATTCACATAAAAAAGGCAAAAAATAAGGCAAGAAAAAAACTTCAACTACATGCACAAAAAATTTAAGGTATAGAGTAGCTGCAAAAGATAAAAACTCGTATTTTAAGGAAAATATATCTCTTAAAACTACAAATTTTGACAAAAAATTCTACTAATGACAGTGTATTGTTCCATGCCACCATGCAATACTTTTCACTGATTTTTTAAATGTTTTTTCTCATACTCACAAAAGTTACTTCCAATGAAACACTGCGTCGCAGGCATAGAATAAACGTTACGAAATTTGAGTTTTGTTCAAAAATCAATCCCGTTAAAAATATTTTTTAACTTTCTGTCAGAGTTTATAACTCAAACTCAAAATGTTAGTAGTATACAATAGTATATGTAAAATAGAAATATGATAAATACCTGGTGCTGGAGCCGGATTCTTTATCGATGATGCACTCACAAGATTGTCTAGGTTGACGAGGGCAGAGTTTTCACCCAAAAATGATTGCGGAGTCTTTTTTACAGCACCAGTACTAGGCGGTATTGTTTCACCAAGGCCTCGTAAGTCGAACGGATCCGGAGATGTGGTATTTCCTGCATAAAAAATATATTATTTTAATAATGGACGTGCTTAATATAGCCACGAGTCAAACTTTATTTCCACTTACCATTGTTCAAAATAGGCTGTGGACTAGTTCCGACTTTATTTCTATTGCTAATGATATCGAATTCATCTAAATCATTCAAAGGACTGTTGTTTCCTTGATTTGATGATGTATTACTGAATGATCCTAGGCCATTGAAGCCATTGCTCGTGGAATTGAAATTAGTAGTTGTAGACGACACCGTAAATCCAATAGGCGGAGTCTATAAATTATCCGTAAACGTAGGTACTTGTGTATATATTATGTTACAGTAACTTTCAAAAATTTACCTTAGTATCAGCATTAGAAGCGCCAGGAGGAGCCCAAGGATCAATGACGCGATTTGTTGCAGGAATAACGGTGGCAGGCGAAGGTGCTGGAGCTCTCCATGGATCAACAGTGGCAGCTGGAAATTGTCACTCTATTAATAATTGAAAAATAAAATAAAATAAAAAGCAAGAATCGCTTTCCAATAAAAATTAAGACGGTAGTGCTGCATCAAGGAACATAAAAATAGGATAAAAAATTGATAATTTTTGTTAGTAAAGGATTGTCAATTTACCTGGAGATCCTGTTAGCCAAAGATAAACGTGGTAAGCATATAAAAGATACACAACGTGTTAATCCATATAAAAAAAAAAGAGTACATGAGAAAAAAAGTACCAAACGAAAAAATTTCAAAATATTAGAAAGAATATTTACTTGGCCTCTGAGGTAAAACTGGAGCCCATGGATCGATTGTTGAACTGGCAGCGCTACTAGTTGTTGGAACAGACCAAGGATCATTTTGAGTCTGAAAAAATTTTAATAATTTTTTTTATCATTTCGCTACGCTGCACCAAGTATTATGTAAATTAAGCATTCGAATTCTCATACATGTATTTATAACAATTGAGAGATGTATACGTGTATATATGTATTGCACAATATGCGGAAATGGCATTTGAGGAACGGACGATGAGTTGTGTCAAACGAAGTGCCAACACAAAAAGAAAAGCTTATAAGATAGTAAAGATGACCAGTGAATTTTCAACGATAAATATCGATGAGTTACTTAGTAGCTACGGCGAAATTCCAACCTAATTAAATGTTTTTCTTACAAGTCAACTCTAATTTTGAAAATCAATATACGCTGCTCAAATCAACCAATCAATAAAACTCAAAAGACACTTTTTATACGGGATCGTCGATATGTCACCAGCCTATGACACATACCTTCGACATGCGATACAGAGAAAAGTCCAGCGACTGCCGTGATAACCCATGCATCAATTATGTTTCATATGCGATATATAATTATAAAGTCTCAGAAATAGTAAAAATTAAAATAAGCGGAAGAGTAATTTTCTTTATACCTGAGGTCGAGGAGGCGGTGGCGCAGCTATCGGCACTCCCCATGGATCAGTCTGAGCGTTAGTTGCACTCGGTTCCCCCAAATTCACGTCGAGCAAGTCAAGCATGTGACTTTGCTTTTCTACAGGCGTTCTGTAATTTAAAGAAAAAATTGTTAACTCATTATCTAAACCAATTTCAAAAAACATGAAAAAACTTATTTTTGACGTCGGCGGAAAATTGAATCTATCGATAAAAAATTTATTAAGTTGTCTAAATATTTCTATTTTGATAATTCTTACTTTTTCTTATTGTTATAACCTCAGAAAAGTGACAAAAAAATAATAGCAAATATGTAAAACCATAAATTTGATAAGTAAAAGCAATTTCTAAATTTTCAAACAATAAAAAAATACATCAATATTCTTATTACATCTTGCAACAATAATTCATTTATAGATGATGCGTATAGCTTATCAGTGTCATTTTCACACAACGCAAATCTATCAAACTTATCAATAAAGCAATATACCCTTTGGAAACTTGGAAACTTCGAAACTCAATATTCGCATTTTGATCACGTTGAGCAAAAAACTCTTCAAACTCCCAATCCATAGCACAAGTTGGATAACAAAACAAACAACCAGACGACCACTCGATCGAGCAAGATACTTTACAAATACTAACTTGAAATCTTGTTGGCTCTGGCTGAGAGCCAGTTGAAGCCTGACGTCGTCGCTGCGCCGACGCTGTTCCTCTTGCTCGGCTTCCTCGCGCGACATCGCTAACGCAAGTTGTAGTTGAAGCTCTTCCTCACCGACAGTTTGTGGTCTTGCTGCTTCCAAATCCGCTTCACAATGTACATACATGATTTTTTTTATCACGAAAGTTGTCGAAAAGAATATTTATAAGTCCATGCCAAAGGTTAATTTTAGAGATTAAAATATACTTACGCCGTGATGAAGACTCCGACATGTGACACGGCTCCCACTCTTGGAACTACAAATATAGAGAATGAAAGGTTACAATAATGGTTTAGTGTTGTTTTTTATTGTTTATAATGTATAAAATTTTTTAATTGATTACACTAAAATATAATTAAATATATCTAGTGATACATAAAAAAATACTCAATCAGAAAAAACAAAAGTTAGATACACCAGATTATAATCTTAACCATTAACTCCGTGAGCAATGAAAAATGTCGAAATATAATAAACTTACATCACCACTGCCAGGCGACACCGTATCAAGGCCATCACTACCAAAACCACTGAGCGATTGAGCGAATCTCTCCTTGGCTTTGAGTGCTCTTGCCCTTTCGTTCCTCAGTCTTTCGTCATCGCGCAATAAGGCCACAAGCTGCTTCGCTTTCTCACGCACATTTATACCCTGATCCTTGTGACCCTCCACGTATTGGAAATCTATCGAGGAAAAAATACAAATAAACTTGTCGATTCGCGTGAGCATGAACCAATTGATGATATTTCCATACAATAGACGAACAATTCGGTCAGCATTTCAAATGATAAGCCCTGTCAGTTAACAGTAGGAATGAAAGATATATTTTTTAGATTTTAGTACCGTCGTATTCCATCCCGTTATAAACCACCGTTAACGCCTCACACGTATAGAAAAGAAAAAAAACCTTTGAGGGTGTGAATAGCGAAAATATTCTCCTTGCACTGCTGGGCAACTTTCTCGCTGCCAGTCTTGATGAGATACTCGAGCAGTACGAGCGCCTTGTAAACGTGACGCCAATTCTTGCCGTGATCGTTCAATCGTTTCCACAGCATTTGCATTATCTCGGTGAAGGCGACAACGTTGTACGTCAGATCGGCGATCTCGGCCATGAGGGTACTGCTTGGTCCCCATGGATCGTTGCTCGTTGCTTTACGCACTGCTTTCTGTAAAATTGTCATATTCAAGAGTTACGAACTTCGGAGTCGTAGATTTTTTTTTTTTAAGATTTAAACGTCCGCTTGCATCGGTTGCAATCTCGTAATAAACGCTAGCTTTTAAATGAGACGTTCCATTTTTTTTCTTCGAAATAGTACTTTGCGTGGAATACTTGTTGCATTACGTTACGTGCAATAAAAAAAAACAATCTTTCGTATTTTCGTAGCAAGAATTATTCAATAATTTTCACGCCAATCTTATAAAGTTTTAAGAGGATCCTCGATCGATTGAATCTAACCTGGGCATTGCTGTAGTTGTGAGCGAGATTAACGATGTCCCGCCTGATACCCGCCAGGTTGACCTGCATCACGTCCTGTCCTTGTCGCCGCATCTACAAAATATTTTCCAATCTTTCTCATTCCTTTTACGTGGCTAAAAGCAGCAACAGTGAACAAATACAATTCGATCCTGCTAAATTAATAAGAGCTCGTGCGTGCTTTTGTGACGACAACAATGACACACGCACACACACACGCACATCATCATGCGACTAATAGCGTTAGTGATGATGAAAGCCCGCAAGCTCGTTTCTTCCTCGAGATGAGAAGAGAGAGAGAGAGAGAGAGAGAGAGAGAGAGAAAAGCACGTGTTCACGAGTCTCGTGCAACGAGTACTGGCCATATCGTGCGGCTCAGCGACGCCTCGCGATTCGGTAAACGGGCGATCACCTCATCTGTTCATCTGCGAGTTTCGTCGACGAGATTCCCTGCGCGAAGGTCGAAAAAGTCACGGGCACGCGTCTTTTCAATTGCGCAATCGTACGCGCGGAGGTAAAAACTTGTTTTGCGCCTAACTCGCATGGAAAGACAGAGAGAGAGAGAGAGAGAGAGAGAGAGAAATCAAGGTAGCAAGTGGCTTATCGCGACGCAACGCGAAAGTGCATGTGCGTACGCGCGCGAGATGAAAATTAACGGTTGACGATCGCGCGTTTGCTCTTGCGAGGAGACACGTGCGCGCCGTAACGCGCCAAGTCGATTTTTCTTCTTTTTCGCTTGCCTTTTTTCTTCTCTACTGCGACCAAACGTCGACTAGTGTTACTTTCGTTCGAACGACACTTCAATTAATATCGGCGAGGAATACAATTTGACGTTATGAAAATTCCGCGGCTAAAATGATTTCGCAGCGTGAAACGCCGTTTTTTCTGGTCTAAGCAGAAAAACCTACTCGTCAAGATTCGTCGTTTCGTACAAATGAAAATGGCCACAAGTTCTTTATAAAATTTACATATATCTTCGAGATCAACGTACGGCCGTCCAACGACAATATGATTTCTGGAGTGTGTCGAGGCGGAAGCGAAGGAAAAAAAAAATGAGCACGAAGAAGACAGTCGTCGCGGTGTCGTTATCACGTCCGCGGCACGATCAAGGAAGCGTGCAAATGACGCGTGCAAATGACACATGCTCGCAACAAAGTGCGATTTTTGTGCTCACCCGAAGAATTACTTTTTGTTTTGCTATAGTTAGTCAATTATTGCTCGATTATTCTATCTACTTTAACAATCGGAATCCGTCCTTTTTTCGTTAATACACACACACAACAGAGAAACGCGTTTACCTTCTCCAAGGCCATACTCTTTTAGATAGGCGGCGGCGAACGGAAAAACTGTTGAACACTCGAAGTTGAAAGTTTATACCTACGGTAAGTATTTGTGACTTTGTTAAAGTAAACAGTTGTAATTTTGAAAGTGTGTGCACTCAACTCAAAGTGTGAGTTAATTTAAAATCTTGTCTTTGCGTATTATCTTTGGCAAATGTAGTTTTCAGAGTCATTAATTCAATATTTTTTTCTTTACCAATAACAAACGTTACAAAAAAAAAGGAAAACCTCGACACTAATCAGATAAAGAAAATAAAATTATTCACGATCTAGCTGAGTTGTACAAAGACAAATTTTAATCCGATAAACATATTGTTAGTATCATCCGGCAAGAAAAGAAAAGCAGCGTTCGACGAAATCCCAAGAGTAAACGGTTAATTGAATAAGCCAAAGAAGTCGACGAACGCTGATCAACGTGGCGATACAATGCGTAGCCGGGGACTTTAATGGGCGAGACAAACGCGCGGTTGTCCGCCCACGTGTGTAGGAAGACGGCGCAGGTACGTCGATTATCGCGATTGGACGCTTCGAACTCGTTTCGCTCTTCTGCGCGCACGTTTATCGGACCCCTTTGTTTACGTAACGCTCTCGACAAAAAGACATTCGGCCGTTGCAAGCGAGAGAGCGAGAGAGAGAGAGAGAGAGAGAGAGAGAGAGAGAGAGAGAGAGAGAGAGAGAGAGAGAGAGAGAGAGAGAAGCGAGTCCTCCGCCCCCTCGCCACGAAATAATTCACGACGTCGCGCGCACGTACATGCTCGCCCATTATCGACTGCTCTGCGGCTCGGCGATAACGTCGTAATTTTGCGACGAATTACCTATACTGCACAGCGCAAAAAAGCAACATACGTAGGTCTACCATGCAAGCGTGATTCGGACAGATCATGCCATCCTCTTATTCTTCTCATCTCCATGTATACCTACGGAATGTACATATACTCGCGATATGATCGTTGTTCTACGGATGAATGAACGATACTTCGTATACAGAGAATACGTAACTATGCGTCACTTAGGTTTTAATTTCTTTACCTGATAGTTCCAAATTAGGAGCATATCTTTGCAAAAACAAACAAAACAGACGAGTGTTCTTTTACAAGTACATCCTGTAAAATTGTCAATGTAAGTCTCGCGAGAAATCTAAGCTACATTCCGAATTTTAAATCGAGAGAGAGAGAGAGAGAGAGAGAGAGAGAGAGAAAAGGTAGTTCGCGACAACAGCACGTGTATCTACATCAGGCAACTTGTTCGTCTCTTTCCGGCGTAAGTCATATGATTCGGATACTCACGTTCGATTATCCGGCGCTGGGTCCGCTCGCTCGGAGAAAAGGTCGCAACGCAGGCAGCGCACCTCCGCAACTTGGCCTGAAAAAACAATAAGCGCGCTTTCTTGAGCACCTCGCTATCTTATCTCCGACGGGACCGACTGATACGGGCCAGCTCTCGACACACGGGCATGGGCGCGCGCGCGCGTGCTCGCGTCGCACGCCCAGTTTCGCGAGGTTTTCTATCCAACCAGCAGTCGAACGGAATCGCAGGATCGTCGTGGTGCGCGAGGAATATCCGTCGATTGGGGAGGACGAGGAAAGAGGGGCGAATTTGTTTGCATCGAAAGAGGAAACAAGTACTTAGTACTCATGCACATTGGATAACTTCGCTCGAGAAAATCTTGTCTTCTGCGTTTGCTTTGAAGCCACACAATCGCGTGTAAGCTGATCGATTGCAAAAAGAAAAGAAAAAACATCCGCAGACCCCAAACGTAAGAAATGCACGCGACACAAAACGTCCCGTGTTTCTGACTGTACGCGCTTTTTGCGTTATATACAGATCCGTTCCAACTCTAATTAATGAACACTCGAGAGCAAAGACAACGCAGCGCATTGTGTTGAATGCAGAGTACGCGTTATGCGACAAGAGTCAGTTCGCACGGACGAAAAAAAAAAAGCATCTCGAGGCAAAATCAGAAGGTATACAGAAGGCGATCCAACGAGATCGCCGAAAGAGGTGTCGTTCGCGCGACGCACTTAGCGCCCTCGACTCGCCGACGAAAAGGTTCTCGAACTATAATTACTGTCACGCGTTGATGGCACGCGCGCCCATAATTGCCGAGCGTTAACAACTCAATTCGCGCCGCGCGCCCGCCAACGAGATAAGACGCGCGCGCGGCCGTACAGCAGGAAATCGCGATTTCCTCGCGCACGTCAAAGGATTAATCACTGGCAGGGTTGCCGCTCAATGTCGCTCCATTTGGGTCATTGCTGCAACACACGTGCGCTAGCTTTTTGCTCGCGCGTAGTCCTTGCCGACGTACGCAGGACTCGTGCGTTGACTCTTACATCGAGAGAGAGAGAGAGAGAGAGAGAGAGAGACAATGGACACTTCTAACGATAAAGCCCTGTATTGATATGACAGTATGGCAACGTGGCTAAACAAAAGTGAGCTACCAATAGCCTCGAAGCATAGTGTAACTATAAGTGATTGAACATATTGGTCCTCATTTTTTGTTTAAAAAAGAATCAAAACGGGAGAAATAACCACGATTGAAAGTAATGTGAACGTACTTTTCTTCGACTCTGACTCACAACGGAGGCATTTATCTTGATTAAGAACGTACGTTTCACACAGATAACGAGTCGGTCTGTAAAACATTTGCAAATGTTATCCAATTGTCGGGAAAAGGTTATAGCGCATAATGCTTACACGAAAACTTCAAACGATGATGATAAAAATAGCACTCACAGCTAATACGATTGACATATGTACATCAAGCTTTGCCGTTCACTGAATACTTCAACAGTTCTAAATATCTAGCGTTCTTTCCGATATTCGTCGAATGTAAGCTTAAGCTATCGCAAAATAATTTTATCAAATAATAAGGAGAAAAATTGTCTTCCTTGGTCAATCCGTAAATTAAAAAAAAAGACAAATAAAAAAACAAGACACTCTTTAATAATCATCGTGCCATAGTATCACGCGCATCTAATGAACTTCTCCGCCGCCGAAAGGAGAGAAAAAAAAAGCCAAGTCGCCGTTAAATAAGCGAGCGTTCTCTAACGCGAGACGTAGGCTAGAGCCACTTTGACGACGTGGTGGGTGTATAAGGATTCCCCCGCAAACGCTGCGTAATGACATTAGTTGTCCGTGAGCTTATCGATTGCCAGTGTGTAGAGTATGCGCGACAGATAGTCGTACGTATACGTTTCTTCGCGCAACTGCACGTTTCGCGCGCGACAATGAACTTCTACGCGCGCGAAAGCAAGAAGGGAAGCACGTGATTTCTTCTCTCTCGAGCCGCTTTTCATCAACAGGACTTTGTATTTTCGCGTTACTCCGAATTACTTTCGAGTTGAAAAATGTAGGTATATACTCAACAGTAATGAGATCGCTTGTACGTATAACTGGAGTATGACATTGGTACTTAAACAGCGAAATAATAAAACTCAAGTATCTCGAGCTATTTTATCCGAAGTTAGAATATGAAATCAAATCGAACAGCACTCGGCAGTTGATATAAATTGATATAGATTTGAATCTGTATGTATGTTTATGCAGCTGAAGAAACATTTTGCGTTAAGGAAAAAAAACATATTAACCTTCCTCGTACAGCCTGACGCTAATTTGAAACGTCAACGTGCTTTTTTCAACAATACTTCAATGTTCCTTAATCATGTATATAAACATCCACGTAAACATTCAGAAATAGGCACGCTACGAAATTCCAAAGGAAAAGGAAATCTATAAAAACTGTCGGAAAATAATTAACAAAAAGGATAAACTCACCACTTTTAAAAATAGAAAGATTTATTTTTAAAAGCTACCAAAACGCGTCGATTTGTTTACGTGCACACGCACATACGAAATTGTACTACAGAAGGGCAACTATTTGACAAAATTTGCAATGATCCCATTATTACCAAGTATTATTGATATTTATGAGATATAGCTCGTTGGAGAATGGGGTTAGCTATCAATGAACAATAAGAGAAAATTGCTGTGCACAAAACCTTTATTACCATTAAAAATGGCTGCTTTGAACTATTCATCTTTTCAATATGATAAAAAGGGCCTTGTGCAACTAAGATAAACAGCAATCCTGCCTATCAGCAAAAAAAAAATCTCGAATGAGGATTCTCCAGTGATGTGGAACATTTCAATTTTTCAATGCTTCATGCGTATCTTGATAGTACAAAGTACGATGAACAGTAATTATTACTGCTATTTGTAAGGTAAGATAAGTCAGTTATGTAAATAAAGAGTAAATAATACATTAACTTATGAATTGTAAAAAACAATATACAGATGTTATAAAACTGTGAAATCATTTGCAAATTACATTGCATATCCTCAAAATATACTATAAGTATATCCAGCAAGACAGTGATTCCAGAAACACAGAAGCAAAAGACCACTTCCTCTCTCTCTCTCTCTCTCTCTCTCTCTCTCTCTCTCTCTCTCTCTCTCTCTCTCTCTCTCTCTCTCTCTTCCACCTAACCCAACATCCAGCAATAGTACAATCACCTGGGACTACTGCAATCACGCAGAATCTCCTTTCTCTCTCTTCTTTCACCCACTTCACACGAAAGTTTTGAACAACACAATAGGTAGAGAAGATTCTTTCAAACGTACGTCGTAACACACTATTTTCACGATAGCTATCACCAATAAAGGAGCGTTATGGAAATAACGATGCACTCTCCTTTCGGATGCTTCAAAACACTCACCTACCTCTCTCTCTCTCTCTTTCTCTCTCAGCTGGGTTGCTGCTGCTGCAGTGCGTGTGGATATGATGACGACGCCGTTCTTCTTGCCTTGTAGGTGCGGAGCGGACGCTTTGCTGAGTCTGCTGCTGCTACTCGGATACTTTAGTACTCCACACTGTGATCCTGTACGTACGTAGTGCCTACGTGTGGTATATCACAACTACGTAACCCACTTCAAATTCAAAGCTGTGTTGCTGCAGAGTAACACACGACGACCATTCGCGACTGCTGCTGCTATTTGCTACAGCCTCAAAACTATCCTGTAGTTAACAGTCACACAGTTATTCTCCACACACAAACACACGCAAACATGACACATACATGCGTAATCACGTATACACTTTTCCCGATGCGCGGCGCTGCTATAGCAAAACGTTTCCGCCCTTTTTTCTATTTTCTTTGATGCGCCATCGCAGATCTCGACCAGATCTCGACTTTCGCCTGGATTTTGATTGACTCCTACAGCACTCGGTTTGCTAATGATGAATTGTCTTTTTTCCCGTTATCTTGTCTTCGCCCGGAAAAAGTAAAACAGAAAAAGAGAAGATTTTTAAAGTACAACAGAGAATTGTGACTATTCACTGATAAATTTGTAACTGACTGTCATCAATCGAATCTATGTAAAAGAAAGAAACTCAAATTTCACGATATTCCTTCAAGTTTACGAAAGAATTATTACAGTACAGAAAATTACTCGACGTTGATGTTGACATGCTTGTTTGTTAAAGAGGCTTTGAAATCCCCGCTATCTATTATGATCACGTGTTCGGTGTCGGCAAGTGTCGATCGTATATAGTACATACATATAAACTGCTTGTCATCGGACAGCAGTCACATAGTGTAAATTTTTTTTAATCAGGGTGCGATTTTGCCACCCACACACATACTCTAGCATTATATTTCTGTTATATCCGTATCACAAAAGAGCCGCGGAACCTTTCGTGGCGGTCCGATGACCGTTGCGCGTAAACATTTGTGTCTGGTTTTTTTATTTATATCTTTAATGTGAATTAAGTATTTTTTCAATGAAAGTGTATGAATGGAAAAGGCCGGTTAATATTCAGTGAATATTAAATAATCGGACTTTGAATAAATAAAAAAGAAAATTTTTAAACTTACGAGATAGTTTAACGAGTATTAATACGTATTTCTACAGTAGCCGCGACCTTTCGGCTGAGTACACGTAGAAAGAACTACTTTTTTCTCAAGAGAGAGCAATGCATTCTTAATTGTGTATGCTTTAGTTCAAGAAATTCTAGCAAACTTTAGTAAACCGTGATATTTTCCATAAGAAAATGGGTTTAGTTTACATAATATTAAGTGCTTTGCTGATGCATTGTGCAGCAGCATCATCTTTGGCAGCTCCACCAGATTCAGCAGTAGTTATTGCATTTGAGGATGTGTATGACTTGTCTTTGCTTGCTTATACAATATCTGATCTTGGAGTTCAGACTACATTTGTTGTTCCATCAGATGAGAATAACTTTTACGAACGATTGAATGAAACTGAAGAAGTGATTAAGGTTGATGCTAGTCATGTTAAGTCTACTGATACTAAGGATGTTAGAGCTTTGAAGCTTTGCGAAAGTTTTATCTCTCATCGAGAAACACAGAAGCAGATTCATAGGTTTGAACCTACATTTGTTATTTTCCCAGGAGTCAGGTATTTTTTAATTTTATTTGATATAATGGAAATAATATCCTATTGCTTATTTATGGCTGTGATGTTTTTTAGACATGATGCATGCTTGTTACCATGGGCATCCTCTATAAATTCTATTCCTGTTATCTGGGCTCGAGGCCATGATGAAGAGCTATATGTGTTTATAAAAACTGGAATGGCACTGCCAGTTCATCAGTCAGGACTTATACAAGGCATTTTTGAGAATGTTAATCTGAAGTTTAACTTATGGTCTATAGATAGAAATTATATTGGTCCAACTCAGCAAATGATGAAAGAAAAGATGCCACAAGGTGATGCTCCTTTGAATAACTTGTATTCTTCTGTTCAATTAGTACTGTGGGGTGCAGATCCAGTTTTGAGAATGAACTCAGCTCCACTTACCCAATTGATACCAGAGGTAAATGTGACTTTAAACTTTATTTGAATGAAAATGAACAAAGAAAATTAGTTTATAACAATTTATTTTTATTTCCTTGGAATTATATAATTTATTTGATTATATGTATACTGTTTTTTCAATCAATAATATAACATTCGTTTTAATAATTGGATACTTTATATGTGAATTAGATTGGATGTCATCATTGTCGTGGCAATCAACCTCTGCCTTCTGAACTCCAGAAAGATCTGGTTCAATTTAAAACTGGTACAGTTATTGTACTTTTAGATAAGGATCATGGACCAATGATTCTAGCTGTTGCAAAGAAATTATATGACAGTGCTACCGTACAAACCCCAGTGTCAAACAGCTTAGCTGTAATATGGAAGAATAAACAAGCAAGAATGTCTGACAAGCCAAACAACCTTTTTATTCATAAAGATGTTGACAGACAAGATCTTATAGGTTATTATTATTAATGTGTTTAATAGACGAGAATTATAAAAGAGATTTTAATGCTCTTAATGAGTCTATTCTCTTATAATAATTTCAATAACTTGCAAATTTTCAGGCTACTCCAGAGCTCGTTTAGTATTAGCCCATTGCACTGATTCTGAATTCTTGGAAAGTGCGTTCCACGGTACCCCAATAATCTGTTTTCCGCGTACACTAGACGAGTGGCGTAATTCCCGCCGAGCTGCCGATTTAGGTTTTGGTCACACCGAGAAAATCGATTCAATGTCAGATACTGTGGTTGAGATCGTCATGGAAATGCACGAAAATACCAAATATCGAGAAAATGCCAGGATTGTTTCTCAAGCGATTCGTGATAGATCAAATCACGCGATGGATAGGCTCATTTATTGGCTACGTTACACCGAGAGACATAAGGGTGAGGGTAAAAATCTACTGGTGCCAAAGAAAGTGTCGACATATGATGAGATTATACAGTGGGTTATTGGTTTTCTTTTTGGTGTACTTTTCTCTGTCATGGCCACAGTGCTCTTCTTTTTCTTACAACAGGTCAATGAGAACAAGATTAAAGAACAAAGGAAGAAACACCATAGAAAATAATGTGATATTATAACGAATTTTGTTATGATCTAAAATTTTTTTCCACATGATTTCAAGTTCAATTATATTAAATTCTTTTTTCATTATGAATTTCCACGATTTAGTGTATAAATAAAAAAATTTGCTATTTCGTAAGAGACTGATATATATATGCACTAGATTTTTTTTTAACATACATATGCATACTTTTAATGTTCATTCATGTGCTTGCATTCACAACAATGAGGCAATTAATGTAAGTGAAAACAAATATCAGGTTCTTAATTTTTTACTTTTCTACATTTTTTGTAACATGTTAATATTTTGAAAATAAATACAAATTCATGTATTAAATAATGAATGAGCTTGAATCCTGCATTTAAACACTAAAAATTTCATTGAATTGACTAAACAAATCAGCGTTTTCTTTTAAGTTTTGATGCTTATATTCATTAATCTAATAAGAAAAATAAATCGATATTTGAACATTCTTTGTTATTATTTTCATAGTAGCGTACTTTCAATAAAAACCATGAAATTTTTTATGTAAAACCACTACACCTATAAATTTCATGAATTCAAATTATGGGTGAGTCCGTCTTCTTTTACATATTTTTTCTAAGGTAAAAATTATTTTTCTCCAAATCCAGTGTTAGCTCGTCAAATTCCAACGTTACCGGCAAATTATATACATTCAAAATGTATCTTTATAAATATGGCGGCATATCGTAAAAGCTGTCTGCTATACATCGCATGCGTTTTAATTGTGAAAATGATACAGTTTTATTTTTGAATAAAAACGTGAGAGAATATTACGTTTGAAGTTTCCACAATTATTAGTATTTATTGCAAGTTGTAAATGAACGTAAATTATATTTTATTATGTTCTGCCAAATTACAACCTAGTAACTCATACAGGATATTTATAAACTTCGTAAATATTACAGATTTAATAACGAGTATACAATATGTTACTACAAAGAATTATTTTACGGTCCTTAAAATCTTTAAGAATAAAGAAACTTGACTTAGATACTAGAAATCATTCGAGTGTCATTTTAAGTTCAAAGAGCTTCAATTTAAATTGTAACACAATTCGTTTTTACTCGAAAGAAGCAAATGCACAAGATTCAATCTGTAATGTGGGTACTATTGGTCACGTAGATCATGGAAAAACAACTCTTACAGCTGCCATCACTAAGTATTTGTCAGAGAAAGATACAAATTGCAAATATGTATCTTATGATGAAATTGATCGAGCTCCAGAAGAGAAAGCTCGTGGCATTACCATTAACATTGCCCATGTAGGTTACAAAACTGATAAAAGAAGATATGCTCACACTGATTGTCCAGGCCACTTAGATTTCATTAAGAATATGATCAGTGGAGCTTCTCAGATGGATGGAGCAATCTTAATTGTTGCTGCTACAGATGGACCTATGCCACAAACTATGGAACATTTGTTATTGGCCAAACAAGTTGGAATCGAACAAGTCATAGTTTATATTAACAAAGTAGGGTTTTGCTTTCTAAAATATAACTTTTTGTTTTAAATGTAAGTAATTGTACCTTTTTTTATATCAGGCTGATCTGGCTGATGAAGAGATGTTAGAACTTGTAGAGATAGAAATAAGAGAATTACTAGAAAAATATGGATATGACAGTGAAAATACTCCTGTGATAAAAGGTTCAGCTTTCTTAGCTCTCCAAGGTGATACTTCAAAATATGGAACACCATCCATACAAACATTACTTGATGTACTTGATTCACATCTTAAAACACCTCAGAGAGATTACAAATCTCCGTTTATTTTACCTATTGATAATGTATTCAATGTACCTGGAAGAGGAACAGTTGCTGTTGGAACTATTAAGAGAGGCACTGTGAAGAAAAATGCTGAAGCTGAAATTATGGGTTACGATGAAACTACAAAAACCGTTATCAGTGATATTCAGGTATTTTCTTATTTTTTCAGCAAAATATAATTTATTTATGTGTTATGCCAATTTATTGAACTTTTAGATTTTCCAAAAAAGCGTACCAGAAGCTTTAGCAGGTGAAAATGTCGGCATTTTGATGAGAGGAATAAAACTCGATGCGGTTCGCAGGGGAATGTGGGTATGCGCGCGAAATTCACAAAAATACAGCAATCACTATGAAGCTCAACTCTATCTGCTAAGTACTGAAGAAGGTGGCAGGCAGAAACCGTTAGTGGTTCGTATTTTTTAACTTAATAATTTTTTATATATTTGAACAAGTGTTCATTTTACAAATTTCTCAACAGAAAAATGGTTATTGTTCCGTTCTGTATTGTTCAACGTGGAACATCTATACACGAGTAGATTTTGTATTACCAGGAGAAACGAATTTCTTAATGCCTGGTGAACAAGCAACGGCAAGACTTACATTACTTGACTGTATGCCAATGTTAGTAGGACAAACGTTCACAATAAGAGAACAGAAATGCACAGTAGCAACTGGTATCATTACTGCCGTTCACGATCGAATAAACTTCGACAAAAGAAAAATGAATAACATAGTAATTGCTGGAGTTACTAATTAAAATAAGTAGAAGTATCAACGCTTGGAAATGTTGAATCACTTGTATATATGATATTGTTGTAATATTTTATTAAAAAATCAACAAATTTTATTAAAATCAATGAATGATCAAATTTTTTTTTATAACTTATATCCTAATGCTTTGATACAGTGTCAAAATAAAGGATATCTACTATTGTATTTGATAAAAATTTAACGTTTATTGAAGTTTTTTCTTTAATTTATTCAACTATCAGGCGTTTGACAATTGCCATCTCTTCTTTTATTCGCAATGATCAATGATGAGATTGTGTGTGTATTTTTCTTCAAAGAAGCCGATCCATAAAAAAAAATTAATCTTGTACTTGTTTTTTATTGAAGAACCAACGTGTATCGTGTGTAACATGTTTATATGACTATCGAGTTTATCGTTCGAATGTTAAGTTTGCATATTCATTCATCTCGTGGTACCTTTCTCCGCGCGCGAGCGCGTAATTGTTACATTTTTAGCTTTAAGCTCGAAAGGTAATAACGCGCGCAGGCACTAGAAAAGAAAACAAAACAGATCAGCAATGCTGCAGCAACAGCAGCAGCAACAACTGTTATAAACTAATTAGTCACGGCTGAGTTTGGTGGTTGTCGACAGGATGATGGAGATTTACGCGTTGAACGAGGCCAAGAAGTCAGTGACGACCTTCTTTAACTTAGCGTCTGACGCCTCACTAATGATGTTTTCCTTAGCGATGGTAGCAAGGAGATCTTGCTGTGTGGATCTACAAATAATCGATTGAATTGATTTCATGTTTTTCTTGACAAAATTAGTTTATAACGTGAATTTGAAATATCGAGCTTACTTGACGTGCGCAAGGAATTCCTTCTCGAACGTAGTGATTTTTGATGGGTCCATTTTGTCGAGGTATCCTCGGACACCACAGTAGATCACGGCGACCTGTTCTTCAATAGCCATTGGCACTAGAAGAACACAAAAGAATTATATTATAAACTGAATACAATACAAATAAATACATTTTTAATATCCATTAATATTAGTTGCTTACCGTACTGTCCCTGTTTCAACAGCTCGGTAAGACGAACACCACGATTGAGTAGTTGCTGGGTGGCAGCGTCCAAGTCAGAACCGAACTGGGCGAAGGCGGCTACCTCACGGTACTGGGCCAACTCCAGCTTCATGGAACCAGCGACTTGCTTCATGGCTTTAGTCTGGGCAGCAGATCCGACACGGGAGACAGAAAGACCGACGTTGATGGCAGGTCGGATACCCTTGTAGAACAATTCGGTTTCCAAGAATATTTGTCCGTCAGTGATAGAGATGACGTTGGTGGGAATGTAGGCGGACACGTCACCGGCTTGGGTCTCAATGACGGGCAAGGCAGTGAGAGACCCACCACCTAGCGACTCATTCATCTTGGCTGCACGTTCGAGAAGACGAGAGTGAAGGTAGAATACGTCACCGGGATAGGCCTCACGACCTGGGGGTCGCCTAAGCAACAGGGACATTTGACGGTAGGCTACAGCCTGCTTAGACAAGTCGTCATAAATGATTAGGGCGTGTTTGCCATTATCCCTGTAATTATTACATATTTATATATTAATTATTACTTTCCAAAAGAACCGAACATCAGAATGATATAACTTGTTCTTTGGTCTATTTGGAGTAATTCAAATGACCTTAAGTGAACTGTAAAACACACCTGAAGAATTCACCCATGGCACAGCCAGAATAAGGAGCAAGGTATTGCAGGGGAGCGGCATCGGAAGCGGTAGCCGAAACGATGATGGAATAATTGATAGCACCACTATCGGTAAGACGCTTGACGATTTGAGCGACGGTGGAACGCTTCTGACCAATGGCAACGTAAATACAGTACAGTTTCTTTTTTTCCTCTCCGGCCTCGTTGAAACGCTTCTGGTTGATGATGGTGTCGATGGCCAAAGCAGTCTTACCAGTTTGCCTGTCACCAATGATCAATTCACGCTGACCACGACCAATTGGTACCAGAGAGTCTACAGCCTTGATACCCGTCTGCATAGGCTCTCGTACGGATACCCTGAAAAATATAAAGACGTCTATGTTTTATTAAGTTACACGATAAAATTATAATACAAAAGTATAAAAAAACGGTACAAAAATAATTACATATAAATAAAATAAATATAAAAATAAATACATTACAAAAAAATCTCTGCAATATAAAAAAATAATGATACAGAGTTAAAACTCATAGGATTTACTTGAGAATATATTAATTGACGAACTTGATTAGATAAAATTCTAGATAAATGTATCGTTAACATTACTGTCACAATCTGTATTGTCTATGTTACATATAACTCAAGTAAATATTTTTAAAATGTAATCGAAAAGTGCTTATAACAGTTAGAAGTAAAGAAAATAGTAAGCATACCTAGGAATGATACCAGGAGCCTTGGTACCAATACGGAACCTCAGCTTGCTACCAAGTGGACCTTTGCCGTCAATGGGGTTACCCAAAGCATCAACGACGCGACCAAGTAGCTCTTCACCGACTGGCACATCGACAATAGCACCAGTACGTTTGACGATGTCACCTTCCTTGATATGCCTGTCGTTACCGAAGACGACGATACCAACGTTGTCGGGCTCCAAATTCAAGGCCATACCCTTAAGACCAGAGCTGAACTCCACCATCTCGTCGGCTTGGATGTTTTTGAGACCATAGACACGGGCAATACCGTCACCAATACTGAGTACACGGCCTGTTTCCTCGAGATTGGTCTGAGAAAAAATTACGATTGATTATTTGAGAAAAATATTTATAATTAAGATAAAAAGTCTAAAAATTCTCTGAAATTTTGAAATGCTCTAGTTATTAAAAAATGTGTAATTAAAAAACTCCTATTTATAAAGTAATTAGGTAAGATAATATTGCAGTTTCTTATTCATAAAAAAACTCTGATAATGATACCTTTTCTGTATGTTATATAAAAATCCTAGTATTTTTATATTGCTTAATTCTTACTAAAATCAGCTCTTAACAGAGTGTAATGATAAAAATAAAATATTGTGTTCAAGTCACTTATTTAAAATACTATATCTAAATAAGAGTATTAAATTTAAATTAAATTGAGTAAAATAAACATACAGATCTAAATATACTGTTAAATTATTCAATGAAATAATTATGCTATCAAAGTGTTAAGATTTTTTTATATGGATGTGATGTATTTATATATATAGACTTCACATGATATATTATTTAATAGGTTAGGTAAAATTTCTTCCAACTTTCATTAATTGACACAAAAGAATTTCAACTATTTATGAGAAAAATGTATCAAGTTTCATGTATAAATCTCACTTTGGTGCTGCTGCCGAGGATACGCTCCTCAAGAATAGAAGAGATTTCAGCAGATCTTCGACTGCAGGAGACATGGTACTTCCTGGAGGCAAGAGCAGCAGCAGGCCAGCTCACCTAAATGACATAAAGCCAAAAATCAATATCACATAATTAAAATGATCACATCTACACTCTTTGAACAACTTCATTCAAAATACTCATTACATAACTCTCTTAGGCTCTCTGCTAGCCACCGCTCTGTTTATGTAATCCATCTAAAAGCTCGAGCTTCAATCTCTCCCTAACTCTCAGCCTTATCGCAACCCTCATCAAGCTCGTCATCAATATCACAAATTCAATCGCTTTGGAGTAAAAATAAATCGGGCTGTAAAAAGCGACCGGACACCAGTAAAAATGTCGGCGGCCACCTATCCCCCCACAAACTCGCGCCTGACTTTGCCATGCTGCTAGTGGAAAAAATGATGAACAAATAATGTACGGAAAAGCATACCTGGGTACTGGGCAGCTGTCTCGCCACCGAGGCAGCAAGACGCACGGTAAGCAGAGCCATGACGTTAGTTCAAACAATACAAATTCTCGTTCGCACACACAACCCGGACAACGAGCTATTGGGAAGAGCGCTTGTGTGAAGAGCAGAAGAACGAGGGAGCCGCCGCTGCTGCGACACTGCTACCCCCACTAAATACATGTTCTCTTTTCTACTTCTGTCTCGCTCGCACTTGCAGCATAACTTGATAAGGATGTCTCGCTCATGGATTTGGAGAGGAAGTGGCCGCCGGTCGATCGTAACCGCCCGACGAATGAGAGGTCATGCGGGTGATTGAGCTCAGACTTCCGATTAACGAAACTGCCGATGTGTTTTCAATGTGCTAAAGGGTGTTGTGGATGACTTTGGTGAGGACGAATCTTAAGTGCGTTTTATGAAGTTGAAAGAGGTTGAAAACTTGTACTATATCAATGATATTGGAGTTGGAAATAGTTTACGAGGTTATGACGCACGTAGTGTATGATGCTTTCAGCGCGTAACTTGAATATTTTCTAGTGTCATAGTTATGGAGTTATTTATCTGATATCTATTTATTTTTCTTATCAATTGTCTCTTATGTCGGTTAAGCAATTACAACAGTAGAAAGTAATGCATCTAACGATGAGTTTGAACATTATTGCCTCGAAAAGCGTGTATATATTTACATAATTTCATCAAGCTACTGTTGCGAAGTTATAAATACAAAAGTAAAAACGCTAACATCTTTAAGGAAACTAATAATTATCGTATAAAAGCTGACGAAAATTTTATCAGAAAGTGCGTAAAAATTACGTATAATTAAATCATTATTTATATTTTTCCAATAAAAATCTGATAGAAAATATAATTTTTTAAAATTCTAAAGCTTTCAAGAAATTGAATGTCGTACAATAGTTTTCATACTATGAATTCATAGATGTGAAAAAATGTATCAATTTTTAAATTCATTCATTTATAACTCTTGCAACACTCATGAAATTTGAATGAAAATAAAAATAATGATAATAATTAATCACAAAAGCACTCCAGTAAAAAATGCAAAGTTACAAGCATTAAACGAACATTTTACAAGTTATAAGTCAACAAATAAAATCAAGATAACCCACAAACGAAAAATAATCTTAGTAGGTCACGCAGAAGCTGCGCTGGGAAGGGGCTGCTGCAAGTTCGAAAAAAGCTCGTCGAGCAACGGTCACAAACGCAGTGGCGCTAGGGGCACGTAGTAGTCTGGCTGACCCTCGCCCGCATCCACGCAAGAAACAACTCTCGAGCCAAGATGGCAGGAGGTGACCGAAGAGTCAAGTAACCCGAATAAAAAGGAGACCAGGATCTCGTCGATGTCGAAAGCTCACTCGGACGGAAAAACAAGTGACGATTATCGCGATGATTATGAATTGTTGTGGTCGTTGAACAACGAATGCTCTGTGTCCATCGATTGGAGTTAAGCGAACGAGAGAGTGAGAGAGAGAGAGAGAGAGGGAGCTTGAACGCAGGCAGCGAATTAATTAGCAAACAGAAGAGATCATGGCTCAAGTTAGTTGGGCGCGGATCTCATTGACGATGGATACTACGAAATCGACAGGTGAGCTTTTAGCAGAAATTATACATTGTGTAGATGGTTTTTGGAGCGAGATGGTTGCTGACATGTAAATTAGGAGAGCTTGCAGTGGCGTGGCATTTTTGTCTTTTCATAACTTTCTTTCATGTTTGAGCGAGTCTTCAGTAGTTGAACTACGTCTTTCATAATTGGTTTTTATTCAAAGTTTTGAACTTCAAGCGCTAGTCAGCATGCAAATTATCAGAGCTCGCAGATGTTTAGCTGTCATTTTTAGAAAATCGTTGTTTAACAAAGAACCAATCTTTACAGAATTCGATTTATTTTGTCTCACGTTCCAATTGTTTCTTGGAGGGAATGTTACTGAGAATGCTACTGCATTATTGCCTACACTCGAGCTTGTAGTAATATTTCACTGAATTTATGTTTACAAATTCATGAATCTTTAAACAAGGCATCTCGATTGATCGCACCAATCCAAAAATTATTGCATCCCAAAATCTTATTTGCAGAATTTCACAAGGTAATCAATAATTAGCAGTCAACATGTTCGTCAAGTGAACGTTCGGACGCTAGCGCTGTGCTTTTAAAAGATTCCGAGTGACTTGCATGTGCTCAGCTCAAAAACCATGGACTCTGCCATAGAATCGGAGAATGTCGAGAAACTAGCCAAAGAGGCTGAGTCGTTAAAAATTCGCCTCGAAGACGAAAGGCAAAAGCTCAATGACGTTACCCGTAAGTCGCAAGCACGATAAAAGAAAAAAACAATCGTGTTTACTTTGCTTCGACTTGCACATTTGTCTACTTTGCAGTTGCCGTTGTTGCCGAAAGACTCGAACCAATTAGTTGCATAAACGTGAAGCCTCGTCGGGTTTTAAAAGGACACCAAGCTAAAGTATTGTGTTCCGATTGGTCACCGGACAAGCGGCACATTGTCTCTTCGTCTCAGGTATTTCGAATTGCCAGTTACACGTCAAAAGCATTTTTAAGCCATTTATTTTGCGAACGCTTCCGTTTCTAACGCAGGATGGGAAAATGATAATCTGGGATGCGTTCACGACGAACAAGGAGCACGCTGTCACCATGCCGACCACGTGGGTCATCGCCTGCGCGTACGCACCGAGTGGACAGCTTGTTGCGTGCGGGTAAAGAATGTCGATCTAAAACACAGAATCTAACCAGACAAGAAAAACAAACGAAAAATATGAAAAAGCCAAGAAATTAAGTACTTGTTTTCGTGAATTCCACAGCGGCCTTGACAACAAAGTGACCGTCTATCCATTGAGCCTCGAAGACGACGTATCAGCCAAAAAAAAAACGGTGGGCACTCACACCTCGTACACGTCCTGCTGCGCATTTCCCAACAGCGATCAGCAGGTGTTGACGGGCAGCGGCGATAGTACCTGCGCACTGTGGGACGTGGAGAGTGGACAGCTTCTGCAGAACTTCCACGGACACTCGGACAGCGTGATGTCGATCGACTTGGCACCCAGCGAAACCGGCAACACCTTCGTCTCGGGTAGCTGCGACAAGCTCGTTTTCATCTGGGACATGCGGAGCGGACAGTGCGTGCAGAGCTTCGAAGGACACGAATCCGACGTCAATTCGGTGAGCGTCGTTCGATTTCGGATACCGACGTAAGTTCAATGGCTTGCGATGGCGTTGCAAAAATTTTCATTTCCATCGACATGATCGAACAAGGTCAAACGCCCGCGAAAGCTTTTGGACGACATCGCACACTCCGGTTAATCGAGTAGAAGCGAATTGAATTTGGCATTGACTGCCAAATGAATTTGCCGCGTGCAGCGAACGAAAATTGGTGTTTGCCCGCAGGTGCGCTTCCATCCGAGCGGCGACGCAGTGGCGACAGGCTCGGACGACGCGACCTGCCGTTTGTTCGACCTGCGCGCCGACAAGGAGATCGCGATCTACACAAAGGAGAGCATACTTTTCGGCGCGAACGCCGTGGATCTGTCGGTGAGCGGTCGGCTGTTGTTCGCCGGCTACAACGATTACACGGTCAACGTCTGGGACACGCTCAAGTGCCAACGAGTCGCGTTGCTCTACGGCCATGAGAACCGGGTCTCCACCTTGAGAGTATCGCCCGACGGCACC
Source organism: Phymastichus coffea (assembly GCF_024137745.1). Lineage (NCBI taxonomy): Eukaryota > Metazoa > Arthropoda > Insecta > Hymenoptera > Eulophidae > Phymastichus > Phymastichus coffea. The sequence continues at coordinate 411,696 of NW_026706839.1, forward strand.
GCACTGTCGACTGGCAGCTGGGACATGACGCTACGCGTCTGGGCTTAATGCAGCATACGTTCTTCGACGAAACATTTTCAAGATACCTTTCCTCGCGCGAGCGTGCGGGATCGTCTTTCGCCCGTGAGGCACTGACGATCGACCATTTTCCGTTCATTAGGACATACTCTCAGTATTATATTTTTCTTTCGCGTCGAGCACACGGTTTCCTTTTCTTCTCTTTTATCTGTTGAAGAAACCCTGCGTTATTACATGAATGTGAACAGCTCCTCAAGCTCTTGGGCATGCTTTGAAAAAGCGGAGATATAAATATATCACGTATCACAGTATTATTTTTTACCTGATCACACGTATCGTTTTTTAGCCTGCAAAAGAGAGTCAGTTGATATGCATATTTAGCGGTAAAAAATCAAACAACAAACGAACAATATATATTAAATAAAAAGCAAGAGGCAATTAACTGCACAAAAAAACGCATTCAACGTGTAAGAGAGACTATACATTAATTAAAAAAAAAATGAGGCAAACAAAACATAAAACGATGAAGCTGATTAAAGAGCGCTCATACGATCCGACCTGGTGTTCAATGTCCAGTATCATATTTATAGCCCTGATGAAAGTATTTTTAAAAATAATAAAAGAGATCAAAACCTTCTTCGTATTTTCGTTAGAAATAAAAACAATTGAAACCGTACGCAAATGTGATAAAATTCCGTTCTAAATAACATATAAACACGTATAACTAAGTTGAAAAAATGAATTTATCTGCTGGCGTTTGAAAATATTTTCATCAGCGATTAAGAATATTAAGACTGCCATATAACCATGACGGGTAGTCGCTTCGTTTTGGGCGCGAGGAGATTGATATTGTTATAGTCGTTAAAACAAAGAAAAACCAACAAAAAAATAAGTACTTTAGAATGTTTAATGCAATAGCAAAAGCGAGTGGAGCGCAAAAAACACTAGAGAGCAACACACGGTGTAAAGAAGATGCAGTGTGCGGTATATGTAGGTCGCAATGAAAGATGAATGTTTAGGCTGGTCCTAATTCAAAACGTAAGTTGTTCGGACAATATAGATATTAAAAATACGCATAGACAGATTCTTTGTGAAAAAAGGGAAAGAGTGCAATGCCACAGCAGATAAAACGAATAAAGAAGATATCTAGTAAACGCAATGTATAAATGCATTTTACTTTTGATTTTCCTTCGTTATTCTGTTTGAATTTTGTTACTATAGTCGCATGAATATCGATATTATATTTTGCTTTTATATATCGGCTTTTAGCCTTTATGACGAGTAATACATTTTATGTTTCCATGGAATATCGTTAGAATATACATGAAAGAAAAAGAATTGCATTGAGTACAAAATATTTTTCCGTTGATGAGTTTTTGGGTTTATCTTGAAACGACGATGTTAGACGATGAAAATTTTATCTGTTATAATTAAACAACTGCCACATAATTTATGATAAAGTAATACTTTTCAATAGATTAGAGCAAATAAAAAATTAAATATCAAACTTACAAATATGTATCAAGTCATTTCTTATCTCTTATCCCATACTTTAGTAATCATCTGATAAGATCTTTAATAACATACATTTATTTTTTTTGTACAAACATTTTTATTAAAATTATTTGTAATCTTATAAAAATATCTATTTTATTGCGCTTCAACAGTCATTATTTTTGTGAAATGCCTTTTCGAATTTATTGTGACCTATTTCATGAAAATACTGATTTTCATGAAAATTAATTACGAGAATGAATAAAAATAACAAAATACTAATATGTAACACTCTTAACTAAAAGTATCTAATAGTAACATTATTTTATTCACAATCATATAGATTATCAGAAAAAAATGTTTTTAAGAAATCAGAGCTCATAAACGCATATACAATTTGATTTGATATTGGAATCCAAATATATTTTTAATCATTAGTAAATATATTTTATCTTACTTTACAACAATAAAACATAAATTAAAGTACTCATACTAAAGATTAAAAATCATTGGATTTTAAACAACTGCTTACTCTTTTATATGTAAAATTAATCAATTAAAATCGTCTTTGAACAAAACAGATGAGACTTTATAATCCAATCTCTTACAGCCACCTGTAGAATATATGTTGTAAGGTGGTGGTCCATAAGTAACATGAGTCAGAACTTCTTTAATTAAATTATTGTTAGGATTATGATCACCCCAGTGTCTGAATACATCCTTGATACACATAATAACATGTTTCTCTTCCATGGGTAGGAAAGGGACGTGATGGTCGATTAACTTTGACTCTATAGTACCACTTTTGTGAAAGCCTCCTTTTTCATTGAAAGCTCCTATTTCTATCAGAGGCTCAAAGTCTTGTATGCTAATATCATCGCGGTTTTTTCCTTCTTGCCACAATTTTATCATTCTATCGACAATCTCTGTACTTCCAGTATTTGACAAAAATATGAAAATAGCTTTCCTATTTTTGTTGTCTCCATAACTCGTATAATCTAAAAATGGCACTAATGCATCCAGTACTCCTGATGGCATTTTGTCAACCTCATCAAAAACAAACAAAGATTGTTCACAACTGTTCAATGCCCGTTCTATTTTGTCTATAAGAATCATCTACAATATAAAGAGTTAAGTTTGTTGTTTATACTTTAATATTAAGAATAATCAATAAAAATATAATACATGACATACCTGGTAAAGATCGGTTTTTAAATCAGATGGAAAATCATTTCTTCCATTGAAAAAGTAATAATGCTTACTTTTTACACCTAGTTTGAATAATGACTTAGCTATCATACTGACTACATAGGTCTTTCCAGTTCCAGGTAAACCATGGAAGCTTAAAGCTAATGGTTTTCTAGGGTTTGGATGGTTAACATGACTTTGAATGGCACTGAGAACAATATTTTGAGCTATCTGTTGACCATATAGCGAATGTTTCATTTCATCCTTGAGTACTGAAACAAATTTTATATTATGGATACTGTTTTTCAGTCATCATCAACAATAAACTAGAATCTAATTACACTTCATGTCATGCAGAATGTACTCATCACTACAACATTCCATAAATTTGCAATGGACAGCATAACCAATAGCCGCAACAGTACCAACGGTAATACTTTCTAATAGAAATAATGCCCCAAAATGTACCAAAGTCAATAAAACAAAGAAAAAAACAAATAAATAATGAATTTTCATGTTGTGTAATCTTTAATTAATCTCTTGTTCATTCATCAACTGGTTATAGGTCTCAATGTCTTAATTCTCGATGCTCCTTACTATACCATCTAAATGAAATTCAACGAAAAACTAACAACTATTCGATTCTAAAGTATCAAATAATAATCTCAATATTTTCTTGTTGTTTGATTAGAAATTATACATTTGTTTTGAAAAAAACCGCAAACGCCGGTGAATGTTTTTGTGAACAGCAGCGGCACTGCAGGTGAAGTTTCAATAGTTTATTTTGGAAAAAAAGGACCCTAAGCTCCGAATTTGCAGTTGAGTTTACTGCATGGAGACTGTTACAGTTGACTATTTACTTTTCTACACTTAATACACCGAAGAGCTCTTTCCAATTCCACTTATCCCACCTGTCAATAAAGAGTAATTTGATTGTATCACCTACATTCAAGAGTCAACATATGTTATATACATAGCAGTATGAACACACATACACATATACACATTTAGGCCCACTTGGCGTGTGTCCGAATGGAGGGTATCGAGACAACCCTGGCAGAAAAATGATTGATTTAAAAAAATATATATATACCATTAGCTTCGTCTTAATTTGTACCACCCGAAAATTGCTTTTTTGGAATTTGTACCCCCCCCAAAATTTAAAAAAAAAGTGAAAAAAACGATATTTCGGAAAACTCATACTCCTGGCAGAAAAACGATTGATATCTTAAAAGAAAAAAATACCACTAGTTTCATTTTAATTTTTACCATCAGAAAAATGCTTTTTTGGAATTTCTACCCTCTCTAAAAATAGAGAAAAAAAGATTTTCGTAGGGTAAATTAGCAATTCAAATTAACGTATTACTGTGCATGCGCGGCGGAAAATCTATCTTCCAGCAAAAAAATATGCGATTTAAAAAAAATATATATGAATATCTTCTTCTTAATTTGTATCATCTAAAAAATACATAAAACTAATTTGTATCCCTGTAGAATTTGAATAATACAATGTTTTTTGTGCGATTGTAATACTGATAAATTTTACAGGAAAATATTTTCTTTTGGCCGTAAAGTTGGCTAATTAGTAAACGTTGCTATGACAACCATGTATACAATCGCCGGACATTGATTCTGTCTACCCATTTCAAAATTTCAAGTGTTAGTTTGAAAACCTGGATTTTAATGAATGAATGAATAATATATATAATAATACAACTAATTAAAAAGTAAATATATGTATATATTAGAGATGTTGAATATCGGAAGAAAAAATGAAGGTTCAATTGAAAATCTCGACTGTTTATTCAGATAAATAATATATTTATTTTATCCTATTTAATATTGTATAAAGAATATGATACTTTGTGGTTTTTTTCAGGATATTACTCAGGATAAATTAAAGAAAGGACACAAGATTATTAGGATTTTCTCTTACAAATGATATTTGTAGGAATACATGAATTTGCACTGGCTCTGTTCAAAAAGCTTGTCAAGCCAATATGATAGTTGTAATTGGTGCTCGACCAAAAAGTGTTGTGAAACCAAGTGCTTGTAAAAATTGTTCAAGGGCCTTATACTTTATCGAGGAATATTTAAGACCAAGTTATATAATAAGCACTTGTTTTTACAGATCTTGTTGTTTGAGCTTTCATTGATGGCAGCTATCAATAAATTAATATGAACATGTCTCCCAACTAAAAATCAGTTGAAGGATTACATCTTTCAAGTGATACGCGTTTAGTGACAGTGATGTAATCTACAAATATCTTTTGATAAAGCTACAATGAAAACTCGACCAAGTATATCAAGTACTTTTCAAAACTTGCACATGAGCATTTTTGGATCCAGTGCAAGACCATATCTTGAAGATATTATTCTCTTGTGAAAATGTGTACCAGCACTTGGATCCAGAGCATATCATGGTCGAGAAGGTCTTAAATTTTGTCTTTTCTCCTTAATATCCTGTGTAATATCCTGAAAAGAACCATAAAGTATCATATTCTTTATACAATGTTAAATAGCATATAAAATAAATAGTACTTATTTGAAAACAGTCCAGCGGTGAGGTTGATGATTTTCAATTGAACCTTCATTTTTCTTTCGATATTCAACATCTCTAATATATACATATATTTACTTTTTAATTAGTTGTATTATTATATTATTTGTTTATTCATTAAAATCCAGATATGCAAAGTGACACTTGAAATTTTGAAATGGGTGGACAGAATCAATGTCCTACGACTGTATATGGTTGTCATAGTAACGTTGACCAATATAGCCAACTTTACGGCCCAAATTTTAAGGGGCCCTCCATTCGGAACTATACTGACGGCGGAGCTATATACACTTTAACTTTGATTCGAGGTATTTGAAAATTATTTATATTCAATCCAAACTATGCTTCAACTTATATTTAATTTTACGAAAATATGCCATTTTTACATTAAGAATATGATAATTAAACGATAATAATACTTTCTCTATATTTAAACAGGTTTGATATCGCTTTTAAAATTGAGGCCGCATTAAGAATATTTTATCATTTGATATAAACTAAAATTAATAATATAATAATATAAATAATCATATTTCTTTATTTTTAATTATTTACAAGCTACCCTTATTGCATATTCGAAAGACTGTTAAATTCTTTTACATTTAAGTCTTTATTTATCATCATTTAAGCACTTCGCGCTAAATTGCATTTAAAAGTACGGGAAATGTGAAATAAACGGAAATGGAATTTGTCGAGTGAAGTCAACACTCGACGGAGCCCAGGGCTCTTTTATTTTATTCCAAATTAAAACTCTATCCTGAATGGTTAGGTGGAGATCAGGAGACTTGCGGATTCAGATATGCTCCCACACTCACGCACTACCACTTTGTAAAATGATGTACACCCTTATTCAGCAGCAACTACACCTGCAGGTGGTGACTAGCGACATCAAATCCAGCTGTTAAGATAACTTTTATTTAATTTTCTTACGTATCTCTTAATTTCTAAAATAATAGGATTTTCTGAATTTTCGTAAATAAATTATATTCGTTTTGAAAAGCAGAATGAATGTTCATATCATCAATCAATGTGATAAAGAAAATAAATTTCATTCAATGACTTATTTACCAATCACCGACATTTACAAATTTTATAGCCAATCCACGTATCCGCTATCGAATTGACTGAGGTGGGGGATATAGAACAAAGTGAGGTTGTGGCTGTGTGTGGCAGTGTAGCTATGTTTGTGATGCTTGTATTCTTGTATAAAACGATCTGAAAAAGACTCCATGGTAGCATTCTGACGGTGCACTTTATTTGTGTTAAGATTTATCAAAAGTTAAGATATTATTTATCAGCAAATCTGATTAATCAGTTGTACTAGTGTATTTTTTGTTAGCAGGTAAAAATGCCGCAGTATACTGGTGAGTAAATTCACTAATATTTTCATTTTATTCACTTATAATTCTAACCTCCCATGAGTAAAACTTGTATAAATAACCTTTTGTAACTTCAGCAATTAAATTTCTTTTTTATATAATAATTATTAATTTCCAGTGAAAGTCAAATGGGGAAAAGAACTTTTTCCTAATGTTGAAGTTAATACAGATGAAGAGCCAATGCTGTTCAAAGCACAATTGTTTGCACTAACTGGAGTTCAACCGGAAAGACAGAAGGTTGTTATTAAAGGCTCTGCCTTGAAAGATGATTGGGACAACATTAAACTAAAAGATGTAAGTATTAACTGTTTGGAAAATTTTGTTTAATATTTTCATTAAAGTTTGACACCCTTCGTTGTGTCTTGTGGGCTACCTTTACCATGTATTAATAAAACATAAAAGCCTAACTTCTTTAAAGTATTTTAATTTTTTGAAATAGATTTCTTAATTTGAATATTACGAAAATATTTTGTAGGGTCTTATGGTGCTGATGATGGGTTCAAAGGAAGAAGATGTTCCCAATGAACCAGCAGAAAAGCCAGTATTTATAGAAGACATGAACGAGGCTGAACTGTCATCTGCTTTAGATTTGCCAGCTGGTCTAGCTAATCTAGGCAATACTTGTTACTTGAATGCCACTGTTCAGTGCTTAAAAACTGTGCCTGAATTGCGAGAAGCACTCAAAACCTTTTCTGGTGGTCTCACTTCACCAGATGCAAGTTTGCAATTTGTACCCTCTCAAAGCATTACTGCAGCCTTGCGAGATCTATACGAGGGAATGGATAGAGGAACTTCTTTACCTCCAGTTGTTTTGGTGCAAATGATGCATTTTGCTTTTCCAAGATTTGCTGAAAAGTCAAAGATGGGTGGTTTCCAGCAGCAGGATGCTAATGAATGCTGGACAGAATTGATTAGGATGTTGCAGCAAAAATTACCGCCTAAGGTATGTAGTGTTGAAATATTTCAATTTTAAAAAATGAGGTAAAACTTTTTGAAGCGTTTTCATTTAAAATTACAATATTAATTCTCATTATTTATTTCATTAATTCAAGGTATATAATAATTCATCTCGTATAGTTAGTTATCAGTATTAGTGGAATTCTAAGCCTTGATTTAATTCAATTAAGTAAAGTAAAATCAAATATTTGATTTAATTTAATTTTATTTTTACAGGAAAATCCAAATGCACAAGATACTGCCAGTTATAAGCCTAGGTCAATAATTGAACAATACTTTGGTGGTACTTTTGACACAGAACTGAAATGCGTTGAGTGTGAAGAGGAACCACCAACAACGGGAAAAGAAGATTTTTTACAATTAAGCTGTTTTATTTCGACTGAACTTAAGTTTATGTTTAATGGTCTTAAGAATAAGATGCAAGAACAAATCACAAAGAAGTCTCCCACACTTGACAGGGACGCGGTTTACACGAAAACAGTAAGAAATTTATTTTTAATGTAGTTCATCTCCAGTAGTGAAATTTGTAAATAATCAAAATAATTATTTTTTAGTCAAAAATCAGTCGATTACCGGCTTATCTGACAATCCAATTCGTGCGTTTTTTCTATAAAGAAAAAGAGTCTGTTAACGCAAAAATTTTGAAAGATGTCCAATTCCCATTGGAATTTGATGCATTTGAACTCTGCTCGAAAGAATTGCAGGCCAAGTTGACGCCAATGCGCGAGAAATTCCATAAATATGAGGAAGCCCAATTAGAGAAAGCTCGAAATACAAAAGAAAAGAAGAAAGATACGAAAGAGGATGAACAAAAAGACGCAAAATATGAACCGTTTAGCTTTTCTGATGGTAAGTTCAGCTCACTTTTTCTGCTTTTATTTCATTAGAAGTAAAATTAAGATAAATGAATATTTTATTTTTGGATAATAAGTAAATTATAATAAACAATAGAACGTGCAAATAATAGCAATATCAATAATCTAAATGTAAAGATATTTGTTCTGTAAAGTCAGATGCAAGGCTAAAATATACATGATTTCTAATTATATAGGATAACATTCGTAAAACTAATATGGTTGACTCATTTTCAACATGGTTTTTATATTTATTTTCTCACAATGAAGGAAAAATATAATTGATATATTTTATTTATTCAGACATCGGCTCAAGCAACAGTGGTTACTACGCTCTACAGGCAGTTCTAACTCATCAGGGTCGTACCAGCAGCAGTGGTCATTACGTCGCATGGGTTCGCCATAAAGGTGATACGTGGTTAAAGTGCGACGATGAGAATGTAAGTATCGTAACGAGTGAAGACGTTCTGAAACTCAGCGGAGGTGGTGACTGGCATTGCGCTTACGTTTTACTCTACGGACCGAGACTCCTCGAGATTCAAGAAAATGAATCTGAAACACCCATGGTAACAGATGAACCAACGGAAACAACGTCTGTTCAGGATTAGTTTTTGCAATTTCCGGCACGAATCAAATTTACATCTGACACATTTTTTTTGTATTGTACATGATGAGGATTGTATTGATGATAACAGATTTTTCAACTATGCCAATTCTTAAATTCTTTTAAATTAGTAACGTCTGCAAAGAAAAGAGCCAAGCTTACTGAAAACGTACTGTTTGGACGATTTATAAAAAGTGTAATTTTTAAATTATCTATTTAAATTAATATCACGTAATATATTTGTGTTTCCTATCCAAAAAACTAAATCTTAATTTGTATATAATCGTTATTCATAAATTCAGCTGTATGGGGCATTTATAAAATATAATGTGTCTTATAAAATTATTATTAACTTTTATTTTTTCCATCAATAATCAGGATCTTTTGCATGAAATAACTTGAATTATAATTTTCCATTGAATGGTGTGAATAGAAAAACACAAAATTTTTAATAAACTAATTAAGCTAATTTACGAGAAAAGTATTTTACTTAATACAAAATTTGATTTATTTGGAAGTCGATAGTTATAAATTATAGAGTATAAGTTAGAAAAAGTTGAAAAAATGTGTTGAAAAAATTGAAATTATACATAAGATTGCGAATACAATATTTTTACTTATTGAATTTTTCATACGATCATTTTGTAAGTGCAAAGGCGAATATAAATTCTTATTTAAACGAACATCTGTAAAAAATATTATTCATAATAATGAATTGGATTGTACCATCCACTGCATTTGTTGTATTAATGCGTTCTAATCACTCCGATTTATTACTTGTTTTATAATTGATCTATTAGAATAATTTGCTTTTTTACTTTTATATAACAAACCATTCACATTTAACTTGATAAAGTTATTTACATCTTTTTCTGTATACAAGACAACAGATTTTAGAAAAATTAAAATTTTGTTTAAAAATATTTTTACGATATTACTTTTTCAATTATTTCATTAAGCGATAATCGAGATATTCATAGTTATTCATTACCGTTTTTGTTAATTTCAAAAAAGTGAATATGCGTTGTAAAACTTGACAATGCAATATGATGTGTCTATTATTTAAAAATGAGAACTTCAACTGAGAAACTTCTACAACTATTTATAAAATAAAATAATGTTTTTTGTCATTCTTTTATCTTTTATATTAATAAAAAATTAATTAGTTCTAACTGTCTAGTGATTTTAGTAAATCCATTTTCGAGTTGGTATCGGGATAGAAATTAAACCGCCAATTTTACATTTTTTATACCAGTTTTTTAAATAAAATTCTGATTGTATTGATTGTAAAATAACTTGAACTTTGATAACAAATTCCTTATGTTTATTTCACAGTTAACAACCATTGAGTTTATCTGGAGATGAAATTAATCTTATTTTCTTCTAAAAAGGAGAATGATAAGAAGTGAAATCTATGATTGTGATTGGTATTGATATTGAAGATTATATATATATATAGGTTATAGCATATGATTGGCTAATTACTAATTAACTGATATATGACAATGATTTGGCGCGAGATTTTGATATTATTTATATAGATACTTTGTACAATTTGACAATTAGTATTTAGCACCTGCATCGCGCATTTGTGGACGGGGCACTTCACACGCGAAAAGGGAAGAAAAAGGGAAATTGATAATATAATACGAAATTGATAATATAATAGATAACCACACGAAATTGATAATATAATAGATAAATAATGAAAATTAATAATCTTAATAGGTCAATAATTTTGATACTCAATTTACTGAATATACACCACGAATGGAAATGAACTGGTCCCGACTGAATATCCAAAAAGTTTATACGCGAAAAGGGGCTTCGCGTACGAACTGCTTGCCCCCCAGAATGACTCATTAATGTGTAAATCTTTTACACTCTATTGCTCCTCCGTTATCTTCGTATTTCTTCTAAATTTTGTATATATATATGTTACATAAATATGTTTCATCGTTATTTAACTACTTCCATTACGAAATTGCTAATATTACTTGCTGCTTACACTAACTGGTTTCTTATTGCTTTAAGTAAAAATATTTGGAATTCAATCATGTAGTAGAGCTGGTTTATACGTCACACAAGACGATAAACTTATCATGTATGCTTTGTTTATGAGTGTTGCTCTAGACTAACGTCTACTAATGTCTTTCGACCTTGACGCATTTGATGCTTAACCATGAGTGCTACTAATTAATTTAAATTATTATACTAAGTCTGATCTGCATAACATCATCCTCGTACAAAATTTAAGAATTTTCTTAGTAAAATATAAAAATGTCAAATCCAATAACACGGACCAAAAATGGCCTACAAATAAGCTATGAACGTTCAGATGGTGAGCAAGGCCAGTTCAAAATGCTCTCTTCCAGGAGTGAAATGTTGTGGACTATTAATAATTTCAGATCTCTCATGAATCGAGAATATCCTATTTCATCACCAATTTTTTATGAAACTTTCGAAGAGGTCCTTGGCTTGCAACTTTGCTTATGTCCATTCAACCATACAAGTAATAAAGAATATTTCTCTCTTTACCTTTTTTTGTACAATTATGACTTCGAGCAGAAGAAACAATTAAGTTACCAAATACACATTATTGATAGTCAAGGCAAAATATTTTCATCAGTGTTTGAGAAAGCAAGTAAACTTGTGTTAAGTAGTGCAAGTGAAAAAGGAAGACATATATATACCATTGAAACATTGTTTATTCAAAAAAATGACATTCTCGATGAACAGAACGGACTACTTATTGATGATAAATTTACTATCAATTTTTCAATAGATATTGTAAATACAACTGTTCAGAAAATTCAGAATTACAATGCATTGTCAAAAGATTTAGAGCAATTAGTTGAAAGTAATACATTCAGTGACGTTGTGCTTGTTATTTCTAACATTGAAATTCCAGCTCACAAAAGTATTTTGGCAGCACGAAGCTCAGTTTTTAATGCCATCTTTACTCACAATACGAAGGAAAATATTGCAGATAAAATTATAATTAAAAACATGAAGCTTGAAATATTTAGAGAATTTTTACGCTTTCTATACACTGGAAGTATTGATATGAAATTGGAACAAGTTCATGAGATTTTAGCTGCAGCTGATCAGTATGCAGTCAATTGTTTAAAAACTGTATGTGAGAGAAGATTATTGTCTGAAATGAAAATTGAAAATGTTATTGAATTTCTACTTATAGCTGATAAATACAATGTTAAAGATCTAAAAGACGAAGCTATAGGTTTTATTACTGAACATTCTCATGAAGTTATAAATTTGCCAGAATTTGTAATTTTGAGCAAACCTGAAAATATAAATTTGTTGGCAGAAGCATTTAAAGCACTAGCTTTAAAAGTAAACTAAGTTTAATAATATTAGTATTCAAACTTCCAGTTCATATAAAACTATACCATTTAATGATTTAAGAAATTGTAATCATTTTTTAATTTTTTATCTTTTTTTAGATCAATACCAACACAGTATATATTTTCAGTTTTATAAATCAACATAATAATAGATATAACTCATGCAATCACCATCTCTGAAAAATAAATATAAGTATTTAAAGTGATCAACTATTGATATATAAGTTGCAAATGTTTTTGATAGATTTTCATTTATTTTTGTAAAACAATTTTGATACTATATAATATTATATTCGTTAATTTAATAAAAAAATAATCAAAGTTGATTTGAGTGATACCAGGAAGAAAATAGTTCTTTAAAGTATTTTGATATATCACATTCAATCTTATTAACATTGTGTACAAAATGATAATTTAATATTTAATTTGAAATATTTCATAAACTTTCAAAAGTACTAAAGATTTAAATCTATTTTCAAATTCAACAATATTATTCTCATTAATGCTAATAAGCTGATTATTATGAAGCAGATTTATTGCAATTGAGCTTTAAAAATTGTTATTTTAAATATGCCAATAGTTATAAAATAGATCATCATAAATTTTGTTACCCATTTCAAATCGTATATTTTTTGAAACCATCATGTTTAATTATTGTTTTCATAAGTATAAAGGTACTTTTTGAATTATATGTATGTATAATATATATTATTCATTTATAAGAATTTAATTTGTATAAATGAATTATGTATAAAGATACTTAATTATAATTATTATTGATTTATTTACAAATTACTCTATATATTTTACACTATTTGAAAAAACCAGTATTTTTCATTACAAAATAGTTGAACTTACAGCTACTCCCTACATTTGAATTTTAGGAATGAAGGAAATAGGCTTCTAATTTAGAACAATTGATTGCTCTAGGGTCTACTTGCAAGATAATTAAAATTTTTTTTAGATTCTAAGTTTTTGAATAAAGATTTGATATGTATATTACTTTTGTTTTATTAATTAACGATTAAAGTAAAATAAACATCTACTCAACATGATGGCAAAGTTATTTTGATTTCACAAGTAGACAGACGCAATTATGCAAAAACATGTACGGAACAGAGATTTATTCGTATTACCGAAACTAATGAGATTTTGATTACTCCATTGTAGCTAGATAAGAATAATGTGCATTCTTTGGTGTATTAGTATTAAAACAAAACTGTATAAAACTAATAGTTAACAAATATTTTATATTTCTTTTATATTCACATTCGTAAATCATTTATACTTTATGACATAAAATTGAAACATTAATCGTTTGTAGTAATTTTAAGTAACTTGTAGTCATTATGCCTGCTGCGTACGTTGGCTCACTAGTCAAATTGTACAAAGTTACAAATAATTTCAAATTCTTGCGCCAAAACATTGTTATCATATTAGTAGCTAGCAAGCCAATCACATATAATATACCATAAACTTCATCTCCAACTGCAGACTAATCGCAGTAAATAAACTCTTGTTCTTGTTCTTGAAATGTATGGCTCTGTCTTATTACTTAATTAATAGTAATTTTGATTAGCTAGTTTCGATCTTTTATCTTATATCTTGTCATAAGCGAACGTAGATGGCAATAGTAATAGGTCTTTCTATATCTTCAATAACGTTTGGACATCTAGGACAAAATTCAGTATTACTTGAATTTTTTCTAAATAGACTGTAACCTAAGTTATAATAATCAGATCTTATCCTATTAATTATGCTAATATGAAATCTAAACTATCTAAAATTGTTATACCAAGAATTAGAGTTATACGAATAATAATTGTTGAAATAAAATAAGCCCGTGTAAGGTCTACATTTTTGTAGAAATTTTTTAAATTGATCATGATATAGTTAAAAAATATTTTTTTGCTCTGTACTGAGGAATTTCGAAATGAACTTTGTATACACGCGTCATTTGTAAATATGAGCTTAAAATTTTTCAAATTATAGTTTTTGGTATTCCAAGGTCTTCTTGGTTCCCGCACAGTCATACGACGATCTCGTTCGTTCGCAAGTTGCACCCATTCAATATTATCGAATGTTTTTGTCGTCGAACGCCGACCGGAACGAGAATCACTATCAACAGAAGTACGGTATCTTTGAAACAATTGTACCTTTTAATCGTGTTTTGCTCATACACTCATTCTCAAAGACCTTATCATCTGAATAGTTTCCGAACTCATTCTTTTAATTTAAAAGCAAAATTTGATGCGAATTCGTTAATCTTGCTTTTCAGTCATTTTCAACAATCACAAAATCCGTCGAACTTAAAAATAGCTTTGTAAACAAAGACACAATGTGCATGATGCATACATCCGGCAATTGAATGTCAGCAAGCAACCGATAGGTTCGTAAGGCCAACGAATATAGACGTCTATATTCGTTGGTGAAGCTTTATTGTTGATGTTGCCCCTCAGACGTCACTCGAACACGATAGCGCGGAGATATAAAAGTAGGCCTGATACTTTCCGCATATACCTCGTATATTAATAATAATGGAAGAAATTTATAAATGGACATGTGCCAATCTTCGTAGACAATATGTCTTAGATAATCACATTTTTTCGATTCCTTTGAAATTATTAATTTTGCAATGCAACTTTTGTTGGCAGCTGACACATATTATGCACTCGATAACTTGAAAAAATTAAGCAAAGTTAACGTATCCTTAGAAATACATGTTTATTTTAACATTCAATTTTATTTCCAATCATACCGGTGCTATTTCGTAAATATACCAAGAGATCAAACCTGGAGATCTGCATCAGATGATTCATTGATAGGAAAAACTTTCCAAGCATTTGCAAAAAAATATAAGATATTTTTAGGAAAATAAGATAGATTACAGATATTGAAAATGTGTATTTATTTAATTTAAATTTATCTCGGTATAAACACATATAAAATGTTTTTTAGGCGCAGTGATGTTACTAAACTGAATTTTATACAGCAATAAATTTACATACGAACTACTTGTGTGGCTTATAATTTACTTTTGTACAACATGAATATAAAACCCTGGCTCTGGAATCTGAGTGAGTGGCTTGAAATCGCCATAAATTTCGTGTTTCCTTCTTTTTGGAAAAGCTTCATCGACCAATTTAGTAAATGCATCCAACATGTGTGGATAATATGACAAGCGAAATTCGCTGTACTGCTGCTCTTCCGATTCTTTTAAGTCGCCACTATTGATTTCGACCAAGTAATCGAGAGTGACTAGACAAGGTATTCCATTTTTATAAATAACGCTAGTTTCTATTTTCTTCAAATAATTATTCTGCAACAGACATAGCGAACGAAAATTCCTTTAGAAGTTTTAATTTTATTGAATATTTAATTTTATTGTTTACGCACATCATTTGTTCTATGAGAATTGTAACAGTGAATGACAAAAATGTTAACAATCATCACTTTCAAATAAAACCAATGATTAAAACATTTTTACTATGAAATAATTTTGCAATTATTAGTAATTATTAAAAATATTTGTGTAGTACACATAACTTACATTGTAGTACATAGATTCAATGGGTGGAGATTTTCCCTTAAGAATGTGTTCATAGTTTCTGTGGTCAATCAACAGCAATCCTCCGGGTTTCACGCAACGTTCAAAATTATACAAAGCTTGCCTATAAAAATTTAAAGAAATATTAGTTATAATTTTTTCAAACGTATCGAAAAATAAAAAAAAAATGATGTTTACTTCTGCTCTCTTTGATCGCCATATCCATCTAAAATATGTGGGAAACTGTTTCCAAGACACAACACAGCGTCAAATCCATCATTAATCAACGGTCTGATGTCTTTCTCCAACGTGAGCCAATTCGCTTCTTCAATAACTAGACGGGAAAATGTTGATCGTTAAAAAAAAAAAAACGTGTATAATAGGAGAAATTGATTATGCATGGTGGTTATTATGAAATTATTAGTGCGTTAACCATTAACCCTTTCAGTCACAGAAGCCACTATAGTGGTTACATATTTTATTTCCCTTTTTCTTCATCAATTCGTTTAAATCATCGGTAAATGTGGAAGCTTTTAACTTTTGTGGTATTAAACTTTTGAAACTTTAAAATGCTTCGAAATTTTTACAAATGTATTCATAATTATTATTGTTATAAATAAATATATATAAAAATGGCTGTTTGCATAAATCTAATTTGTTACCGACTAAATTATATGACGAATACATACTAAAAATTATCTATCTTGAGATTTTTGAGGTCACTGATTACAAATATAGAGTTATAAATATAGAGTTGAAAAATCTGACTTCATTTTCGTAATCAGCGACCACGAAAACCTTAAGATAGTAGGTTATAGTGATGACTAAATTACTGCACAAATTGCGTGCAAAGGTTAAGAAATATAATTTTTTTTTATCAGTTTGCGCGTGTTCGCTATTAATGACTTTAGAGAAAGCTAACGCGTATCTGTTTGTGGGTGTAATCTCAATTCTTTATAAAATTATGTAATGAAAAGGCGCATGATTTCTTGGAGAAAAAATAATCGAAATTGTTACAAGTCGAACAAAATCTTTCGACAAGAAGCTCAAGCTTACCCCAGTCGTCGAAGGCTTTCTCCTTGCGCCTCTCCCACCTGGATTTCAGGGCGTACTTCAACATTTTATCCGAGGCATCAACACTGACAACTTGAAAGCCTTCCTCGAGCAGCATCATCGAGTCGACGCCAGTGCCACATGCAACGTCGAGTATCCGCTGGCAACCATGATCGCGAAGAAGTCCAACCAAGAAATCTTTGTAATTCTGCTTGCGTTGCTTGTTGTCGACGATGTATGCCTGCCAAACCTTGGCTGCTTTTCCGTCGGCATATTGGTCTCGAACACCTTCAGCTGCCGCGCCCAAAGAACGTAAGGGAAAGGCGGAGTCGGTATTTATCGTAGACATCTATATATTCTAAAATAGAGAATAAGTTTCAATAGGTGAATTTACGACTAGTTGCAATACTTTTAGTTGATTACGTTATGTGGAACGCACTTCTGGTAGAAGATGTTTGGTTGGACATTGATTTTTGTCTTGATTTTTACACTTAAAACTTTAGTGTCAAGCTTTCGTAAGCTTGCGAGATAATCGTGAGTGATAAACGAAAAAAAAAATCAATTTCCAACCAAACATTTCTATTCAAAATGTTGTTTATTGCTGCGTGTTGACGGATATTCAAACTAGAATTTATTTTTGCATAGATATAACTTTTGCTTAATAAATTTATAAAGAATACATATTAATATGAAAATATATAAAAGTTCAAAGTTTAACTACAAACGCATGAAATTAGGCACTTTTCATGTTTGACATTTTTATTTTATTTTCGGAGAATCACGAATGTTCGAAAGCAAACCAAATCGTGTCGAAAATGTGATTCAATTAGCAAAGGTATTTCTATAAAAGTAGTTTCTGCTACACAAAAAATACATTAAAAAATGTAGATTTAAGTATTATCAGTTGCATAAAACTTATCCTAGATCAAAATTTTCAGGAGTTAAAAAAATCAAATATAAATGTAAAATAACATTCTATGAGATATATATTTGGCGAAAATGAGATTAACTGTGAAAATTTAATGTTGATATAACCTGCCACCCCTCAAAGTCGGATGAAATTTTTATTTTTAATTTAAAATGCTATAGTTAACTTCACCTAACTGATTAATTCACTTCAAATTTTTTATTTGTTCTTCTAGCGTTAATAAAGACAATATACTTTATATTCCATCAGAATGTAGAAATTTACAATCGCGCGATTATTTAGGTAAACAATAGTGCTCCGCTTGTTTTATTACGAATATGACATTATTATTGATATACACGAAAAAACACCAATGTTGGATTGACTTACCGAAGTCGTGAATATCGTCATGTTATATATATCAAAAATACTAGCTTTATCATAGATTTTGCGTTTTTGAGTCTAAAAAAATGGCGTAAATTATAAATATTTCTATTTTATAAAAACTTGCATCCGAATTTGATTTTTTTTTAATACTCGCTCATGGATCATGCACGCCTATAAATTTGACGCGATGTCCACTTATATTTCAATCGTAAGCATATTTTGAATAAAGCATTTTGTCTCTATTCATATTTTAACGAAATTTACCATATAAAATCAGTGGATAAAGTAAAAAACATGCGTATTCACATTGTCTCTGTTCGCGAAATAAATTCAATGAAAACTGACACGCAAAGTCACGTAAAATTGAGTTATCGAAAAACATATGTTTCAAATAATCGAGAATAAAATCCATAAATAGATTTTTTTTAATTACCCACAGCTCAATCGCAACAAGCAATAAAACTCGCGATCACAATATCCAGAGCCAGTAAATCTCAACAAATTAGCGATATCCAGCCAATATACTCGCTATATTTTTATCACCGGTAAAAAGGAAAGAAACTTTCAAAGATATAATCTCGCGCGCCGGGTTCGAATCGAGCAGACAACTCTTATAAAGCGAGTATAGGAAATTCGCGCGATTTTATATGAGAATCACCGCCTCGCTTACGCGCCAACGATGAGTTAACTGTTTTAATGTGCACGCGCTTGATGGGCTTCGACGCACGCGCACACGCATATGTCGGGCATGGTGAAATGGGATTCGATAGAGTCAATAGTCAGCCTTATATGCATCGAATGAACAAGTCATCATTGCAGAGAGAAATGTTGCGTCAGTGATGTAACTCATTGACAATAATTTATTTTTGTTGTTGCAGCTCTAGAAAAAACGAGCTATCTCATTTTCGATTACATGACGGCGCAAACAGTCAACGTTAAAGTTGGGGATGCGTTTATACTCGTTGCTAAGTACGATATTTCTCGATTTTCATGTGTGTTTTTGTTCATTCATTTGTCTTAAAACCAAATTTTTATACAGTCGACTTATTTTACATAATTACAATTTTATTATAATCGTAGTTTCTTCAATCACTTCGGTCTAATCAATACTCATATATGTTTCTAAATAAGAGACGCGTTACATTAATTCACGCAAAATCATACTATCAACGCGATAGTTAGATGCACATGCTTTTCAATACATTGAAAAAATGATGTAATTTAAAAATTTCTTAACATTTTTTAAATATCAAGAAAGTAATATGCAGAAAATGACAGCATTATTAGAATTTAGTAAGCGTAACGTTGAAAAAATAAAATTCTAACTTCTAATTTGTTTATTTTAAAGATGTCTAACATATGGAACTGTTGATTACGTGTTACCGGGCCCAATTTAAAGAACTAAAACTACCAGTAATGCACTCAGTTGTTCTTGGTGTCACCTCGTAATTTGAAATAAATAATGTTCGCGAGAAATATGAGCGATGCATATTTGATTAGTTGCATGTAGGTCAAAATGGCTAATCGCGACTACCACGGTGAAACGGGAAAATCTAGTTGTGTAATTTCCAATATCAATTGCAATAATGTAATATAATGATTTAATACATATACGCAACGTATTTAAAACCTGGTCGAAAAAAGAAAACTACTCTATCAATAACAACGAAACTAATTAACTTACTCACGTTAATAACCGGAAAGCACACTGGTTATTGTCTATATCAGCCAAAGGCCCAACGGAGACTGCGGGGGCTTGTTAAAAAAGAATAACGCCCGTTATCACCATGCACATACGTCGGCAATTAGAATGAGCACGTGGCAATTGACACGTAAAGTAAAACCCGAATATCAAGGTCTTCGTTGTTGGAAGAATCTTTTTTTTTCTTTTCATTACCGATCGCCTCCTCTCCTCCCGAGTGATTTAAAATCAATCGGTACGGCAGTCTTGCTTGTTCGTTGCACGTGCGGCTTTGATGTAGTATGGGAACGATGGCCCGCACTGATATAACGCGTAATCATAACCGTTTATTTCGTACTGCAGATTTACGTTGAATTTTTTAGTTACTATTCTATAATTTATCTTACGCGTGTACTTCTGGGTGTGTGTGTCTAATTAAAACAAAGATTTTTAATTGCACTATTAATTAATCATTTATTTCGAGACTGAAATTAAATGAAATTAAAGAAACTATTAAAAATTCTTATTATTTACTATTATAATTGAGTAAAATTGACGAATAATTTCTCAATACGTTCGATTTCTATTTCGTTCCTATCTATCGAAGAAACTTTATAGAAATTAAGCGAGCCAAAGGGTCCTATTAATTACAGAACTTTTGATTAACTAAGAGGCGATTCAGGCCCATCATGTGCAGTCCTAAATTAGGATAAGGAAGGAGAAAGAAATAACGCTCTAAGAAAGGATACAGTGGAGCGTTTAGGAAAAGAGAGAGATAATATTTTTACTTACTTTCTTTTTATTCCTTATTGTTACACAGAAAATTATTTGGATTATTGAAGCCTTGTACGCTATTCAAAGAAGAAAACTTGACTGGCTGACTAACTGAACTGCTTGCTCAACGAAGTTAGTGTCTACCACAAGAGCAGGTGCGTCAGTTTTTATAACCTGAGAGAAGATTCCTTACTCAAGGCCCTAAAGATGACATAAAGATTTCTCCTAGATGACTAGAGTTGCCGAAAATCGTTTTTCCGGGTTTCTAGTTTTCATCAGAGATGGCATCTCATGTACTACTTTGAGGATGAGTAATCCCGCTATTTTATTGTTGTACGCGCAAGGAAAGGCAACCTACTATATTATAGCTTCAAATTAATTATAAAATTACATTCTTTATTTTAAACAATAATAAGTTGAAATATACGTATTATTCATTTATTTTTATTGCTATATCTATATTTTAGTAAGCTGACATTGTTTGTCTTATTTATTTAAAGTTTTTATAAACCGTAATTTATATTTTCACCTTATATTTTTCATACCTAATTTTCAACGGTAATTGTTTTCTTAAAACTTATCTATGAAATCTAACATTAATTATAACATTGTGTTTTTATTAAACTTTTGAATTACGAAAATTTAATGAAAAGCCGACTGAATGCTATTTCACGACTTCACCTCTTCTTATCATTCGTCATAGACCTAGCGCAGGCTGATATGATTACGCATGATACCAGGAGAGAGAGAGAGAGAGAGAGAGAGAGAGAGAGAGAGAGAGAGAGAGAGAGAGAGAGAGAGAGAGAGAGATGAGATAGTTAACAGAACTTTAAACACTAGATGTATTCAAATTTTCCTTTGTTAGATGCGCATTGAAGCTACTTATTTTGGTGAGAAAATTCAAAGAGTTCTCGTTCACTTAATCTTAATCCTTTTTTATTTGATTGAAAAAGTACGAAAACTTCACAGAATATGTTTCTCTAAATTTTATTGTATTTAAATCAGTTTATGCGATAAATATTCACATGATATCGGCTTTATTTCATTCAATATTCCGATGTTTTGAAAGAAAAAAATAAGCTGATTTCTAAATCTAAATTATATAATCAACAGTGATTTTCTCAAACAGTGACAAAAATGTTTTACGAAAAATTAACAATTTTTAATATTTCATTGCATATCGTATCTATTTCGATAAATAATAACTTAAAAATATACAAAGAAAGAGAGAGAGAGAGAGAGAGAGAGAAAAATGCATTTAATTCCCATATCGCATATCCGTTGCAAGTAGCCGCTTCAGCTGCCGTACATAGATGCAGTTGGATGCATTCTAACAGTCTCGCAAACCGCAGTCGGGTACGGGTGCGGGCGGTAGGCCGTCGCATTCCTGAGAGCGCCACCATCGCCTCTTTTACAGCGAACCATTATAGTATAGTGCAGTGTTTCTCTTTCCTCGTCAGTTTGTTGCGCGCGACAACGACGTCACAAGCTCTCTCTCTCTCTCTCTCTCTCTCTCTCTCTCTCTCTGCTCGTTTATATACATCTCTCCGTGCATGTGTATATGTGTACAATCGGTGTTGGTGTATATGCGTTGCTTGGCCGGGAAATAGTAATGGCGTTGCTTTGATCGCGGGCGTCTCCCCTTCGACATCGTCGTCGTCGTGTGGATCGTGTATCCAGGAAACTTTGCAACCTGGAACTCTAACCTTAAACTCAATCCTTAATCGTAAGTATACGTAATATGATTATTTGTCCAGATGTGTAGATACGCCTGGGTGTGCTTAAAAAATAAAAGGATAATGGGCGAGTCCAGCGGTATGCATGTCTATATTGTATATGCAGCTGGTAATCTCTTTCGGAGTGTGGAATTTAATCACCAGTGAGCGTCTAATCTCTTTCTGACAAGAGAAAAAATGTACGTGTATGCGCGAAAATTTTTCGTGTGTGTGAAAGTTGTGCGAAACGATTGTTGTGATTTTTATTTAAGACGTGAACGCAGCAGCGGCCTATCGGTGAAAACTTTCTACTTTCTTAATGTGTATGTGGATATCGTATATATGTATGTTCAATGCTTCTCGTTTATATACATGTTCATGGGTAATTAAATCAATTTTCCCTTTGAGATTCATTTCACGCTTAGTGACTTACCTGTTCGCATTTCGCCATCTAATTATACTAAAAAAAAGCAAAACTTCTGATTTCTCCTTTTTATCCTTTGATTATTTCAAATTTTATTTGCCGTAGATACGTCTAATTAATTATTTACATTTGGCATTTGGAGTGAAATCGGCGAGAAAGCATAATGGAAAAAACTTTCGCGATTATTTGGTTATTGAGGTTGCTATGAGTGCTACATGGTCGTTGCCTCTTTATTTTCCTTTTTTTTCTTTTAGTTTCGTGACAAGTTATATGCATGAATGCTTTGTCATTGACAGATTACCTCTTCACGTGCTCAATACCGCAACTTTTGTCTCTTTTACTTTGCAAAGTGCGTTTCCGATGCCTACGTAAAAGAGTCCAAAGACAAATTCAAAACTATCTTTTCCGGTATCAACGATTTAGAACTATATAAATTTCATAACAGGCGCGAAGAAAAAAATAGCTGTGGAATTATCTGTAAGAGTTGCTGAAGGAAACAAAGAAATGCCCAACGAGGCCCACACACGTTGTCTGCGTGCGTGTGCAAAAACCCGTTTTTAAACTCGCTTGCTGACTTTTACACTTGCGCCTCCAGGTGAAACTCGCTCACCTGCGGCGGCACGTCGTCGTAACACACCGACACACCGCGCACACTTTCACGCACAAATCAACGAAAGTTCTCCTTCGAGGAAGCGCGACGACCCTTTTTTCCTTCCTCGCACTTTCGCTTTGGCATCGAAAGAAGAAAAAAGAAATACACGCGCGCGAATAAATATAACGGTAAGTGAATTTCGCGTGGGCACGCGCTCGCAGAGCAGGTAAGAGTTTCAAAAGCAGACGCGCGACGATTGAGCAATTATTCTCGGCGCTCTCGACTAATCAAACTTGCGAACGATAATTCCTCTCTCTCTTTCTCATGCAACCGAGGCGAATGTATCCGCGCAAAGTACGTAAAACTCGTAGAATCGCGTATTAAAAAGGGGTAGAGAGGGGGGATGAACACCAACGAAATAATAACGTCACGAGCGCGAGGTGAAAGGAATTGATTTAGAATGCTCGATAAAGCAGGCGTACACGCGTTTTTTTTGTTTTTTTTTTCGCTCACATAATTGCGGCAAATGTCTTTGCGAGTTCACCAAGTCCTACGGAAAAACCCACGCGCGACTTTCGAGTGCGGCAGTTCAATGTACTTTGCAATCGCGTGCGCGCATATACAGAAGCGATCGGCGACCCGACAATCGGATATTCTAGAAATTTCATCGAAGAATCGCCTCGACTTGGCCAAAAACCAGTTTTCCCTTTCGCGCTTGTACGTGACGTAAATGAAGGAGAAAAAACTTGCCGGTGGCGCGCTCACACATACACACACACACACACTGGATCCTCCCATTCAGCTCAGGATGTATTTTACATCTCTGATGTATTCTTCGTCGCACGTTAAGAAACTCTCTCGGCTTTCAAAGTGTCGTTCTCCACACGAGAACGATTCTCCGATCGTTCCCGCGTCCAGAAATTCGACAAGTCCATCCCCGTCGTGTCGGTGGTCGCTCGAAGCTTTTGACACGCGATCTACTCCCTCAATCCGTTCGCGAAGGAAATATAAATGAATAAAGTACGCAAAGTGGCGCTATTCTCGCGGTAGACGACTACGTCTGTGTAAGAGAGAGAGTAGATTGTACAATGGCCATGCAGCAGCAGTGGCGGCAGGTCCGGTGCTCTTGAACGCACAGCAAACAAGGTGTGCCCGCGTATGCATACATACGTGCGTGCCGTGCATCTTACAAAGAGTTTATAATAACCTTCGTGCCAGTCGCTACCAGCGCCCATCAGGTGTACGTATATGTGTATACCAGTGCATTGTTTTTTATTATTATTATTATTATTATTGTTTCCGAGGAGCCCAAGGATATTTCGCGCGAGCGAGAGTTTCCTGGAAAATTTCACGAGGCGCACGTGAAGTCAACGGTTATTAATTACAGCACGTTGACACTCATTTTAATGGTCGATATAAAGCTTTTGTGAGCGTGTGTATTGAGAAATCAAGTTTTCCATTGAACTGATAAGAGGCTATCAATAAAGGGATTGCTTCGATACAGAGAAAAATGAACGAATCTGACGGATAAGAGTACACAGTGTTGAAATGACGAAGGTTGAGTATGCGAGTATTTATACTCGTGTGTCCGACGATTGTGAATGAGCGCATAGACGAGAGAGCAGTTAAGGTGATTTTCGGTGAATGGCCGCAGCGTCACGCTTGAAAGAGTTTTGCGTAGATGATGGTTCACTGACTGACTAGTTTGATTACGGAGTTTGAACGGCGATAAGGGAGATTTTTCTCTGTTTTATTCGTCATTTTCATCGAAACTGCTGAAGAGGTCATCAGCGTTCGTGAGTTTTAAGCTAAATCATGAAAAAAGAAAGCTACACGGAGTAACAATAATGCCGATCGAAAGTGTTTTCATAGCTGGTAAAAATACGAGATCTTATAAGCATAATTCGGTCAGAAAAAAAATTTACAGGCAAACATAAATCTATTTTTCAACGGCGCAATTTTAGTTTACATCAAAAACAAATTTTAAAACTCGATTTGCTCGCTACCTTACATAGAAAAAATACAAATCTCAAAAGCTGCGAAACACGCGGCGGCAAGTATTTTTCCCGGAGCCGACTCCCATACACAAAAAAACAAGGAAGGAGAGATCTCTCGCCTTCGTTTATAAACGTCGGCTTTTGAGGCACAGCACGCGCTGCGTGCGACTTCTCTCTTGTAGGGAGCAAAAGTAATTGAGAAAAGAGGCATTCCTGGCCCTTTGTCTGTGATGCTGCAAGTCGCCGCCGCCATGGGGGCTTTAATTTTCCTCTCGTCGAGCAAGAGAGAGAAGACCTTCGATCCGCGCGCGCGCAGTCGTGGGAAACGGTTTCCTCAGTCGAATCTCATTTTCGTCGTCCTGTGCATGTAACGTTTCAAGTCGCTTGCCTGTTGGTGATATAAGGATTGTTTGCCAGGTGTAATTGTTTGCTTGAAGTTTGTGGATGAAAGCTTCTTCTTTTTTTAAGGTTAAAAAACTTTGTAGTGTGATGTGCTCCAAAATACTTGAGAATAATTTGGGTAGAATGATATGTGTGATTTGATGATTTGTAAGGATACTGTTATTTTGAGAAGGATGCTTTAAAAATTAAAATGATATGTTAGTGTATGAAAGAATAAGAATAATCTATTTCTTTAAAATAATTTTATTTCTTATATCTAATTTAATGAAAAAAACTGTATATTACAGGCACTCTAATGTAAGTTAATTACTTATCAGACTGACCAACCTGGATCTGTTCTTCCTACTCTACAAGTATCTTCTAAGCAAACGCACAAACAATCAAGACTGGACTTACTTAATAATGTGCAGATGATTTTTCAAACGACACAAAAGGAACAGTGTATTACATAAATGGTGATCAGAGCAGGCGAAAACTGCTAACAGAGCAATGTGCCAAAAAGAATAAGTGAATAGTTTAATGTAGCGTGGGTGCAATAATTGCATTAGTGGCAGTTATCAATAAGGGCTGTGGCAAAGGGTTGGATAGCCTACAGTAGTCAAAATGGGAAACTGCTTTAGCTGCCAGAATGGTGTAGAGAAAGAGAAGCCAGACCGAATATGCAATCCAAGCATAGAGGCAGTGGCTTCCCAGGTGAGCCCAGTGCCAACACCACCGCCAGATCCTATTAGGCCAATGCCTCAGATACCAGATGCCGATGTACCAGCTGCAAAAGTCTTTGTTGCATTGTACGACTATGATGCAAGGACAGATGAGGATCTTAGTTTTAGAAAGGGTGAACATTTGGAGATACTCAATGACACTCAAGGTGACTGGTGGCTTGCTAGAAGTAAAAGAACCAGGCAAGAGGGTTACATTCCTAGTAACTACGTTGCCAAATTGAAATCCATCGAAGCTGAACCGTAAGTACCAAAAGTATCATAATTCAAAATATAAAAATTCCAATATGAATGAGTTAAGTACAATGGACAATATGAATTCATCAAATTATCAAAGTAATAATAGCTTACTGTAAATTATTCATTATCATCTGATATAAATGTAAAAGTATGTACCATTCTCTGTTGGCCAAAAAGCTTGAAAAATGTATTAATCCAATTTAAATCATGTTTACATAAAACCAACATAGTGTTTCTTATCTCTGTAATTCTAATTATTTAATTGAAGTAATAGAAATATGCTCCACATTTTATCTATATAAAAAATAAAACGAAAAAGTATATTGCAGGTGAATTATCAGAGCAAAAAGATCAACAGTTCTTTACACTTACGTGCACACTTATTTTTATTATTCTTCAAGCAATCAATTCATGATAAAAGAGTATATAATTGAGTTATACAAAACGCGTCAATCAGAAGTTTCATCAGTACATTTACATACAGCATTCTTTCTGACAAACTGACGAAATCCAAACCGATCAGTAATACGAGAAAAATCTCACCCACTTCTATCCGAAGTAACGAATCATCGTCCCTAATAAGTCATCACGCGACAACAAGCACATTCCGGATGAATGTTTTTTTTTTTTTGTCGTACTCTTCGTTAAATATGCTTGACGACGTCGCGTGCGCATGTACAGTTACCTTGCGCGTGTATGGTCGTGGCTCGTACAAAATAACACACATGCCGCGCGCGCGCGCGCGCGTGCTTGCACCGTTAATCGCGAGCCTCGCGATTTTCCCCGATGAAAATTGTTTTTCCGCGCGCTCGCGTTCCGACGCGACCTTGCTTTCACCTGTTGACTAATCTCCACCGAGACCCGACCGCCGTTGTTTCTCTCACTCTCTCTCTCTCTTTCTCGCATTTTCCAGTTGTTTTGCAACGCGTGCTTGTTTTATTGCGAATCCGGGGCGGCGCGTGGAGAAAGTTCCCGAAGGCGGTAGGTGTTGGATTTACTCGTTGTTGGACGTACTCGACTTGTTTCGCGCGTTCTTTTGCTTCTTGTTAGCGAGATTAAAAAAATATTTATCGCGTGGCACGTGACGTTAATTCGACTGTCCTTGCGTACGTTTCAATCGAGGGGCCGCAGCTGCTGCTGCTGCTGCTGCTGGAGATTGCAATTTTCGCAGATTAATCGGATAAAAAGTCGTGGCCTGCACGAATCGATGCGATTAGAGGCGTCGCTTTGAGGATAATCATTGAAGCGCGACAGTCCAAGAAAGCGCTTGCTTGCAATGAAAATTGCGCAAAAGCCCATTATATTACTTGGTTACGCTCGGTAAACAACGACTCGTCCGATGGATTTTAATTAGCAAATAGACGAGGTCGTGAATCGGCAATGATATTTACGAAATTGGTATAATGGCATCGTTAAAGAGACGCGTTCGTTCGAAAGTAACTATCCCGGCCGCGAGCGGCGAATGTTTTCATTGAGCGACCGCAGCATTTCATGTTCCCTGTTTACAGATGGTACTTCAGGAAGATCAAGCGAATCGAGGCGGAGAAGAAGCTGCTACTTCCGGAGAACGACCACGGGGCCTTCTTGATCCGCGACTCGGAAAGCCGACACAACGATTACTCGCTTTCAGGTACGGATCATAAGCTCGTTAAGAGCCTTAATTGACGCGCCGCCGTCGCCTTTGACAAGAAAAACGTTGCTTGCCTCGAGCCCGCGAGATTGTCGTTTCCTGCCCTCTCACGGAATCGTCGCAGCTGACCGCTCTGTGGTTTTGCAGTCCGTTTGTCCACTCTGCGCGTCAAAGTGGACGTATCGTGCCAGCGATAAAAATCGAGAGCCACGGTTAATTTTCCGCTCGCGGCTTGCACAACGAGCAGTCGTCGCGTCTGCGCTCGTCGGTCGATGAGATTGTGGCTGATTTTTCGTCTCTTTTAAACATTATCGATCGCTCCTCGGCCGTATCGCGTGATACGCTTTTCTTTTGATTGTCTTACGAATTATATATAGACGCTCGATGTTTGTTTGTTATATCATCGGTGGGGAACGCCGTTTCTTTTTTATCCGGAACAATCGTTATTCGGAAAATTACATCGCTGTTGTATAATTATTATCGTCGCGCGCGAGCTCGTAGTCAATTGAAAAACAAAAACCACTATTCTAGCTATATGACGGTCATTCAATTGTCACTATTATTAGGCATTCTCATCTCGGGAAGTGTATCGCTCGTCGATTTCCTGAATCGAAACAAGAGCCTTTCAATGATGACTCGGAAAAGAAAACGAGAGGCGAAATGTTCGTTGGGCATAATCGCGACGTCTGCACGAATAATGCGAAGCCACACACTACGCCTAGGACTGAGATTAATAAGCTTTCTTTCCAAAATGTTTAGTCCGCGACGGTGACACGGTGAAACACTACAGGATCCGGCAATTAGACGAGGGCGGTTTCTTCATAGCAAGGCGAACAACTTTCCGCAACTTGCAGGATCTGGTGAAGCATTACAGCGAGGACGCTGACGGACTGTGTGTCAACTTGTGCAAGCCTTGTGTACAGGTAAACTATTATCCGTCACGCCTCGGCTTACCCATTAATTATTACGTCTAGATGGAGTTTAGACAGCTCGCTGCATGTTGTCAAATTACGGATACAACTTCGTTTGTTGCTCCAGGCTCAAGGGATTTTGTAAATACGCGCGATGAAAATATCGATGTTGTTTGCATTGTATTTATCGTACTGTGATTTTTGTTGTTTCAAATACGGCTTATCGCGAAAGTCCCTGGAACTGAAATTGATAAAACCGCACACGCATGTGATAATAAACTAGATATTCAGAACTGATAAGAGCTTTTTTTAAAAGATAAATTTAACATCCTGTGTGTATTTTCGTTGTAAATTTAAGCACCGTCTAAACTCCAATTAGACTCTGCTCGTTATTATTAATGTCTTGTATCTATTTTTTATTCCAAATTCACCGACAAAAACATAACTAACAATTTAACGTAATTAACGATACTAACCAATTTGGCTTTTTGTTATCTAAGATGTAGTCAGGAAAGAAAAAATTTTGAATCAAAAATTGATCTTTAGTGTGAAATTTCGAGACGACTTGTCTTTTAACAGGATTTCTTTGTTTCTCTGTTTTCGCTTACCCTACCTTCCGCTGGATTTTCTTGGTAAATTTTACGTCCCACTAATTATAATTAAACATTTACGTTCATTAAACGTTCATGCGCATCGACATTATCATTCCTTGCTTGCACACATATGTATAGCATAAACCTGTTTTATACGGAATTATGTTTCAAAGATTTTAGTGCTTTTTTTCTGTTTCTACTGTTGTAGTCACTTCACAGGAAAGAAAACATTTGTTTTTTTTAATTTCTTATAATCGCACATCAATAGTCATTCGATTTTTATGCTTTGACACATATCAAGTATACAAAAACAAAAAAAATGATTTTTAAAGAAATAAGTTACGAGGGCGATATGTCTCGTTATTTTGTTGGAATTTACAATTTTTCATAATGAATAATGAAAAACTCGTTACTTTCAGATTCGAATGTCCATTGTAAAAATTTCACTTCCAAATATTTGTATAAAGCTGATAAAAATAATGTATGTATTAAGGATAAAGTCTGTCTAGCGCATATATATTTAAGCATATGACAAGGTATTTTTTGAGCAACGTTTTAAAAAAATTTGTATGCCAAAGAGTTGAAACTACAAAAGACTTGAGAAAGAATGCAAGACAAATGTTGACTGAGTCTTTGCATTTTCCAGCGACTGAATATTTTAAACATTCTAATTCTAAAGATGTACAAATCTTTTTATCATAATGCATGAATTTGCACTATTTGTACAAAAAACGAATACGTCCATAATGGAATTTAAGCATGTACAATTTGGTTGTAAATAATGGTGCTAAATTGTGCTGTGCTAATATATTTTAGTACCACAATTGGTTCCTTTTGTAATGCACTTTATATTTTAGTCGAAACAGAAGGAAAAAACGATGAACATTAAGTACATATATATACATTTGTAAATCTACTGAGAAAGAGAATCAAATAATGATAATAAAATTGGTTACTTGATATTGAAAAGTCAATCATACCTCCCTCACTCACTAGATCAAAGATTCATTCAAAATTTTTTTATGTTAAAGCTATCAAATTACTGCTAGAAGTCTCTCTCACAAAAATAAAAAAATTAAACGTGCTGTAGTGGAATGATTTACCCTAGTCTGTGATGGAAGCAATATAGAATCCATAGAAATTTTATCGTAAGAGGTCATCGTGTGGCTGAACCCACTGCAAAGGCTTCCGCATTAAGAATTGTAGACGTTTTAAGCACATCCATCGCAGACTTGCTTTCATTGATTAATCATACTCATCTTTTATATCAGAAGAAACATTTTATTCTAAATTCAATAGACATTTATTGATCATAACAAAAAATTGTGATGAATATATGTTTAATTATTAATTAATTGTGGTGTCTAAATAATCTCAGCTATAAACAGCATTAAAAGAAAGCAACTCTCGTAGATCAATTGCATATCCATGTGTCTCTCATCACTGACATTATCATGGCACTAGTTTATCGTTTCTATTTCTCTATTGAGAGAATTTTTCGCATCTTGTCAAAGCATTACCGATACAAAATACTCTCGACTAATAAATTTTTCTTTGTCGTGGCTTCGTCACTTCAATGTTTGTAGGTGGAGAAACCCGTAACCGAGGGCTTGAGCCACAGAACACGCGATCAATGGGAAATTGATCGTTCGTCCCTCAAATTTGTACGTAAACTTGGCCAAGGACAATTTGGCGAAGTATGGGAGGGATTATGGAATAATACTACTCCAGTGGCTATTAAGACTCTCAAACCAGGTACGATGGATCCTAAAGATTTCCTTGCCGAGGCGCAAATCATGAAGAAACTCAGGCATGCTAAGTTGATTCAGTTGTACGCTGTTTGTACAATGGAAGAACCGATCTATATCATAACTGAACTTATGAGGAATGGAAGCTTGCTTGAATTCTTGCAAGGTGAGTTGTATATAGTTTTAAACGTTGAAAATGAATCATCAGTGTGTCAAAATGAAAATAACTACTTAAGGACGTTCTCTTGGCTGTAAGGGTGCTCAACCGTGGCTGTGCGTGGAAAAATGAGTTACTTGCGTTCATCTTGCTTTTAACAAGAGGATTATAGACAGATTGCAGCGGAAAAGTTCAGAGCTTCTCTTCAGAGTGTCTATTTTTTCTTATAGTTGCTTTAAAAATTTGATATGTGCTTTTGTCCATTCATAAAAAATTGATAAAAACCATAGAACGCTTCTTTAGAATTTCACGATACTCTGAACAAAGGAAGCTTATTTTGTGCTGCATCGCTTCCCTATTTTTCTCCTTTTAATAGTAAAACCTCAAATTTGATGCACTATTTAAGAGATGTCAATAAACAAAGTTGTGTTGAAAAAATTTAGGTTTTCAAAAGTTTGTAACATAGTTTTGTTCATCAAAGTTACACAGTTCGTAACTTTAAGGTTATAATTTTTTATAAATAAACAAAAGCACATATAAAATTTTTGAAGTAACTGAAAGAAAAATAGACACTCTAAGGAGTAGCTCTGAATTTTTCCGTTTCAATTTGTCTATAGTCCTCTTGTTAAAAGTGAGATAAACGCAAGTATCCCATTTTCCGCGCGCAGCCGTGATTGAGCACCTCTACAACTAAGAAAACAGCCTTAACACGCATATACTTTTCTTCATAATTATGCATTAATACTAATCTTGTAATAAGTTATTATATTGAGGGATCAGTCACACAACATGCTTTTACTGATATCGTAATTCACGTCTATTACGACTAGACATAGAAACTTGTATAATAAATTACTAAAAACTTCTAAAATTCAAAATTTCTAAGTTGTATGTACATACGTAATCATTGTATTCATAGCGTCATCGTATCAAACAGATTCTTTTTACTCCGCATTGTTTTAAGTTTATCGAACACGAATACATTTACTATAATCATTTTTATCGCAAAAAACAATAAATATATACACAGGAGGAAACATGATAAAGAAAATAGTTGACATTTTTTCGACTACATTCCTTTTGTTAACTACGACATATATATTCGAATATGTATTTTATCTAACCGAATGCAAGCTTCCGGATGTTCAACTAAATAAATAAAACGAACGAGCAATGAAAACGAAATATATTTACAGGCAAAGGCCGAGGATTGAAACTGCAGCAGCTGATCGACATGTCAGCTCAGATAGCCGCAGGAATGGCATACCTCGAATCGCAGAACTACATTCACCGAGACTTGGCAGCGCGTAACGTACTTGTAGCTGACGGTAATGTGGTAAAGATCGCTGACTTTGGCTTGGCACGATTGATCAAGGAAGACGAGTACGAGGCACGTATCGGAGCTAGATTCCCAATCAAGTGGACTGCTCCGGAAGCCGCCAACTACAGCAAGTTCAGCATCAAGTCTGACGTCTGGTCGTTTGGTATTTTACTCACGGAGCTTGTCACCTATGGACGCATACCGTACCCAGGTCAGTTGAAGCGATTTAAAATGGGCAATTTCCGATATAAGATTTGCTAGAGTTATTTTCCTTTTTTTCTCACCACTACTTATACACCTAATTTACTAAGAGAATGACCTTTTTTCTTTCAACTTAATGGTCCGTTTGTTAATGACTTAATGATAGACTTCATTGTTTTACCCAGCAAATTAAATGTTAGTTATGAAATCTCTCGCAAAACAATACTAATAACCGTTCTCTCGAAGTAACTGAATAATTAAACTTCCATAAATATAGAAGTATATATTCGAAGCTTATTTTTTTTAATTAAACGCCAAACATTTATTAAGCAAATTTTTTATTTTTATATATTTGCGTAAATGTGTATTGCAGGTATGACGAATGCCGAGGTGCTGCATCAGGTAGAACATGGCTATCGTATGCCATGCCCACCAGGTTGCCCAGCATCATTATACGATATAATGTTGGAGTGCTGGAACAAGGATCCAGTAAAGAGGCCGACATTTGAGACTCTCCAATGGAAACTTGAAGATTTCTTCACTATGGATGGGTCTGAGTATAAAGAGGCATCGGCTTACTGAGTAATAGCCTCTGCGAAATATCGCAATATGCATGATCAACGTATCATGTAAAAACAAGAAAAAAAGAAATCTGACTATTTTAAAGTGCGTGTAAGTGTTTGGGACACTTTGTGATAAACGGACCTCTCTCTCTTTCTGTCTCTCTCTCTAGTGATTTACCGCGCGAAAAAAACAAGTGTGTTTATTTTTTCTTCTTTATTTTTTTTTCGTTTTTTTTTTTTTTTATTTTTGTAATTCTTTTCGTTTTTATGCATTCTGGCTGCCATATATAAGATTGTCGTCGAGAGGATAATGATAAACGAAAAAGATTGTGTCAGAGCGCGATGTTGCTCATGCACTCTTTTTGCGAAGATACCATTAATAAGTATCTAACTATCATTTCTTTTTTAGTATGCAATAATCCGAGCGCGCGAGGATCAACAGCAAAGCTATTGCGAGATAGTAGTATCAATTTTTTCCGTCAACATTGTATCCGTGTTCTTTGTTTTTTTTGTTGTTTTTTTTTGTATTTTTTTTTTGTTCTTTTTTATTTTTTATTGCAGAATTTTTCTGTGATGACAGCATTGTTGTGAGATAATACTCAAATGATTTTAATGAATTTTGACAAGAAGATATTTTAATATTTACGTCTTTTTTTGATTATACAATAAGCATCGATTTTCTGCAGTAGTTTTACTTTTGGTGCTCTGCTGTTCGCGAATTAGTGACGTAAGATTGTAAATTTGTTATAAACTCGATAACGATTTAAGATAAGTAACGATGTAATTCGCCAAGGATGTTTGGCACTATTAATCTTATAATCGTATTCCAGCAAGCGCACTCGTAACTGTTTATGTGTAATTATTGTAAAATGTGTACGTGTAATATTTACGTACGCGTATATACTGGAAGCTAGTTACTACTGGGGACGTAGATATGACACGTATGTGCTTATTTCACTTGTCTACCTTGCAAAAAGGTACGGCCTACGTAAATTTGCACTTTGCTACAAACAAAAAGACAAGTAAAAAGGGAACACACTCGTGAGGTGATTTTTTACTCTTAAAGTTTCACTCTTTTTTTTTATCAACCGCTTTGTACATTTTCGATACGCGATCTTGTGGACTTTATGGATTATATAGATAGATACACACGCTCGCGCGCGCACACACACTTACACACACACACACACACACACACACACACACACACACACACACACACACACACACACAGACACACACACACACACACACACACATGCTAATCAAATAATTTTTTAAATTATGTATAATCTATTTTATTTAGTGAATGAATTTACTAGCACGATTGTAAGGCATAAAA
This sequence comes from Phymastichus coffea, assembly GCF_024137745.1. NCBI lineage: Eukaryota > Metazoa > Arthropoda > Insecta > Hymenoptera > Eulophidae > Phymastichus > Phymastichus coffea. The sequence goes on from NW_026706839.1 coordinate 447,019, forward strand.
TTGATTTTTTACTGCATGAATAAAGAAAAATGATACAAACAGTCCGTCCAAATATAAGTGCGACGATGGCTGTATTGTCAAGTCATATATATTTTGAAAAATTAATTTCAATACTATATCGTATGATTGTTGTTTTTCGAAGAAACTAAATAAAACTATATCATATTTATCAATATTATCATTCATATTAATGTATAGCAATTTAATCATAAAAGTGACCACAGAAATTGAAATCATTATCAAGTGATTTCTAATTTTTAACTAACTCATTGATATTGATGAAAAAATGTACTCAAATGTATGTCTGTAAAACTGTAAACTGTTAACTAATCATGATGCTTCTTGAACATACATTTTTATAAATAATGATTTTATTCTTTATTTTAATTTGAATTGCCTTACTAAAGTTAACTTTTCTATGACCGAAATTCATACTTTAAGTTTTCAAGAAAAATCAACTTTGTAGATATTGATTGCCAATATTTTATACTCATTAGATAAATTTTATGTCCCTTAAGAATAGTTTAATATATAGTGATTATATTGAATACAATAAAGTAAAAAATGGCGAAAAAACTTTTGATAATACATCATAAATACGAATATGATATGACTATTAAATTAACCAAAATTATTCAAAAATAGTGTATTTAATCAAAAAATTGTTTACACATGCGCATACTTAATTTTTTTTCATCAATAAGTATCCATTTTTTATATTCTTTCTTTTGTAAACAAAAAAAGCATTGTTTGAATGAAAAATTTGAGGTTTTATGGACCATCTTCATGTGAGTAGAAGCAAACAGTAAAGTCAATTTGTCTGTCGATTCATGTTCATATAATAAAGTTTGTAATTTCAGTTTCAACCAAGGAAATAGATTACTACTTTATTATTGACCTATGCATTTTTATCTATCCTATTCATTTTCAAGTAGCAAAACATAAAAACTAGAAAAATAAAGGATTACAACAAATTACTTACCATCTGATCTTTCAATCAATAAAATTATTAGTTTTCATCTTTCTAATTGCCAGTGATAATTTCTCTGATTGTTTACTGTTCTGTGAACAGTTTGCTTCTTTGTACGCTATTTAACTTTCAGTCTTAAACTGGCTTTTCTATTCTCTATTTCTGACGAGTCTAGTTTCTTGACTAACTCTCAATTGTTTTATTTTAGAACAGAAATTTCAAAATATGTACAAACATGTAGAAGAAAAACAAGAAAGATTTTCTTGTAATTGCTATTGAAAATATAGAATCTTGCTACTAGATAGCTTCGGTGTATTGAGAGAAGTTAACTATAAATGATACATAAATGATACATAAATATCATGATATAATAATACATACACGAATTCATTAATCTTCAAAAGAATTGAAAAGTTGTCAGATGATGTTACATAGGAAAAACATACATAGATTATTATTTTTATATGTTATTATTTGAATAAATTTTGAAATATATAGCTTCTATACATTGAATAGTTTTGCATTTTTTCATGCTCACCAAGCATATGCATATTAAATTTCGAACACATTTCGTTTTATATTTATAAATATCGATTTAATATAAACTAAAATCGAACGTCGGAAATCGATATCCTCTCTAATAAGTGAATATTAATATACTCATTCAGTTTGAACGATTTTAGTTAACAATAGAAAATAAAATTGAAAGTCTATATAAAATTATAATTGACATTATTTTTATTCATATCGAACGATATATTTCTGCTAGGTATAATTTTTTTAGCAATTTAAATTTTAATAATTTAGCTCTACATTTGTTTATTTAGTTTTGAAGATCTTCCGAGCTCGCATGCATAGCAGGTATTAAATCAATTAGGAAAATTGATTGATGAAAGTGTGTATCTCACAATTAAGTAAAGAAAACAAAAAAATTTTAATAATGGTAAAAGTCTAAAAAAGCAAATTAAAAGTTGATTAATGTATAATTTTGTAGGTTAAAATCATGCGTTGTTTTTATTTATCCCAGGATTGGGCGATTCTGTCAAAAAGCTTCCAGCAGTTGACTTCAGATCTTATAATTTTCGTAAAGCGGGAGCGAAAATTGCGAGGTCTGAAGCCAACTGCTGAAAGCTTTTTGACAGAATCACCCAACCCTGAATTCATCCAAATAAGATGCGTATTGATTAGAAAAATTAAATATCATCATCATATTTTCGTTATTCCAATAATATTTTGAATGAAATTTTAAATATTTATTAATCAAGTTTGCTATCGGTATATCATTTAAAACATATAATTTTTCAGAGCTTGCAGCTTTCAAAATGGATAATGAAGATCATCAAGAAGAGAAAATTCCACATAAAGATTATAGTACTACAGTTGTAAAGGAAATTAAATGTTCTTGCCAATGGACTATTTATAATTTTAGCTTCTTTGTTCAAGGTGATAATTCAAATTCTATTTATGCACCTGATATTGAGTCACCAGTATTCAAATGTGGCTGTAATAATGAGCTAGTATGGGACATAAATATTGTCAACTTAAGAGATCTGGAAGAGGAATATTTGAAAATATATATCTACGTTGATGATGTTGAGTGGCACGATTACTTGAGTATAGATGCTAAAGTTTCCATTCTTGATGATAAAGGCAAAGAAGCACATACGATAAAATTTAAATTAGGCATTCTTTCTACAGAAAGTGTAGATTTAGTCAGAAAAGATTATTTAATGGATAAGAATAATAAGATTTTAACTGATGATAAACTTATAATTGTTTGTGAGATTAATGCCTTTGCCGAAGTATATGCATTTTCTTGGAATACAGAAGATAATGACAATGTTAATGAAGACAAAATATGTGAAGTAGATGTTTTTAGATCTAGACTGAAAGTCTCTCATGATCTTCAAGCTCTTTTGCAAAATAACTTACATGATACCATTGTTGTTGTAAAAAAGAAACAGTTTTATGTACATAAGTGCATATTAGCTGCAAGAAGCCGGGTTTTCTCAGCTATGTTTGAGCAACAAATGTTAGAGCAAGCCAATAACACGGTGATAATTGAAGATATGAGCAGTAACGTTTTTGAAGACATTCTGGAATTTATTTATTTTGGTACTCTAAAAAATATTACTGATATTAGTAACAAAGCATTATTAGAAATTCTTATAGCTGCTGATAAATATGAGCTTTATGGACTGAAAGAAATTTGTGAAGTTATCTTTTCGTCAAAATTGCTTGTTTCTAATGCTGTTGAAATGCTGAACTTAGCTGATTTCTACCATGCTAGCAATCTTAAAAAATATATCATCCAGTTTATCATTGCCCATAATCAAGATTTCATTAGTAACAAAGAATTTGATTTGCTCTTAAATACCCATTCACATTTGATACCGCTGTTTCTTCAAGAAAAGTCTGAAGAGTCAGCATTAGAATTGTCAAATGATTTCAATAATGAAGAAAATGATGAAAATATTTGTAATCATCATGTTCATTTGCCATCAACAAATGCACTAGCAGGAGAAAAGAAATGGAGTGTCACACAAATATGCATTGAGCAAGGAAAATCCACTTGGAAAATACACTCCGTTAATCTACTATTTCACAATAGTAATAATATGAGTGACTGTATTGTTTCAGAAAAGTTTACAAAAGACAACATTAATGTAAGTTGGCAGTTATTTTTGTATTTCAAAGGTTTGAATAATGATTCAAAGGATTACATATCTTTGCTTCTACAATTTTCTAATGAAAATTGTTGTACACATAAAATTCAAGCTCAGTATGAATTTGCAATTCTAAATGCAAAAGAAGAAATAGTGAATAAGATGAAATCTAAGTTACTAACATTTGATGTAAATCATAGCAAGCTCGGAGAAACCAAATTTGTCAAAAAGGATTTGCTATTCAATAAGAAAAAAAATTTATTACAAGATAATACTCTGGTGATAGTGTGTTTTGTCACATTTGGTTTGAATACTGAAAAACGTTATGGACAAAAAAACACCTTAAATTATTGTGAGCATAAATTCTTATTGGCGGTTTCAGATGATCTTGAAAAACTTTTATTAACTAGTAAGTACAGTGATATTACACTTATTGTAGGGGGGAAAAAATTTCTTCTTCATAGAGCAGTTTTAGCTGTAAGAAGTCCAATGATGTTAAATATGATTAATGAATTATTTGAGAAGCAAGGAACAAAAATTGTTGAATGGAATGACATAGACCAAGCTGAATTTAGCGAGTTATTATTGTTTATTTATTCTGGAAAATTAAACTACTTAAAACATTTAGCTAAAGGCCTTTATACAAAAGCAAACAGGTTTCAATTGGAAGATTTGAAATGTATTTGTGAAATGTATATTTGTAAAAACTTAACAGTTGAAAATGTATGTGATAATTTTGTTTTTGCTCATGTCAACAATGTAAGAAAGTTGAAATCAAGATGTAGTCTTTATATAACAGATAATTTGAAAGCTGTAATAGCAACTAATGGCTATAAGTCTTTGTCAGAATCAAGACCAAAACTGCTCAAAGATCTTTTATTACAACGCCACAGTTCATAAAATGAATAACTTTTTAGATTTTAGCATGTACTTTGAACTTTATGTTTTTATACTAGATAATTTCTTACAAATTTGTACATATACACAATTGTAACTGTTTGATTGATTTTAGAGACTTATTTTTGTTTTTTGATTATTTTATGATTGAAAATATGCAGTGTGAAATATAAAATAATTGACAGGATTTACAATCATTTTTAGTTTGTAAAAATACATATTTAAATTTAATGTTGCTTTGGTAAAATTAATATTTTAATTCATTTTAGTTAGTATTCTTAATTAATTTATTATTGTAAAACTATATTATTTGATTTAATCTTTCTTATTTAGTAGAAATTACTATTAATCAGTTGTATTTGTAATTACACATAGAATTAAGAAACACTTGAAATTGAATCAAAATAATAAATCATACTTCTTTTTAATGAAAAACAGAAAATAAATATTTTATGTTTGTTTCACATTTATGTCAGTTGAATTTATTTGACAATTAGTCAATTTCAATGAATTTGAAAAATCGGTTTGCAAAAATTATGAAAATATAATTTCAATAACATTATTATGTAACACTTTTTATAAATTAAATATTGTTTTTTACTATATAGAGACATTTTTTTGTTATTACAAAAAATGTTCATCGAATATATTAAAATGTTTTTACTTTCCGAATTTGATTCACGTGCCATATATTATTCCAAATCTCAAAGTTTATTTACCAAGGAAAAAATTTTTGTCAGGGTAGCTAGAAATTATCCTCGTGTAGAAACTGTCCACATGCTAGCCCGTACCCCGAAGTTCACCTCGTCTAAATTTTTTATAGGTACGCCATCTTTACAATTCTCTGGTCATGGGAGTGTTCAGTAATCAATGCGATTAACGCGGAACATGGAGACAGTCTCCATGCGTGAAATTAACTATTCCATAGATTTCACATCTAGATGCACTACTTGCATTGGCTACTGAATTCTTTCATGACCACGGAATTGTAAAAATAGCTTATTGATAGAAAATTTGGACAGGGTAGATCTCGATCTCGGGGTAAGGGGTAACCCTCACACAGTGCAAGAGCCTTACCGATGCAAAAGTTTTTCTCAGGGTCTCTAGAAATTATCTTATTTAACATAATGCAATACTTTCTAGAGACTCTGAAATAAATTTTCTAGCGGCAACACTGATTCAAGGGGCTCTGAGAAAATTTTTTTCCAGTGGTGACACTGATTTTCATTCTTGTTCAACCTGCTCGATCGAGACTCGACCAGAGATAATTGACTCGACAGACAACAGTTGATACAACCACCTAATAGATCCTATGCTAATCACTAATATTACAGTTACAAAACTGATATTGCAATTTGATATCAACGTCGAAATATTTAACTCCAGAGGAATATCACACTTTTTCATATAACGTGCCTGATAAATGAATTTGATGAGGTGAATAAGTTTCTGCAACATGGTGTTGACATAAACCACACAGCCGAATTATTCGACAATTATTACGGTGGTTTTACAGCGCTTCACTTGGCTTGTAATTATCAGTGCAAAGAAACAGTTGACCTACTATTAAAATATGACGCGAATATTTTTGCTAAGGACGCACATGGAAATACTCCACTGAATATTGTGACTAAAACTTTTCATCAAGATATTTTTAATAATCTTATCAAGTATGGCTCTTTCAGTTTGATTGAATCATAGTAAAACTTGAATGAATGTCATTTTTCAATTTATATATTTTACATTTTTTAGTTTTGTTGCTGACGTTAACGTTAAAATTTCAATGTTTGAATTACCTTTTGAAACTATTAAATTCCAGTAAACTCACTGGTGAAGCAATTCAATTATTTCTTAATTACGGTTACACCGTGAATCTTTTTAATCTAGTTAGCCATAAATTATTGATAGGATTGGCTGTTTAAAACCGTAAAATAACATCACCATTCGAGCAAGATTCTATTTCCGAAACAATGATGAACTTTTTCAATATCCACGAATTAGTTGTCGTGGGAAGCATGCCGATTCATAATTTCATTTCTGTTAATGGAAATTTTGAGTTCATGATCTTTTTCCATGAATCATTGTCTAAAAACAATCTGTACAACATGAAAGTCATAGAGGGATTTAACCATATTGGTGCACGATGTCGATCACTAAGATGCTAAAGGTAAATTAATTTATATACCGTTGAAATGAATGTACCATACAAATTAATAAAGTTCGTTTTTAAATTGTATAAGGACGGCGCGTTTTACACGCTGCTGTTCTGTTTGATAACAGAGAAGACATAATAACACTTTTGTCTAGCGGTGCTGACTTCAATATTGTTAATGCCGATGATAACTTACCATATATGAACATTTATGAGCGAAGTAAATCAAAATCGCATTATAATAATAAAGTTCTGGAATTCTTGTTCATGCACGTTCGGAATTTGAAACTTTTCAGACTTTACATCAGCACAAAAAATATGAATTTTAATGAAATTGTTTCTAAACAACATACTTATTCATATAAAAATCTCAATATTGCTAAAGAAGTGAAAGAATCACGAAGAATTAGTTCGGAAAGTGTCCGATTACTTTGTAAGATTTTCTATTCGAAACTGGTGTGGTAGCTTCTTACCCAATTATGCCAAAGTTTCATCGTGAAAATATCGATAATTTCTTTCAAAACAAAAATAATGTATGAATAATCTTTTCGATACTCCGTGCGCAAAGTGCGTCTTTCCCGCACGCTCGGCAGAAAACGTGCGTTGAAAATCGCACTTTCCACACGTCGTATCAAAAAATACGGTACGGCACATGTTCGGGAAAGAGTTTCTCGTCTCGTGTACCTTTCCACCCTCGCCTCGCTCGGGTGTAAACGCCACACGAGACAAGAATCTACTTTCCCGCACTTGTATCGTAATGTACTATTTCTAAATTACTAGGGGTTTTCTACTTACAGTATAGGAAAACTGTAGTTTGAGGTGATCATATCAAATCCGCTACAAGTTGTTTAAACTCTTGTGAGATTTCAACTGCCTATTCTTTGTTCAGATATAATTTTCAAACACTTATTTAAAAAATCTTGTTCTATTGGATAACCAGGTAATAATACATTTTCCTAAGAGCAGGCGAATGGTATAATAATATACGTAATCACCGACAAATGTTTTAGAACGACTAAGAAGTAAGATATAAAACTTTTATAATAAATTTAAGTATAAATGAATAAATAATTTATTATTAGCTAGTAATAATATTTTTAATTATTACTTTCTTTACTTCGAGATATAGGCACGTTAATATCGAATACATTAAACGATGTACGAAGTATATTGATATTTATCTACAACCATTTTATACGGACATTCTTTTTTTTTGTAAAATGTCTATAAAAATACTGTAAATATACGATTACTGATTAATAAATATTTCAAGTTTTATAAACTCTTAATTGTGATAGACTGCATCTTACTATACATTATCAGTCCAAATTTTTAAGCCTGCCGCTTACTTTCTATGACGATTTGCAATTTATTAATAAATTAGAAGCTTTTAATAAAAATAAAAAAAGATCTAAGACACTAAAGATTTTATAGTTTATAGATTTCATACATCTTTTCTAACTTTAAACTTAAAAATAAGTGGTGCTCTAAAAAACTGATCTAGAACATTTAAATTAATATTTTTTTAGTCCGGACGAACAACATTAAATACAAAAATAATTCGTACTGGAAATACAGAGCCAATCTACTTAATAACTTTATAAAGATAATTTATACAATATACTTTTTGGGAGTGTGTATGGATAACAAGTTTTTACGGTCAAAATAATGAAACCCAATTTCGGAACAGTAACGCTAATATTTAACAAAAACACATCGAAACTAAGGCAAATAGTGATAACAAGTTTTCATTTTCAATCTATTTTTACTTTCTGCGTGTACTACATCAATCAGATTAAAATAATAAACGAATTTTTGGATTAAAGGTCAATACCATTATTAGTTTATTTCTTGAACCAAGTTTTAAAAAAAATGTTACTTGCTATAAACCAAATTAATACTGTTTTTTAATTTTCAAATAATTTCCACGTCAATCACTGCGAAGCTTCAAAAGCAATAGGAAGCCTGAAAGCTCCAAGCAAAAAAGAAAAATTACAATCAAAGCTATGGCACGTGCGCGTGAAAGTCACACCACCTCCTCTTGCGCACCTTCGACTCTCGCGGCGTGTGCACGCGATAGTAGAGTAGGGGGAGAAGAGAATTAGAGTCACTATACAGCAGGTGTTGTGCAGGCAGTGTCGAGCGGTCGGTGCGCGCGAATGAACGCATATTCTCTGTTTGATCGAATTTTATATACAGCAAGGAGGCAGGAGGTTGCTTTAACGCTGGTAACACCGATGTATTAATGAATTTGTACGACGGAGAGTGACGCGGGTGTGTTATGCTAATCAGAAGGTGCTCAGAATGCGGGAGGAAGAGCTCGAGATATCACTCAAGGTCTGTGAAAAAGTTACTTTGATGTTATAATACGTGCACTTAGTAACGAGTTGGCGGTAGCGTGAGCGAGGAAATAAAAAACCGGTGAAAACTAAAGTGACTCACCGAAAGTCCCATGGGGGTAAAATAGATTGCAAAGCTCTTTCTTGGGTATCGACAGTGCTAAAACAGAACCTAAGTGCACTTTAACTAGATGGTCCGTAGATACATACATCAACAAATATCAATTGTCAAATCGCACAAGCAAATGAGATTCTGTGATTTTGAGTAAATAAAAAAGAAACAATTCGCATTCGCATCTTCCATACACACGTTCACGACGTCGCGAATAATATCAGCGCACTGTTCAAGTGGCAGATAGGAGGGGCGCACGAGGTTGAGGCCCTTCGCGTCCTTGCCCGCGCGAGTTCCTTCGCCTTACTCTATCTTTTTACTCAATGTACACATACAGACAACCGGCATACACTATATATACATGTGAGGGATTGAATGTCGTGCGTTCCTGGGCGTCGTGTCGATTGATTGGCCAGGTTTCTTACAGATTCATATTTTTCGGTTCTTTGCTTTCTAAGACAATGGGAATGAGTTTCCTTAAAAAAAAAATGTTACTCGCGGTTACGCTTCGGTTAGTTGGTAGAATATATACGATTCTTCATCCGAAACTACGCACGTATATGTGGCTATTGTTGTACAAGTAGAATACATTATGCTTGATCGTCATTCGCTATTGATGGACAAGTTTATACGAATGTGCATACAATTTTTTTCCTCATCGATCGTACCCTTGAAATACTCGAACGAAGTTAAATGTTCCAAGGCTCGTTGTACCGAGAATCAGACTTGGAAAACCTCATACTTCGTGGAATTCCACGTTCTGTATATACTTCGCAACAATATCACCGAACATCGTTCCACGTTTTGTTTTTTAAAATTTACATTCTAAGAATACATATGCAACAGGAGACAGACCCTTGGGATCGAGTGTAATTTGAAAACTTGGTTTAATCCGGAAAGCGCGCGCATAAATTTTCAACCGCAGAAATATTGTTCCGATAACGATTGACGTAAAAAGCTGCACAAGACGATAACTCACATAAGCGTGCAGCAGCAGCAGCAGCAGAAGCAGCAGCAGCAGCTCGTCTATGGCTTAACGGTGCTCATATTCTCCCCCTTCGCACGGCAGAGTTAAGGTATGCGCGAGCGTGCGTTAATTTCGCTTCTATACGCGTGGATGGACGAGTCTTCTTTTTCTATCTCTTTCTTTCAGTCTTTTTTTAAACCGCGCAGGGTTTATAGACTTTTTTCCTCGCTCCGTATATGATCAATTTGATTCAATTTATATCAGATCGAGTTGATTTTTCAAAGTGGTTATTGTTATCGACATTGCTGTCGTGGGTTGGGGCTCTTGATATTTCGTATGTTTGTTATTTCTTTGACGTTAAGCATTATTGTAAAGTAATTTCAGTTTGCTTGACAATGAAAAATCAACACTGTTGTACCGATCGATATTTTACACGTTTCATTTATAATGATTCTCGGAAGTTTTCTGAAGTGTATGTACTTCGCAGTTCGAACCGGTTGCTAAAGTGAATTGTACGAGAATTTTCAATTCTATTCAATTCAGAAATTCTACAGTGAAGCAATTATTGTTTTACTATTGACCATCATTAATAGATAACAAAATGATAGAACTCTCGCAATATTTGTTGATACGAAAACTTTTGTTTGAAACGCAGCCCGCCAATTAACGCAAAGTTGACTCGGCTGTTAAAGCCGAAACGTCAACAGAAATTACCGCTGCTTGCGTGTACGAATAAAAAAAGGAAGGCGACCCCCAAATCTTATGGGCAATCTGCACGAAATTTCGGTAACTTTATAACGCTCGCGTTGGTTTCGGCTTATTTTGCCCTAATGATTTTACCAGTAACAGCTTTATAAAAGCAGTGAAATTTCTGCAATAAAAAGTTTATTTACGACTATTGAATTAACTGGGCTTTTATATTGAACTGAGGGAAATAAAAATAAATAAGTGGTATGAAATTTTAATTTGAATTTGCAGTTTCGATAGTTCTATCTCATATCTCGCTGCTATACACACACATTTTGCATGCACAACTGTCGATACTCTTTTTATAGTATTGAAATTCCAAATTAAAATTAGGGAATCACTACGATATAAGAATAAAATCAGTTATGCCAGTCCTAAGGAGTCATGTGAAATAATTTCTCAAGCATTATATGTATATTATTTCCCTCTGATAAAATACCGTAATTAGGCAGCTGTACAGTAACCGATGTTTTCGATTCAATTGTATCATTTCTCAGCGGGACAAACCGCGAGAAAAGAACAGTAGATTACGAAAGTATTGGCAAGTTCATAGCGCGTGTAAGTTGCAAACACACGCTATGGGCTTGCTAATATCGTGGCCATGGGTCGTGTTTTTTTGCCCAGCGAGGCCGAAATTGCGAATGCCGAAGATGCGAAATGCTATTTTCGAACCGCTGAACAAAACAAAAGTAATCTTGTGCGCGCTGTTCATGAGAATAAGTTTGGCACACACGCGTGGAGTCTTCAGTTGTTAAACGTGTCGCTAATCGATTCTTTTCTTTTTATTTTCTTTTCGAGACTTGCCAATACACACAACGACACATTGCCTTAAGTTTCGCGCGTTATGAAAACATTCGAATTCCGAAAGAACAGACAATACGGACGAGACTTCCAGTTTGTAATCGTGACGATCGCCCACGCTCGACTTGGAAATACGAAGGCGGGGTACCGCACGAAGCGTCTAAGTGGACGGTGCATCGAAAGGAGTCGACACGCGCTCCCGACGGCGGCAGCGTAGTCCATCTTGCAAACGGCGAGAGCGTTCTCGAGGCGACGAGGGCAGAGCATCCTCGGGCCTGTAGGGCGCCGTAACAGTGTAACCCGGGGTCCGAGAAGTAGGCTGCGAGCCGCGCCAGTCAACGCGAGGCTTTGCCCCCGTTGACCCGGTCGAGCGACAACCTCGTAACGCGTCGCGGACGTTCACTCGAAGACTCCGCGACAACTGCCCCGTAGGGAGAGACTCACTGCAGTCGACGAAGTGCGTCACGGAAGGATCTACTCGGGGGCCTACGAGAGACTCTCGTTTACGAAAATCTCACCGTTGACAATGTCGTCGACGCTCCGTTTGTCGCCGGTAATCGCGCGATCGACGGTTTGAAGGGCAAGCTGCACGAGTTCGTCGCCGACGACGTCAAGGGGGTGGCGACTTTGTGAACTACGATTCGAATTCAGAAGGACGATTCAGCGATCTCGTACTAAAGCTTTAGTGCGCAGGTGCGCGTACTAATATAATAGCTTTAGTCATGGAGTTTGCGCTAGATCGATCAATTCCGTATTATCCATAACCGCGTGTACGAAAACTAGACGGATATGTATTATTCGTAAGCCACGGCAATGCTCGTACGCTCTACCGACAAGCTGAATTTTATTGTTCGACCTAGTTTCCGATTGCCTCGAATATCAATAAAAGTAATCGCTGACCGGCACCTTAACGGAGAAAGGAAAGTGGCTAATCCGCCTCGACAAACTAACGACCTAGGGCTCCTCCAACGCCGATCGATCCAATCTTCGTGCTCCGCGATCGTGGCGATAAAAGCCGAACCGTCAAACGACTGCTTCTCGACGCGAAACGAGAAAACCATCAATTTCACCGACGCGGAGGGAGAGAGAGATTGTTCGCGCGAGAGCGTGCAATTACACATACGTGCGCTCGTTTTCGATGATCCGAAGCGTAATTGTGCGCGCCGGATTAATTAGAATTGAATCGAGCGCGTCGAGTCCGTGGGGAACTTGCGACTGCTTTCAGGGTGAGGTGGCTTTTTCTGCCCTCTGGCTTTCTATCGCGCGTCATGAGAAAAATGAAATGCGACACGCGAACGAAAGCCAGGCGCGTGCACGGCCTCCTTGTTTGGCGAGCGGCGCGCGTTTGACGCCTCGCGGGAGAGCCGTCCGATTCGGAAGAACGAGAGCGCGGGCATTGGCTCCGTCGAAGACCTGCCGCGTGGATGGAGGCGCGGATCTATGCGCTCGTCGGCACGACGATGGGGAGACGCGCGTCTACGACGTTGGAGCATCTCCGTGATCGACCTCGTGAGCCGTCGTCGGCTCTTGCGGCACACGCGATTAAAGACTTCCAAGACCGCGATATGCATAAATCAGCGAACTATGCGTAGAGCCGATCCGCACTGGCTCTATACGAGTTATCTCCGAGCGACCCACATTTCAATGGGGTAAAGTTCAAGGCTGCACGGTCGGGTGAATACTCCTCGTCGACGTTATCGCCTTTGGCTCTTTGGCTGAGGAGACGGGTTCGATCGACTTCCCGAAAACTATGTAGGATGCCTACGGCGGGAAAGTGGGTGGACAACGATCTTACGTACGACCAACTGGAGATATCGATTGCTATCGAGGGTGACTTTGTTGTTTGCTACAGATTATTACGGCTCTGTGGGCACTTTATGGTTCATGGGAATTTCGTTGGTTTCTTTTCTTCCATACATATCAATCGATTCCAAGTGCAATTCTTAACGACGATAAATTATCGTTAGCGTACCGGAGAGCCACAGTGACTTAGTGCGCACAGAGTGCAGAGCTCCCGTGCGAGAAATGGGGGGCTGGCGTGCTCCGGTTGTCTATAGGGATTTCTCACCAGGAATATGCTTCAGAAGCAAATAGACGACTGCTTTAGAATGCGACAGTATGGCGCTTCGTAGAAGTTCAAGGGGAAGATATGCAGAACAAAAAGACCAAATAGAGATATTAAAAGAAGAAGAAATGCCCTACGCCACACTACGAGGGCGACTGAGTAACAAGGCGGAAAGGTTCTAGGGAGAACAGCAAACGATTACCATTGCATTATTGTTAACAGATCTTGTATTATTAAATCGCTCCGGCTCGCAATATTCAACCTCATAAACAGACTGTCAGCGATGAATACTCATTCATTAATGTCGTTATGCAAAACGAATTAAAGATGAAAACAAATCAATGAAAGTACTTATATCCATAAAATCCAGCATCTTCCTGATTTCTAGCCTTCGGATCAGTGAACTCTCGACGCGTTTAAGGAATAATCTCGATAGATTATTCGCGCGACCGGTTTATCCAATAGCTGACACACTCGCGCGCGACGCACGCGCGTGCGCACCGTTACCTGCCTCGGCTTTTCGAGCGACGAAGCGCGCCGGCTATTAATGCTACGTGCAATCGATTTACAGATTCGGGCTTTCTTCTCTACCTTTCGTTGTGATGTTTTTTTCTTTCTTATTGTTCTTCTTTTGTGCATCGAAAATACTTCGCGTGTGTATTCCGATGTTACGGCTAGCTGTCGCAGTTTTCGAAATTTCACGGTCATAAATAATGGGGCAAAGTCCTGTACACAGTGCCCAACTCACTTTCGATTGACGCCGTAGGCGTATATTGCCTTTCAAAAACAAGTATTTAACAACAGCTTGGTGCTTAAGTTTTTTTCATTTTTAGAAAAATCTTCACACAACGACTCACTTACATGATTGTTAAAGAAAATCTAGCCGTCCAAAATAGCTGAAATTTCGATGTCATGCGCGAACGTATACTCTAACTTATGAAGATAAGTGCCACCAACTTCAGATTGAGGTCGAAAATCTTTCAGACAGCCCGTATATTTGAGACGGTATGGTTATTATTGAAATGGCATTGTGCGTGGATACGTGAAGTTATTTATTGGATTAGGTCACTGCTACAATAAAAGAAAGCATGTCGCACAGTTTAGTTGAGGCCAAGTTGGCTAATCTCCGTAGCTACGTTATCACAATTAATTCTCATATGTAAGAGAATCATTTTATGAAAATTTTCTCAGTTTCTTTATAGAAATGTGCTTTTCTATGCGTGTGAGAATAACTAGCCGATAACGTTATCACTTTAATAAATAATACCAGTTATTAATGTTTGAAAATTGTACGGGTAACAAGTACCTTTGTGTTTTCAGTCTTATCACAAAAAAAGAAATAAAAATAAGACTATAAGTGGTTAATATCTGGTACCTTAATTAATCGTGTTGATTATAGTTTTTGAAGTTTAAAGTGAGTTCAAAAGAACTTCATCTAATTGATTGTACTCACAAAGAATCTAAATTTAGTGTTAAATGATGTCTCAATCGTCTGATTAAGTTAATGACACTGTACCTTTAGTGTTTGATTTCCATAGACTTTTCGAAATTCTTCTCCTTATAAGCAAATTAAAGTTTTATTGAATTTATTATTGTCAGGCGATGATAAAATTCAGTATAAAAGTTCGTTAATTTATTGAAATATTAAATTTTTGAGGACGGGCGTGATATACTCATCAATAACATGAAGAAAAAATTGAGAAATGAGTTCTTACCGAGCTACGATCTTGTTGGTGAAAACAAACGAAAGCGATCGCATTAAAATCGCTGTCATTCCATAAAACTAAAGCAATAATTTTACTCAACTTGGCATAAATAATCGATCAATGACCTTAAAGCGTAAATTCAATTTCCATGTATTCTAATCAAGTACACGAGACTAAAAACAAACAAATAACCAAGCGTTATTTTTTTTCTTGTTGTCCGTAAAACACGTCGATATCCACACACGAGTGCTGAACGGAAGCGATCAATTAGAATATACCGATATCTTGAATCTCAATGGAAATCATTTACGCGTGGATGTATCGCGCGCTTGCTCGAGTATTTCTCGCAATCATTGGACGGGATATTTCCACGAATGAAAAATTGACGAAAAAGCGATGTCAGCTGCGCGGAAAAGCCGCTAAATGACCCGATTCGCATGCTTCTCGGCGGCCGTAGTGTCGTCAACAGAAACAGCGCGCGCCGCGCGGACGCGATCGTTCTGCAACCAAGTCGGTCGAGTGCGAGTGCGTTTTTGAATGGGTACACCGAGAGGTAAAAGGAGGAGCGACGACCGAATGGTAGTAAAGAAATATTGCGATTCGTGCTTTCTTTTTCTTCGAAATCTCGCTAGAAAGCAGAAAATAAACGGTTTGTTTTTTTTTCTTCTGCTAGTTACTCGTTTAATTTCGCGACTCGTTAAAAAATGTTATTGCCGAATACAACGACGATCGTATAACAAGCTAATTATGTTTTATAAAGTTAACGCATAAATTAAAATATATTTTTGTTCCGCGTAATGAATTTCTTCCTCGACGTCATCACGTAATGAAAGTTTCAAGGTGCAGTAGGTACAAAGTATTCGCATAACTTTCGATAAATTAAAATTCGAGCTCCAAAGAAACTAATTAGGCTTATTTCGCAACAACTTGAGTCGAGGCACGGACTAGGCACGCGAATCATTGATTTGATTAAGAAATACAAAAAGCCAAATTGATGCAAGTAGTGAGGCGGCGAGCGAGCTGGCATTTGCTCCGATCTAGGATGTTTATAGCCATCGGTTTTGAGCCAACTACGCGCATTCGATGGAAGTCGCCGTCGGTAAATTCGCCCATAAAACCAGAGTAATCTCTCTGTAATCAGCGAGCGCAGAAATTTTCATCGAGTCGCGCTCGGGCGACAGGAAAAAACCGGTTTTCCCCGGCGGGAATCCGGTCCGCGCATCTTATTTGTGAATTGAGATTAATAAGAAGCGCTCCCTTCTTTGTCGCAGGTGGTGATAGTCGGCAACGGCGCGGTCGGCAAATCCTCCATGATCCAGAGGTTCTGCAAGGGCACCTATACCCGCGACTACAAGAAGACCATTGGCGTGGACTTTCTCGAGCGCGAGATCGAGTGAGTAGTGGGCTCGCTCCTCGTGGCGAGCGCCAGAGGTGACGAGTGATTCGACTTGCGCGCAATGCGTGCGAACGAGCTTGAGCGATATGCGGACTCCGATGAAAGCATCGGATTTTCACTTTTATTTTCGATGGATGCGCTTCGCGTCCAAAAGAATTGCGTTCCGCTCGATTCTTACGCAGAGTTCGTCTGTGAATAGGCGCGATACTATACGAGAGAAAGTGTTACAGTTTTACGGGATTGAATCTACATGATAAATGAAACTTAAGAAACTTCTCGCGTCGCCGCAAGTAACGCATAAATAGACATGTTTTACTCCGAAAAGTAGACTATTTGTTGACATCTTAACATTAATTATGTAAAAAATTTTGGCATTGGCTGAGAATAATGAATTTATAACTTCATGACAATAATGTTTTATTCTAAATAAACAGCAAGCGCTACGCTCCAATGGTGAACGTGGCGTTGGGGTTTTAAAGAAAACATGTTCTATCGGCAAAAATATAAGCTTGATCGTTTTCCTCATCTCTACTCTCAGTCATTTCAAACTAGTTACATCGGTGAAACTCGATACGCTTCTGCGGCATCAAACGGCTGCGAAACTTAACGGCGCTATCGATCGTTGATCGAAAACTTGATGAAAAGCCATTCCAGCGTAAAAAATCATCGGAGAGTACTTGTTACCGCCTTTGGAAAAAAATTTCTCGCCACCTACATCTGCAGCTTCGCGCGCGTCTCTCAATTTCTCGCGGCGCGCTTTTGTCCGGCTGTACGACGCGGCCACGGGGCGTGCAGGCGCGCGACCGATCGAGCTTGCTCTCTCTCTCTCTCTGGCACGGCGATCTTGACCAAAGCGGGCCCGGGATGAAAAATACCGAATCGAAAGCCACGAGCGCAAGAGGTGCCGTCGCTTTTCCAATTAGCATGAGCTGTCGCGAGAAAATATAAGCAATTACGTTAACGAAGCCGGAGCATAAATCTGGAGCGCGTGCCAACTGAGAAATCGAACTGCTCGCGCCGGCTTTCATACACGCCGTGCACGCGAATTGCCATATTTTGTCGTTTGCCCTTTCGCGCGCACTTTCGCTGGATCGCGTCGAGAGATCGAGCGGCTTGTATGGAGATACGCGCCATCGCGCGCGTTCACGGGCGATGTGCTCAACGAGCGGGCTGACGGCAATTTTCATTGGATTTTTCTCTTTGCATATTGTCGGAGGTGATAGCTCTGCGTACGCTTTTATTCTCGTCTTTGCCGACATTTCACGTATCCTTGCCGGCATTGGGCGACGCGGTCGCGCGAAAACTACATCGAATCGTTTGCTGGTATATTTCAATGAACGTGCGCGTCCTTCGAATGGAACCCTAAATCAGAGAAACACGCCAACCTTTCCCACTAACATCCGAGTAAATGCGACCAGACTGTTCAAGCCGTACGTCATCTACAAGCTAAAGACCGAATCTGAATAAGCAGCGCGAAAGCGTGCGCGAGCGGCAGCTTACAATTCTCGACAAACAGTCCTGCGCGCACAGCTCGATGCAAAGTATCCGCGGCACACGCGCGCGCGCCGCGCTCGCTTCCTCTGAGAAAGGAGAGAAAAGGCAAGCGGAGCGCGTCGTTACTTTGTCATAATACGATGGGGCAGAGTACGGGAGCGCCGTTAGGTATGCGCCGAGGGAAATTCGCCGCCGCCGCCGCTCATCCCCGTCGCGTGCGCGTCTGCCCGCGGAGCGCGACGCTCGCGGAACGCGTTAATTTTCTTTTATACGCGCGCCGGCGACTCCTCGCTCGGCGACCGGGTCGCCTTGATGCCGGGCCTATATTCCGTCGGCCGTAGTCCGGCAATACCGGCGTCTACAGCTTTCACGTGGACACCTTTCGGCGAGCCGGCTTCGATCGAGTCAGCGCGGTTGGTTGCCATTAGCGTCGAACGACAACTCGCACATTTCGACGCACGAATTGAACGTTCGCAGCGGCGTGTCGCGGCACAACGAGAAGCGTGTGATTAAGCGTTTTTCCTCTTATTCTCGTCAATGGAGGCCTTACGAGGCGACGACGCCTCGTTGACAATAATATCGTCGCGGCTCTTGAGTTTCACGCGGCTTTTCCTTCCGTCCCAGTTCCGATCAGACGACGGCTCCACGTTCATTTTTACCGAGCGCCCCGCTCGCTAAGCGCCAGGTGCGTGTTCGGAGAAACTCGTGAAATTCAAATGTACCTGCAGCGCGTGCAATTTGTCCGGAGCGATGTCGTCGGGATGTCGGATCACACGGTTGCGAGATAAGATTACCGTAGTATTTCGCTCGAAAGTTGACTTGGCCATCCATCGTGGTCTTTTTGCGCGTTCATTCGAGATGGCCACAACAGATTTCGTAGCGACGATTCGCCCGTGGCAGCTTTAGGAAAGTGGCCATGGCGGCAACGCGCATACCTCTCGTGACAGCAAGAACATAACGTCGTGCTTGCAGAATCGACGGCGAGGAGGTGCGGCTGATGCTCTGGGACACGGCCGGGCAGGAGGAGTTCGACGCCATCACCGCGGCTTACTATCGGGGAGCGCACGCCTGCGTGCTGGCCTTCTCTGCGACGGACAGGGACTCCTTCGATGCCATTCCCTCCTGGAAACTCAAGGTCAGCCTCTTCCTAATCAAGCTCATTCTCATCGAGTCGCGCGGTGAAAAAGTACAAGTTGCAATTGTTTTTCTTTCTTTCTTTTTTTTTTTACTTTTTTTTTTTTATAGTGCTTTATTTTTTCAATACGATGTCGCGTTACAAAGCTCGTCGACGCGCGAGACGACGACGAGTTAACTCGATGGCTCGCGCAGGCGGGAACTGTCGGTAGCACACGGCGAGGGAGCCAGCTAGACGATTTTCCGGCAGATGCCTGCGAGCGAGCGCGTGTCCCGCGGACAGGCGGGCGGCGGACTGGCCCTGTCGACGCCGATCCTCGGAGCTGCGTCGATTGTCGCCAGCAGGAGCGCCAGTAGCGCGACGATCGCCATTCGCGCGCACCTCCTCATGACCTACGCGCGGCGCCCTGCGTGCAGGCCGTGACTGCGATGCCGCGACGGATCGCCGCGGCGTTTATAACGAGGCGAAACGCCGGCGGCGGGCGCGCGCGCGTGCGTCGGCGCCAGCCGGCGGATTCCGCGGATAATCGCTTTCACGGCGACGCGGGCTCTCGCTCTTCCCCTGCGCCCGACCGCAGTCTCGTTTCCTCGGTGAGTCATCCGCGATCTCGTTCGTCGTTGCGCGAGCACGGCGAACCCACTCGGCTGCTCTTTCGCGGTCGATTTTCAATGACGTCCGGCGAGAGTCGCTGATAAGACACGATGACAAAACCTCTCGCGGTTGAATTTGGAAACCCCACAAGGAAAATACAAGCGTGGCGTCATATGAAATTTCCCACCCATTTTTCTTCTCAACTTTTCGCGCTAGCATCTGTTATACACGACAGCGAAGAATATTACGCGCGATCTCCACACGTCGATTGCGCAAGTGGCTTCCGAGCGATCGCTGAGTGACAGGTTCGAATCAATCGAAGTGAAACAAACAAAAATGCCGCCTTCTATGTGTTCGAATACATCGAGGCACGAATAACAATAAGGCAACGTAGATTTGTCACCGAGGACATGAAAGGTACTCTCGTCGCAGGCGAGCGGCTCCGTCATAACAATGCAGCCTTTATCTTGAGCGCGAGGCACTGCAATGTGCATGTCTCCATCCACAATTATTCGAGATCGACGCGTGCGACAATACTGAGAGCGCGCCTGCACGGGTACATGCGCGATCACGCCAGCAGGATTCCTTTGATCGTCCCGTCGCGCGTCAGCGCCGTAAAAGGTATGCGCGACGAGCTTACTTTTTCGTTAACGACTTGCGCTCGTACAGCGCAAAATCACGGTCGAGCGCTTTATGACCTTTATGACGCGGGGATGCCGAGATAGCCAATGTTTCATCGATTTCTTGGTTTTCTTTTTTATTCGATTAACGACGATGACGATAGTATACATACTACTAAAATATGTAATCTGCTACTGTTGACGAATTTTACCTTAGAGATTGGTTTTCGTACTTGTTAAATTTTTCAAATGCTTTCTATTTACACAGAACCGTTCGTTTTTTTTTTTTTTTTTCTTAATTTGCAACACATCTTAATCAACAGTTTGTATACTGCAAGTCTCGCGCAACAAGCGTCGAACGTTCTTTCCTTGATCGCGTTAAACGAGAAAAAATTCAAAATTCTGTTTCGTTAGCTATAGTCTGCCGTTTATTTTTACACTCGTCGAGTTCGAAAGTGATTCAGCGGAAAGGCGTCCTTGGCAGAGGCGAACCGTCACTCGCGAGCTAGGGCAAAAACTAGACCGTAAAAGAAAAAAAAACTAGTGCGGACCAAGTGACGATAAGTTTGCCCTGCGAGGCCTGCGGTCTGAAGAAATGGAACAACGACGAGGATGCCACTTATGCAGAGAAAATTGACGGAATATATAGGCTTTGCAAAACTGCGAGACGTGCAAATTATTGCTAAGGGCTGCCGATGAATTTCTCAATGGCGACGCGAAAAGCCGAGTGTTTTTTGCTTGCTCGTGATCCCCTTTCCGCGAACGTGACGTAGAGACGTTGTACGCGGTGCCCGCAGCTTTGTAAGGCAGTCTAAGGTTTTCTTTTTTTATCTTCGTTTCGTTTTAATCGAGACCGTATTATCTTCCGCGGCGTGCCGCTGGTGATGATAGGCTGCGCGCGAATCACTCGCAGGGGCGCGTCAAAAAGAGTTTGCGATTTTTAACGAAATTATCTCGCTGACGCGCGCGCTTCTGCTTTTATGTCCTCTACAAAATAAAAATACATTGACATTCATTCTTGATTAAAATTTCGCTGCTAGCTTACGATCGTATAACGCTGTTTTTTTCTTGCAGTCCCTAGTAAAAACTTGTGTTTATGATGATTTATACGAAAAATTGTTTTTGGGTCTTTACTTTTCATAATATATCTATACGCAGTTTCTAAGCGGTTGAATGATCAATGCATCACAAACGACTGATTGATTACGTACAAATTTATTGTAATCGATCAATTTTTTGCGATTACAATTCTTCTATTTTTCTTCGGTAAGCTAATCAGACGATGACATTTTGCTTCAGAAAAAATGAATTTCAAAGTAAATTCAAAGTAAGGTAAGTTTAACTCAAATATGTGAAATCATAGTGCTCTATCCTAAAATGTAATGCAACAAAATGAAGTTCAGTATAGTTTTGTTCCTTATGCTAATCCTAGTTTTCGTCGATCTTATACCAAACGAAAATGTCCTTTTTATAATCGAAGATAGAAAAAAGGAAAATGTGGAAAATCGTGCGATTACTATGACTTATCGCTGTTAATAAAAGCTTTTGAGTTTCACCCGATAAATGTATAGGCGATGTTGTAAACAATGTAATGATGGTATCATACATATTGAGACGCATCTATCAAACCAGAAAAAGTAAATCTGCTGCAATTGGTCAACGACGTATTTATGAATTCACAATTCGCATAAATTTAGATCCATTCCTGAATATTCCTGTATTCTGTCTTATTGTTAGACAGTACGTCGAATCGCGGACTCTAATCGGTGAAATAAGCGCTCTGTTCTGACGATTTAGTTCGGCGAAATGAAGTTCAGTACAGCTCTGTTATTTTTCCTGGTCCTGATTATTTCCATAGCTGTGGACAGAAGTAAAAGCATAAGAGACGATGCTCAAGCTAAAATAATACATATGCTGCCGCGCTGTCCGGACGGTTATAAACTCACACGGCAAGAATGTAGAAGAATTGTTTGAATCTCACAATAATATAACGTAGTAAGCAAGGTGACAATTATATACTTTACTACACAGCATTATTAAATAAATAAATATTCGATATTAAATTTTATTTATCAATTTTTATTTATTTAGTAATGAAATTTAAGTGAGTCTCATGATTAAAAATTTCAAATAATGTATATTATCTCATTATATTTAAATGTCATGAAAATTATCTGTAAAATAATCAATAAATTAATGAAAGTTGTATAATTTACTCGTAATAACGGCATCATTCTATAATATTAATTTACATAGTTCAACAACCATCTCCTTCGCATAAAGTCAATTGATGACCGTATGGAATACAAACTCGCTGTTAACACCAACCGATCGTTCGAAGAAACTTAAGAATTTTAACGTTTTCTCGCAGTGATGTGCAGTGGCCGTTAAAGTTGCAAGCAATATCTCAACAAGTTTCAGTCTCCAGTATAAAATGAAGCCATAGTTTTTTACTTCAAAAAAGATGCAAATGAAATTTTGTTTTCTTTTATTCAATGGCACTGATTATCGTTGCAGTCATAAATAAAACTGAAATGCCTATTCCAAATATGGCTGATTTTCAGTCTATTGGTGTACTAATTATTTGCCGGTGTCAAGAAAGCTACAGGTATTTTAATGGAACATACCGGCAACTGATGGAAATCTTGCTAACAATGTATATTATGTTTTAGTAATTACTATAAAAATGTAAGAAATTTATTTTAACTTTGCTAGTATTGGTAAACGATAATTTGAATTTAATAACATTTTATTCAACAAAATATTTGATGCAGTCTGCATTCATCAATAGTTAAAGAATTTGCATTCATGTATTTGAATTACCTTAGTTATTCTTCTCAAATTTTGGTTGCATAATATGGAAATCAAACTATTTAATTTATGAAAAATAAATGTTCAGACATTTCTTCAACACTTTCTCCATATGTTATGAAAATAAAAAAGACATATATCAATTATATCAATTCAACGCTTATAACTTCACAATTTGTATCAAAATTGTGTAAAAAAAATAAATATAAATAAAAATATTATCTATTTTACATTCTATAGAAGTTCATTTTGTAACTACGAAATATAAGTCTCTGTTAAATAATGATTGATAATCCGAAGAATAGTAGCATAAGTTTACTCAAAAATTAAAAAATGCTTGCAATTAATTGGAAATGTATTAATGATTAAATACGTTACAGAAATTTTAACTGGCTTTTGCATGTTCTTACATTCTCTATCGGTACGTTGACAGTAGATTAAGAATAAGTCTATCTTGAATCAGTTAAATCAGCGCTTTATGAGATTTAAAAATAGAAAATGAAGTTTAGATTAATTTTGTTTTATATACCAGCATTTATTATTGCCACTGCTATTTCACATGGCGATTTAAAATAAAATCATGAACCTGCTGTTTCTGCGAATAATTTTTTGACGGCAAAGCTATAAATTACAAAATGATGTAAAATTAGTCAAAATATCTACAGCATCTAGCTGGTGTTTAAGTATTCAAGTATTAATATTGATATATCGAGTCTGTTAAAAAAATATACAGTGTTGTAAACTACATCATCTAAAAATCTTATAAGGAACAGATAAATGTGAATGGATCTACATTTACAAGTTACAATGAAGTTTTTATCATACTTCTAAAAATATTGACAAGCTATGTAAAAAAGTTGTTTCCATCAAGAATAATGATAGATGAATTATTGATGGAAATGAATAACTATAAAAACAAAGATATTAACAAAGATATTGCACATAATGAATAATGGTATTATGAAGAAACTTTCCACATATATTCAAAGACACTTGATTCTTCTCTCATTCCTTTCCAGACAATCTGATCGAACGTATCTTTAATCAGAAGTTATATTAGTACTTTTCCTAAACGTTGTGTGCAACGAAATGAAGTACAGCTTAGTTTTATTCTGCACACTGACGCTGCTGATTGCTTTCATATCAGCAGATGAAAGTACAACTCAAGAGTCAATAAAATTAACTACTTTTCCAGTACAGTATTCTATAATCAAAATGGTCGCTCGATGTCAGGAAGGTTATAAACTTTTAAATGGGGATTGCCGAAAAATCTTATGAAAAAATTGCTACAGCATGGTGAGCAATGAAAAATAAAGTCAATCTGTTATGTTAATTATATTCGGAAATAATTATATGAATTCAAAAGCAATATATTTATTGAAAAACTTAATGTAATGCTTATTGAATAAACAGATAAAGAATTTGTTTTCTTGTTAATTCATACACTTATATTTGAAATTATCTTTACTACACTATTGATTTATATGAATATATATTACCCGTAAAATAATAACATTTACGTTGCACTATTTAAAAAATAAAGTAGAGAGATAGCGAGAAAGACAGAGATTTGCATGAACGATACAAATAGAACGTGGATGATTTCTTTTTATCGTCATTTGTCTATTGAATAAACAAAATCAAAATTGTAAATATATAAAAAACATTTTCGTGAGTGTATGATATTACCACGATCTAAAATATTAAAAACAGTTTTAGTTTTCCTTATTGATATAACAAATAAAATTAATCTACTAAAATATATTTTTTAACTTTAAATTTCCTTATAAAATGTAAGTAAAAACATAATTATACATTAGCTGTAACAATAGTATATGTCGTACAAAGATTTATGCGAAAGCTAGGAAAGAAACATTTATATCAGAAGCAAAGTTTACATATTTTAGATAAACATTCCCATCAAGCCACTCATTAGTTTAACAATTATTATCCGTTAAATCATTACGTTGTGTGCAAAAGTTATGTAAAACAGTAAATGAAATAAAATTAGTTAGAAAAATTAACAATATATAATAACCTACTAATAATATAAGGATATAATGTAATATAAACGATAAAGATATAATTGATACATTATTTGTATAGAAAAATGACTTGTGTTGGTGAAATTATTTTCTACCGTTGATACAAATAGAGCAAAAAAAAGGTAAATTTCAAATAGCTTCGATTCACTATTACTTTTTTATTTTAAAACTTTCCAAAACATCTCTTTAAAAATGTACAATGCACAGACAAATGCGCTAAAGAAGATGTTGTCGATCGTATTTTTTCACTTTATTTTTCTTTACGATTTTTTTCCTGTCTGCAGAAACAGATAAACATAGAAAACTCTTATAATTGAATATTAATGATCCAAAGATTAATTACAGATAAGACTAAGGTCTACTTGAATATCAGAAAACTCTTGTCATTAATCAGTGATATATTTGTCACTATACACTTCGCATAAATTCCAGTTTAACTACGCATGTTCTTGCATTCTCTTTAAGTACTTCGGTAGTGCATCAAGTCGCGTAAGTTTACCTCGAATCAGTGAATGAAGTGCTTTATATAATAAAAATTAAGTGTCGCAAAATGAAGTTCATAATAGTTTTGGTTTATATACTGACGTTGATTATGGTTACTACGATGGCACATAATGATTTGAGAGATAAATTCAGTAACAGGCCTGTCATTGTAGGAAATCCTCGATGTCAGGAAGGCTATAAATTCAAAGATGGACAATGTAGACGAGTGCAGAATCAATAAGAATATTATAGGTCCGAATTCCGGAGTTCCAGTGAAGTTTTGCTCGTTATTATAAAAAAGAAATTACAAACTAGAATTAGCAACTACTGCAAACGAATGATGATAGTTGTTACATCAATTACTCGTTGAAAATGGATAGTTTTTTAAACAAAGATATTGCAAATAATGAATAGTAATACAATGAAATTGTCCATATATCTTCAAAGATACTTGCTTTTGTTCATACTTTCTCTCACTAAGTTAAAGCTACAAAAAGATTCACAACAAAGTTGTCTTCGATCAGAACTTGTAGTATTAGCTAACAAGAATACAATTCAAGAAGTTTAAATAATACATTGTGAGGATGTCATACAAATAGTTGAAAAGTAACAAGCTTTTAAATCGAGATTATATAAAAATTTTTGTAAAAAAGTGAAGTTTTATGATATTGTGAACCATGTAAAAATAAAGTAAATTTGTTACAACATCAAATGTTTTAGAAAGTAATGATTTGAATTTGAAGTTGTTCATTTATTGATAAACGTAATGTAATATTGAATGAATAAACAAATAAAGAATCTATATATTTGTGTTTGAAATTACCTTGGTTATATATATATAACTTATAACATTAAGAATGTATCAATCAAAAACAGCTTCTGCAATATTTGTATAATGAAAAACGATGTATGGAAGTTTCATAAATTTTTTTTTAAATTTAATTATATTTCTTACTTTTATGTAAAGAAAGTTAGTAGTAAAATATAAGCTTTAACTATATATACTGACTTGTTATAACATTAGTAATACAATTGAAATAAATGCTTTTGTAAAATTAATAAAATATTTGATTGACTACTGTGATAATACGTAAGTGCTGCCACGTTGGAGGTATAGCTAAAAGATATGCTGATTAAAAATATATCTCACAATGGCATTTGCAGTGGTATACAGCGAATAAAGTTTTTACAACCAAATGTTATAAAAGACAATCTCCGGTGTCCTAAAGGACAGCAATAAGTATATCTAATATTTCTATACTTATAATAAAAAACGGTATGGATACTGTACGTCAACCTCATAATAAAAGATTAGTTGTACCTGTAGTTTTTTCATTTAATAAGTTAGCTAATATCTTTCAATTTGTTGGCTTTTGTTCATTTCTGAAGGAATGTGCAACATTTTGAAACGATCACGAATATTGAATTAAAAAAAAACGTATAAATAAAAGTGAAATGTAATTTTTTAAATATTTATGTAAAACTTTGAAAGCAGATGATTTAAGTGTAGAAAAGGCACACGAAGTAAAGTTTAAAAATCATCTAAAAAGTTCATGTATCAGTAATCGTTTACAATTTTTTCATGGGAACGTAAATCTAATGATATTTCTAATTGTAACTATTGAGCCGATGGTGTACTCATCGATGACCTTCTTGTGGGAAGAACTTATATTGAAAGTTCTGTATACATCCATAATACCTCAAAAAATAAATATATCCAGGTGGAAAAGTATCTTTTTATTTACTTTAGAATTATCCTAAAAAATCGTTGCACATTTATTACACATAATATTATACCTTATAAATACGTCAACATCGGATGGTTATTATAGAGTCTGAGTGAATCTCTCATTAGTTATGGATTCGAAACCAAGTATAAACCAGTTCCCTGCGACTTATCGGAAGTATATTCATACGGTTCGTCAACGTAAGCGAGGCAATCGAAATTGTTATTGTATTAGTTTTTAATTAAAAACACTTCGTAAACGTAATTTGATGATCATTCCTCGGAATCATTACAGTTCTATTTGTGACAATTTCCATGCAAACAGTTAGAAAACACTGTGAATGATGTGCCGAAAAAAATATGTTGCCCAATCGCATAATCAAATTAGAAGACGCTTTCTATGAGTCCATTAGAATAAGTTAAGCTAACGAGAAAACTTGATTATGCAATATCATTCGAAGCCCATCACGTATATTATCTTTCTTTCTCAATCAATATGCGATGCATTCTCATTTCCTGTTCTTTTACGATTCGCATAAAAGCAGCGTTGCTTACCAATCCGCTTCTATTCAATGCTACAATCTTGAGCGTTTAATAATATCCTTGTAAGTGCAAAGAATATCAGTGTAATAAGTGACGATATCACGATGAAACATATCCGGATACTGTTGTTTTTATTGCTGCTGATGATTGCCGATGGGTCGACGTATAGATTTGGTGGCGGAGGCCATCATATTATTCATGCTAATTCTCGTCATGGTAATAATAAAACGCAGTGTCCAGAGGGGCAGCGCTTCAAGGAAGGCAGCTGTAGGAAAATCGTTTAATTCGTCCGGCAGCACGATAATATAAGTCAATATTTACATATGTATATTTGCCACACTTTATTGAATATATACGTCTACTAGTTATAAAATATGGTTTTTATTACCTATTTTGTGTATAATCTTGCGTTTTTGTAGTTGCATGCATGGTGTACGCAACAAACATTCGTTACGAAAAAAATTAATTTTTTAGCTACTTGTATAAATTAACGCATGCATAGCTTTTTTGACATCGATTATTATTAAAAAAAATTGCCAGTTTTCTTTCTTTCAATTTTGGTAGAAAAAAATTGTTTCGAGTGAAAAAAATCAATGGTTTGGTATCTGTTTTCAAATTTTCCATTGTCGAAAACACGATTAAGATTGCCATGATCAATATAATAATTGTTTTTTTAACCGTATTGATTAGTACGTTGATGACGCATATCTGGATCAGTGCAGAAAATTTAGATCGGTAAGAAGAGAAATTGTACGCATATTTTATATTAAAAAGTCGACAAACGAAACACTCCTCTCGCTTTTTATTAATTACTTTGATGACGTACAAGTTTCCCGATTTACGTATAAAATCTACATCTTCTCTCAAGTGTCCTTCATTTTCTACCTCAAGTAAGTCCAGTGAACATATCAGGTTTTTTTTCGGCTTATAGGTGAAGTCATAGCGTTTGTTAGTGCAGGTCAGATGAAATTCGTTTGGAAATTATTTCTTATGCTCGTAATCATGACGATCGCAGAATCGGCAGAAGGAAAAAACTACAACGCAACAGTGGTAGAAAAAACAGTGTATTATAAATTTCCGAAGCATGACTTCATAAAGATTCTGCGATCCACATTCTGCGTGTCCCAAAGGATACGGAATGATAAGAAAGGAATGTAAAAAAATGGTTTAAACTTTTGAAGTGGTGATAATAATAGCGAAAAAATCATTCGTCTTGTGCCCAGATGATTGTCGTTAAATAAATTTGAGTGAAGGAAGAAACGTCTTTTTTTCCTATATTTTCCTTATTGAAAAAGTATCGTGTTTTGCTGAAAGAAATCACTTGGCCTCGACGCACATTTCAATGACAAACGAATATACATTTGTACAATTTCGATCAATAAATCAATTTTCAATAAATTTAATTTATAACATTTCTATATAAACATAACGAAATTTGCCTCGCAGAAAGGATTAAAATTTATATCATATCGTATATCGCCTAGCACTTATTTCGATGCTGCTTTCATAAGTTGGGTTTTTACATTTTATTCGCGGGAATTTTTTTCACAGAACTAATACTTTACAGTTGATGTATTGATTACCCGGAAACTCTGCACGCTAATTTTCTTGTTAAACACGATACGATGATATCGATATACATACGAAGGCATACAAGTAAGCCCGAAGCATTAGTGCTGAAAGCAAGTCGTTAAAGTGAAATAAATATAATTATGAAGAAAATCCTCGCGGTAAATGCATGGCTTGAGAAAAGGCGAATGCGCGATGTAGAAGCGAATTCAAATAGAAATACAAGAAGCAATGCAAATGGTCGTTGCTCATGATTGTCGGACTTCTACTCACGTTGCTATCTACGTCAGCTCAGAGAGATTTCAATAAAGAAGATATCATAATCGGAAAGGAGCAATGCCCTGGGGCTTACCGGTAAATTGGAAAGATGTGCCGAAAAATTATTCGGCAGCGTTGGCTTTTTCGGGGAATTCAAGATGCTCAACTTGAACCAATAATCCTTTTTGTAATATCAATTATTTTGAGCGACTAGATTTTTCAAACTGGCAACACGCCTGCGGTAAAGGTTTTTTTCATTTTAAATTATACATTGTTCGTATAGTGCTGAAAGAGTCGTCATTTGATTAATAGTTGAAAACAGTCGTAAAAATAAGTGTTTATCAAAACTTTTCCTTAAAGCCTATTATTGAGAGAAGCAAAACCATGGAAAAATGCTAAGTTGTTCTCTGAGTTTGCTGTTTTAATCTGCAATTAATTTTGTTTTCCGGAAGCTTGTAATTTATGATATTAGGAAAATCATTGCAAATTCAAAGTAACGTTACAAAAAAAAACAGTATAGACAGACGGAGGTATGTATAAGAAGGTTTGACTATAAGATTCTAACTTAGTTTTAAGAAACCACTCGAGTAGTACGGTAGTTTTGAATGCTCGTATTACGGAATTTCGTTTAAAGGCACGAAGGTAACGTTGCAATGCTGTGATTTACAAATTGCGAAAGCATTTTCAGAAAATTGCGATTAATTGTACGGTTACTTTGAGATACACAGATAGCGTCCAAATGTCGAGCAGATGGATGTTCCCGATATTGCTGGGGATTATGTTGATGCTGCTCTTCGCATCAGCCGAAAACGATTTTCACAAGACAGACGTGATAAAAGGGCAGCCACGTTGTCAAGACGGCTATCGTTATATCGATGGAACGTGTCGTAGAATTGCTAAAAGCGGATAGAATAAATCTTTCGCATGTGTAAAACAATTGTTTCCTTGCCATTTAATCCTGGATAACTGTTCCTTTCATTTTTTTTCTTTCAAAGAAACAAAAATTAAATGCTAAATTGCGACAATTATTCCCTTTCGGTGCGTGTTTCTCTCCTACGGTTATAAAATTGACGGAAAAGTCACTCTAAAAATCATTCGTCATGTGAGCGATTCACCAACGTTATTGGCCGTGCCAAGCGCATACACCCAAGCAATCATAAGGACATAAACTCTTCGGTAAAAACGCAAGCATGTACCGGCGAAAACGAGTAAGCGACTGATGGGAAGTGTCTCCGTCTCGCGTATACGCGCGAGGACGTCGTAATCTCGGAGAGTCTGAAGTACGAGCGCGACGACTGGAAGTTCTGGTCTGGGAAGCACGCGCATACATGCAGAGGCGTGTCGTTCGGCAAAATTACCTCGTAATCTTCCTCTCTCTCTCTCTCTCTCTCTACCCGAAGTTGATTAATGATCTGCCTGCTTCTTCTCCTCGAGCGTTCGCGGCGGCGGTGGCGGCGGCGCTGTTATCACGCGTAATGTTTCCGTAACGCCGGTAATTGCATTACCGTAATGGAATTACGCGATGGATGCTGCGAGACGGCATAGCTGGAGCGTTCATTCGTTCGGTGAATGTACGCAGAAGTTGGCGTTCAACGATCAGAAAGTCATAAAATTCGCCACAAAACTTGCCCATAATTCATTTGACAGCAATTGTTATTATTTGCACTTGAAAATGATTCGTACTGTTAAATATTACGTTGCGTAGCTATTCGGGAACGACCTTCATTAAGCATATCGCGTGCAAAGAACAAATACGTATCTGAGAACGTCAATATTTGTTATATATACATTCGCAAGATGCTTCTTTCGTATACGTCTTCAAAATTATTGATACATTTTGCCCATAAGCGAAGCAAAGAAAAAAGACGTGCCGCGACGATTTACAATCGAGATATTTACAATCATGCCAAGGAAAAGTGAAAAATGTCAATTGCAATAATCACGTTTGTCGTACTTCCAGGTGGAGAATGAGTGCGGCGAAATTCCAACGGTCCTAGTGCAGAACAAAATGGACTTGGTCGATCAATGCGTCATCGATCCGTGAGTAATACCGATTATTCTCTCTCGCGTATGACAACCCTGAATTCCGTAATTGTCTTGTTTCTTTTATTTGGAGCGTAACAAAGCCAAAGTCTCGTTGGCGAAGCACCTTGATTAACGACTTTCCACGCGCTTTTTAGAGACGAGGCTGAACGGCTGAGCCGAGCGTTAGGCTGCAAGCTCCTGCGCACCTCCGTTAAAGAGGATATCGGGGTGATGGGTGTGTTCCGTCATCTTGCCTCGAGATGTATCTGCGAGATGCGACGCTACGACGAGGAAGACGACTTCAGACTGTACACCACGGTGCCGAGAACTGCTTCCGTTATAAGTATGCCTCGCAAGTGTTTGCGCGATGGCGGCAGAGCCATTATTTCACCTTCGAAGCGGAGTCGTGCAGCATCGGAAAAAGCGCAACGCGCGAATTTCAAAGGCCGAGAGAAGCCTAGCGCCAACGCGGTCGCGCAGTCGATCGAGCGCACACGCCCGTTCGGTCGAACACCAATGCTATCGAAGCTACGCGGTACCGCTGTACTGTTAATCCCGTCTTTCAATTAATTCTCGCGCTTGCCTGCTTCGCCGCGAGCGCACGCGCATCCACAATTACGTTATTTCGATTACGCGCGAGCCAAGACGAAAAGAAACGCTTCGGAAACTCGATATTCAATGCCACCGTTACGATCTACGAGATGCATCTCTTGCCAACAGGTTTTAAACTTGAAATCGCGACGGACTTGCATGCATAAAGCGCATCGCGTATTATTGAGTGTGAAACGATATCGAACGGTCTCGAGCGTCCCCCGGTTCGAGAACTCAGTTTAGATAAGAATGTCCCATCCGTGCATAATCGATTTCTAAAAGATTACTCTATCGTAAATCGCCATTATCAGAGCAATAACAGTTTGTGCGGCACGAACGTTATTACCAAGCTTCTACCGGCGAACCGAGTAACGTAATTTAATGCTCGGTAGCTCGCCTCGCGCCAGCGTATATAATTTCTCATTGTGATTAATCATGAAATCGGGTTTTTTTGCAATCTTTCCGCTTACGTATATGTATAATTCAATTACACATACGTATCTAGTTTGTTGATTTCGTGATTTTCAGTTCAGTTCAGTACATCAAGAAACTACGTTAGCCTGTCGAGCTAAACCTATAATTACTTTTAATAATTAAACGGCTAGTTATTTCACGTTGTCGACATATCGTAATTTTTTTATGCTGAATCACATGTACGAAAATCAACGAAATTTCTTGGTAGTCCTCGGTATTAATTCCATCAATACCAAGAGAGTAGAAGTCAACTTTGCGCTAACTCGTTCGCAACGGTCATCAAACAGTATTTCAATTACTACAAAAAATAAACTCACGATGCACTGCCATCAATGTAAAAGGCCGCGAATAAAGGTACAAAAATGTCTCCGCAATTCTCCGTGGCACAAACTTGTGGAAACAACAAGAAGCGCGTGACTCGTGTAACTGTAATGGAAAAGAAAATGTATACGCAAGCGAGCTTTTTTTTCGTGGAGCACGCGATCACTTTTTTTTTGTGCAAAGTAAACGTGGCCTGATAAAATTAGCCAAAGTACCATATTTTAGATTCGTATCTTTCTATTGGCGTTGAAAATCGTTTCCCTCGAACTTACAAACATGAAATACGAGAGCTTTTTAACGAACGCAGGTATTATAAATTTTTCACGAGCGATCACAATGAATTAAAAGCTCGGAAACAACTGTATAACTGTGATAAAATATTAGCGATCGAACAACGCAGGCGTTTCATTTATTCAATGCGCAATAATGTTTTCAAAGAAAAATGATTACGCGCACACGCTTAATTTAGACATGTACCTTTGACCTTTCTCTTATATACTTGACCAAGAAATTGCTGCATAGATACGGTACGTGAATTTAATGCTAATTTATTCGCAAATAATTTCTCGCTTAATAGCTCAATGTGCAGACGTTAGGCCACGGGCGATGATAAACGTGCACAATTTTTACACACACAACCCCGAAATAGTACAGTTGCGCTAAAACGCAGAGTCTACTAGCAAATCAATCGATATTTCGCTGTTAATATTTATTTATTCAGAGTAAACTGTAAACGCGCTGTTTTGTGTGCGACTGAACACATTGCCCCTTGGGTTGTAAACGCGCATCCCCGGCAAAAATTATCATTGCAAATTCTCAGTTGTTCCCTAATTATGTTTTACGATGCTGTAGGATCAATTCGTCTCTAAATGAAATCGCTAATGAACCGGTAATTACTATTCCAGAACTTCCTTCGAGTGTATTCTAAATTTTCTTGCGAGGAACAATCCAAACTTGCATATCGAAGGATCAAATTGAAAGAGCTAATTATCTTGTTGAATATATAGAAAATAATTGCACTGTGCGTAATAAATTCGAGAACCAACCTCGTATCAACAAACTCGCTCTGTCGCATCAACCTTTTGTTCTGCAGCCAATTCATTTCGCACGTGTACAGTTTGCGCAAAGCGCATTATCGTATATATATCCACAAACAGGCAATGCAGTTGGTCACGCGAGGCGCCTCACCCTTTAATTATCAGATGGACAGTAGACGCGCCACGCTGCACGAATTTCTCAAAGAACTGGGCCATCGAAAGATTGCATTTGCCGCGCAAGAAAGCCTTTGTCGTTATTATTACTATACTTGGCGGAAGCGACTCTAGCATGCATTACCAGTGTCCGGTTTTATCAAGCTGCTTTTTTCTTGTTATTTATTTATTTATTTATTTTGTTGTTGTTATTTTTACTTATTTTTTGTTACACTAATTGATTTCTAGTCTCTGCAGAAAAATTTAATTTTATGGCCTTGAAGAATATTTTGTTCATTATCTAAAAAGTGAAAAAGAATTGTTCAACTAGAAAAAGACTAGACTTTATATAATATAAAATCATATAATTATTTCAAATATTTTTGGAACAAATAATACGAAAATTATTTAAATGCTCTGCATCACGATAGACGATTTTTATTACCTTTCATTTTAACGAACGGTGATCATTTGTAAATATAACCAGTAGGGTTTCTATGTTTATTTAATTCAATGCTAGAAATATGCAGGTGACTTTTATTATTTTTCAAGATAACTTTTAGAAAATGTGTTATGTAATACTTTTATATTCCGAACTTTATTTTTATTTTTAGATGTTTATTCTCACGAATTATTATTACAAATTATAATTTAATAAAAAATAGATATTTCCTATAACAAGTTTTCTCTAAAGATTTGTATATAATTCACGACTTAATAATTATCAATTCCTCATTGATAGCCACATATTGTACGTACAGCAGCGTTACCGCTGCAACATTTTTTTCAGGATTCCCCGTCGGAAATAATTTTGTATTAAATTATAATAAATAGAAATTATCAGTTAGTAACATTTGCTAACAGTTATTTATAATTTATAAGCGTTTATAAACATCAGATTTTTTACACATATAACAATTATAAAGATATATTTTCTGCTAAAAAACTGTTATTAAATGATTATTAAAATTATTATTTGATAATTATTAATTATTAAATAATAAGTTTTTTCAGTTACTAACGGTTATTTACATTTTTATTCACTGAAACAAATTTATTTTGAAAAATAGTAAATGCAAATAACTATAAATAACTGCAAATAACAGTGATCATCAATTATCTATTGGAATAAAAAACTAGTAACTATTATTTGCAGTTAATAGTGACTATTAATTTGCCAGTACCACATATGAAAAAATTACTTATAAACGAAAAAAATTAAATGACAATAATAATATATAAGTGATTAAAATATTTCTTAATTATCAGATATGATAATTAACTATTCATTACAGTTATAAACAATTATTTACATTTTTTAAATTGATTAAAAAACTGTTCATAACTGCTATTAATAGCAAATTTTTTTATGATAAAAAGGTGCATTTTCGAAATTGTCTATAACTATTGGAACTGTATATTATTATTACTGATATACTAGAATATATTATTACTATTTCTAATATATTAGAAAAAAAACTGTTAATAACTGTTATACGTATCTAAAATCTGACGTTTCTAAACTATTTTAAACTGCAAGTAACTGCGTGCTACAGTTTTACGTAAAAATTATTTCCAACAAGGTCTTTAGATATTATTGATTACATTGAATGGGATAATTTCTAGGGACCCTGAGAAAAAATTTTCGAGTGGCAACGCTGATTTACAATAAGCGACATTGTGACATTTCAACAAGTATTATTTGTATTGGTACTAACAAATGTAACTAGATACTTCTAAAGGCCCTCGTACGCGCGCGTATGCGCATATGAGGCGAGGGCCTAAGGCCCCGGTCCCATACGTACGGATGCGGACACCCTTGCGAAGACAGCCCGACAAACATGTAATGTAAAAAAAGAAAATCATCATATCTTATTTATTTTTAATTGTACATGATAGAAAACTAGTTATTTTTAATTGTACCATTTTAATTTTGCCAAAAATTAGCAACAAAGGGTATTGAATATTTGCCTTCAATATATTGCCTTTGGAAGGAAAATATTTAAAAAATGAAATGGCAGAAAAATTGTACCTTCTGTAAATTAAATTGTACCATCCGTAAAATAGCATAAATTTACTTAGAAAATAAATAATATGAAAACAACCAATTGACTTCATGCGCACAGTGTACTTCCGGATACGTTACTCATAATAAATGTCAATTGGTTGTTTTCATATTATTTATTTTCTAAGTAAATTTATGCTATTTTACGGATGGTACAATTTAATTTACAGAAGGTACAATTTTTCTGCCATTTCATTTTTTAAATATTTTCCTTCCAAAGGCAATATATTGAAGGCAAATATTCAATACCCTTTGTTGCTAATTTTTGGCAAAATTAAAATGGTACAATTAAAAATAACTAGTTTTTTATCATGTACAATTAAAAATAAATAAGATATGATGATTTTCTTTTTTTACATTATATGTTTGTCGGGCTGTCTTCGCGAGGGTGATGCGGACGGATACGGACGCGAATCGCAACTCTAGTAACATCACTAAAAATATATTTAGTTCGATTATTTAGTACCAACACTACCGGTAGTGAGCAAAAGTAACTGTTGTTTAAAACTGTAACGCCGAACGTACCACATTTAATGTAACGCCTATCTAACCTTTACATTATTGCAGTCTATAAGATGGCAAATGATAGAGAATTGATAGACTTTCAACTACAATTAGTGGAATTAGGCCTTAATTTTATGGAAGTACTTTAATATATGAGAAGAAGAAAATATATATAAATGATATGTATTAATCATTCCAAAATCCTTTTTTTACATTAGCATACTCATCAATAAGCAATATTCATGAAAATTTGAAAAGTAAATTGTAGACCTGACATTTGAACATTAAATGTGGTACGTTCGGCGTTACAGTTTTAAACAACAGTTACTTTTGCTCACTACCGGTAGTGTTGATACTAAATAATCGAACTAAATATATTTTTAGTGATGTTACTAGAGTTGCGATTCGCGTCCGTATCCGTCCGCATTCATACGTAGCTATGGGACCGGGGCCTAAGTGATTCTACCGGAGTCATGGGCATTCATACGGAAGCATATATATATGCATACGTATTTAGGCCTTAAAGAACTTTCCAAAATTAGGTGTTTGTCACAATATGGGGCGAAAAATATTGCCAATAAACTGATTTTACTCCAAGAACTGTCCATAGCTCTCTCTAATTGTAAAGTATGCAATGAAGTATTAAGCCACACGTTTATTTATCAATTTTATCGTGATTACTGTTTCGCACATGAAATAAACTTACTTGATCTTCTTTCACGTTATTGTTATAAAAGCGTTTTACCAAAAAAAAATTTATTTTTGAGAATGAAATGAAAGTATCATTATGGTAATGTTTCGCGTCGAAAAAAGTTGTGATGGATTTTAAAGATGTTTAACGTAAAGAATCTATAATATCAAGAAACCGATTGTATAACATTAAACATCGGTGAAAAATATTAAAAATTAAAAGGTCGGTGAAAGAGACCCTATATAAGTTCGATAAGCGTGCGTTGCGAAAGTTGTCAGATAGAATACTCGCATTTAAATTCCATATAGTCCATTACTCTGTTCAAAATGTTATCGACGTTACACGTGGAAACTGTTTGTAGTATTTGATTACATAACTGTAAATTAATTACTACAATATGTATATTATAAAAATTAAATCCAAAATATAAAATGGAACTTCATTGGAATAGTTTTAAAGCAAGTGTAACTTACGAACTATTTTTTATTTCAGGTGCTTTCAGTCCAAACGGATCGATACTCGGTCGCAATACGGGTAACGGGACGATTGTACTTCGAGCAACTGGTAAAATGAGGCACCACAAGAAGAAAAACTTTGTTAAAAACGCTTGTCGACTACTTTAGCGTTGCTTTGGCTTAACGGCAAAATTCAAAAAATTCTTGTTTGTCAATAATGTGACATAAGCGAATGAATTTTTAATAATAAGAAACGACGAATGATTTTTAAAGAGACTTACAACTTTTATAAATACGCGTATAAGTTGTGTAAATACTCGGAATATATTTTTGTTCCACAGCCGATTATTATGTATAATTAAGTAATTCAACATCATGAAAAAATGGACACATTTTGCCTCGAGTTATTAATATTTTTTCAATGAAATGAACTGAGTGTGCCAATTTTCAGCGTTGAATAATTTTCTTGAATGATTTATTTGATTTAAAAAAAAGTCTTGTACTCTACGCATTTCAAAAAAAATGTGTAAATATGTAAATATACGTTGCTTTAGATCTACCTGAAGTTAAAATTATTTGAAACAAGTTATGCGATAAAAGTTTTTCAATTTTCCACCACATATGATTATGTATTTAGATGCTTATTGTTCTTATAAGTGTAGGTGTAATGACTAAGATTTGTACGATTTTGAGTGCATGTTTTTTTTATTTACGTAAAGAACAATAGCGTTTGTGGCATATAATGTCCAGTTATTAACCAAATACATTTAGTCAACTATAAAATCACTGTTATAAGTAATTGGTTCAAATACGGATTTCCGTAACTAATCTATACGACTGAAACAATATATGTACTGGAAAACATACTGATTTTAAATTATAACTTTGGAAATAAAATATACATGATAAGCATATAATCATATTTCATTTTCTTTTATAAATTGATATGTAATACATTATTGTTGGTATCTAAATGCAAAGAGTAGAGAATTTTTAAACGGGATTAAGAAATTTTCATGTTATTAACTTCTCCACTTTCAACGGAATTTCGTTCTATAAATAAAAATTAGTGAATATTAAATGTGAGATTGATTGAATTTCTCACTGTTAATAACAATAAATACACAACTGTTGCTTTCAAGTAATCTAAAGGTAATCTACTTTTCATAGGAGCTTTAATATATTTTCAACTTTTAATTTATTACACATTTCTGCCAAACAATTTAAAAACTGTGCATTCAATACTTATCAGCAGCTCTTAAAAGTTCTGCTGACTATCAATCTAAATGTCGAACTCTTTCATATTATACACATCTTAAAAATTCTTCAGTAACATTACTATCAAAATCCGTAATTTTCAAGAATCTTTTTTTTTCCTCATTTCCTTACTGTATAAAATACTGTGCCATTAACATTCAATATATTTTTTTATACTTTAAATTCTTTTCTAAATGTCATTTAAAAAGTGTAATGTTAAACATTACCTGTTCTATATATAGTATGGAAAGTACGCTTGCGTATAATGTATATGTATACCCATACAAATACTTAACCCTAGAATAAACGAGACATTACGCGCTTTGTTAAGTTTGAAATAAATTCGTTTTGATGGAAAGGAAAATCATGGATAAACACTAATTAGATTAATGTACAATTTGTAACATCATTTTTATTACACTTTCATTGAAAAAATTTACATTTGAAATCAGAATTTCAAAACACAAGTAAAATAAATGTTACTGTTGCTTTTTAAGTATTATAAAAACATTAGAATTACTTTTATTTTTATGGGTAGAGAAATATTTTATTTATGAACTATGCAGACTATTTTTTCAGACATTTTGAACATAATTTTGAAACTATAAATTCAATGAAAATGTCTTTTGTTTTATATAAAGAATATATATAATTTACTCTATTATGATTTAATAACAGGAATGTCTACTTTTAACAGAGGATAAAATTATGCTATTAAAAAGTTATTGAAACAAATATTGTGAAAAACGTCATTACATTTAATGTACACAGAAAAGTAAAAGTTATAATTGTTCAATTGTTAATGTTCACATTAACATAAACTATTCTTCAAATACCCCAATAGGTAACTTTAGCAAGCACTTTTTTATAGTATTTTAATATCAAGCGAACGATACATAAAATTTTTTTAAAAATTAGGTTTACTTTGAAATATAATTTGATTGTCCAGAAGCCTAAAATTATTAAAGGTGTATCAATGCTTCAATTTTCAAATTGAAAATAAACTCAAGATAAATTATATATCTTTATATCAAGGAAATTTATGTGATTATTATGCTTTAAATTTCCATTTTTATTCCATATTTATTTTATATTATTTTTAAAAACGCAAATAAAGTATATTTAAAGCGTAATTTTACTATAACTTAACTTGATAAAAAAAAAAATAGAATGAAGGCAGAATAGCCCTTTTTGGATTACAAATTTCTCAAATAGACAAACAGAACTAGATATTTCAATTTGTAGAAATTAAATTGAGATTTTAAAGTGATAAATTATGATGCACCTTTTCTATTAAGCTTTATTAAAGGTATTAATAAATTATTAATTTATAGTAAATGTAAATGAATGTAATTTAAAATTTTTATTTCTTTCCAAATTTGAAAATTATATTTCTCCTAAAACAATATGTTTATTATAATATTAATCACTAATTACAGAAGACCTTATGAAATTAATTGTACCTTTTTCAAAAGTAACTAATTGTTTAATAACAAAAGAATGCGTTAATTTTCAAATATTTCAAATTACCTGTTGTGTCCTATTTTATCAGCACTTGTTTATGTTCACTTATATTAAGGCGAGATCTATCAAGTGAAATTCAAAATTCATAGAATGAAAATTATGAAATAAGTTATTATCAAAAATAAAATCATAATGAATCTATTTATATTTGAATAAGTTTCATAAATCAAGACTGCTAGAAATTTGTTGAAAAACAAGTACTGTCAAAATAGAGACATCTATAGTACTTATTTCTTCCTCAACAATTTTTAAGCACTAAACATCAGTACACTTTAAATAATGTCTTTTCACTGACATTATAACTTTAATGGCCATAATGCATGTTTGTTCAAATGCACATAGTTTAAGTCTTATTCTCAAAGTAATTACAACTTTACTCTAGTGTGATAGTGTGAACTTTGTCGATATAATCTAACAATCCTTGCAATCGTTTCTTAATTCGTTTCTGATCATCAAGGGTGCATCCTAAAATAGCATTTTCAAACATCTTATCACAATGCTCCGATTCACCCTGAGAGGAGCAAGCATTCATAAAGGAAGCACAGCGTTGTCTTGTTGCACTAGGATCATTACGAAGTCCCATTACTAAACTATCTATAAGTCCATTTACCTAAAGTAAACATTGTCAACATAATGTAAGATAAAGGGTGTTTAAACATGACAAAAATTATAATGGAGAAATAAATATAAAAATGATGTAATAATATTTTGACGCTGTCTAGGATTTCAAAGTAATTGCTTTTTGAATTGAATGATTGAACAAAAATTATCAATTTTTAATAAATACCTGGTGCAAAGCATCTTGTTGAACATCATCACGTTGAACTTTAACAAGTACATCAACTGTTAAACATCTCATGGACAGCCTCTCTGCATATCTCAAGATATCATCTCTGTCAGCTGCAAAATTCAAGTGTTTAATTAATAAAGTTTGAAAGTTTTCATTTTTATAAACTAATTGTTTATCAACAATAATGAAAAAATTAGATAAAAGTTCTTTTTTTGTAAATTATTCATAAGTCTATCAAGAAGATAGAAACTTCTATGAAAATTTTTAAATGAAGTAATATTTTTTAAATAAAATCAGTCTTGTCATGCTTTGCTCAATACAATACTTGCTAATTTTAAAAATGAACTCCAGGTATATTTTATCTGAAAAATGTATTAAACAATTAAATTTATTTATTTATCCATGTTCATAATTACTAAACTACCTTGTGCACAATTGATTGATTATTGCTTCAGTATTACAATTCATTATACTACTTGACAAATCTTAACAATCATACATCAATTTTTAGAGAGAAGATTCCATTGACGTGTAAAAATGGTATGAATTTTCAATAAATCCGGTGAAAACAAATAAAAACATTACTCATATTTTGCATGATAACGCATATATTTTTCAACGAAAAACTTACCGGAATTCCTAACCTCCGAATAATTTTTCGCGATAAATAACTGGACTACATCACAATACACGGGATTACTGATGACTGATAAATAAAATATGTCTGTTTATTCTACGTCACGTGAAAAAAACCAGTACAACGCAAAATCCTACAAAGAAACATAAAACGCAAGTTCTTGATCCATTTAGCGGTCAACGCCACCCAGCTGTGTCCAATTAATAACCTCGCTGACATTCTTCTACCAACCATTCAATTAAATTATCGCAAAAAAAGTTCGTCAAAAATCATTGGCAATAAAAAAAAAAATAATTATTTTTCTTATATAGAGGTTAAGTCGGTCGAACGTTCGGGAAAGTGCGAGAAAGATGTTTTAGATTGTATGAGTGTGTGAAAAAGAAAGAGCATGCAATTATCTTTTGCGCGTAGGCGTTGATACACGGCATGAAAAATCAGATAACAGCCACACATGTAGGCACTTTCGAAAGTATCACACAGATACACGTACGCGTACATACACACACACTCACATACAATGAATAAGAAACTCACTCTCTTCGAGATTGACGAAAACGTCGTTGTTACGAAGTGTGTCGAGGGTTGTAAGAAGAGTGTCTTTGGCTTCTTCAATTCTGAGAGCATCTTTGCGCAATTGTTCGACGTGCGTTTCAATGCAGTCGAGGATGCTGACCAGCCGGTCCTTGGGTGCACCGCCGATGTCGTCCATATTCTCGTGAATATGAGGTAGCGGACTGTTAGTGCCCATACTGCTGCTGCCTTTCCAACTTTCCGGCTGCTGTTGCTGCCTTTGCTCCTCGGCCGCAATTTTGCCGTCAAATGGGTATACTCGTTTTATTTTTGATTGTTACTTTTCCCGCTCAACACCAACGGCAACGTTTATTATTATGCCGGTTGGATACGAGCGTAGTTACAGCGCAGAGTACCAAGTGCTACTGGACTAACTGAACTGAACTAAGAAGTGCCTACAACATTTTGGCTTGCGCGCGCACATGTGTGTATGTGTGCGTATGAATGTCAGCTAAGCATGTTTATGTGTGTGATTTAACGCGAGAGTTCGCATACATTCGGGCTTTATCGTGAATATTCGCCGGCTGGTGAAAGAGAGTGACGATCGACGAAAACGTTTTGATTTTTACTAAAAACTTTTTTTCATAATGCTATCTGTAATTTTATCACGTGGTTGTCTTAAATATACATGTATACAAAAATAAATTACAATGTCAATAAATATCATACAATAATTGTTAATAGAATTATAGAAATTAACTTACTGTTTTTGACGGTCATGTACGCTTTGCGCATGCATAACTGTCAGGCAGTTTTTTCTGAAAAAATAGCTCACAGTTTCAGTAAATGAAATATCCCTTCGCTCCAGTTCATCATAAAAAATTGCGTACTGCACAAGCTTATCGGATCGTCCTCATAATACAGGTCAATATGATACGAATGTTATATTTAGAATATTATATTTACAAGGTGTCCAAACTAAGATAGTTGGTTATTGAAAAATAATTTTTAAAACTAAAAACTACATTAATTCAAGAAATTTTCCATAAAGAAATTAATTTTTCGTTCCATGTGATGAAGTCTACTGATTTGTCTGACAAAACTATAATATTTTTACTGTATATAATAGAAAAATGACTTAACGACGACTTTCATAGACATTTGTATATTTGCATTAGTTATTAATACACATTATTTTCAAAAGCATATTGCTGTGATAACTTTTTCTTTACGTATGTATCTACTACACTCGCTTCGAAATAAATAATTGACAATCTCTAACGTCACTGCATAGAAGCATTAAAGCACACCAATTGGAAGAGTCACGACAGATTGAAGCTTGCTCTAGCTGTTATTATTTTTTTTTGCGACAGGAGTCCGCGTGAGGTTGAATCTTATTAGCAACCCCGTGACGTACTATTTGCGCCCGATCTCGTATTGGTTTGATCCCAACTTCGCGCCCGCGAGCTTCTAATCGTAAACACAGTTGTTCAACGTGGTACAATAGTTGGGGCGAGTGCTAGTTATTTGAAAGATGGACAAAGGAGCTCACAGACGTATTTTACAATCAACATCGATAACTGGCAACCGATCGAATAAGAATTCACCACGAAGTCCGAGCTAGTAACCCACAGCGACTGTATGGATTAGTAGTTTCTCTGCTGATCTCTGGTATTCGTGTCCCGTCGCCTGAGAGTACAGCTCGACTCTCGCCGACATCGAGTCAACATCACCGAATCTGGATACACAGCGAAGAAAAGTAAACAGCTGGTCAACGTCGGAGGCCTTTTTTCCTCCAGTTCTTCCATTTTTAATGAAGAAATGAATTATCTTTAACGGTATTTTAGAGCTTGCACTAATCAATGTGC
Source organism: Phymastichus coffea (assembly GCF_024137745.1). Classification (NCBI taxonomy): domain Eukaryota; kingdom Metazoa; phylum Arthropoda; class Insecta; order Hymenoptera; family Eulophidae; genus Phymastichus; species Phymastichus coffea. The sequence continues at coordinate 492,014 of NW_026706839.1, forward strand.
AGATTATATTTGCGAAATAAGTGAAATTTCAAGAGTATAATTTGGCAGTGCGCGAGCAAAAATTTACTAGCCGATGCCGCCCTCTATCAATGTTATTTCGGTTGATCGATTCGAAGATAGAAGATCCTTGTCACTACAACGGAACCATGGCAAACTCACTTCTGAGTGCCAAGAGAGTGCTTTACACGACAGCACGGTAGAGAAAACGGGTGTAGCAGTCACGCAATCGTTTTCCTATGGCAGTTTCTTGAATTAACTTTGACTTTTCGAGCGTCTTTTTAAAAATCGAACATAAATCGTACGTTACGTAGCGTTACAGTCCCGGTCGCTCTCGGCAGGCCCGACATGGACGCGATAGTGCTGACGCCGAGCAAAATGCCGCGCACCACCACGTCCGTCGAGGTCTTGCAGCCTCTGTTCAACGACACTAACGGCGACATCGAGTTCTACGCGATCATAGTCTCGAGGCTGGGCTTCGGATACAAGCGCGCGCATCGGAGATTCGATCTGAGGGACGAGGACGCCTGGCCGGACACGTCGTCGTGGAAGGAAACCGTGGAAAAGGACTTGAAGATTGCCTATCACGTCACCGAGCCTCGCTGGATACCTTATCGTAAGGACATCGGTGACGGAGTAGATTATCGCGCCGCGTATGTTGACGCGAATCAACCCTTGTTTCAGTGAACTACATAGTTAATTACGTGAGCGTAAAAGCAGTGAAGTACGTCATCGGCGAGGATGTCGCCTGTCGCGCTTTGATCATTGATAATCGTTTATACTGCAATGGCCCACTCAAACCCGGTACGACTTATCAAGTGTGGATGAGAGCCATCGCGACCAATGGATATGCTGATGCTGACTACGTGCTTGTTATAACAGGTTTGCATAGGTGAATATACAGAAATTGCGCCTGAGTTTGAAATTTCACATTTTTTTATTGTAGACAAAAAGATTAACATTTAGCTTATAATTGGAATTAAATTTGGCATTTTCTCGATGGAGTCGCGATTGCGATTTTATCAACGATAATGTCTCAATACAAGGGATAAATTTATGACAAACATTTTTTGTTAAGAAATTTAAGAAAAAAATGTGATTTTTCAGTGCACAAACAGCAGAATTTGAAACGAAATCGCGTTTGGAGAGACGCAATCAGCGACAGCCCATCAATTTCAATCTTTCCGGTTGTGAGTCAACCTCTGCTCCAATAAGCACTCGACGATGTGTTGATTAATCCAAAGAAAATTAATACAGCCACCTGGCCTTTGTTGCAACTGTACATTTTTCTGATGGATAATTATATATTTATGAAAATATAAAAAAAAATATGAATGAAATTTTTTTCATGTCAATGAAAAGATGAATTATGCGAAGAGAAAAAAATAATTTTGATTTAATGAACTCAGGTTGACAAATAGGTAGGAGTTAAGTTAAAATAATTACACACCAGGATCTTTAAATTTTTAATGTATTTATTATTATTTAAGGGCATAAGCCTATCATACAAAAGATTAATACAATGTATAAGAACAGCGCATTGTAACAATTGTAAAATAAAATATAATATTAAAAATACTGCAAATATAATTGTTTGCGGACAAAAGGAAAAAGATGTTAATAACATTAATTATTGACAAATTTAACAAAATGAGAAAGTGAAAAGGGACCCATTATTTCTTACTGTAATATTATGTAAATGCATTCCATCTTCAGTTTCAGCACAAAAAAAATTGCTTTGACTTGAAACTCTTGAAAAAGAAAATGGAAAGTTAATTAGTTAATCCTCATGGAATTCATCATCAATTCAGGAGTCTTGATATCCCATACAACTAGAAGTCCATCTAAGCTGCTTGTGCTGAATTTAGTTTTCGATCTCTTCCTAATGCAAGTTATTGTATTTTGATGTATACTATCCAGAGCGCTATCATTGATTTCTGTCCTGGCCTGTCTATCCAGAGACTGAAACTTTCTCATTGCAGTCAAACCAGCTGCTTCTTTTTTCTGAGTATTGTCTAGTTTTGAAACAAAATTTAGTTTGCCTAAATCATCAACTTTGTAAACCATTGGCATGCAATCATGGCCAGTGGCAATAATGAGACTGTTATCTAGCCAAATGCATCTTAGGAATGGCAAGTATTCCGTGAGGACACGACTAACAAGATTTCCTTTCAAGGAATCAGCAATGCATATTGATGAACTATGTCCAACCCAACAAACTTTTGTGCCACAAGGACTAAAGGCAACATCGTGCACCCATCCACCACCATTCAGAGAATTACAAAAATCAACAAACAGAGTACCAAGGGTAGAACTGTTACCCCAAGAACTATCACTGTTGCTATGATCAATGTCTCTAATGTGCGCACTAAAAACTCTCACTTTATAATCTGTTGAACCAGCAGCTAGAATTTTATTGTCTGGATGCCAATCAATGGCAGTCACAGTAGAGCGCAGAGGTTTTTTTATGTGCTTAGATACCCACCAATTGTTTTCTGAGGCAAAGTAACACACAGAAATGACCCTGTCACCAGAACCAACTGCTAGCTTGTCTTCATTAGGTGACCATTTGACACAGGTAGCTGCCCTATTTGTTCTTAACAAAACCCAGGATGGAGTCCACTTGCCTTCCTCATTCTGAGTCCAAACATAGGCATTTTTGTCAGCAGCACAGGTCACTATGCGATTAGTCTTTGGTGCCCAGTCAATACCCATGATTCGTTGGTCATGTTTCTGGAGCACCTCTGACAGTTTCCAGTTGGATCCTTCTTGCTTGTAAACGTGAACTTCGTTGTTATTGGGGCACACAGCAATTTCTGTGTGACCCTCATTCCAAACATGACAGGTGACTGCATCAAGACCCAAATTGTACACTTCAGTCATTTTCACTTTGATTACTCGACAGTGGCACTGAGTCTCGTGAACGTCAATCACCCACGTTCGATAATTTTCAAGTGTTTATCTATGATTTTGACAACTAAAAAGTTGGACTCACGACACTTGACGACAGTTCATGATAACGTGAGGTTATAAAGTTCCTCGGGTATCTAGAAAATATACATGTTATCATGATTCATCGGTTTGTTCGTCTTCGCTCACCGGCAATATCTATCCCTGTCTAGTACATTCGAATTATGTATAACTGTCTTTGTAAAATTTTCGGTCGATATTGTAGGGAACAAACTCTGCTTCCACGCCCGTGTATATACGTTTATCAATGAGACAGAAAGAGACAGATACCTTTGGAATGTAAAAGGGAGGATTGTATTACCGAAATGAAATATGTGTGAAAATTTATTATAAAATATTTTCATCATTCCTTGGTATTAATATACAGTATAATTGTTGTCTTACTCAAATATGGTATTATATAACTGATTATAAATCAATGCAAAAAAATTCTCTAAGAATTTTCATTTTATCCCGCTAGTAGTTACCAGTATAAGCACAACGCCATTAGAGGGCGTTTGTATTCAGTCTTTTTCTGAACATTGACGTGGTATCGCGAGGTACTGAATTCTAAAAATTAATTTTTTAATCATTATTTATCTAAAGAATCTTGAAAATTTATGTAAATCTGTTGTTAGTGATATTTTTTGCGAGTTTTGATTTACGATTTTACGGTGATAGTTTTTTAAGAATGCCAATTTAATAGGATCTTTTATGTTGTGTTTCAGGTCTCCTCCTACTACGTATTAACTATATAATGGTGAGTTTTATTTATTATTTAATTATTATAATACTGAATTTTTTAATAGGCTTTATCTCCATTATATATAGTTTACGATTTTGTAATATATTGTTATTTTTATAGACTTGGTCGTAGAGTATCGTTCTTTCATAAATTTACAAAATATAACCTATAGTAAAATCGAGCACGTCAATATCACTGCACATAATGTATTTTAATTTAAATTAAAGATAAAGATTTATTGAATTGATAACTAAGATTTTCATGTTTACAGCCGCGCGAAATCAAAGAAATCAAGGACTTCCTCCTGAAGGCCCGCAGGAAAGACGCCAAATGTAAGTAAAAGTGGAACATTTAAACTACTATAAAAAAACAGGTTTGGTAAATTTAGTTGAGTGATTAGTGGTTCATGTAACAAAAACCTTAACAGTAGACTAAAGAAACTTAGAAGTCTTTGCTTACAATTGTTAAATTTACTTCAACATTTATTATTTGTCAAACAATATCTATAGAAACTTTAAACCATTACTTATCAGTTTGTTAGAAATGTGTAATTTTCAGGTCTTATCTTTTTTTTCATTAATATAGGAATTTTACATAAAGAATTTATATAAAAGCCAATAAGTAATTTAAATTAAACTTTATGATTTTTAATTCTTTTATAATTAACTATAATTATAAACTATAATTACATTTATTATTATAAGTTTCTTTTTTTTAATAAATATTTCATTTATTTTATAGCTGTCAAGATAAAGAAGAATGCTGAAAATGTGAAATTCAAGGTACGTTGTTCCAGATTTTTGTATACCCTGGTCATCACTGATAAGGAAAAGGCAGAGAAGCTAAAACAGTCTCTTCCTCCCGGTAAATTGATATTTTTTTAATGAATCAACATTTAAGAAAATTTTAATAAAACAAATATTTTTCAGGACTTCAAGTTAAAGAGGTTAAGAGAAGTGAACGTGCATAATTAGACCAATAAAAACTCTTTATTAAAAAAGATGACTCATTATTTAAACTGTTCACCTAACAACATTCAGAATGCATGGTTAATTTAAAACTTGTTTAAAAGTTATAATATTAATCAATATGTTTTTGTAATAACAATTATAATAAAATCTACATAATTTATGCTTAATACTTTTTCATATTCTTTAATATAGACTAATGAGCAATAAAAGTTTTAGAATTAAAAAGAAAGCTTAATTTTTTAATATACTGTTACTGTAAATGTATAATGGAATTTTTTTTAATCACTTATGAAATATTTCATTCAAAAGTTGATCAGATTTATAAATATTAAAATCATTGAAATAATAAAATTAAAATAGGTATGATAAGGCTTAATTTTGATATGATTTCATGTATTTCAATTCAATAAATATAAATGACAATTTACGACTAATTATGAAATAATAATGTAAAATTTACTTCATAAAAATTATACATAATTTTAAGAAAATACAAAAAGTTATAAGTAATTAATCTACAATTATTACTTTTACTAACATTGACATAAATCAGACTAAGCACACTTGAAAATTAAGACGTTTTATAAGTAAAATACACATTGAAGAAGTAATATAATAATCCAGTTGCATTATTATACGTCGAACGTCAAAGATTACTACAAATATTTACAACTCACAGGTATTCAATTATTTCGAGAAGCCTTCGTACAATAATCGCCAATTGAGTTTTGACGAGAAGCGTCGGTTATTATTAAATGCCACTGAACACTAATACAAGGTCAATGTTATAAGACATGCTAATAATTTACACTTTCATATTATGCTAGAAAAAAATGTACATAGTTGAACATTATAAATGTGATATTCGTTCAGATGTATCATTAAAAAAAATTTTTGTTTAAATTATTTGGAGATCTTTATGAGTGTTTGTGCATACATTTGCACGAAACATTATTTATTGTGCTTTTTAAATATTTTTCCGTTATTATAAACTTTAGTTTATTTTTTCAAACATCCTATATTAATTGCAAATAACTGTACAATGGTTATACAATTAACATAATTATATTTTTTAAGTATTCATTACCTATAGTCATAGATGTTCATTTTCTGTTAATATCAACAGTTTGAATATTACAAATTACTAAGTAATTAAAATGGTAAAAGCGTACAACACTTAAGTTATTGACTTGTTTTCATTGAAAAAAAAAAAAGAATAAAGGAAAGAAATGAAATACAAATTCAACTTAAAAAAATGCCATGTTATCTTCAGCAATGTCCAACTCAAGCTAGATTCAATCCAAATATATCCTATTTTATTACACATCTCTTAAAATCAATATTCAATAGACAATTTGCAAAATACCGTGGATACGTTTATTAAAAAACATTTTTTAACGACACAGTTTTATCAATAGTGTCTAATAAAAAAATATACATATCGGAATAGCTTTGAACATATAAAAAAATCCTAAATCACACATCATCATTACATCATTAACAGCTTCTCAAGCTATTTACAGTAATAAGTAGATCGCGCTCAGCCTAAACAACTAACTATTTACACGCAAACGCACGCATACATTAATAGTTTTAAAAGTCTAAAGTCTGTCGCAGTCTATATCACAGAAACGGAGCTGTCCATTTCATTCTTAGTCTTGTCGGGCTGCTCGACTAGAGGTTGCTGCTGCTGCTTGTTCGGTGCCGTTTCATGGCCGATCGGAGCTGCCGCTTCCACCAAATTCTCTACCGATGCTGCAATCTGCTGTTGCTGTTGCTGCTGCTGAGGCGATTGTTGTAACTGTGTTTCGGATCGTTGACGTTGAGGTACTCGACGGATACTACTGCGTAAGAGATTTGCAACCTCGGCAGCTGTAAGGTTTGATGTGCCGTTGTTGGCAGTCTGAGGTCGACGACCTGCGTTACGATCAACTGTGTAATGGCCACGATGAGTTTGGCGAGGGTCGATCGTCGAGATTCCACGGCATATTGATCGGTCGATCGTGTTTGGACGTGCGTAACGATCGGCGCGTTGTTGACGACGTGTGTTTGCTACGTCTGGCCTCACCTGAAAATTCATAACGAATTGTATAATTTCAAAGTTGAGTATTCTTTATTAATTGAAAAACTTATTTGAAATCTTAAAAAAAATAATAGCAACGAAAAAAAATTTCCATGGTTGATTCTTTCTTAAGCATACTTTATATAGCGATTAATTTCAATTTCATGACAGTTAGTCAAAGACAAAAGTTGGCATTCCTTTAAACACGCGATAACGATAATGTTACATCGCAATTTGAAGAGTGAATTCCCTTTCAAGCGTGATCAAATAGAATGCTTGCTTTTCTTGTATTCAACTCCGACAGTAATTACCTCAGCAATATGAATAGCAACATCCCTCGACGAAACGCTCTGGTTCATCTCAACTAACACAGTGGCGTAATCCGGTGGCGGTGGCTGTTGTTGTAAGGGCGGTCTACTTCTCGTAACAGCAGCACTTCCACCTTCGCCAAGAACATTTGCTATCCTTCTAACGCTGCGCCTGAAACTTTGCCTCAGCATTTTGGCGATACGAGCACCGGTTGCCGTCGTATAACTCGGTGGCGGGGTGTACTTTGGTGGCGGATCCTCGAATGGTAATTCCGTAGTACTAGAGACTAAACCATTCGTACCGCTGTGGTGGCTTGATATGCCATTTGCACCGTTCAAATGCGTTTGGCCATTTTGCGGATCATCAAGGTCGAGTGATGGCCTATATAACAGCTGAATCCTCTGCAATTGGAAAATGTTTGTGGGTGAGATATTGCGAGTTTAGGCGTTGAAAGCGTGCGAAAAAGCTCATAAAGTCGTGATAGAGAAATGGCTGGGCTATTATGTAGCTTATTCGCAGTCGTTCTATAGAAGAATTGGTAGATTATGGTTCCTGCTGAAAAATGGCTTTACAAAGAAGAGAGCGTAAAACGACGAAGCCAACGTAGCGATGAAAATACCTATGACATGACATCGGATTTATAACAATTATCTTTCCAAGCATCAAGAATTCTTCAAGTTTAATTTTTGAAAATGGAGAAAAGCGTTCTTTTTGCGTGAATCTCAAAGTGTAGTATAGTAAAAAAGCCAAACGTGACGAGTGATAGCTGATTTTTAGGTATAATCCGCAAAATTCCTCATGCAAACGATCTCTACTCTCGGAAAGATATTTTTAAACTTACACCATTGCACTGATTGCAGTGACTTAAATTCACCTCCACCTGATCACCCTAATTAAGTGAATAAGTGAATATAGGTAAATACACAGGCTACGGATTAGTAATTGACACATTCTCAACGGATCTTTTGATGACATCGATAAATACTTACGTCGAATATGTCGGGTGGTCCACTGTTGAGGTAACGACAGGTTTGTATAATCGCGACCACGGGTATCATTAGAATCGGTATCAACTGTATTGATCCACCTAATTGTCTTGCCCAAACTGACCAGTAGTCGCTCTTCGTACGGCGATAGGTGTAAAGCTCTCGATAGCCGGCATTTTTGAATATTGATATACTCAGCACCTGCAACAGAATCGAAAATTGACTCATTGCTGATATTTTCTTTTTATCCGTATGGCGATTACAAGATTAGTTGAGCTCTGAGTCTTAGTCATTTGTAAGTAAGGCTTACTTTCACGGCCAACAACACAGTCACCAACCAAGGTTATTTCTATGTGTATCTGGAAGCGAACCATGCCGCGAGTGATCCCCAATAAAGCACTTACCATAAGCGTGATAGGCAACACGACGTTCCAAGTAAAGGACAACAAGGGAGCAGCCCAATACTTGAGACAGCGTCCAGTCGGTGGGAAAAGTTCGGCGACGACAGCTTCACCCGTGTGTGGTCGTCCACGTACAGCAAACACTGCGCCGACTTGCACCAAGTAAAGTACGATGATCCACCATCCGCCGCCGACTGTGTAATCTAGGTAGTACACCACGTAGATTCCCATCTGAAAGGGAAATTCGTTTTTATCGTTTGAGCATTTGACATTTTTTTATCGACTTTTTATATTGACGACATGGGAAGAGTTTCAAACGAGGCAATCTCGATAGATAGAGTAGATTGAGTTATTTCAAAATTGCATTCGACAACGATGCTATATTTTTTCCTAATTCTTTTAGGACGTATATCAAAAGTCTTTTTGTAAGCATCACTAACGGTATCGGATATGAAATAGAGAAGAGGAAACAGATAGTATTCCGAAAGAAAAGTTTCTATTGTTTTTTCGTGAGGAATGTGTTACACATTGATTCACACTACTTTTTACGATAAACAATTTTTTAAAATAGATATGAATGCTACTTAGAAATCAGGTCGTTGACTCAATTACAAGCTCTCTTACAGTTCTCGAACTAACCATGTTATTCATTCGATCTGATTTCAACGCTTCTCCATCTCAATTTTTCATGAACTCAAACTAAAGACACGGTAGATCCGTTGAACTTCAGCTCCTTCACTTTAATTTCCAGAAACATCACGTCATCTCTGGTATAACCCGGATGCCTAGCAATTGTCGTGTGCGGTATGAACATGTATAAATCAGAATTATGCTCAAGTTCATCATTTGCTCTTCCTTTTTTCACAGTTTTCACAAACTTCTCCACGTCGTTGATTGGATTATCCTGATCTTTAAGAATAACATCAGCTTGAATTGTACAAGGCCAATCGAGCAAAGGGTCCCATTTACCATCTACGATCCTCAAACATCCAATGATATGTCGATTTTTCCACTGTCCCAGCCCATTCAAATACAGTTCCATTCTCAAAGTGTAACCGTACTCTTTGGCATAGAACATCGGGCTAAACAGTGCGTTGTCGCTGCGTTTAGCTTCTCCCAATCTCTCGTTATAATTATCGATTCTCCAAATTAATCTTCCGACTGGTGCACTGATTTCTCGACAGCCACACTCGTAGAACTGCACGTTGTGGTTCGTCTTCACCTCGTTGACGATCTCCTCGATGTACTCCACGTTTTCTTTCATTTGAAACTTGAGTGTCTTGCAGTTGGTCGCTTGTTCGACAATTTGCTCGCTTTGCTGGTGGAATCTTCTTTGCAAATTGTCGATTCTGTCGAACAGCTCATTGTACTGGGCGACGAGTTCTTTGGACAGCTTACAGCGCATCTCTAGTTCTAGTCGCATATCGTGTACGTACTGAGTTTGTTCTTGCCAGAGTCGACAAATCGTTGTATTCTCCGCTGTGAAATTGGCCCTCAACTCCTCCAACACCGAGTAACACTTCTCGCGTTCTTCGAGACTGTGCTGCTGTTCGTTAGTCACCTCGAATTTCAAAGCGTTGATATGAGCATTCGTCTGTTGTACACTTTGAATTACCCGCTGCTGAAGATCCTGGTACGACTTTTCCAACGAGGCCAGTCTGTTATTCATAGCCGAACTGGTTGCGCGACTCTCGTGCAACTCTTCCAAAATATCTTTTCTTAAAGCTTCGTTGGTCAACTGTAAACTCGAGGCCAGAGTATCCCTTAATTCTTTCACCTCTCTCTCACCTTCGTACACTGCAGTTCTAAGTAAGCCAAGTATCGATACAACCTTGTTTTTCCATGCAGTCTCTCTTAGCGACCTGATTCTCTCGTCGAGAGAGTCAGACGTCCGTTGAATTTTGCCATTCAGTCCACGAAAACATTGACTTCTATGTTCGTGCAGCTCGTTACGTGGCACGTAAGCACCGCATTTTTCCGGACATTCTTCCAACACCGCACCGCAGTGAGTCAAGTGATCGGAAAGATATTTCGAGTCCATCGTCTCGGTACAGAAGTAACAGGTAAACGATCGCGATTGACTCGACGACGGCGAGAAGTTCATGCTTGTTGCTAAATTTGAACGATGGCTAACTGTAAAAGCGAGCGATTAACGATGTCTCTCTCGCGAACGGCACTCGCGCGCGCGCGTTAACACCTTCTGAGAGTCGGACGACGACGACGACGACGACGACGTCGACGGCTGCGGTGGCGCTAAAATTGTGACTCAGCGGCGGCACAGAGATAACACGCCGAACTCTTTTTCTTCACGAGCCTGATAAGTGATATCGCGATAAGAGAGCAATATACTCGTTCGCCCGCGCTTGCGTAATTCTGCTATATGAGCGACAAGTAGGACACGAGTAAACATTCGCTGCCTATAGCCTGGCTTGGCGTTCAATGCGAGCGAGCTTTTACTATAGCTGCGCTTACCTCCGTGGCCATTGGAAGACCCAAGATATAGGCGCAGGCGCAGCTGAAGAACGTGATGGTCGTCTCCCAGAGTTTCATCATTTTCGTATTGATTGCCATTATGCCGGTGATCACGCAGTGCCAGATCGCCAGCTACACAACAGACAACGAACAATTCGTTGACAGGTCTGCGTTGGAGATTTTGATTTAAAATAAAATCTGGGTTGAACGCTTCACCTGCTGAGCAATTCCGAAGAGTATGAGTATGAAGTAAAACAGCACAGCCCAGAACGGCGAGACCTGCTCGGTACCGAGCACAGCCAAGGTAGCTGGTACGAGCTCGGTGGCCAATCTCAAGGCTTGATAACCGGATTCGGCGCTCTGCTGTTCAACTCCAAGTCCAGGTCTCGTAACGCGCTGACCCACGACAAACGATGCGTGGGTCATAAACCGCTCGGGCGTACTTGCATAGCCTGATGGCGCTGGTTGATTGTAGGGTCGCATAAAACCGTACGTTGTCATTCGTTCTGCAATTAAAGTTTCATTGCGTGCTTATTTGGCTTCATGTCATTGGGGTGGATAATCATATTCATTTTTCTGCGATGTATTTTTACATCTTTCTCCGCAATTATTCATATCTAAATTGTACTGTATAATTATAAGCTTCGAAAGACGTATGACTGTGATAGCAACGACTGATTGTCAGTAAAGAATTTAAATCAAAGAATTTATTTGATTAAATTATCCAAATTATTCTTCGTTAACGCTGCTCTCGGTCGGCATTGGTAAATAAATAATGAAAAATGAAAAAATGCAGCCATGCCGTCAACTGACAAAATTATTCACATATTGCGAACAACTTATTTACTAAATTTTCGTAAATCACTAAATCTTTGTTTTGCCTTCTTTTATTAATAAATATTAGCGTCTAGAAGCATCATTCTCCTAACTGCTGACTGTCTGTTGACTAAAATTTCAATAACGACAAATTAAAGAACGACACTGACAATGTCGTGAAACTAAATCGTGAAATTCGAAAAAGATAACAATAATGATGAAATTTCAAAATAATAATCATGAGCTTGTAAAAGTTATTTATTAGTCATTCGTCATATATTCATTATTAGTTTATTTTCATCTTCCTCCATGCAAACAACGGACGCAAAAAGTCGAACGAAAATAAAGCATTGATTTGTAATTCAAAACATACTCTGACAAAAAAGTCTCCATAACGCCATTCAAGTCTCAAAGTAGGTCGACTGACAATATTTATGCAAAATCATATTAAACGCGAAAAAATGTCGCAATAATTCATAAGAAGCTTCAGTTCTATATTTACCGTAAGTCTATTATTATTACGTGTGACGAGGTCGTAAAAAAACAAATTCAAGGAGCGACAAAAAAAAAAAATCATCGGTCATCGCCGTAAATGAGGTGCACTCACTCACCGAACGAGCTGGTCGTGTAGACGTAACCGTGATACTTGAGTATCTGCACGCATGTGTTGGCGAGGAAGGCCGCAAGTAATAGAACCACCAGCGTCAGTACTATTACTAAGCTTGTGTCCCTTTGCAGCAGATGTTTGTGTTTGTTGTGCGCGGCGATCTGTTGGATAAATCATAAGTATTGCGTGACAAGGAAATGAATTGGCAGTTGAACGTTTTATTTTTTCGTGGTATCGCTTGTTCTATTATTTATTTCATTTGAATATCAAGACTTTCAGATCAGTACGTAGATTACTTGATTCGAGTTATTTTCTATGATCGTCTAATTTACAATTTTTCATTGTGCAAAAGTGACGTACTGATCGGGTGAGAGTTTGTTCAATGTATAGAGCAAAGTTATTTTATCGCCAATTGAATCGATCATTGTATTTTTGTTGCTGCGATCGAATTCACCTTACGCTTGCACGGATGTACATTAAAAAGTATTTATCAGCATTGCCAACAATTAAAAATCCATTGGATGGTATTAAGAGCGCAATCGATTGCGCAACAATGATCGCGTCCTTGCAGCCGCATCGCATTGCCAATAACGAAAATACCGAAGAATGCAGCAATCGATATAATTTCCATGGATGTTCTCGGCCGCGAAGAAGGATTTGGCGCGCAAAGTATCATAATCAGGAATAAAGAGGTGCGATCGAGACGCAGACCTGCATAGCAGCAGCGCCGAGCAGTCCCCACGTGAGGAACACTTCCGAGGCCGCAGCGACCCACGAGCGACCGTTGATGAAGAATTCAGCCCACACGGTGGCCGGGAACAATTGATTAGTGGATCCCGGCGGCGTCAAGCCTAGTAGCTTTGTGCACAGCACCAGCGTGCCGAATATCGGCACCAAGGTGAACACATAGACAACTTTGCCGTACGAGCGCAGCCCTGCAATCCGGCATTCCATCGTTATTTACCGTTGGCCTGGCGCGCGGTCAACGCGAGACAGCTCACCTTTACTGAGCGAAACGAAGACGATCATCCAGACCACGGCGAGGTTGAACGCAACTTGAAACTTGAGCGTGACGACGCCGGGATCGGGCTCGTTCAGATGATGCCTCTGCAGAACTGCCCCGCTGAAGTAGTCCGGCACCGTCTCGTGCAGCTTGTAAGTGCCGTTGTTGCTGTTGTTGTTGTTGTTGTTGCCGTTGCCGTTGCCGTTGGCGTTGCCGTTGGCGTTGTTGGAGCCGTACACGCTGCCGTAGCCGATGCTGCTGTAACTCGTGCTACTGATCGTCGGCTTGAAGTCTTCGCGGTAAAGCAAGAACGGCTCGGCCCACCTGTATCTGTCCAATTTCGTGATGAACGAGTCCCTGCGAACGAATAAATAATCTTCTCAATCGGGAACCAAGCCGACACGAAGCTCGGGCCTAATCATCGTTCGCGAGCGGCGCGCTTATTAATAATGAATACCTGAAGTAGACGAAGATCCAGGAGACGCCGACGATGCTGTAGATGCCGATGAAAGCGTGAGCGGTGAGAAGGGCGATGCCGACGCCCTGGAACAGCGGCGATATCTTCCACATGTCGACCGCGCCAGTCGACAGCCTTTGTCCCAGGCATACCTGCAGTGTCAGCAGAGGTATGCCTATCAGCAGCGAGAGGACCAGGAACTGTACGATAAAATTCGCTGGAAGCAAATTTTTTTGTCACCGTTGCGATTACGAGTCTGAGAAATGTGGTCGCGTCATTCGATCGGCTCCTGCTGTCGATCGTCGATCACTGGCGACTCTCGTTACACGGAGCGCGCATACGAATGACGTAACCGAAACGATACGTCCGAACGTCTGGAACTCGCTGCTCCAAGGTCGAAGATCTCGCGCTCAATTCTCACCTCCGAACTGGATGCTGAGTATGGCGAATCGGCTGATGTTGAAGAGGCCGAGGGTGCAGCCGAGGCAGGCGAGCGCGGGACTGAGCGCGTGCGGCCACTTGCCCAGCGGGTTCTCGTCCTCGTCCTCGTCCTCGCCGCGCTCGTCGTCCCTGTCACCACCGTCGCGCTGTCGCTCGCACGCTCTGCGAAACAACCAGAAGACACCGCCCGTCAGCCGCTTGGCACTGAAGAAATCGAGGCGTCCAACGTGTCGTTTTGCTTGTGTCGAGTCGGCGATGGTTCCACGGCTCGGTCGATTGTCGTTGAGCCCTATGCGCGACTGGCTGCGCGAAAATTCGAACTCTTTTCTTTCGACGTCGCGCGAGTCGCGGGGTCGCAGAGACGCAGCCTCCCGATCGAAATCTTGGCGATGGTCTCCTTCCTATTCATCAGCGACTTGCTCCGCGTGCACCTTCGCGGCGGCGACACGAGTGCCAGATGGAACGACGATAAGCTTCGTCGTCGAGCTTATGAATGCTCAGCCGTGTACCTGCCCTTTCCATTCGGCGCTGCAGATGACGATGTGCAATGAGATAGCGATGAATAGCACGCGAGCTAATCTTTTTCTTTTTATTTATTTTTTTTTTCTCGTCGGTGGTGCTATTTGAATGAGACTATTTTGCGTGATCTGTATTCGGCATTGATTGTTCGTGAAATGTAGTTCTTCTCATTTTGATACACGGAAATCCCGTTGACTAGTCGTTATCACCAAATTTCAATAGAGAAAAGTAGATTCGTTCGGGCGATTGTTCATGCAACTGATTGATACGCGACGTCGATTAAAACAGCTTTGAAAAAAAAGAAAACATCATGGTAATCTAAATGACAATAAAATTGAATTGAAAGTCTGCCAAATCAGATTTTGCTCAACCCAGCCCTGCAAAACAAATTCCGACCGAGAGAGAGGGAGCGAAAGGATGGGAGGAGGGAGCGGAAAATAAACGTTACAGCGGTGACATGAATAATTCACGAGAAGTGTCAAACCTATAGCCGCATGATCGTCATCGTCCGAGCGTGGCGAGTGTTAACGAACAAAATACTTGTCGAAACGGGAGTTTCGCGACGGCCGTTTTAAGTGATGGATCGCCTCCGCCTCCTCG
Organism: Phymastichus coffea; assembly: GCF_024137745.1. Lineage (NCBI taxonomy): Eukaryota > Metazoa > Arthropoda > Insecta > Hymenoptera > Eulophidae > Phymastichus > Phymastichus coffea. The sequence continues at coordinate 507,349 of NW_026706839.1, forward strand.
CCGCGAGAAAGACTGTTGTAGGCGATGCATCATGCAGATATATCGACGCTTACTTCGTGAATTTTCCCATTAGCTCGAGGAAAGGAGCGGCGGAAATATATATCCCGCGCGCAAGCCTCTGGAAAAATTTATCACGATCGATCGAATTTAAGGCGAAGCAATCAGGCCAAGTGCTCCGCGAATTTCCGATGCCGGTGTCATCGATGTGGCTTAGACGAGCCGTTCTTATTGCACACGCGATTGTTTTCCCCGCGGATGAATGTAAAACGCGCAATAATTTGACAAGCTTTGGCCCTGATTCACGACTGGATTAGGGAAATCACGACGACAGCGTATCGACTGGATTATGCGTTTCACGTGCTGCCTAAAAGATAAAGTAAGCTCGAAATGTTCTTCGAGACGTAAAAATCTTTTGACAGCCCTTTGAAGAATAGAGGTACTCGAGCATCATTTGGAAATTTTATTTCGTGCAGATTTTCGATGAGGATGATGCGCCAATGTACGAGACATTGTAGCAAAGACAGTATTCAATCTCGACCTAAGTAGAAAAGAGAGTGGGGAAAACGGGCTGTTTACTGTTGTCGTTTTTCATGAAGAAAAGAAAAATAGAACATCGCTGCTTTCTTCTTGCCGAGCTTTTTTCAATTCCAATCTCGAATTGGGCGAAAATCAATTTCGACGCACAAATAGATTGCCGTTATTACCTATAGAGAAGCAACGTGTAATATTCTTATAGGCGGATATTGTTTACGAACAAATGTCTTATTATTTTCATCCGAAAAGCAACGAATTCACGTGAATCTTTAGGGATATTGTTGTTTATCTCATAGACGTGAGCATCTTATAGTGTGAATACATTAATTTTGTGTCGATTCTGATCGCGACATCTAGCACAACGTCGATATACAGTTTGAAATGAAATCAAGGTGCGATGGAGTAAAATCAAATTGTTATTTACTGTATACTACTTATATTATTTCGGCTAGATGTGTTATTTTACCATCTTGTCACCTTTCGATAAAGTAAGAGCCTCCCTACGTGTATTCGAAAAATAAATAAATGTCTTTTAGTAAATCTAACTAATTCTCAATGGGCAAACACAAACTAAACTGTTATTGCCATAGGTTCCCTTGTTATCACTATGGCAGCACATGAATAAACATGTATGCGGTGGATCGATCACCGCTGAATATTGGACAGTAAAAGCAGCTCATTGCACAGTGTAAATTTGAAAAGCGTACGCGCACGTAGCGTAAAGTATCGAAATAAAGCTAATATAGAGTTAGAACATGTCAAGGCATGCTCACCATCGGATCATTGTTGAGGAAAGTGTCCCGAACAAGCGGAAGAGCTCGTCGATTTGCAACATTGAAGAAAATATTCGTAAACACAAAGCAGCTTTGTTTAAACGCAGAATAGTTAAAGAACGAATTCAATTCGAAGCGCATCGGTAGTCGATAAAAATCCAGAACACCCTACCGCGAGAAAATGACACAGTAATCACACTAGGATTCGGCGAGCAAACAAGAAAATTCCACGACAATCGTTAATGCAACTGGTGATTGTTAGACCAAATACGTTTGTTTCATGCACGTTGACGTTTTCGACGCGGGCAACGGCGCTGCCGACGTCTGCAAGGGTGACTCTGGTGGCCCAGCCATTATCAACGGCAAACTGGCTGGCCTTGTTTCTCATGGTCCTTGGTGCACGAGGTACAAAGAACATGATCATGAATCACGAATGTACGCTCGGGTGGATGCACTTCACGACTGGATTTTAAAATGTCGCGTCCGTAAATCACCGAACGACAACCAAATTTCGTTAACGAGTAAACCATTCGACGCGGTCATCTTTATTTCGTTGTATGTATCAGATCGAGTATATCGAGCTTTCGCGCTATCAACGCTGACTGCATTATCAGCGGAGAGCGAATATTTTTCAAACTGGGACTGACAGGATAAACGCGCAACTGTTCAATATTCTAAAATCGTTTTGCATAATGAGACGTTAACAAGATTGCGGAAACAAATTTAGAATCGGATGCGGAGTTTTGCCACCGACGCGTGCAGACGGTCAGTGGTATACAGCGGCATTAACGATTTTCCTTCGCTTATACACGACGGAGCTTATAGTGAACGTCTGGCATTACGGCAGCCTTGAACTTGAATAATTAAGCACCTCGCGTCTCTTTGTGTCTGCCGTGCTGCGTATATACTGCGATTCTCGATTCCCGAGTGTTCCTCCTTAATGGATTGCGCTGCAGAATTCAACGTTGATTTATCAAATGGCGATTGCCTTGAATATTTCAATAACCGACTTCTCCTTTCTAATTCACGGAAGATTTGAGAGAAGGTTTCCAAGCTTCGCGTTCGGTCATTTTTTTTATCTTACTTCTTTCGCAGTGTTTGCCGTCGATGCAAAGTTGACGAAGTCGTGACGACTGATTGATTTGATTTTCCATCGAGAAGCAACGAATTTGTATAAAGAAAAATTACTCCAACCAATTATCGGAATAATAAAGTAGACAGATATGGTAATCGAATAATTTTTGTTTAGCAGTTATCAACTTGCTGATATTGTTTCGTTTGGTCCATTGTGTAAAAATGACAACATGTATTGTTGCGGACCAGGTACTTATGCTCGAGTCGAGTTTAGAGCGAGAAGAAGTCCCCTTGAAGCAGGAAGTTATGCCTTCTCCTGGCTATTTTTAAAGAAATCGCCAAACTACAAGATAAATTTTTCCATTGCACTGGTTGGATTAGCTGATTCACTGTCGTATTAAATAACGAAAATTCATGTAAATTCGAACGATAGTCTTCCGACATTCTTTCAAAAATATCTCAATGTCACTTTTTTTTCAAAATTTCAATCATCTACTTTACGCGATAAACGATAATATTTAATACTTTTTTTTTGGTTTCGTTCAACGTTAAGACATTTTTTTTGCCGATTAAGATACTATTAACGAACGATTTGCTCGGTATATACGCGTACATTAAAGTCAATACGAAACGATCGTTGAACTCGCGTTTGTAATACGTTGCCTAGTTCGTTCGATAAATTTGAATGTATACAGAAATAGGTACGTTCAAGTGCCATCTGTCGTCACCGTTCTCTCGACATGACACTTCCGCGAGCCAAACAAAAGTCAAGTTCACCACAACGCGAGGCAACGGTGGCCGCGTGCCTCGAGAAGTGTACTCGGCGATCGATATAAAGGCTGACCACTCTCGCGCGGACGTATAGCATGCCGGATAAAAACCGGCAGCGAAGGTCGCCACCACCTACCCGCGGCTATTTTCAGAAGCTTCAGTTTAAGCGGGTTGCACAGAAATCTAGAACTCACGGCTTTTCTGGCCCCGCGACATCGATTGCGTATCTCGGCCTGCGCGCACGGGACGCGTCAATCACAATGGCGCTGTCGGGGAGAACGGCGCAACGGAAAAAAACAACAACAACAAAATCGATACGCAGTGGCGTGTAAAGAAACAACAAGCTTGCCCGCGAGCAAAGTCAAGTTTAAGTGCCTTTACTTCGCCGCGGCGATGGATCTCTCGAGCTTCTGCGGACGGACATCTGACTTACGCTAGCCCGAATAATGCACCGAGCGTTGTTACCGTTAATCCAGCAGCTCGTCGGCCGAAGTTCTTTTCATTCTTTCCGACGCACGCGCCTCGACGATACTCTGACAATTAATTGAAGATCGCCGCGTGGAAAAATAAGCAATCGGATAATCGTCAGGGCAAAGCGCAAGAAATATTATTCGCCCACCGTCAGGCAACTCGGAAAAGGTCAAGCGCGCGCGAGTCGTACAGTGAAAGCGCGACCGGCAGCCAAGTGTATTATATACATCTCGTCACAGAGATCGATCGTGCATTGCAGTCTCGAGTGCGGGTGTCTGTCTAGAAGGCGAATGGGCCTTTCTTTCTATCTATCTCTCTCTCTCTCTCTCTCTCTCTTGCCGCACGAAAATGGTTATGGCAGTCTCACGACTCAATGTACGTACAGCGTTTGCGAATTCGGATCGTGGGAAAGCTACAATATTGCGAGCGCGAAAAAGACCCTCGAGATTACTAGACGTTTTTAGGGAGGGGGCAGGGACGCACACGTATCACACGCGAAAGTGATCACCTTGCTGTTTTTTTATTTCTTTTATTTTGGTTCATGGTTGATAAAGCCGCTTAAGAGCGATTCTTTACAATGATAATAGGGCGCAAAGAACGAGCATTACGAAACAAAACCTGAGCTCTTTGAACAAAGAGATGGTAAAATCGACGTGGATTGCATTAATTGAAAATAAAAGACATACAACAAAGTAACGAAGCGTGAAAGCTCCGACGTCAACTGCAAACGGTTAAGACATAACTTTGGAACAAAGAGACAAATGAAACGAGAAGAATATTTCTTCGACATCGTTTTTAAGAATCACGCAAAACATCCCTTTTACTAATCGCCTCGGCGTCTTCATTTTAATTTTATACATTTTCAAATTTAAACTTGTCCGCCGAGCAAGAAACGAGAACTCACGTTGCATCAATCATCTGGCAGCTTTACTAAAACGAGCGTACGCAGCAGGCAAGGTTATATACTAGCGTGCGAGAAAAGAAAAGAAAAGAAAAGAAAAAAAAAAAACAAAAAAAAAAAACGAACAAGCTGAATATTCAATCCCGACGTAGAGAAAAATTACGGCGCCGCTGGTTATTCAAATGTACTCGCGCTATATGTATGCCGGTATATTTTTCGAGGAGGCGATCGCAGAGAGAGATTAAGCCGCCGCCGCCTACTAATGCGAAGTAAGAAACAATCGCTCGGGGTTGAGCTTCGTCATTACGATTTGCTTCGGGAGCTCGGGCTTGTTTTCACAATGATCGTCAATTATTTTTAAAGCTACCTCCGCGTGGTCCGCGGCAAAGGCGAAGAAAAAAATCAACGTCGAAATGAAAGAGAACCGTGATTATCGGTAACGCCGTCCCTAAAAAACGTAGTTTCTTAGCGAGGCTTTAAAGACATCCTTGCGTGCGCACACGAGGCTACGGATTCATTAAAAATGACACTTCTTTATCAAACGTGAAAACAACATGCGTTTATTAGCAAGTGCTTATATATACGTTCGAGTGTGTAATTCTCACAAGAATAATCCACGCATTCCGCTCGGTAGCAATCAGGCGCCTCTAACAGAACGACGCCAATCAGTACAGAGTTATAGTTCGCAAGTCGTCGGCGTCGAGATCAAATCTCCGCAAGCAGGCGAATCGGAAAGTAGCTGTACATATATTTTTTCCTGAAATTAGCCGAAATATCTCTTCTTGTTGATTTGTGATCTTTCGGGAGCGAAAGGCGATTAGGGATCGGTCGAGCGAGGATGCACGATGCTCCTGCAATTTCGCCACGGCGACCGCTTCGTTTTCCTCGCGATCGGACGCGATTGAAAGCTCCGATAGGCGCTTTTACGATACGCTCATAAGCGCGCCGATGTCGCACTTTCATTTCAACGAGGGAGTGATTTACAGAGCACGAACGGGGCTTGTCAAAAGCTTCAACGTCATGTCGGTCCACGGTCGAGCCCATAAATGTCCGCGGCAAAATCGAAAGCTTCCGCGATAATACGCCACGGAGCGCTTCCGCGTGTGCAACGGCAGGCAGTGCTCATTCGGCCCCATTGCGCAACGTTGAATCGTTAAAGCGGAGCGTAGTTATCCACTCGGATGCTGCTTTAATCGCAGCTCTCGCTGTTGTTGCTGTCGTACTAACTCACGAACGAAGGTAATTAGGTAATTAGTGGGCTTTTGCCGGGTGATCAGTCGATCGAGCATTGTTCGATTTGATTGAACGAAAGTAACAAAAAAACAACAAAATAGAAAAAGAACAACGAAGGATGCTACTTGCGTATCGCCCAAGTGATAACAAAGAAAGGAATGCAGTAATTACTCACTTGTGTCACGGAAACTTGAAAAGGCGTTTTTCTCACAAATCACATCGAAAAATGCAAGTAATGCCGTTCGTCCGCGATTCTTTTGTTTGTGCTTTATACTCACGTGAATTATCTTTTTTTTTTCTTTACGTAACGATCGAGACAGACAAACCAAAATATTGGCATGTGAACCCACCTGCAACAGAAAGAAATACAGATATAATTAGCAAACAATGGTCGTTCGATATTGCAATCGTAACTTATTTAATTTTAGTCGTTGTTGAAAAGTGTCGAACGGTAGGCTGAGAGTGCAACGGGTTGAGTGTGGCTTGATGAGGGGCAATTGCAAAGCGACTGCACACGGCTTACTTGCTAATGCGCAAGGACCACGTGCGCGTGAAACAGTTTAAATTGGTAAGCATTAAGCAGAACCAATAGCCTTCTTCTGCATTCCACTGAAGTTATCACTGATCGTTTGTCCTTTGATAAAACGATTCTCTAAATTGCATAGAATAAAATTCGAGCGCGCGCAGGGAGACGCCGGAACTTATGTATTTAACTGGTTACTTTCCGTCGTAAGTTGGAAGTGACATCTGCAATGTTTGCTCCAAACCAAACTTCCTTTTATAGGCTAAAGTTTAAATTAAATTTCAATGCTGAAGCGCCAACTCAAACTGCACGATATCGACTTTGCACATTGTCGTGAATCGTATAAAAGAAATTGATGCGTCCTTGATATCGATCACATTCAATGAATGCTCGCATCCGACTTCATTTCTCGTGCTGTTTTACGTGAATTCTACTTTTATCACCAACGCGCGACAATAAGAAAACATCAGCTGGGTTTTCTGATCGTTAAAGCTCGTATTGTCGGATATTGGATCAATTCGCGACTCGCGTACTTTGACCGATCAAAGTAGTGCGATAAAAGAAAAACGTAGACGTTGAAAAATTCACGGGCATAATGCGAAGATTAAAGTCATGGGACGCTGTCAAATCGAACGCAGAATGAACAGTTTTGAGCGGCTGTTTTTGCATTTCCCTTTCCTCGCCCCGTTTCAGCGGAACGATACCAACTTGTACAATACACGCTTGTCACACGTGTATATAGATATTTGTGTTCTCCTTTTGGGCATACAGAGACGAACGACCAAACGTCAGTTTTGGTCGATGGAAAATTGGTTGTCGCAACAAAGCGCAACCGTAAAAGTTCCCTCGCGGTCGAGCGAACGCGCAAGAGAAACAAGTCTCGGCACACGCGCGCGCATACAAAGACGGCCGGAGCGTGACAAGATGCGCTTATCGCTTGCCGCCCGAACAGCTTCGCGTTCGACGAAAATTTTTCGGTTGCCGGTCGGCAGCTGTCTCGGGCCTCTCGCTCTGACTTTACGACCGCGCCGAGGATTTCGTTCGGCAATTTCCGGTTATGATCGACCCCAATTGCGACTCAGTGGGGGCGCCGTTTTGGCTTCGCCGAGTGTCGTCCCTCCTCCTGCGCTGCCTCAAAGCTGATTGTTACGCGAGAAAAAGAAATGTTCCGCAACGCAAGTCTTTGATTAAATCTGTGCACGATTGGAATACAACTATCGATAACGAGCATTTCGATTTCGCGGAAATTGAGAAACAAATATCCTTTTGAAAGCAAGTCACTAATGGGTAAACTATTTCTTTGCGACCGTAGCTTGAATTATTGGGCGAGTGCGAACTAGACAAAAAGTGGCTTCCAAAAAAGAAAAGAAAAACGACGAAAAACAGAAATTACCTAATGCGCTGCCTCCTCTGACTGCAGTAGAAGTACTGCCGACATATCGCCGGATCGTGATTCATCGTGTCCTGCAGGGGGAACCCATCACTCGGCTTGTACTACTCCCGCACTTTCGATTCTCTTCATTTCGCATGAAATAAAATAATAATAAAACCCATAATCCACCCATAATCCGTGATAGCGCAGACTCGATATCCTTCATTTTTCCGAGGATTTTGCGTTGTGATCGATTAAGGCTTTCGACGTGTAAGAATGCGTCACTTTGTCTTGTGTTTTGCTTTAGTCGCGCAGCGATCATCCGTTATTGCCATCTCCCCCTCCCCCCGCCCCGCCACCGAGTCGTAATGCACCGTTGCGAGTGCGCTTGAACACACCAATCCTCGATTATTCAATCGGTCCAGCGCAAAGTATCGGCCGTCGTGATTGCGTAGGCGTCGGCGCGGATCTATTAATAAAGCGTCCTGGTATTTCGCGCGTGGAAATAAGTTGCGAAACGTCGGTGATTCGCGAACGTTCGCGCGTGTTCTTCCACGGCGACGCGCGCAGCAATTAATCGCCGATTACTCTTATCGGCGTTCTCAATTTTCGCCGTTCCGCGCGTTCACGTATGCGTCAATTTGTTTTCGCGGACAAGAATGTTGCTTACGGCACGATGCCTCGGAAAGAACGTCTTTCTCTTGTTTTTCATTTCCGTGGAGTCGCGCGCTCGTTGGCACCTCGGTTTCGCGACCACGCGAGGCATATTATCCGCCGGCGATGGCGCGCGCCTCTTGGCAAAGCCAACATTTTGCCGCCAACGACGTCCGAGCATCGATCTCCGCAGCCGCGGAATCGTCGCTTACGTCGCCACGCGAAAATCCCCGGCGGACAGCAATTAAATCTCAATTGCAGCGAGCTGGAGATAATTAAGACGCCCGCATTGCCGCCGGACGAGCGCGCGCCTGCACGCGAGCTTCTTTTCCATGGGACTCTTCATTTTTTTTAATTCACCGCGCAACTTGGCGGAAGCTTGCTCTTTTACCTCCGCAATGGAGAGGAAGTATCGAGTGTTTGGACGAGCAAGTGCGGTTTTTAGACCGGAAATATTCGATGAAGCGTGCTCGAATAGAATAGCGTTAGCGAAGAAAAAAGTAGGGGGGGGGGGGGGGGTAGATAAGAGAACAAGTTGCGTAGTGAAAAATTAGCTCGTGTGAAGCTATAATTTGCCAACAGTTCCCGACGGTATGACTAGGCGATCGAAAAGAAAAAAACTCGGTCGTACGTTTCGCTCATCGAAAATTCCGGACGTCAAACTTGAACCACTCCAGGGTCAGAGTATAGCCGCGGAGCAAAATATTGATATAGAAGAAGCGCTAAGGTGAAATTTAACGGTATATAACTCTGTTGCGGTCGCGCGCAATTTACGGTCGCGTACGCACGGGAGTCCGAAGCGAGTGGCGTATCGACGCTGGCCGGACGCGCACGCGCTTGCGCGTCGATCCAAGCTCCAAAATTTCGTCGCACGGGAAGGAGAGAGAGAGCCTAGGCGACTTGATTTTCGCGGGTTACGGGTAAGAAAAAAGTTGCGCTTGCCGTGGCAATGATTCGCCGGGGAGAGCTCGGAATAGAAGAGAAGTCGTCGCACCGCCGAGGGAAGGCGCGCGAGTTGTCCCGCGAGACGGGGACGACACGCGCGCACGCGCGCACCACAAGCGATCACAATCGGAACGTCCTGGTCGGCGAAGCTCGCAGCGCGACGGGGCGAGCGAGAAGGGAGTGTAGGCGCGCGCGCGCGCGCGCTCGACGCAGTTGACGGTAGGGCCGGCGCGCGACTGGCGCTTGGGCGAGAAGTCAAGCGCGCACGCGACTCGCCGCACGCGCGCTAGGAGGTATAGGAGGATCGCCCGCGGCGCTGTCGCCCGAGTCACGTGAGACCCCTTTTGCGTCGCGCGCGCGTGCTCGCCGAGAGACGATCGTCGCCGTGCGGGGGCCTCTCTGTCGCCGCAGTGGTCGCGCACCTGCGGCCGATCTTTCGCGATCGACAACGCCACGGACGCGGAGCCTGTTCCTCGCCTTTTCTCGCTGTCGCTGCGGCAGTCGCGTTCGCGCGCCTCGCTTTCTGAAATCGGCGCTGCGAAGTGCACGCCTTCGCATCCTCGAGGACGTTCCGTGGGTGGCGCCGCTTCGAAACGCACGCACGCTCGTTCGGCAAGCGAGGCGCGTCGTCCGCGGCGGTTAAACGCGAGGTGTCGCTGCGCGACTTATCAACGAGAGCCACGCCAAATAATGGCTCAGCCGAGGCACAGGCCGGAGCAAGCCAAGCCATCGGGAATCCTCGAGCGCGTCCGCGATAACGAGACGAAAGAGCGAACATACGGCGCCGATAATGCTGCAACGACCAACGGGGACAATCTTCCTGACTGTCGCGTCCGATTCGGGAGCTGTTTTCGGCTCGACTGCCGTTTCGCGATGTTTCCGAGCCGCGATCGATAAATCGCACGATCGTTTCTACGAAAGATACAAATGACCCGAGCAACAAAAGCAAGCGAAAATCTGTTGTCGCGCCACGGGGAACTGAAATCGAAACGGGCCACCCTCCCGCGCGAGCTGTTGCAGCGACGCGGTGTCAATGTTTGCCCGAGGTAAATTTATACGAGCACGCAGAGGAGTGAACTCGTTTGACGATCAGCCCGCTGAGGTTTGTTTTCGCTGCCGCCAAGTGCAGGCGAAATTTCGGACTTCGATCGGCTGGCTCGACGCCGCCGCCGCTGCCGGATCGACGTAAGCTCGCCCGTCCGGCGTAATAGCGGCGCGCGCACGCGCGCGTGCGCCGAACGGCCGCGCGCCAGCGCGGAGGCAAGTTGTGGAGCGCGGTGTGCGCCTCGCCCCCGTATCAACGATAAGCCGTCGAAGCGACGCCGCGGCGGAGCATCGCGAGATTCCGCGAGGAGCGCACGGCCGTGCGGCTGATCGCAGCGACGGGCGCTATCGCGATGGCCTTCCGTGGCGCGCGGGGCGGAGGGGACGATCGCGGCCGAGACGGACGATCGCGTGCGCGCGCGCCGATGCAACTCCGGCGCATCGCGGGTATCAGGAGTGCACGCGCCGAGGAGCGAGCGCGTGCACGGAGCGCAGTGGCTCGAGTGCGGCCGATGCACGTAGAGCGGTGCGCGCGGCGCCGCCCCCTCTCCGAGCGCGGCTTTTCGTCGCCTTCGCCGGGATGACGTTCGAATTCGGCGAACTCGTGGCGCGACAGCTGGTTAGTGGCGGATAGCGGCCGCGCGCGGTCGCGATCGTACGACTCGAGACGCGTCGGCGAAACCGACTTGCAAATGTACACGCGTCTCGTGCCATCTCTCGGTCTCTGGCGACAGTTCTCGGCAGTCCTCTTGGAACGCCTCTCCAAGATCAGCAGTGAGAGAAGATAAGGAAGGAAAAGAAAAGAGAAACAAAGAATTCAGTGCTTGCACGGGTCGCGTTGGCAGTGGAGCGCGAGGCCTCGATGCGCGCGGACGCACGGTTCTTAGCCGCGAGCTTTCGAGTCTCGCGCACAACGTCGAGGAAGGTGCAGGCTTTCTCACGCTTTCGATAAATCTAGCCGAACAACGAAAGACCGATTTGTGCGCGCTGGAGAACAACGAGTTAGGTAGTAATGCGTGCGTGGCAGTTCGACAGCGCAGGTGCCAATCTATAATCAGCTCGCCGAATAATTCGAGACTCATTTCTTGCAGTTGCGTAGATTAAGCACGTGAAAAATTATTGTAGGCGTTTGAATATCGTGAATCGGTGGGGATAGATTTTATGGACGGAAAAGCGGTATGCCTGTTGCATCGCTGCCAAAGTCAATTCAACCGCAATTAAAGAAACGTCCGGGGTGGGGGGGGGGGGGGGGGAGTAAAAAATGGATAGGCAGAATCTCGCCTGCGGAACTCGGGGCTCGTTAGCTCCGAGGAACGCGTTCCCGGCGGACGAGCGTGCGAGAGTGCGAGCGAGAGGCGATGCAAGCGCGTTTCCAGCATTTTCAGGCGCAAGGGGGCACTCCCTTCTCCTCCGATACTGTGCGGTCATTGTTACGATAGCGAAATCGACGCCCTCTTTCTCGTGCCAAGCGAGCGCCTACTCTGTACGTTCTTCTTCGTCAAAGCGTAACATTTTGTCTTCTGCGAAAACAAACGGTCGTCCGAATAAGCTAAACAATGAATAAACTGTGCCAACTTTTTACGCTCATCCTCACCCTTTACACGTCGACGCGTCACGTCGACGCGTCGGATACTCTTGCTGCAACGAGCGCAAGTACCGCCACGCTGTGGGTGTCGCTGTCGCAAGCGTCCGGTGAGCAGTCTGGAGTTTCTGGCCGAAATACGCGAGAGTGCGCGAAGAACAAAAGCAGAGAGGTCGTTCTGACGTTGTCGCTGCCGAGGATTTTCGCAGCCGGCCTGGGCGTCAAAGAAATGGCGAGCCCACGTGTCGATCGCTTCGACGAGTTTCAAGACCCGTCGCTGACGCTCCACGCACTGGAAATAACAACGGCACTTCGTTGGTTTCGCACTCTCGTCAAATATGGGTCGATCGCACGTGTTTGCGTTGGGGCTCCAGTCCGGCAGGTGGTTGCTCGATGACCATGTCGGTGCGAATACAGAGCGACGATCGTCGGCGACCACGCCATCGTTGGGTACCCCGGTGCCGAAATTCATAAAAGACACGATGGTCGCGAGCGTCGGTCGTATCATTGTACGTACGTCGACCTCGTCGCAGGTGGACGTCGATACGCCGTTTTCACGCGCGGCGATCCCCTCGGAACGTCTTTCTTCGAGGCCGTCGGAGCTTTGAGTGTCGAATGGAATGGACGAGTTGACGCTGCGACCGAACGCAAGAAGTACTCGCTGCAGTGGCGCACGAAATTTCATGGCGAATTTAATTTGCTGCTCCTGCAGGCGAAGCCAGAGCAATGGCGAAATTGAGCTTGCGGGGTGATGCTCTCAAGTGCCCACGGAAGAATCGCGAACTCGATGGAAAAACTTTCTTGGACCTTTCGCTGTTGCCGAGAGTTCGGGCGGGTCTGCGCGGAATTGCGCGCGGTCCGTGAAACTGAAGGCAAATACTTGAGAGTTGATTGAGACGAGCAGCGTCCGCGCTGTCCAGGAGGCTCGTCGACCGCCGCAATGTGCGAAATACCTATCTTCGAACGCGCAAATGTTGTATTGGTTCGTCGCTTCCGATAAATTACGTTGGCTTTGCGTCGCTCCCGCGTTGTACGTTCCAATAGACCCAACGGAAAATTCGAAAACACTCGGATCGTCGTCGTCGAGGAGAGAGCGACGAAGTGAATTCGATTATAAAAACTTTCGTTGATTCCCGTTGGAGGAGCCCAACCCGCGCGTCCCTCTCTCAATCAAATCCCAAAAACTTATCCGAACTCATTGCTCGCGCGACGCCGTCGGGCTGGCTAGTCGAATTCGTTCCGGAGGAAGGCCAGCAAGGCCTGATTTTTCCCGCGGCGCTCGCAATGTCAGATGCGCGATCGCGAGAACAACGATTCCGCTTTGCCTGACTGCTGATGTGTCTGCGCGTTTTTTTCGCTTTCTTTTTGCTCCAAGTAAACATTTAATACGCTACAATGAGTTTGTAACTATGACCCATCGATTCCAGCGCGAGGCAACGTTCGATCGTGCGCGCACTCTCATATATGTACGTGTCCCCACTGCGGCTATCGCGTACGATGATCGCGAGCAGCCTGTGCCATCTCTCGGTGGGTCTTGGCGTCCTCGCGGCGAGCAGACAAAACGCAGCGTCATTGTAGCGTTCGGCTCGGCCGACGATTCGCCGTGTGCAATCGGTCGCTCGAGTCAAACCGACGCAACAAGTCAGTCCTGAGCGCGCGATCGTCGAGCCATCACGGACGCGGTTCCTCGCGAATCTCGCGTCGCAAGTGGCCGAGAGAACCTCGACGGATATAGCGAAGACTCCCGCTCGTCGACGCTTCGCGCGAAAAGAAAAATGTCACGCGTATCGGCAGCGAGGCGCGCTCCTTCGAAGCTCGTCGAGGTCTGGCGCAACGAAGCGAACGGTAGGTCAAGCGAATCGCAAACGAGCCGCCCGCTCGCCCCGTCAAAGCCTCATTGCAAACCGCAGGAATCACGACTCTATCTCTGGCGCGAGCGCCGGTGAACGGCTTGAACCTAGAGCTGGCGCTGGAGGTGCGCGCGGCGCTCGAGAGCGCGGTGGCCGCCGACAGCAGGGGCATCGTTCTCACGTCCTCGCTGCCGACCGTCTTCTCGGCCGGCGTCGACATTCGCGAAATGCATCGACCGGTCGTCCAGCGATGCTATGAATTTTGGAGCTCTCTGCAGGACTTGTGGTTGACTCTCTACGGTTTGCCAATTCCAACTGCGGCTGCCATTAACGTAACTACTCTTTTTCCTTTTTTCCTTTTTTTTTCTTTTTCTTTTTGGTCGCGAAAATGTACGTTTTCAGGGATCTAGTCCAGGCGCGGGCTGCTTGCTGGCCTTGTCATGCGAGTACAGAGTGATGGTAGAGAGCGAGCACACTATAGGCTTCAACGGGCCAATGCTCGGGGTTGTTATTCCGAAATGGATTCAGGACACGTTGATTAGAACTGTTGGTTATCGTCAAGCGGAACTCGCCTTGCTCAGGTCGTATTATCGACTTTTACGTATTCCCGATGTTTCGCCTAGGCCGACGTGTGTGATTTCTGTTTTTTCCCCCTTCTCGCGCTTCAGAGGAAAACTTTTCCAACCGAGGGAAGCCTTAAATATCGGGCTGGTCGACGAACTAGCTGTAGACAAAAATCAAGCTGTGGCGAAATGCGAAGCTTACTTGGCTGACTTTGCGAATGTCCCGGGTGAGTTTTCGAGTGCAAAAAGAAAAGATGCCAGTCACCGAAGCGCGAAATGTTGATCTCCCCTTCCTCTTTCGTAGGGGCGGCTAGAGCTGCGACTAAAACGAGTTTGAGGCAAGAGGCGATGGATTGGCTAAGGAAATATCGCGAGCAAGACACGAGGACGTTCGTCGATGCGTTGATGCTGCCGAAAGTTCAAGAAGATCTGGATAATTATATTCAGTCGCTCAAGAATAGATCAAAATGACGAGTTGGAGCTTAATCTTCGAACGCATGCGAGGCAATAAAAATCGAAAGCAGTTTACGTCGCAAACTGAACGTAATAATTTGTGCCATTATGTCATCTAGAGAGAATGTCAAATAAATTAACGCTCATAGTTAGAATCTCAAATAATTTTTATCGGGGAAAAATTGAAGTAACTTTCACTTTTAGCGTGTAAAAGGAAAAACCCTCTCGCCCCGAGCGTTACGTAACCTCATTGACTCGCATCGAGGGATTAATTGCGGCATCGATCGCGCAATCGTTCTCGAAGGTGAGGCTTTATATCATCTCGAACGCGAATTTTCGATCTCTTGCATTACCGTGTCATTTGCGCGGATATTGCCGAAAGGAATTGCACAGTTGCGAAGTATAGATCGCTTTTTTCTTTTTTCGACGGGGGACGGGGGAGGGGGCGGGTCTGATGAAAAGATCGGCACCGCGTCGGATCGATCGATCGGCAGCGCACGCGAATTGCGAGGCGGGATGCCAACGCGACGATACGCACGAGAGAGAGAAAAAAAAAAACGCTCGCTCCGCTTCTTTTCTTATTCCGGGGAAAAGGGAGGAAGTGCACGCCGGCCCCGTCCTGCCGTACAACCTGTCGTCAGTTCCGTTGCTCCTTTCCTTCCTTTCTCCGTGCTGCATCTCACTGTCCTTTGCGTGCTCCGACGATGCACGAGAACAAGAAATACCTGATATTTTCCTCTCTGTCTTTTCGCGCCGGACGTGAAATATCGCCAAACTACGGATGTTGTCGTTGTGAAAATATATGAATTCAATAAATCTGCCGACGATCAAGAAGCGGGAATAGGGGATCGATTGAGGCGCGCAACGAATGTGGCCACGACGGAGAAGTTAAGAGTGCTCTCCTTTCGAAGCATCCGGAACAACTGGGGACTCATCCTTGAACTACGTGACGTGAATCCACATGACGAGCGTTCTGTTCTTCTTTTCTTTTCTTTACTCGAGTGACTTCTTGGAACGGACTACGAGTGCGAGAGAACGTACCCCTCAACCGCCCACCCAATTTCACGTACGAGAGCGCGACGACCTCTTCTACCGCGATTCCGGTTCTCTTTCCGAGGACTTGTTGCGTGCATACGAGCGTGGAGGGCGCAAGGAGATTGGACGCCGAGGGATACGGGATTTAACGTTACTTACGAATAGCTGGCTGCGCGAACGCAGACCGCGCGAGTGTGAAAGAAAAGAAAACAAGGAAAAGATTTATTTGCAAATCAATGAGAAGGAGCGCGATAAAGACAATGATTTCCCGCAATATTTCACAAAGTACGCCGTATAATAGTCGACATTCGCCTGGGAAACAACTTTCGATTTCAGTTGAGCGAACAATTTCATAACTATTTCATATCGCGCGAAAAAAAAGAGCCCCTTCTTACGGGTGCGTGCGAGACAAAAGCTGCGAGAAAGTAAGAGTTACATCTGCGCGCGCGACAGTCGACGGAGTCGTCCAGGCTGCGTCGCCGATGCCGCACGCACGGTGCGTCGACGGAAAAGTTGAAAACTTTCAACGCCAGCTTCGCCGATGTTTTCCTCCCTTTCGCGAATCGCAGGCGATTTTCCGGTTATGTCGAGCGACTGTCACGACGAATTAGAATCGTTGACGTCCTGTTAACGACGGTCGCGGTTAACGAATGTCGGTCGTACTGTTACGACGATAATTCAATAATTCCGTGGAACGTGCTCGTCTTCGCGCCGCAAGTGCAGAAGACGGAGAAACCTTTCGGGCGACTAATTAAATAACGAATGTTTCAACAGTGCGAGGAAACTGCAAGCCGGCATGCGAATCGGGGACGGCGGCGGAGATAATCTCTCACGGCTGAATGGCGCAATTGCCCCTTTACCCTGCGCGCCCTTTATTTAATCAAGCTCGGAGGAAATTGAAATACCGTATGAAGCGTTCGAGTGAAAATTCTAGCGTTTTGCCAGCCGAGGGGGCATTTTTTGATCGACCCGCAAATTCGACGCCGCGAAGCGATAGTAAACGACGTCGGACGCGAGCATCGAGTAAATCAAATTGAAAATGAGCGCGAAGTCGCGCGCGGAAATCGGATCACGGTTTCCTTTGTGTTCCTTCTCGCCTCGGCTCGTTACTTTGCTTATCGCGCGAATTTGCATGTCTTGCGACTGAAACCGCGCTTTGGGGGAAAATACTTTCGAATCGAAGGCTGAGACTAACTCGCCAGCTACGCCGGTCATTAGCAGACGGGCAAGCGCGAAATTCCTTCCCGATCGATTCGCGAATGGCTGTTCCAATCGAGATTGCACGACGTCGATCTGTCGGTAAACGACGCGCCATTGAGTTTCGACGACGGCACAAGTCGAAGTGACATTACGATACGTTCTGAAAATAAATGGCGGCGTCGCCGCGAAAACCGCAGACATCTTGGTGTGTCTATCCGCTCGTTTCGTTATTATTAGACAAGCAGTCCTTGGGAAAGTGCATTGTCGCTGCAGCACGTGGCGGCTATTATTTTCGCCGTCGTAGAATTAATGTTTGGCTGTTTAGCACAGCGGGGGAATGCCGCGTGGCGTGAGAAATCGCCAGTGCGGTATTGTTACTGCAGGTGGCTGTACTTGTGCAGCTATATATATTCCATCGGATCGACGTGTGCGGGATTATTATGCGCGGTGAATTTTATTTTTCATCCGAAATTACTTTGCGTCGGCGAATTGAATATCGTCGTTACGGTTGCGGATGATTCCACCAGTACAGTGTAATTGGTTTGGCGGTTGCGCGCCCGCGTATCCAAGGAGATACTTACCGACGAATCCATATATAATTCGAGTTCAAAAAACATTTCAACGCGATTCTTCTCCGTCAGCGCCGCAACGAGAAATCATATCTCATTGCGATCGGAAGATATAAAAAGATGGGGAACAGGAATCGGCATTCACCGCGAACATCGAATTTTGCACGAGACCTCTTGACAGTCGACCGATGCGAGCTTCCGACGAGGACAGACAAAAAAAAAATAGACAAAAACGCCGTGGGAGCCAGTTAATTGGTCGTCGCGACTGTACATCGCGTGAAAAACGACTGTGTCCGGGAATATATACAGCGACACTGCAGCAAACATAATGGGAACTCGCTGCGTGGCTTGCATTTTTTTTTTCTTCTTTTAACGAAATCGAAATTGCAACGCTCGCTAACAGATCTGCGCGCGCGATGAAGTTCTCGCTCGTGTCGCATTATGCATTCAGCAGGATGCTCCGGGAGTGACGCGCTGCAGCAGGTCTATAAGACGAGAAGAGATAGTTCTCAATCGGATAGACTTCCCCTCTCGTCGTGCCTCTTATCCGCATGAATTTTTCATCCCGTCGCGGAGGAGATGCGGTCGGCCGAGATTGAATTCATCGCAAGCGTCGCCCCTGTTTTCCGCAACGCACGCGCGCGCCGGTATAAAGAACGCGCGGCGCGAGGTCCGTCGACGACGGATAAAAATATCTATTTTCATTTCTTTTCGCGGCCGTCGCTTGTGTCCACGTACGCATCGGCGATTGTCCTGCCCTTATCCGTGCGATAGCATGCGCTTCGGCACATTTAGTGCGCACGAGAAACTTGTCGCGGACGATAGATCTGTGTATCATTGTCTTTCTTTTTAAAGCCCGCGATGTTTGAATTTTATTCGCGAAGAATAAATGACTGTTCGGTCGTTTTCACAGGGTACCGAAAGCTCCGAAAAAGCCTTTGACTTTTTTGAAGAGAAAAACTCTTTTCCGAGGCATTTGGAAAAAATCGATCTCCATAAACAGTGAATCCGCACGAATCGCGAGGACTCGTTATTTTTTGCACAAAACGAGCGTCGAATAATTTTCATTCGGAGAATCCTAAGACAACAAAAAATCTTCCTCAACCCTCGGCCAAAGTTTCGCGGATGACATCATCGATCCCCTGCAGACAGCTTTCCCTTCCGAACTCCGAGCGAAACTTCATCGAAAGAATCAATCAGCCCGGCAACGATGAAAAAGCGCGCGACCATTGCATCGCCATTAAGGGATATCCTCATCGGCGCCTCATAATCCTTCCTCGTCCGACGAAATCCATCAAACTCTCTTATTCCAGGGAGCGGCTAATCAAGCCGAAGCACGAGAAAAACGCTCTCGCTCGCCGGATGCCATTCTCGCTGGCAGCAGCGCCGTAGCGAAGATAAATGCGCGGCGGGCGCACATCCTCCGCGGCTCGCAACGAAAGCGCGATTCGAGCAGCGGCGCGAGCTCTCGCGGATATCGCAAATGCTCGCCGCGGGCTGTCGTTGCCCGCTGGTGTCAGCGACGACGCGTCCCCTCGTTCTCGAGCTTCGCCGGCGGCTTCGAGCGCGCGCCGGTAGGATAATGCCCGGGCATTATTCAAATCGAGAGCGCCGCGCGCTCCTAATTCGCGTCGGTAGGCCCAGCGCACCGCCGAACGCGCGCGCGGCCAATTTGCAAGGGAATCCTCCGCGCGGCACACGCGAGGTATGCCGAAAAACGGCGGGGGGGGGGTGCGCGTTGTTTAAAGATTCCCACGCCGATGAAGCTCTGCATTGTTCGCTTTGCCAGAGACGTGCGTAGTGTATGTACGCGATGCCCCGCCGGCAATTATCTCTTTAGCACTTGCTGATCGATTCAACGATGCTTTCGACGACAAGTCGGAATAATTGCAATTAAACGTGGCGAAATAAAACAAAGCGGCAAGTTAACGCCCGAGAGAGAGAGATGGAGAGAGATAGAAAGGCACGTTCGAACGCAGTAATTTACCATTCGCTCCTCGCTGTCGCCTTCTCTCTCTTTCTGACAATTGAATTAAACCGGCGACGCAAGCGCAAAGTGGGATGCTCTCTCGAGGGTGTGGTTTGGTTAATTGCGAAGGAGAGAGAAAAAGGGGCGAAGCCACGATCGGAACCTTTTTCTTTTCTCCTCGGCAGAGCGACGGCGAGCAAAACAATCGAGGCGCGAAAGAGGACTTTGATGAATTTCAAAGTTTCGATTTTCGGTCGAGCCGGGTCGAGGCGGGCTTTGGAGCGCACGACGCCGAGAAAATATGTCGATATGTCGCGCGCAAGGTGTACGAATGCAATGCCGCCTGCCGAGCGCGCCACAGCCGAGTAGCAGCTGGAGAGTAACAAAAGGACACTGCTCTGGCCGTCATATAACCATAACCAGCTCAGCCGGTTCTTATAAAATAGCGGTGTAATCCTTCTTCTTACCCGGCGCCGCGACGCCGCTGCTTTCCCGTGGCCATGTGAACTCGCTCGATTGCTGCGCGCGCCTGCTGCACTGATAAAGCGTTTTAATAATCACCTCAGCCAATTAAGCGAATTCTTTCTGCTAACTGTTGCATTATGCTTAGAGCATTTTCGAAATCGCGCGTGGCTAACTCTTCTTCTTATTTTCACGAGGGGTGTAACGCGTAAGAAAGGGCTGTAATAACCCCAATAAAGTTAAAAATATATTGAGCCGTTGACGTAACGAAGATGCAGATATTACGTCATGATTATGTTACAAGGTACAGGACGATCGCGTTGGTCAAAGAATTTTCATTCGCAGTTAAAGCCAATAGCGTAAAATCAATACAGGGGCGCGAACTTTACTGGGTGAAAGTGTGGCGTCACGTCATCAGCCATTGACATTTAAATGACGCGGCGACGTCGAAGCACATACACCACATGAAACCGCCAGGCAACGACAACCAATAAATTCCAAGTCGGTCATTTTTCTGCTTTACGTCCGCAGGACAATAGGGAACAACTTATCCCCGCTGAGCCTGCAGCATTCAACGCTCCCGGAAAAGCAAGCACTAGAAGGAAATTCCAAGACAAAGAGCTATACATATTCCCGCCCGTATATATTTCAACGCGCGACCCATGATAATTTACAGCAGAGCGCGCATTCTGAAGACACCGCGCTTAACGCGCTGACGAAGGGACTCTCGCGCGTATCGCAAAGCGCGCGAGAGCTGGATTTTTTTTTCTTGTTTTCGGTCGCCGGGGAAGGAAAAACGTAAATCAGTGTTTTGACGTCGAGTCGAGCGAAGCGCGCGCGCCCCGCCGATGTCTCCCGCGCGCGCTCGCGAGGGAAAAGGAAGAGAGCGAGCCTTCGCTTTTCCGCGAGAAAAAGACGCGACGCGGGCAGTCGCGCGACCGGCAGTATATTTAACGAGCCGGCTCGGCTCGGCCGCGTTTATCTTCGCGAGGAGGAGCCGCGGATTTCCTCTCCTTTCTGCGCCGGTGAAAGCGCCGCCGTGCGAGCTACCGAGCTTTCCTCCTCTCTCTCTCTCTCTCTCTCTCTCTACCCGGCCTCGCCGAGAAACGAGCGCGCACGAGCGAGCTCGCTTCCTCGTTGGCCCTCCTGTCGTCCGCGACGGAGATGTCGATTTGCAATAGGGACGCCGACTCGGAAGAACACCGCGCGAGATGGATCGTCCGCGGGCGGACACGGCTGGAACGGGGCCGAGCGCGTCGTCCGAGCGAGATTCGCTTAAAACGCACGTCGCCGCTAGGCTTTTCACTTTCTATCGCTTAGGCAATCTCTCTCTCTCTCTCTCTCTCTCTCTTTGGCGTTGGGATTTCGGGCCGCGATTGTCGGCCGGCGCTTTCGCGGGTTATGAGTTCGCGGGAGGGATTTACTGCTACGTGACCGAGGATTGCCGGCGAGCAAGTTGCGGGAGCGAGATTAGATTGTCAGAGTGTGCTCGCCCTCGGCGAGAGCGGCGGCGGCGGCGGCAGTTTGCCGGCGAATTTATGCGGATTCTAATTTTGGAAAATTTAGCTTCGCGTCGCGCTGTCGAGATGGTTAATTCCGACGGCGCGTTCGCCAACGAGGCTCCGCGCCGTTTCGCCTTGCGACGGTACTTCTCGGGTGTCGCCGTTCTATCGGCGTCCCGTTCCGTCCCGCGAATGTTTCACCGAACTCCCGCGGACAACCCGTCGGATGCGAGCGCCGCGCGAAAGGCGCCGGAATAGCTCAGCCCTCTAGCCTCGCGCGCCCAGCGGGACGCCGGATTTTGACCGCGTAACCCGAATGTCGCGCGATTCTTCCGCGCAACACGCGCAGCTCTCCGACGTAAATTGGATGCGGCGCACGGGCGTCAAAGATAAATCCCTCGTGCCGTGGGCGCGCGGCGCATAATTTCACGCTAAATCACCGGTTTCCGCGCGCGCCTCGCTCGTGGTGCCGTTGCCCGCCGCAACTGGGTCAAGATCTTGCCCGGCAATATTGCCTGTCCTGTGCACGAGAATACACTTGGAAGGCGAATCGCGAAAAGCAGTTTTTTCTTTTTTCAATCAAAGCGCGGCCTTGAGATCGAGTGCTCTTCTCGTACCTAGCGCCAAGCTGACTTCTTGCCGGACTGTGCCGAGCGTTCCACGTACGCAAAACGCGCGATTAACGGCGCACGCGTCCCTTCGTCGACGAAGCTTTCGCGCTCGCGAGGTCCCGCCGGCACGAGCTTTACCGCGCGCTTTTGCTCACAGAACGCGGTGCGATCGCTCGCGGACAGCCAACTTCCACGCGATCAGCGCGAGACTTTCGTCATTCGAGGGCGTTGTAACGTCGCGCTCGGCTGTTCAGATCGATCGACGCGCGCTCGCGAGCCGTATTCCATCGTCTCGATCGGCTAATGCAGCTGGCGGCGTTTCGACGCTTATCTCTCTTTCGTTATCCGTGGGCGTCCCGCCCTATATTGTCCAAACGTTCGTTACGCGCGCGCTCGCGGCGCTGTTCGTTCGCTCGTTTCGAAAAGCCTCGTCGGTCTCTCCCGTCGATCGAAGACCCGCTCGACTTTGTATTCCCGAACGAACGACTCGCCGGTCGCTGAAGAATAGTACAAATAATTGTGGTGATCACGGAGAGCGGCACCTGCGGGAAATGCGCGCAGGCCGCCTGGCGCGGCCCTCTAATCACCGTCGTCAATTCGCGGAACAGCGGTGCGACACTGGGGAATATCTATATGTGCGTGCATGTGTTTCGCTGCCGGGCGCAGTGCCGAGACTCGTTTTTTGTTCCCGCGAACGACGGGCTAGAGCGTATCGCTCCCTCCTCGACTCCGAAATTTTTCAGCCGATAAGAATTTTCGCGCTGCATTCGTTGGCACCGAGTGCCCGTAGCGAGCCTGTTTCTTTCGTTGTGCCAGTTGATAAAATGACAATTCGTTTCCATAGGAACCGATCAAGAACGCACTTTGGCATAATTTAAAATCTAAAAAAAAAAATTACACCGTCGTTGTACGCTCAACCCGTGAACCCGAAGAATCCATATGGATCGCGCGCCGTTGAGAGAAAGAAACTGTC
Organism: Phymastichus coffea; assembly: GCF_024137745.1. Classification (NCBI taxonomy): domain Eukaryota; kingdom Metazoa; phylum Arthropoda; class Insecta; order Hymenoptera; family Eulophidae; genus Phymastichus; species Phymastichus coffea. The sequence goes on from NW_026706839.1 coordinate 530,413, forward strand.
GCATCGCGTGTTTCATTAGGATTAATTGAACGCCTGCCGACATTGAGGCATACTCTCAATCGACTACTTTTCTCCCACAATAAATCCGCGCGCTATGCTCTTTGTTTCCATTCGGAAGCTCCAGGTGTACGCGCACCGAACCCTTTCTCTCTCGCGCGTTAGACGGATTTAACGGTTATGACGCGCGCGCGGACATCGCACCGTGGACTGAAACTAGAGAAAGAAAGAAACGCGGAAAGGCAGAATCGCCGATTTTTCTTTTCGACGCGATCAAATTGGATTTATAGATCGCAATAACGTTTCGGCGAGAAACGTAATCCGCGGCGGGACTCGATTACGACGAACGAGGTTACCTCGTTTTAGAAAAGAAAGCCGGCGATTATAGCGTCGGCGCGATAAACGACTGTCGAACGAGTTTTCAGTCGCAACCCCGGCCGCGCGCGCGTCGACGTCGCGCCGATATGACGCGCGATTGTTAGCGCGGCGTCAATCAGCGCGAAATTCTCGATTAATCGAGCTTGCACATCGCGTCGGGGAGCGAACCGCGAACTAATTACGCTACGCGCCAACGGGACACTCGCCCGCGGTTGAAAAGCCAAGCGTAACCCTTTGGATGACCGAGCAATGACGCGCGCGCGCGCACCTTTCACCTCCGCGGCGGCTGAATCATCGAAATCCGTAATGTCGGACGACGGGACCAGCTCACTCGTGAGGCACTTTCCTTTGTCGGTCGCGCGACTGAATCACGCGCGCGCGGCTCGAGCTTTCCTCGCTTATTCCACGGGAAACAGCAGAGGTCGCGCGGTACACAAAGGAATCGCATATTTGTAGAAAATCGACTGATGAGGCTCGAGGCCTTTTGGGATAGCACATATAGTGAAGGTATCGGTGTATTTTGTAATGTTGAGTAGATAATGGTTTCTCGAAGAAGGCGTGACGCATACGTTTTTGGTAATATAATGATAATTCCCCATCCCGCCTCGAATAGCCGAATGATTTATCGATTGTCGTGCTTAGCGAGTGCAATTTCATCTTTATGGATCGCTTCGGCAAAATCCTTTGGAGTATACATTGCGACAGATTTGTGTTGTCGCTGGGACAATTAAAGTAACGCAAAGCTTGACGAACGATCAATTCTTTGAGAATAGCAGGTTTGACAAACAAAGATATCACGAAAGGATCAATTTAGAGAAACAGAAACGTCGAAGCTGCAAATTGGCTCTTGATCATTCGGGCGAACGAGCTATTCGCAACATTGTAGCTCGATGACTTTAATCGATGGAACAGAGTTGATTTCTGTCAATTCATGTATATTATATGTGCGCAAGATACAAAGCGCCAAAGGGTAAAGCCAAAGAGAAAAGCGCGTACGTATGCACAGGCAACTGGTTTCGATAAAAAAGAACAAAAAAGAGAAAAAAATGGCGTTTGGGTCGTTTGGTGAGCCACGCGAAACTCCACGACGTAGACGGAAAGAGAGTAGGCAAGCCGGCCGCAAATTCATACGCGAAGCTCTTTGGCAAGTCGCGCGCTTCGGCGACGAGGTTGTTCAACGAGCGCTAATGTCGATTAACGAGGCCCACACGCCAGTCGCGAATCCTTTGTTGCGCGCAACACCTTTCGCCCCCTTTTACTTTTCCTAAGCGACGGTAAATTAAAACCGGCTGCATAACTACGTCGGTCGACTCTCCCCGATTAACGGTTATCTTGCGTGCGCGCGCGATCTGCCCATTAAAGGATCTCTCGCCGAGGCAATTCGTGCGTGATGCTTATATGTATAGCGGGGCTTTCCATTGTTAGGTAGAAGGCTAAGCTCAGCGCGGCGGTCGTTTTTTTTCGACTTTGCGCGCAGCTTTTCGATAGCAAGGCGTACTATCAGCTTTTCACTTTTATCACCGAAGACTTTTTCTCCCACCGTCGATGTTCTCGTGGCTGCGGGATATCGATTCTGCAAATTTACGGGTTTCAAATGCCGCGCTACTCTTGTTTCTTAAATGAGGCAACGAAAAACAAAACAGTGCATTCGGTGAACGTTGAATGATTTTTTTTCCACAGCCGTGTCGGCGCGGGTAAAGAGGTACGCCGATCTCAATAACAAAAGCGACCACTCCTCCCGACCGCAAACGAGAAATTCTGCGCAACGTCATCTCTCGCAAATCGCGCGCAGCGGAAAAACAAGACAGCGCCAGGCAATTAGCAGCCAATAAAGAAAGAGTCCCCGTCTGTGCGTCTCCCGCCCCCCCCCCTCTCGCTCTCTGTAGCGCAAAGCAAAAAGCAAGACAGACGTACGCTTCCTCGCTGCGAAAGCTCTCTGCGCAGTTACGACGCGTGGCTCCCTTCTGCGCGCGGCTTAACGGCCTCCCGGCAGCAGCAGTTTTTGATATCACGCGCGCGATCACTGCCGCATTATACTCGCTTGACGCGCTCCCGCGGCGATTTCGGTGGCCGTAGCAAGCCCCGCGCAGGACGTGGCGCGCGCGATGCGCCGAGTTTTCCTTTTTTCCTCTGCACCGTCGCGACCACGGTGTCGCGCTCTTTTTTACGTGCGATAGCGATCACCTTTGCGGAGAGGTTAAGGAGAGAGCTCGCGTCGCTGACAAATAGACCCACGCGTTTTTTTTACTTTTCGCGCATAAATTACGTTGATCGTTGCGTAACGTGCGAATATGAGTGAAGTTGCGCAGCCTTCGAAGCGAACCTTCAAGACGGTAAAACGCGCGTTAATCGCGAAGAGTGAGAGAGAGAAGGCTGGGGGGGGGAGGACAGGTGTTAATTAGGAATAAAAATAAAGCTGTTGTCTTAGAAATTCCGAAAATCAACGCAAAGGCGCGTTGGCGCTTAGTAAAGTTGGCCTGTGCACGATGTGCACAGCACCTGGCGGGGGTCAACGATCTGCTGCTACTATATAGGCGTGTCTGCGTGGTTGCATCCTCGCTCACGAGGCGAGAAGCTTTTCGTGATTAGCAGCGTATATACACGTATACGCGGGCCACCCGTTTAGGAAAGTCTTTCGTAGGTTGCTGCATCCGGTATTGATATTCGATTTTCTAGGGCTTCGTGTACTGGAATGATCACTGAAATTTCGACTTTTTTTTGTTTGTTTTACTCGTCGAGGCTCTGATTGCATTATAATTGTACCATCATCGCTGTACGTAGAAAAGAAGTTTCATCAAGGTTTAATAGCGCGAACCTCTCGAGGGAACGGTTCGACGTTGCGAGCTACTGAAGCGATTATAGAAGCACGGGCTCGCTGACGTCGCGACAAATTAGCGCTCGTCTAGCACTCCAAATTGCCAATTGGTCAATTGCGCACGAAGAACACAGATCGACCGAATAGATGATTCAGGCGCGACGATTGCGTAATAAAACGCTGTAACTGTAAAACAACCGCAAGTGCATATTAACGGTCGTGCGCGTAACTTGCTTTTTCTTCTTAATGAAGTGATTGAAAAAAAAGGAATAGTCAGTATGGCTTACCGATCACGCTTCACGAGTGTAACGTACCTGCAACAGAAGAAAGGAAAGAGATGCAATTAGATATCGATATCTTTGCTCAAGAAATCGTAGGACTGGTTGAATTGCAGCCGGAACTCAAAACTGAGATCGCCACGGTAAAAGCAGCAAAGCTACTTTGGACGGTAACTGAATCGGGCTCTATCTCCCGCCAACGTATTTTCACGCGAAATTACACATTTGCGCCGAGAAATCGCCGAGGTGAAATTAAATTGGTCCCTTTTCTTTTGCGCAATTAGCGCTGTAGTTTTGTTTGCGAAAAGCTACTTTTCAGACTCGAAAGACTACGTCTTCGCGCTGGAATCGATTTAGCGCAGTGGCATTAACATAAAATATAGGTAAGCTGCTATCGATCGCCTCTACGGCACTCGGGGCAGCGGATTTTCATCGATAGGCAATAAAAGAAAGAAAGAAAGAAAAATAATATACCCGTAGCCTCGGCGTTCTCTCATCGTTACCCTGTCGAGCCACTTTCATACGAACACCACGCGGAACATGTGGCGCGTACGAGAAAAAGCAGCCGAGACACGCACTCGTCACCTGCCGTTCACTTGCCGTCGCTCCAAGGGAATGCCTTCGGCGAAAAGATTGACCCTTGCGGCTGGCACAGGTGTACAGCAGCAGCAGACGTCCCTCCTCGCGTATTTCCTCTCGCGCAAAATAAAGCGACGAGAGTCGCGCGACTGACCTTGCGAGGCGCAATTTGTATATCGAGCGGTCAGTATAGTTGTAACGGTGCAATTTCCAATGCCAATTAGCGCGGGCACGCTGTTATTTTTGCGGTAAAGCGGTGGTAATTGCTCGACGAAGCGGCGATGGAAATTACAATTCTCGCGAGCGCGAGGCACGTCGAAAATTCCGATGTGCGCGAGCGACAACGTTCGGAATTCCCGAGCGAAAGGACGGACCCTCCTCCCCGCGGCGACAGGTCGAATTAAATTACGGCCGCTGGGAACAAAAAGAAGGAACGGAAGAGCGTGTACACCCGCGCAAAGCTGTGTGTCCTGCGCGAGCCCTCCCTCCCTTGCACCTGCGGTAAAGCAATCGATAAAGAACAAACGCTCTCCGGCCGCGACGGTGGCGGGCGGCGCACCGCGACTCGCGCCCCCACTGTCCGCGGCCGTCGCGCCGTTTTTTCCTCCCAAGGCTTTTCCCCTTGCTCTTGCCATGCGAACGAGACACACCACGGTGAGATCGAGAGAAACGAAAGTTATCGTTTTGGCGCACGCCAAGTTTCACGCGCCAGCGCGGCTGATTAGATGCAGATTAGAACGCGGCCGGCTGGAATGGGCTCAAGGATTCGGAACGGTCAATATACCAAGGCCTCTCGCGGAAGCCGGAAAAGCCGAAGATTCTTTCCCGCCGCCGTCGGCCGCGAAACTCGCCGCGAGCGGCGCACAGCTCGTTACAGTCCCTGCGAGTCCGCGAGCGCGGTTGACAGTGCCAATTTCCATAATTTCCATCAGAAGCGCCAGCCTGCAGTTAGAAAACGGCCGGTGGAGCGTGTGGGCGGCCGATAATTACATTATTGTTTCGTAATAGCGCGCCCGAGCACTCTGCTCCGCCGGAAACGCGCCGCGGCAGTTTCGCGCGCTCGATGGGAAAGTTTAGCCCCGCGCCGGCTGCCTCGGTGCGCTGCAGTTTGCGTGCCATGCGGAGCGATTATGGAATTTCCGATCCAGCTGCGCAGCGCAAGCTCCTGCGGGATATCGCTCGTAGGCTCGATATCGAGCGATCGCATTTCGAGCGAGCGTCCTCTGCTGCGCGGGATTTCGTTTCGTCGCGCGAGCAATTCACGCTGCTCTCTTCGGCCGATTCGAATCCCGACACGCGTCGAGCTATCTCGGATCCTCGTGAGCAATCCACAACTTCGACAACAGAATTCATTATTATTGGCAATTATCAACCTGTAACGATTGACAGCCTGGTCGGTGGCCGTGTCACAACTCGATCGAGCACGAGTGCCCCTACACTCTTCGACCGGGTCAGTGGCTCGTGAGCTCTGCTACAGTGACGATCAAACTGAAAAAGCTCCACCGGGGCCTCCTCCTTCGGCAATCTTCTCATTGCAATAGCCACTTCCAACCTATTCGATTTCGACTTTAACGATTCCTACCTGGCGAATTACCCCGTATCATTTTCAGCTATTCGAACTCTGAATCCCTCGTGAATACTTCTCTCATTTACCACAGATCGATGTCAATTTGTCAACTAATTTCACTCCTGCTTTCCATTGCGAAATCCAAATACAACACTAAATTAGACAAGTATGTCTCTAGTTTCATTTCATTTATCAATGGAATTTTTTTAATTTTCGTTTGAAAACTCTAAAATTGGTCATTTCCTTCATTTATGGGGCCGATTCTTCTATGGATACAATCATCCGCTAGTCATTCAAGCATTTTATTCGAATCATATTTTTCCTTCGCGTTTAAGCTTTAAAGACTGTTTTAATATTAATTCACGAGTTTCTTTTAATTTTTTCATTCCCTATTTTTGAATGGTACGAATAAATAAACGGTCGAATAAATAAGTGTAATAATAATATAAATAATAAAATGAAATTATAAATTGACAACTAATCTATAATTTCGAAGCTACAAATGCGATGTTTATGTGGAAAACCATCGCTCTACTTTATCCTAATTTTCGGGTTGTTCTGGAGTATGTGCAAGTTGTATTACTCAGCGAGCCTCGTTGAAGGGAATCTCGACGTTTTAAAAACCCGAAAAAAAAGAAAATGAATAACAGACGGTCGCTCGTTACGCGTGGCTCGCAGTCAGTCGGGTAGATACCGTTCGGAGCGGCCGACTTCAAAATAAAAGCGTCGCGCTTCTCGACCAGCGCACAGCTCATCTTTCGCGCGTAGAAAAGTCTCACGCCCGTTAGACGCGCCGCGTTCGAGACACACGCGGCCGCGTCGCTACGTATACGTGCGATTTTCGATCGATACTCGCGCGCCCGCGACGACGCTTCCCCGTGGCACTTCGCGCTTTGCGCCTGCGTTCGAAATTGAATTCGCGGTAAGCAGTGCATGAAATCGCTCTTTCTAGTCCTTCTCGGCAAACAATAGCTCGCCGCGCACTTTTGTTATTATTCATTTTTCAACGTGCTTTTTCTCTCTCGCTCTCTCTCTTTTTTCTTTTGTTACTGTTACAGAGCTTATCCGTCGATCTGCCAATTAGCGGTTTTTTTTGGAAACAATCGCGAAACGGTATTCACGCGTCGGCGCTACTCATAATCCATGAGCGTCAGCTGCTGTATAATTGGGCGAAAAATGGCGCGATGCACTTTGCGGCTCCTCCTTATCGCTCTCGCCGACACGTCAATGGCGCTCCGCGCGGACGATACGAAGGCGTGCGTGCAGTAAAGGGCGATGAAAAATGTGCGCGGAGGGCTTCTTTTACGAGATCCCTCGAGTGCAGTGCATACAGTCGCGCGAGTGGGGTTTTGCCGTTCTTTTATCGTGCGTTACGAATGTTTTTTCTCGTGAACGATACTCCGCTCAAGTACTAATTTGATAATGTAGTCTGGATTTTTTCATTTGCGCCGAAGAATTCATTCGACTTATTGCGTTCCATTGCGAAATAGCTTTTCATTCATTCATGGAATAAATTCAGTTTATATGACCGAAGATACGCTGCGCCACAGACTTGACAGCTGGTTAGTACGTTTGATGATACAAATGATGATCGTTCGATTACGACTGTCACTCGTAAGTCAGACATTAATCGTTCGGTTTAGCCCAATCTGTGGGTCAGCTTTGCAGCGATTTTTATTCTACTTGAGTGGCAAAATGCCATGTCTGAAGTTCCAACCTCCAATATATAAAAAAAAGACTTTAATTGATAAAACTTCAGACCTCAGCTGTCTCCTACGACTCCCGAAACGAAGAAAAAAGAGGTCCTTTCTTTTCGCCTCGAGCTCAAACGATTCCTCGAGCTAAAAGTATTTTTCTTCGACGAATTTACCAGTTCATCCGACGCTCTTTTTATACATTTTTTTTCTCCTTCCTCCGCGTACCTGTGCGCTCGAGTGGAAATCAAGAAACTCGATGATCCTCGCCACGATGATTCGGCAATAAAACGAGAGCGTTGGAAAGAGACGCGGGAAAAAAAGACACTGAAGCACCGAGCGCCTCTTTCCCAAGCTCATCACGTCGCTAAGTGAACTGACCGAGAGAGAGAGGGGGGGGGGGAGAAAAGGAGAGTCCTTGGCGAAGGGACAGCGGGGATAGTGGTTGAAAGATATGACGGAGAAGATAGGGTTTTAAACGAATCGCCGCTGAAACTAAATTCGAAATCGGAGTTCGCGTGCAATCGAGTTTTAATCATTCTTCGATTGCGAATCTCCAGCGGAGAAAATCATGGCCACCGTAAGTGCTTCGCCCTCGTCGCAAAAGAAAAGGCGTCATCGGACGCAAATGGCACGTAATAAGTAATTGCGCGAAGGTCAGTCATCCTTTCCTCTCTCGGTTGCGCTTGAACTTCAAACAGGCAGGTAACGACGACAAAAAATAAGAGAGCTACGATCCGAGTTTCCGGCTCTAGCTTCTTACGATTACTTTCTTGGAGATACACAATTAAAACGCTTGACTTGTTGCGAAAAAACCTTTTCGGACGATTTATCGCCGCAAGAAATTGGGCCAGAGAGAAAGAACAGAGAGAGAGAGAAAGAGAGAGACAAAAGTGGCGGATTTTCAATCGTAAATTATTTCGCTGGCAAGTTGTTATTCGAAAAGTTGTTTGATATAATTTTTCGCTTGGAGAAGGATTCTACTGCTAGCGGCACTTTTTTTCCTTTAAAAAACGATTATGAATTTTTTCTTTTCTAACTGAAATATTGAATGGGCTTGCGCACGCTTTCTTCTGCTTCCACTATATTGCGAATGCACCTCACGACAAATGTTTCTTTTGCTCCAAGTATATTCGTAAATGTGATATTCAACAAATTTACGTAAGAATAACATCGATCAGCATATTAAGATAATCGAAACACCTTTTTTTTATTTGCTATCTTATCTCAAATATAAATATAAAATTCATCAGTGCAATATTTTTACCTTGAACGGAAGGAGAGAAGAAAAAGCAGACAAAGCACTTACGAAAAGTCGCGCTAATAGCGAGGTGCGCTCGTATAAAAGCGCAGCAAGGCCAACTTTATATCTCGGCGCGGCGAAAATCCGCGAAGCTAACGACTTTCCTCGGCAGCGCGCGCGCGCGCGCAATTAAATTTCCCGCGTCGGGTAGTTTAGCGACGCCGGCTCTCTGACTTTTCCTCCGACTTTATGTAGCGGAAAAAAGGGAACGTCTTTCTACGCTACAAAGTTTTGTTTTGCTTTGTTTTTTTTTTTTTTTTCAAGTTGAGACCATTATGTATGTGAGAAGAGTGCAGTTTTATGGAGAGAAAGAAAGGAAAAGAGAGTGGCAATAAAAATGTGAAGCAGAAGTGTATGAGAAATAGTTTTTAAGGAAAGTCGAGAGTTGGAATTACGTGATGATTTATGCGATCAATTCGCAATTATGCATGGCTACAACCGCTTTTTCGACACACTGCGATCCTAAATAGATCGGGCACGAGCCAATAACAACAGGAGTCAATCAAGAGGCTGTGTATTAACGAAAAAAAAATGAACATTCTGACAAGTGATTGTTTAAATACCGCAAATTGGCTACGGCTAACGTAAAAGCGCATTTTAAAAACCTCTTGCGAGAACAATTAGATAAGGAAAAAAAGCGAAGAGCTGGCACAAAAAAACGAAACTTCGATGGACTTCGCTCAGCGGAGTAACACAATTTCCTGGGCGCGCGCGCGTGAAATTTACATATTTTTAATGCTTGCTGCCGCCAAGGGTATTTACCGCGATGCTAATTAAGGATTTTCACAATATCCCGTGATGAATAATACAACAAAACGCTTACAGTCACGGAATTGCTCATTATAAAAAAGGACTATTGCTTCTCCTCTCGATTTATCGCTGGAAAAGACGTTGACACTCGCGGTACAATCTCCATGTGATTTTGTACTTCCGCGGTCACAAGTAGACAACTATAACTTTTTTGCTATCCATCGCAATCTTTATTCCGATTACGTCAAATCGTGGTTTTTATACTATCGACTCGGGTATGAGTTCTGGTTACATTTCAACATCGAAATACGCGCTTTAATTGGAACGCGGTGTTACGGCGTTAAAAAATAACCAGAAAACCATCCAATTACGTACGAACAACGACTATTATTGATGTACTATATAAAATAGATAGGTTCCTCGTTACGACGATTGCTGCAGTAAGATCTTGGCGGAAACTTTCACGGCGATAGATGAATTGAATTAAATTGCGCCGTCCGAACTTAATTTTCAGAGATCTTGATGGTTGACATTTAAAAGATATATGACAATAGACTTGCAGTGGCACCGTTTTCAATTTTTTTTATCTTTTCAAGCCGAAAAACGCTGAAGGCTACGAGAAGAAAACCTTGCCAGAACGGAAACGATAAAAAAAAGAGGAAGTTTACGAAATCGGAGAGAATTGCTCTTCGCCAGGGTGGGACTAATTCTTCGGCCGTCTATTCGTGAAAATGCTCGCGCAAAGAAAGGCCGAGCGCAGCTCCTCTCTCGTGCCACATTCGCGGTGTATATATATATAGCGGAGGCGGCAGTGAATGCGCGCGCGGCATCGGCGAATAAAGGACGAGCGCGAAGGTGGAAGGCCTGTACCGTTAAACGCCGCGGCTTTATTCTCGAAAATACGTATCCTCCTTCGCACGCGCTCGCGACGTTATACGTACAACACTTGCAAGAGTCAGAGGTCAGCGGGGAGAGGAGAGAAAGTAAAAACACGAGCGTAGTATAGACTTCGTTTGGACTTTCTCCGCGCGCTTTAGATTTCGCAGATCCGTAGCGTCGTGACGCCGAGATCGTCGACCTTGCGCTTCGTGCTATTGCGCCAATGAACACTCAATTAGTAATAATTTGGTTGAAGATGTGAGTTTCGCGAGGTCGCGCGGCGACGAACGTATTGCAATGGAAAAATGCGGCAACGTGGTCGAAACGACGAATGAATCAAGTGACAGGCGGGATTTGCCGGGATCGACGTCGACCAATGTTTCGTTCATCGTTGACGATCTTCGTTCAATACTTGGCGTAAATAAGCCGTCTCGCACGCGCAGGAGTGAGGATGTGGGGATGCGGTGCGCGGTCAGTGGGTCACTGGTTGAGGCCCTTGACAGTGTGTTCCTGCTAGAAGATTTTATGATTTTCGGGCGAGCTAAATTGGTTATTAAAGCGTCAGAAATGTCCCATCTAATTACGCAATCGAGTACTTCGCAAAGAATGCATTTGCGTGAAAGAAAATGCAAAGCAAGTGCGATTAATAAGTCGTTCTTATATTTCAACATGCAAACATGTTTCCACTTTGACATTTGGAAACTATTGCGACAATGAACCGAAACTAATAAAATTTGCAATTAGTAGACAGTTAGCACATCGTTCTTTCGGTATGATCTAACGTGAATAAGAATTTTTTCAAAATATACGTCGAATCATGATGTTGTCACTTTTCGGAAATTTGATCGGTAAAAATCATACAAATACAATAAAAAATCGAATTATTAACGATACAACGATCACCGCTCAGTTTTTAGATTTCAATTTTACATGTGATATAGAAATTTATCACGCAGCGGATCTTCAAAACTGACTTGCAATTAATCGAGAAAATAATGCAACGATGCGATCTCATTTGTTTGCAATACAGTAGTTGATATATTTGTTAAAGATACCAAAAGGTGCTTTCCGTAAAAAATTCGGGTCAGATGCGTCGAATCGCAAAAAATATACACGAGCAGAATTCTAAGAAACTAATGCTAAACTGTTAAAAAGCAAACTTACGGAATGCCAAGCTTTTCCAAAGCGCGATGGTAAACGTATAGCAGACAGATAAAAAAAAGGACTAACAATTGTCTCAATAAACGGTGTAACGGGTAAACGCAACATTTGGTCAATTTCATTCTTCCTGAAACTTTCTAGCTAACCGTTGCACGTGCGTATAACGCGGACGGTTCATTGACAGTGAACTCGTTTTTCCTTGTCTACGCGTGTATGCAGAGCCAGATTATCGACAGCGCGGTTAACGCGCGTGCGCGAGTTTTACACGCGGAAGTTTCGATCAGTTTTTCTTTTTTTTTCTTCTCCCTCGTTTACAATCACGCAGAGCAAATATTGGTTCCGCAAAAATTGTCTTCTCCTCGCTCGCTCGCGTTGCTTGTCCGCACGTACTTAAGTCGCACGCGTGCTCTCCGAAAGCGCCGACTCGCGTTCGTTGCGCGTGCACTGTGGTTGAAACGTTCGGATAAAGAAAAGAAAACGCGATCGAACGAGGGGCATTGAACGAAAATGTACTTGAATCAATGATTTAGAGATTTACAAGGCTCGCTCGCGATAAAAACCGCCTGCGTGTATCTTCTATCGTGTAGTGATCACTAGGCTATTAATTGCAATTAGCTAGGCGCGAACAATAGTTTTGCATTATGCAACATTGTTGCGCGTGCGCATGCATGCGAACAAAACAATGTGACAGCGTATCGCAGGTGACTTTCGAGTTGAGTTTAGCGATCGTTGCAACATCTAGAGAAACTATGCCTTAATTAATTATTTAATATCAGCGCCCGCGCTATACTCTTACCGGCTGTCGGTACTAGCTGAATAACAATCGTTGGATACTGGTGACAAATTGTTGCATTTGATTCGCTTCATGAATAATTATTATGGTCGATGATTGCAACGGACATTCAAACGATGACGCGCCGACTTTTTTAACTGTTTGTAATGGCTCGATAAAGAAAGTCATAAAACCGCACGGGCGAGTCGTCAGAGTGAGTCAAGACGCCCTAAAAAATTTAGCAGAGCAGTGGCATCGTGACATTCGAAGAGTTAATTCCTCGAGATCAACGCACTTCAGGGAGAAATGTCTCACTGTTAATGCGCCTCAGGCTATTGAAGTTCCCAGACTTGAAGCGTCGTCGTCACGGGACACGAGTTCTTTAAAGGAAACTTTAAGTTGTTGCTTTTTTGCAAACATTATTACACGCGTTAACAGTTGAAGACGCAAAAAATGAGGCAAGTTTACAGGGATTTTTCGGTTAATGGCATGGGAAAATTGCACGATAAAAACGAAAATGCTCGACCTCTTGATGAGTGGAAAAAGCGGGTACAGTTGGATTTGTCGTTTTGGCGCGTTTCAAACGATTCTGAAGTCAGTGCTTGGCAATAAACGCGCGTTACCGATGAGAGGAGCGGCTTGAGAACGCGTTGCGTATCAGTCGGAGAGGCTACTTTTGACAGCACCTGCAAGAAATCATCCTCATCGAGATACTCATCCGATAATTTTGAATCGCCGTCGATCGATCCGAATTTCTTATCTCGGCCACGCCACCTGCGTATGATATCGACGAAGACAGACACGCTCAGAGTCGAGCGCTGATAATGTGCGCGCATTCCAGAAATAATAGGTGCAAAATAAAATGCGTGAAAAATACGCTGGGGCCCCAAGCTGCGGCAGCACGGATGTGCCAGCGAGTTGCGAGATGGAGAAATTGAGGCGCGTCGGGGCGACGACGTGACGCGACGCCGCAACGAGATATCAAAGTTTCTTCATAAACGCGCGCATACGTTTCGACCATTAGCGCGCAATGTGCACTTCGTGTATGAGTTGAATGTTACCTTTGACGGCAAATTTCGCTCGACGTATGCAAACCCATTCCGCTGATCGACGCAACGGCAAGCCAGATAAATTCATTCTCGCAGAGTAAACAATACGAGAGATCTAATCATCCTCGATTGCTCAAATAACGTTCGATAAACTACTCGATCACGTCGAAGCCCAGCAAATAAAGAACCGACGGAGAAAAAAGAAGCGTAACAATATTATCGTAAAGGGCATTCGATATGCCCACGCGCGGCTTATAAAACTAGGAGGCGCACACATAATCGTCGGGAGGAAGATAATTATTATACAAGCCCTCGCCGAGGGCACACATATACGCGCAGACCGGACGCGACTATACGACCCACCGACTTCCGCTGGATGTGGCGGAGTGAGAGAAAAGGGCAGATCGCCCTTGAAAGCGAAACGCGCTTATGGCGCACCCAGCTTGCGCGCGGCTCGGCTCTATTGGAAACCGATGTGGGAAATTGTCCATCCACTCTGATAGTTGGGACGATTATTGTCGTCGCTCATTGTTATGGCCGGTTGTGCTTGCGACGACTGAGAACTGTAAGTCTGCCACGATTCCTTTTTCAGCATTGACATTTTTTCCCGTAGCAGATGTTTGGTACGTGGTTATTCGTTTAGTAGTCACGTCAATTTTGCCAAGCAGTAACTAACCCACGATATAATGATTCATTGGAATTGGTAGTTTGATTATTGATCGATTATGATTAATCTAGAAATGAAGATTCATCAAAGCTATGAAAGCGGAACCCAAAATCAAATAAATAGTCTCGATTTCGTTAAATTAGAATCCTTACAAAAATAAGCAATAACTGCTACGTTTATCGATTCCGAATGCTTATTTTATACTGTTATTAGAAGCGCTGCGTATCGTCAAAATTATCAATTAAATTCATACCAAGAAAGAATATCAAAATGGGTAAGTCTGCATCATCAAGATGATAAATTGCAACTGAAGGGTATAGACGGTTTCGATAAAACGAGTTTATAGTATATTCACTCGGCCTATTGTCAGACTAGTCAACTAAGGCTCATAGTGGAGTAACTAAACCGAAGCTCAAAGATATTTACCGAACCCAACCCAAACCTGGTAACGACTGCCCTTCGTTCATCCATCAAAGTGTTCAATGCCATCAGGAATATCTAAAAACTCATTAGCTCGGTGAATCGTCGAACAAACTAATTGCAACTGAAAATTTTATATAAATTAAGATCGTTTTGCGCTGAAGGCAGGGTGGCAGTTTATTAGTCTTATGTGGAACGTTCGTTTGATAAATCCAAATTACGACGTGCTGTCTAGAAAGAGGAAGGTTCGTTGAGAGCAGAAATAATAGGAACTGGTACAGTAAATAGAAGAGATGAGTTTGCTTGATGCCAACAATTCTAAAAATTTTCGCAAATGCTGGCGAACGTAACGACGTATTTTCTTAAGGAAAACAGTTGAGTATAGATTTGGTGATAGCACAGCTATTTGTGGAAAACAAGAGGAGCATTCGCGAGGTATGCTGAGTCCGGACAGCCGACAATAATTTGGGATAGTTCGATAGGCAGGCATTTGATAATATTAAAAGCGGAATAGCTGAAAATGTTGATCGAGAGATCGTGGTTGCGAAGAATTTTTCATTTGACTTTTATTCTACCAAAGCTCGCAAGTTATTAACTTTATCGAAGAAGTTAGCTACATTAGATTGCAACAGTGACAATCATCCGATTGGTATACCGGTTCAGTAAATCACATACTAGATTGTTAATACCTATTGGTTAACCAGGGGCCAATATTGATTCGGTTATATTTCATTTATTTAGTTTTGATTACCTGTGTATGGTTTATTAGCGACACGAGAATCTCTTTGCCAAACATGTTAACTGTGGTATTTTTTAAAACAATGTGCACTTTTCGCACAGCGTGTTGAAAACGAAAAATTTCTAACTATAAAACATATCAATTATTTCCTCTCGTCCAATTTGAAAAATTATTTTTTATAGTCTATAAAAGTTCGTCCAATCAGGAAGTGCCTATCGATGATGCTCATTGACCCGATGGAGCAATGATCAGTTAGTTTCCTATCTTATTTTTTTCATCTTTATTGAATATTTCATTTACCGAATTCAATTATACAATTTCTTTCCTACTACCGTTTCTGTTTATAGTAAAAAAAATTTCCTTTACAATTCCGTATAACGTTTCGATCACTAACATGCAGATATCTTGAATAAATAAAAAAATTTACGCATGAAATTTACTTTTCGATTGAATTTCAAATCTGTGTGAGGCCATGAAAAAAAGAAAGAGCAGAGCGCTCGACAGGTGTGGGCGCGTTCAATCAGAGAGAAATTTCACATGACACTGCGCATGAATCAAAAGTTTCAATATTGATTTTGAATGCTCCATCAGCTGCCACCGCGGAAACAATTCTTTTTCGAAAAGAAGAAAAACCCTTATCAAACCAAACATATCACCCATTGTTATGATTGAGAAGCTGTAATATTCGTCGTAGCAATCGAACGATCAATAACGCGTTGAATAAATAGTCATTATAGGCTTTGAAAGTAAATTTTGCCGCAGCGATAATGAAAATGCTCGAAGCAGAAAGGGAATTAATCAAATCAAACTGGCGCTTGGGCGACGAGGAAGCTCTTATACGGCATACACATATACCTACCCACGTTACTTGTGCCTGCCCACAAAGAGAAAGAACTTTCCTCCGGACACACTGAAAATATAATCTTGTATGCCTTTGACTGTGAGTGCACAATCGCCATATATATGGCTATATGGGATAATGCGTCTCGAGTTCTCGAGCGTGTAACTGTGATTTCATATACCTATATAAACGTACCCACTCGAGGATTTTGTGAATGAAAACTTTTCGATTGGATGGAATTGTTTTGTGCGCCGGTGATTGATGAAAGGCTTTTGTGAAATAACCGTTGGGCGGTTGTCAGACGATGCATTATTACATTTTTATATTTGCAATAATTGCATTTTTTAAAACGACATCTCTCGCGTAAAATTGTTCGAACGTTAAAGCTCGGCAGCTTTATTGTTCGCACATGATTGAGTTAGTTTCTCAAGAACCCGGTTACGTATTGCAGTCTCATACAATTTCGTAGCGCCGCTACGAACGTCGCAATGTGAAATTGCACGTCAAACAACACATATATACCGGTAATGCTATCCCACAAAATCGATTCCAGTCGAATAAACAAACCAATGGCACCACAAAGCGAAGTTCCCCGCGAGACTCGGATTTTTGCACGGCTAATTCGGATTACGAAAAACCGCCGAAAGATCCTGGATAAGGCACATTGCAAAAGTCTTACTGTCGCGTCAGTTAACGAGGGCCCCGGTCTAATCTCAGCTCGAACAAGCACGTTTCATCGCCCACGCGCATCCTGCTTCGTTTTTCATTTTATTTTTTCCTTTATTTGTTCCTTTAATTTCGTCGCGAGGAAAGCAAAAGTTTATCAATTTTCACGAGAGCAGGAGAGGTAAAAGAAATTCCTCGCGCGTTGGTCTTGTAATTAAAGCGAACCGCTAGCCACAAAAGAACAGTTAGCGAGCGCCGAGCGCGTTTCTTTTACCGCAGATTCATTTTCATATCGAGCCAGCTCTCCTCGTTTGTTTCGCGTTTGCTGCATCGTAGAAAGGAGTTGGTCGCGCGTCGCCTCCTTTTTTTCTCTTTCTTCCCTCTCCCTTCCTCGCCTTGCTCTCCCAAGCGCGAGAATCGCACTTTCTGTCGCGCGAACGACTTTTCTTTCGAGAAGCATTTTTCGCAAATAACCGCAGATGTTATCGGCGATAAAGGCAGCCTGAAACGCGCCACTCCTCGAACCCACGGACGTCTGCCTGGATTAATTGACCATCTCCGCTCTGCGGTACGGTGAAGCTCGCCTGCTCGCGACGATGACAAAAGCCAGAACAGCTCACCTTCTGGGAGACGAAGTGCCGTTGGTTTGGTGCACGGGACTGACAGTGGCACTCGACGTAGTGCTACTGCTAACACTGCTACTCGCGCCACCATGACTACTGGCATAAGTGCTGGTCGACTCGGCAGAACTTGCACTCCTCGCTGATGCGGCTGGCGCTGGTCGTTGTTGACAACGACTCCGCCGACCAGTGCGCCGTGGTACGTTGCCGCCCGTCGTGTTCGTCGCCGTTGACGTCGTCGTCGTCGTTGTCGCCGCCGCCGTCGTAGTCGTCGTAGTCGTAGTCGTCGTCGTCGTCGTCGTCGTCGTCATCGTCGTCGTCGTCGTCGTCGTCGTCGTCGTCGTCGTTGTCGCCGCGTTTGTGATCGTGGCCGTGGTGGGCGAGTTCGGCGGCGCTGGCGCACCTCTCACCGGCGCCGGTGCGCTGGACGGTCGCAGTAAGTTGCCGGTCGTGTCGTTCGTCTGCGCCGCCAGTATTTCCGGCGCTATCAGCGCAATGTCCGGTAGAGAGCTGCACAGATCTTGCGTGGTGGCGTTGCTGCTGCTTTCTAGGATGCGTAGCTGACGGAGACGACGCATCGACGCGCGTAACCATGGCAGCGTGCCGTCGCCGTTGCTGCAAATGCCGAGAGCAAAGGTTTGTTAACGTAGCCTCACCGACAGTCTATTCGATCGACTGACCGAGCGCGGGTGTCAAGTTTTTAACGCCCTTGATATTGAATTGGCATTCGCCGATTGGTTAACGCTCTGATAACTGGCATGCGTTCTCTATTATTATTATTATTATTCGTACGTTGCGCGTATACATACAAATCTCCAGGCGTATTAGCACGTGAACGTGCCGACCGAAAGGAGAAGGCGTCTAATGTTGATTGGAACGATGCGGGCGACGTTGACGTTCAACTTCTTTGGTACCGCAGTATATAAACGTCGAAAAAGTTATTTGTTTCCTTAATTGCCGAAATGCTTAACGCAAGAGAGTCTTTACGCGCATAGTTAACTGGGAAATCGATACCGGCTGCATAATTTATCGTAATTAGTCGGCGCATTCGCGAAGGGCAAGAATCGCGGAAGCGCTTATCTTTATTTTCGATTCGATCGATCGTAATGGTCATTCGGAAACTGCAGCCAACAGGCACCCCGTTCGATTTTTCAAATTTTCTCCGCGCGAGCGTTCGACACCCGCCATAATAACCATAGTTATATCTGAAATAACCAACCTTTGAGCGCCGTTAACAATCCTACAAGTGTCGTTGTCCCTGACAGCGGGCACATTGCACTGATCGTCACACTGCACGAGTAGCGAGTCGACGACGACGATCGGCTCGCTGCTCGGCTTTCCCGCAGCCGCGGCGACTGACATCGCGACACTGCAGCCCACCTCCGCCGCCGACACCGACGACTCGTCAGAGCCGCCACCGCCGCGAGCAGAGCGCACGCGCCGCAAGGTGGGGGTTAGTCGAGCCGCCACCGCTACCTCTCCCGCTGCTGCCGCGGCCGTTGACGCCGATCCTGCCGACGCCGCTGCCGCCGCCGCCGCCGCCGCCGCCGCCGCCGCCGCCGCCGCCGCTGCTTCTTCCACCCACGACCAATCTACTTCGGAACACGACGACGAAGCCGATGATGAACTCGAGCAGGATGATGCTGATGATGAGTTTGACGATTGACTGTTTGGCAGAAAGAGATTCAGTCGTTAATTGTATTGTATTTCTTTTTGTACATCGAATAGAGATATCTTTAAATTGATGCAGTGGATTTAGACAAAATAAGGCGGAGCTTTCAATCGCACTTATATTATTTTATTCCGTAGCAGTTCCACTGTCGCTAACGAAATTCACTTTTTCAAGTGCAATGTTTTGCGACATTTAATTTCATTTCGTGCACTTCCTCGTTCCCACTCGTCATAAATTGCGCGAAAATTGACGTAATAATTCAGTCGGTTCGATACACAACCGATCTAATCGCCTATTAAAAATCAGCGCTCAGCGCATAATCGAGAACTTACAGAATTTTACAATCATCTGCATAATATCGATATTATCAGGTGGGATCCGGAGATACTTAATTGAGTAACGAGCATTGTTCAATGACAATATAATCGTTGCAGGATCATAAAACCTCGTTCGTAACCTGTTACCTGAGACGCAGTAAAAGTCTTTGCAAAATAAATGTTTTAAATTCATTACTTCATGAATCTTGGATATTTAACTCGCAAATTGCATATAAACGAAATCTCGGCAGTGGGGGATTCTCCTGCCTTTCCAAAAGCTGCACGCGACTCGCGTTAAACGAGCGATGAAGAAAGAAAAAAAGAAGCAACTCGTAAGGAAGAGGAAAAGGGTCGTTTCGTGGCAGTACGATGTCCGGAACGTTATATTGCCGCTGCACGTGCGCGAGATAATTAACTATGCGCGGTAATGGAGAAACCTTTTGTATCTATGGACTGTTTATTTTGGAGAAAGCACGAGGGCATCCACTTAGGTTTCACTTTTTCCCATCCGCTTAATTGCCAGACGTATCGCCGTGAAATAGGAGTTTACATCGATCGACGGAAATTTAGGATGCTTTGATTATTCGATGTGAAGAGATAGAGAGACAACAATTTACAAGTAAATTATGCTGGTCGCAAAAAAGAAGACCGAGTGGTGCTCGCACCAAATGCACTGCAACGGCAATTATAATGAGCAAGAAGTCGAAGCGTCAGCGGTGTATAAAATTGAAGATTGCAACAACAGAAAAAAACAAAATAATCAACTGGTGGCCATCAGCTTAGAGATATCTCTCTCTCATTCCCTTCTTTACGACGAGGAATTTCGAATTCCTCGAAACAATGATGTTAGTCTTTTGGTCGTCTCGGTTGCTTGATTATGCATATATGTATATATGTACGCATATGCTTCCGGTCAAGCGGCTGCCAAGCGTTTCGTAAATATGCCGTGCACGCGTGCCCCCTTCTTTTCGTTTCTTGTGCTAACGCGATGCTCGTGTAATGGAGGTGTTGCTCGATCGCCACGTGCTCGATTGTATAGTAGATGCAGTTCTCGAACATAAAACAAATAAAAAAAGAACCCGGCAATGTCGTGGCGCGGGGGTCCGGATTGATCGCGGAGAAAAGAAAGATTGTGCATCTTCACCGGTGGTACAGTTTTTCGAAGTGGAATTAGCATTTTAATGTTGGACGTTTGATTTTTGAGTGGAAATTATTTTGCAAGTTGAAGATTATCCTCGGAGAAGTTCGCACACTCAAAAATATAAGGCGTCCAAAAATGCAGCATAGCCGTGAATCAAGAGATTAAAGAGCAGGCTCATTAGATAAAGCAGGCTCAGAAACTTTGCGAATTATCTTTCAGAATTTATTGAATTCTGCGCATGAAACCAACTACAAAGGGTCGTGAGAGTGAACACGCTATGTATCAAACAAGAATAATGAAACAGGAACATTGCAAAATAGATGTAAGTGTAATGACTAACGAACGCCGTTCAAACACTTGGGGGCCCGTTACGCCTGCCTTCTTCCCTCTCTATTTTTTTTATTATCAAATTCGTTCTTGGCACGTGTTCCAAAGCGCTCAGCGACGCGTAGACACGTAAATTAGCCAACTCAGGAAATACGGGTTGGCAAAAAAAAAGAAAGGGTATACTATCTCGGAAATAGCGAAGTTTGTAGAGATTTGTGTTTTTTTTTTCTCCCTCTTTTTTTAGCATATGTTGATTTTTCAGCGCGAGAACGTTCATCGCAACTGGCAGAATGAACTAATGATTGTCAGTCTAAATATAGAATGAAATTGACGGATATTAAATGTCAATAAGCGCAGGATAATAAAAAATAATGAAGCTATGGGAATGGAAACTAACGTAAACATTTACGATTCGATCAATTTGTTGAAAAAATAAATAATAATCGCTAGATTTGCAGTTTATATATTTGTATTTTACACTGTTACTAGTAGCGTAGCGCATTGATCAAATTTATTAACTAAAATTATTAACTAAATTTAGTTTACAAAAGGGTACTGGAATTGCTGAGTCATTCATTGTAAATAGATGATTTATGATAGATATCTCTGTAGACTGTTTGTCTGCTAACACTTAGATTACTACAGTAATATATGTATAATCTATAATAGCAATCTAATTGTAAGCGTTAGTAGGCAAGTAGCCTACAGAGATGTTTATCTTATTATTGTCTATTTGCAATGATGATTTAAGTATATATGTTTGATACAAACTTACATCAAATAACTAAAAAATTGCTCACGTGGCACATTGTCCAAATGGTTTATTGTCACTGTATAGAGTATAGATGTTAGCTTGGTAAAGGATTCTGCAGTGCTTTCACACGACCTTTTGTCAGATTAATCAACTAAAAGTCATAGCTGTGTTAGCAAAAGTGGAATTCTAGGATATGAAAATGAATTCTTCAATTTTTCAATGAAAATACAAAAATCGTCTTAATAAATGAAATGAAACTAGAGACGTACTTCACTAATTTAACTTTGGCAAAGTTGCAGCTTCGAAATTTGAAATTGGTCATCAATTTACACGCGCAGGGTATCGTTGAATTTATGAGCTTAAATTTATTCTATGATAAATGAACCTGGCGACGGATTTTGCGACGGAATGTAACGAATGGGATTCTGAGTCTGAATAGTTGAAAATGATTTGTGAAAGTTCAGCAGGTAGGAATTATTAAAGTCGAAATCGGATAGGTCGGAAATGACCAGTGGGATAGGAAGATTGTGGACGGAGCCCATGGTGAAGTTTTTTCGGTTTAATCATCACTGTAGCAGACCCGACGAGCAATTTACTCGATTGAAGAGGGTAGGGGTATTCGTGCTCGATCGAGCTGTCATATGATGATTACGATAGGTCATGGCCAATCGCAGATCAGGCTGTTTGTGATTATTGGTTGATAAAGACTAATAATAATTTTGTTATTTAAATATTTTACTTTTTTATTGACTATGCACTGTTTTACAAAATAAAAAAAAAAGAATGTAATTTATTTTTCTATGGAATTAACTTTCAAATCCGCGTATAGGTCCATAAAAAAGAACGGGACGATCGACATGCACGTGCACTTAGTCAAAACTACACATGAATTCAGCTTCAATATTCTTGATGCTGTATGATTGGATGATTTTGCCTTTTTCTCTTTTTTCTTAATTTAAAAAAATTCCTAACTACGGATGATTTTTTTAGCAGATACTCAGATTTTAGCGCGAGACCGTGAGATTACGATTGCTTCTGCGAGAATTAAGAAAAAGATGTACGATTATCGAGTGAATGTAAATGCGAGGCAACACTCGCTTCGGTAGACTATACAGTCCCTGTTTTCAATGCATCCAATCACACGTTATTATTTTTTCAAATAAAATTGTTAAATTGAAAAACAATGCAAGCCTGTCATACAAGAAATCGTGCCAATAAACAGTAACATTATCACCTACTCATTTCTTCGCTGTACAGCTGCACTTTAAAAAATAACAACACTGCGTATAAGTTATCAATGACACTCAAAACGTCATAAAGTTTTCGCTCTCGTTTCTCGTTCAGCCAATCTATCTATAGCAACGCCGTTACAGTCTCATTTTGCCAAAGCCAGTCGTTATATCGACAGCGCGGAAAAGTGCTCGCGCGAAAGAGCAAAGGAAAAGAAAACAACAGGTAGCGAATCGTTCCGCGCGTTGTGCAATAACAGTAAAAAACGAAAATGTAAGAAATGAAGTCACGGGAGATAATGGGCAGGTGAAAAGAAACTCCGGCCCAGAATATCTGTCGCGGGCTTTTCTCGCCATTGTCATTATTGCCGCGGCACTTTACGATGCGTTCGACAATACGCGCGCCGCCACGCGCCCCGTTACAAAAAGCTTCGCACGTCGTTACATATCTCTTCGCCTGATTCCGCGTTCGTACTTTCGAGGACGCGTTATCGCGCGAAAGGCGACGAGGTTTTTAAGATTAACCCGGCAAATAAGCTATTTTAAGTGCGCCATAAACAAATCGAGTTAAGTAAACTTTGCGAAATCCATTGTGTTTTTCGCTGATTTATCTATAGCAATGGGCTAAAAGTGTAGTTGTGTGCTTTTTAATCATGGATGTGCTGAATGCTATCGGTCTCACTGTGACGTTCACCGAAAATGCTATTTATTACTTTTTATGGATTTTCTAGTGGACAAATATTTATATTTTTGAGAAATTATTTCGTTATTTTTTACAATAATGATCAATCAATTTTTAGCGCACCAAAATATTATATTTAATTAAAAATTAAACATTATTATACAGCAAAAATTTTATTCAACTGTTTATTAAAAACATTGTTTATAAGTTAAAAATTATAAATATAATCTGCTCAATGATAAAATTAAATAGCTGCAGTATATTGACTGTACTAAGGTAGCATAATCATTTGTCTTTTTAATGAAGTCTGGAATGAAAGGTATTGTGAAATAAAATCTTTATATTTTTAAATTTAAATAAATTTAATTTTAAGTTAAAATTCTTAAATATAATATAAAGACGAGAAAACCCTATAGAATTTTATAATTATTTTAAATTTAGATTTTAATAAAATACGCGCGGGTGAATCCTAGCTGTTGACACAGGGCGTGTAGAGCGCTTGTATAAACAAAAGAGCGAGTATCAAAAGAGCGGCAAGTGTAATAGAACGCTGACCCAGACAGACAGAATTTGTGTGTTTTATTAGTGTGCTGTCAAAGAAAAAGTTATAAAAATGGATGTTACCGAAACACATGTGGAGGCAGATTCTACAAATCTGCCAAAAGTTGACACTGGAATGTTATTCGACTTCTTGAAGTATGGACGCAAATTCCGCGACACTGATTTCGAGAAAGACAAAGGAAATTGGTGACTATTAACTCTATTATATTTTGTACAGCAAATTGTAAACTAGAAATATATGTAATTTAAAATTGTTATTTTGTTTCTAGTATGATTAAATAGTACGGCGACCGTGATATTGGTTACGTTACTGTGTTCAGAAATTCATACTATTGTGTTGTCAAAGCAAGTATTAGAGCTGATAGCAGTAGTGATAATTTTTGCTTCTTAATTCGAACCCGGATTTACGAGACAAAAAATGTTATTGGGAAAATTGAATGCAAAAAATGTACACCGATTGGTAAGGCAAATTCATTCATGTCATAGCTAGTGGTTTTCTTCATTACTGGTAAAGTGTATTTCTTCGATAACTTATTTTTAGAGTGTATATACATGGTTTTGCTTTATTGATGTGGCTGCACCGAAGAACTGAAGAGACTGTAGATGAAGTAGTCAATTATAACAAGAAACCAGGTTCAATTTTCAGTAGAATACCCAAGCAAGATATAGTAGCAAATAATCTACTCGTACCAAAATCAAACTTTGATATTGAATACTCTCAAATTAGTAACCTTGAAATTACCTCCAATAAAAATGATGCAATCAACAATTCAGTATCTGTACATTCAGTAGAAGATGGCAAGCCTCAAATAAAAAATTTATTTATGGATGAATTAGTGAAGAAATTTTTGAAGCATAACAAAGGAACAGTAGATGATTTTATGATGTTTGCAGAACAACAAATGACTGACTACCTTTGTCAAGAAGCAGAGAAGCTCACTCGAGTACAAGGAACTGAACTTTGGATGGACTTGAGATATGGCAGGATCACAGCAGCATCAATTGTCTATGATGCTGTATACTGCCGTATATATAACGGTAGGTTAGCTAACAAGATTTTGGAAAAGGTTACTAAATATCAGTCACCTGCTGTGAAAAGAGGGATCTATTTGGAGACCAAAATTTTACGTGAAGTAGAATTACAAGAGAACATTACTACTGTTCCTTCTGGATTGTTTTTGATACCTTCTTGCCCAATCATAGGGGCTTCACCAGATGCAATTGGAAGTGACTTTATCGTTGAAATAAAAGCACGTTCAGATGACAGTACTTTTGAAACTTTTTTGCAAAATGGAAACATCAGTAGTGAATGCAAAAATCAAATGTATTTACAAATGTATTGTACCGGTATGAAGAAAGGATTATTCTGCGTTGCAGATCCAAATTTTGAGAAGAATAAGAAAGTTACCACTGTTTGGTTGGATTACGACAAGGAATTTGATCGGATTTTAGCAAAAGCGAAACTGTTCTGGATATCTGCTATTTTTCCACGTCTTGTAAGCTATGTTAACTTAATACTTTCTACATAATAAAAAATTGTGATAAATTGAATCTCATTTATTACGTTATTAGATCATTTATCTATATACTTCATCAAATATTAACGAAGTTTTTATAACTTGGATAAATTATTTGCATGATAATTCGTTTGATATGTTCTCATATGTATTCCTATTTTATTTCTCATACATTTTCCTATTTTTATATCAATTGTTTCCTTGTATTTGCAATTATTAGGATTACGATTTACGAGTTTTTATTACATTTGAAAAATAAATCTTTCAAGACATTTTTTGTTTTATACTTGTGATAATAAATATTTTTTCACTCAATCCACTGATAAAAAAATTTTATAAATTTCCAAACATAAAACTTGTGACTCACCCAACAGAAGACGCCGATTTTCTTAAACTATTCCTTTTGATTCCTTTATTCATCCTCTCGCTATTTCTCCTCTGCCTTTTGCCAACAAGATCGCACCTTGACCTTCTACTCCCCGCACTCCAAGATTTTCTGTACGGACAATTCTTCGACCTCTTCTTCCAAGGTTGCTCGTTGTCCAGCCCCACGGCAGAGCAAGTCAACGAGCGCAATCGTTTGAACGAATTTCTCGCAGCTTTCAATCCGTCGAAATCAAAGTTCATCGAAGTCGGTCGTTTCTCGTAAACTTTACCCGACGGCGAAGCTTCGAACGCCACATTATCAAAAACGAAACTATTCGATTTCTCCTGTATGTAGCAAGTCGGCTCGAGCGGATAAGATTTCGGCTCGTCGAGTATTCTATGCTGTTCCTCTTCATTGTCGTCCAACTCGGCGAGAAAATCAAAGGCATCGTTGATCTGTCGCGAGGCGTCGTCGTCTCTTTCGCCAGCGGAATTGTCCACCGCATCGACACTTTGAATAACCGGCTCAAGGTTTTTCGTGATGTCCCGTACTCTCTTGATAGTGTCGGTCGACACCACATCGATTCTCTTACGAATTGGAACAACTTGATCGTGACCAAGTGTCACTAGCACGTTGTCCCTGTCCTCGGAGTTTCGCAGCAGGTCCTGACTGCGGCGCGTCAGCGACAACTTTTGCTCGAGTTTCGGCGGGCAGACGTCCAACAGATGCTCTTGCTCCTCGGGCGTTGCGTCGGCGATCGTTATGCGCGGTTGTGGCGCTACTCCGGTCTCCAAGTCGATTAGATCTACCTCGTCGGCTGCCGATGGCGACTCGGATGTCGATGCCATCTTCGCTGCACGATGGCGGTTGCCACGCTCTGTAATGAGAAATCCAGCAAGTGCATCAGTCACTTCGTTCGCGCGACTTTTTCAAGCGAGGACACGTAAGTAAATGATATGCGTCATCTAGAAGGAAGACAGAGAATTGACCGTTTACTCGAAGAGATCATTTTGTGGTCTCGAAGAATGCCTAAACACTATGAACATTAGTGGTACCAGAGAGGAGCAAATTAGAATTTTTATCTTTTCGCAAACGACAAACGGCAAACGTTACTCGATTGATAACGCGACAACACAAGGCTTCCACGAGATTTGGTCACGACGTTATAGTGACAGCGGACATCGTTGCCTCTAGCTAGCGAGTATTCACTCTCTTGAAATACGTCTACTCGTTGAATAAACGAATGGAAAAGAAGTGTTATTTTGTTTACGGGATCGAGCGGAGGGAAAAGCCGGATGGATTTATGAATAGTGCATTGCCGCTTTCTAGATGCGCCTATCGCCAAACCTGACCCACATCTCGTTATCCTCTCGTGAGAGTCTAACAACCTCCTTCGTTTTCGTTCCAACGTTATTTTCGATTGCCTATTAACTGTTCTTTTGCAGATTGAGCGGTTTGATCGATTGTTGAAATATGCCCGGATAAAATAAAAATGAATCTTATCACCAGACGCATGTGTGATTAGGAGTTTATGGTAAGTTATCAACGAAGCGCAATGAACGATTTTCAATGCAACTAATTTAGGTCGTCAATATCATTGTTATTTGTAGTATAATAATAATAATTCGAATTCAAGGAATATTGAT
Organism: Phymastichus coffea; assembly: GCF_024137745.1. Lineage (NCBI taxonomy): Eukaryota > Metazoa > Arthropoda > Insecta > Hymenoptera > Eulophidae > Phymastichus > Phymastichus coffea. Next base: position 557,801 of record NW_026706839.1, read on the forward strand.
AAATGCTTTAGATTTTTCGCAATTTTTAGACAAAGTTTCGTCAATGAATTACAACCGGGTCACACAATCGTGATAATGCCATGTTACAGTCAGTGTCATTTTAATTTCGTGACAGTTTGCTAAACTATATCAAATAACATAGGTCATCCTACAACACACACAAAAACTAATTTCTCAAAAATAATTTCAATCTCGTGACTGAAACCCCTTGCAACGCCAATCTTACCCGGCCAAACAACAATAAATTATTGTTGGCGAATCCTTGCAGCCGTGCGAAATCCCCTCGTTTCACCGGCGTTTGCTGTATTCGTGTCAGGCGTGATTTTTCGCGAACGATTTTAACGGTTTTACACTCAGGCACGTACCTAGAAAATCAACTCGCCTCGAGATTTCTACAGCAGGTTCGTCTTTTATGGGATTCCTGCGACGTGGAGGGTGAATAATGATTGTCAAGAATTAGCATAGAGCAAAAAGTTTTCCCAGGGAAAGTGCAAAATTGCGCACCCAAAACGAAAGTGAAATTTCGCATTGACATTAACATGCAGTCGACGTGGATCCTTCGAGTGCCCAAAGAAAAAATTATAATGCCACTGCTTATATGAATAAATAATTTGCAGTTTCTCAACTTTCGATTAGTTCGTCTTTATTATTATAATCAGTCGCAGATCAAGCATTCATCGCACCGATCGGTATAAATATTAATCAAAGTTGCACATCCATGTATTATTAAACAACGTTGCGCGTGTCTCAAATAACCATTCTTCGACAAAAACATGCGCGCACACACACACTCATACGCGCGCACGCCCGGAACAGTTACAGCGACACATTGTAACGGAGAGCGAAATTGTAACAAATGTTGCGCACGGAGAATCCTAACGATCGATTAAAGCGAATTCCACGCGCAGCCGTGATCTTCACCTGCGATCAAAAGACCTTGGACACAACCGACAGCACGACTTGCATGAAAAAATAAACCAACGACGAATTGGTCTCTTGAGGCGCTTAACGATACGGAGCAGGTGTCATGATTGGAATTTTATTGTTACACTAGGAGGAATGAGTTTTTAAACGGAGAAGAAATTCTTGCAAGCATAAATGTGCAGGTTGCTCGTTTTATATCGTAGACACGAAAATAATCACACTAAATTCGCCCTGATGTATCGATTGCTTTATTTTTTATCGTTTCTATGATCGTAGAATCATCCGAGGCAATGTAAGCAAAATAATTCCAGGCAATACACGTACGATTAAAAGAACACGAATAAAATGGAAACGACAGTGGTACAATTCGGTAAGAACTTGTTTATATTCTACATTGAGCTAGTGCAAGTGTACGGACGGCGATTGATTCATTCAAAACCAATTAGCAAGTTAACTGCAACGTCTAAAACAAAGGTACCTTCATAGCTAAATAATTTTCGACTGTTATTGTCAACGAGCAAGTACAAATCACTTAATATTTTTTCATGCAAGTCGCCAATAAGCGGCCAAGCTTACAAAACACAAAGTTACAGTAGCCAACAATACTATATTTGATTAAAATAAGCCTATGGCGATCTCTAGTATTGGATAATCATGCAAATCCGAAGCGTCATAGTGTATAAAGCATTTGCATAATGAGTCAAGTGGCAAATGAGGATTAGAGATGTAACTTATTCTTCTCACAGCTGTCGTAATATTGATTATGCATTAGATTATCGGAGGGTGGTTTGTATAGAGGTTTCCGATTTAACGTTATTAACGAAAAAACTGATTTTGTTTTAAGGTTACCAATGGCATTCAATGCTCATTTCTGTAAGACTAAATTATTCTTATCTTTATAATACCGCAACACGCGAATAAAATATAGGATGTAAAATCAATCATAAAATTTCCATCTTCTGACAATCCGATAAATCGTAATCGAGGTAGTAGTAAAAACACTTTCCAATTTTAATTGTAATTTTTAAATCAGCAGCGCATCAATTCTTTTCGTATTATCAATGAAAATCGTATAATCATCTCACATATCTCGTTGAATACTTAACACTTTATCTAAGACTTAGAGAGTTTTCTTACAATCAAAGGAATAATTTCATTTCAAAATTAATTTAACATTACTTTTTTTAATAGTCAAATTCGGCGGAAAAATAACATTGAATAATAAACCGCATAAACCTCAGGTATATAGGTATAAGTAAGTATAGGTATCAACTCACTTTTCCTGCGGAATATCTGCAACATCTCGCTCACTATAGCTAACATAATAGCGAAGAAAAAAAAGCTTCAAGTAGCCTTGAACTCCATTCGCGTGAATGACAAGCGAAAAGAAAAACTGCGTAGTGTGCTCGACGACGTCCGAGTTGTCATTGCGCGAGCAACTTGTCGCGCGAATGTTGTGCACACGCTTAGGATTGATTAGCGTGTCGATGATAAAAACGTCCTCCCACACGTCACTTCTCCGTGTGAGTGAACGCGACTGACTGTTTGCGCTACATTGTGGACAAGACTTGGAAGTAGGTTGGCGATGAGTAGTTGCTGTGGCGATTGAGGATTTTTTTTTTAAATTGCCGGCTTGAGGGTTGCTGCGCACTTTTTCTTTCTCATTTATCAGTTTTCTCGTAAGTAAAAATTTCCACGGCATCTTAATTTTTTTTCTCGATATCTTGCTCGTACGTGTCATTCGTTGCCCCACAGTCAAAATTCGATACGAATATTATTATTTTCCTCTTGCACAAGTATTTTTTCAGACTTTCACACTGTAATTTAGCATCTTATTAACCGGTAAGCTCCCAATTTTGCAATTATGATCTTTATTAATCTTGCACGATACGCATCAATACAGACAATACTCATGAATATTCATTGTTATATCAAAGTAGTCGTTCCAATACGCGCAAGATAATCACGTTTAATTAAAACCATTTAGATTGACGCTTCTTGTTATCAAGAAAGCGATTCTCGGAATAACAAGGGATGACGTAACGGACATTTAATAACATGCACGATTATTATTGCGAGTCGGTCATATTTAGTTAATAAAGAAAGATTATTTGTGAAATCCAAAAATAGCTTTCAATTGCCTCGTCGCAATCAAACCAATACAGAAGTTAAATTTAATATCCTCAATTGAATCGATCGATTAAATTCATTCCCGTGTGCCGAGAACGAAAGATAGTTAAAAATAGTTTTGTTCCCGCTGCGCGAAGGGAGCTTTTTTTTGTGTCTACAAAGTCGGCAATTAGCCGTCTGTTATATATATATAATTCGACGTTTTGTTTTACTCGATCGAGATGAATGTTGACAAGAGTTTTGACAATACGTGACTTTGACAGAGAAAGAAAGAGAGAGAGAGAGAGAGAGAGACTTGATTTATATGAACAGTACCAATTGAATAACTGAAATAGAATTCTCAGGTTAGTTTTTTATGATTAAATATTAATTAAATGTCTCATGCTCGGCTTTTTTTACATTCTACAAGTTTGAAGTTCCGTTTGAAGCAGAATCACGTTAATATTAATGAGAACCATATAAAAACGTTGGTTTTAATGAAGATATGCAATTTTTTTCACGAATAAAGTGCAATATTTTTATGGCTGTAGAGCTTAAGCTTTTTTGAGAACCTGAAAGAAAAAGACGGATACAAGATAGATCTCCGAAACAAACAGTTGAAATCATGTTACATGAATTACAGCTGCGAACTTTATTAGCCATCTATTTGAAATAAACGGAATCAGATAAATTTTTTCTCGACACAATCATTGCCACCTACTGGCAAAGAAATTAACTGTGGAATAAGACGAGTTTCCGGAGGAGATATACTGCGAAGTCACTTGAAAGAGTCGAAGTTACAATGAATTTTCACTGCGACAAACATCCAGTCGCCGACAAATTTATTGCAAAGTCTCGTAAATGAAAATCAAAACCGGCGAAAGGTTTAACAATTTGAAAAACTTGCCAGCTGCCGTTGACTTTTTCCCTCTTCTTATCTCTCTACCAAAAATTCCACGCTCCCGAACAACAGAAAACGTTCATTGACAAGCGCGTACGTAGCACACGGCAGCGGCATTTAAAAACCCGTTCGTGCCACCACACGAACGAAACAAAAGTCCCCGGTCAGAGGGGCGCGGTGACGCGAGCGAGCGAGCGAGCGCGCGAAGAGAAAGGCAACGCACACAGACGGAGATCTCATTTGCCAAGGAGTCGCTGTGTCAAAACTCGCGCTGCGCAGCGAGCGACAGCGTCCTCTCTCGCACGGACGAGAGCGAAGGAGCGCGAGGGGCAGCGCCTGCCGTGGACCATCCAAAGCGAATCCTTTGCTTTTCGCGGCCTTGGCGCTGATCGCGATGTGTCTTTTTTTTTGGTTTTGCGCGCGGATGGGAAAATGATGCGACTCTCTCGCGCGCGCGCGCGCGCGCAGCTAATTAAAGTGCCAAGGCCATCGCCGCGCCGAACGACTCGCGCTTGTTTTCTTTTTTTCGGATTTTGCTGCGCCGCCCGCGCGAATGTCTTTCCGTGCGTCGTTTGGACTTTCGCGCTTTTGTGGATGTACAATGTACACGCTGAGGCTTCGTTACACGTTCGACGGTACAAAATTTGTTTCGACTGCGATTACCGAGCAACAATGTTCGTTTGAAAATAACCATATCTTACAGCAGAAATTTATCATGCATTAGTAAATTTTGTTGAAAAAGTACGGATCAAACAATCATACATTTGAACATCGTATTCGCACATCCATTTCCAACTTCAACACCGTAAGTGTTCTCGTCAAAATACGTCATATAACTACTCGTTCACTTTTACATGAAGTAATGATTGATATCAAATACTGTAATAGTCGATATCTATTGTAATAGATACAATTAAAAAGCAGGATCGGATTCAGAGTCTACCTTTGGCAATTGAAAGAAACGATAAACATCACCAAAAATAAAAAAAAATATATAAACACCAAGCTTTGTAAAATGATCCAATTAGAATTTAAATTATGTCGATTAAGCTTATTAAGTTTCGCATTCCGTCATTACAATCAAGCTTTAATTAATATAAAGCACTCATTGCCCACTCCGACGTAGATAACAAATTAACAATCGATCCCTCATAAATAACCCGAAATAACCGATCGCTAAAAGTACAGGCATTAGGCAAATTCAACCGCGATTCCTCCTCGGTCTCTCTCAAGAGCATTATAGGTAGACAAAACATCGCGAAGAATAAAAAGAAAGAGGCGACGATGGTAGAAGCTCGATAAAAACGTATATCTGTTCGTGTTTTTTTTTTCTCTCCGCTGAGTGCGTCTATAACACAATGAGCCCGCGTGTAATGACGGTTCGTTGAACCGTCGTCGCCCAGTGCACATCCGACTTGCTCAATCCTCTTTTACTCGTGCTCAAATAAGCAAACCCCCGCAGGCCACTTATCTCTCTCTCTCTCTCTCTCTCTCTCTCTCTCATTTGAGCTGTGCACGGTTTTTTTTTCGTTACTATACTCTAGAAGGAAGAGTTTCACAAGCGAGAAAAAGAACACTCTTAACGCTCGATTAATCTGGCGGTTTGTTGGGAAATACTAAAGAATTTTTCGAAGATGGGGACGGCTTAGAATACGGTAGGATGCAATATCACGAGGGTGTATTGTTACATTTTTCGTTTTAGGGAAGCGATGATTTCTTCATTTCGAAGTAACGTTTAGGATAAAGTAATACATTAACCGTTAGTAAATTACGTTAAAAGCTCGGACGCTTTGACAAAATTTCACGTTCGCTAATTATCGGCTTTGACAAAATTATCAGTCGCTCGTGCGCCACGCGATTTGGCTAATATACGGCTTTCAGACAACTCTGATGTGTAATATGCGGAAGGGACAGCAGCAACGCGCGCCACAATCTAATCGTGTCGCTGCTGATAATTATTACGCTGCTGATGACTATCCCGGTTGAGCTCGCTTGGTTTGCTTTCTTTTCTCAACCGATCCATCGTCATTGCGTTACTGTTTTGAGCCGTGCGCCTCTGTCGCGAGACGTGGAAATTCAAAATATTACCTAACCAATGCCACCGTTATCCTGACAGAGCTGTAAATTCAAAAAAGAAAATAAAGAATCAGTCCGTTATCGTCGAGCCAATTTATCCTTCCTCGTCCACGAGCAAACATTGACGGAGAAAGAGAGGGAGAGCACAAAGATTGCACGGCACACTTTGAGAAAAATCCCGAACAAGCGTCATCGTCGCCTTCGTCATGAAATGGGAAAAAAACGACCGATAAGCCCGCATAAAAGGAAGTCGCGTGCTCGCGATCGAGTGCGTGTCCTTCGTAATTCGCGCGCGGGCTGTTGAACTCGTATACGCACCGAGAGACTTTAAATTCAACGGTGTACGAGAGATATTACGATTAGCCGTTGGCCTTTCGAACGCCTCTTTCTTTCATTGCAAATTGGCTTTAATTATTTTTTTTTTTAGAGCAACCGAGTGTGTTTTATTGATTGGTTTTTTTCTTTTTTTTTGGAAGGATGTGTTTGCGATTAATTGGATTCGTTATCATAGTTATGTCGGTAAATTAAAATCTTGATGCGGCTATTCTTTCCTAAAGAATAATAATTAAAGTTCACTGCCTGAAAAAGCTTTATCGGTAATGTAACAAAATTATTAACAATTATTCACTTGGAATTGCGATAAAGACAAAAATTCATATCGAAAACTATATTCAACGAAATCAACTGATTTTAATCAGGATCGAATAACGTTCAACTGCTTTTGTCATTGGCTGAAATCATTTTCGCATAAGAGTTGTTCGTTAAATAAGTATTCAAGGCACCTATCGTCGAAGCAATTCAACTAACAATCGGGCTTGAATTCGGCAGCAGCAAAGGCACACAATACATAACCGCGTTCGTGTATTTTGCGGGCTAAAAACCATGCATTGACCGATTGAATCATTGCCAAAAAAGCGACGCGCCTACGACACTTCCACGAAACTCCAAAAATATTTCGACGCCAGCGCACACATTGCTCACCGTGAACAACGGCCGAGAGGACGAAAAGAAAAAAGCAGCGCTTGTACGAGATAAACAGTAAGAGAGCGAGAGACACGCCGGAAAGGAAAACGAGGATAATTCATACCGCAACGTATGATTTGCATGTTAAAGGAGCCCGCTGCTGGCTTGCGCGGATGCAGCGCGATGGCTTTCTCGCCGCGGCCCGTCCGTTCGTCGCGCGGCGCCGAAGTCACTCTCGAGGCGACGAACGATCGAACGTCTTTCGCGCGCGCAGGCAATCGCGTCTGTTTTTCCTGCCTCGCGACACCGTTGCGATTGTCGCATTTTTCCGCGAAAACCTCGCCACAACGCAATTGCGCAACGGAGAGCGAGAAGAAAAAGGGGGAGAGGAGGGGGGGGGGGCAAGGGGCGCGCTTTCTCTCTTTGTTTCGGCCAGTTGTCTCCCTACCCGGCGATCGGCGCGCGCGCAACGCGTGCTACTCATTATTTACGCCTTCTTTTTCTCGCGTGCCCAGCCGTGAATCAGAGCGCCAGGTGCTGTTCTATAGTTTTACGTACGGCACAGAGGTGAACAACCTCGTGTGTAGGCTGATGCTTGGAAAGTGTAAGTAATTGAATTTGTGATTATTGTCAAACGCATATGCGCCGAGCTGAAAATGCCTCTTCTATATTTTTTTTTTCTTTTAATTTTCGTCGTGACTAATTTCGCCTTTAGGTTGGCAGTATTCACAAAGACTCGATTCTTAAATCGGGCGCCTTTGGAGCCTGGTCTCTTTGTTTGTTTTTCTTTTTTGCGAAGACACGGACGAAGTCAAGTTATATATAGAATATTCCGAACATCATATGCTTATAAAGTATTTCAAGAATGGCACGAACACAATTCCAAAATTAGACGCGATACTCGAATACGCGAGAATCTGCAGAGTGTGAAAAATGCATGTTCGCGATACTCTCGCTCTTCGAAAACAAACGTTATATTTCGCGTCGTTAGTTTATCAGCGAAAACAAATTGAACGAGCGCGATGCTTGAATTACAGCTCCGGCAGACGTGTTCACGGCATAATCGCATTACGAGCTCCGTGCAATACAACGGCGCTCGCGACATTTTTCCTCTGTTCTTGAATTGCGCGGACGATTTGATTGAAAAGCGCCGTAATTGATGGCTCGCGCAGATTTATGTTCGCGCGCGGCGACTCGGCCGAGCGACGATCGACTCCGCGTCGTCGGCGCGCTTTTGTCGATCGGCTCGCAAACGATCCGCGAGACCTGCATCGCGCGGAGCGCGTCGACGTTTCAAATCAACAATCGCCGCTATATATAAACGCGAGTGAAACGTGACTGCGCGTCGAAAGCCACGAAGTCTCCTCCGATGATTTTTGCCTCGCAGTGTGCGAAAGACAATCGTCCACGTTACTCTGCCAATCGTCAATCGTTGCGTCTATATACGTGTACCCCTCTCTATCTCTCTCGTTCTATCTTGCTCTTGGAATGGAACGATCGTCCCGAATTTCCGCGTGGATGATCTCGAAATAGGCGACGGCGCCGCGTTTAATTACGACAAAGCGCGCGAACGTATATTCTGCTCTCTCGTTAGCGCGCGCATTCGAACTCGTCTTCTTATTTCGATTTCAAGTGAAAATGCCACGGCGAGAGAGCGAGAGAGTATGCGTGTGTGTGTTTAATTGCGGTATCAAAGCACTCTCTTGTTGTGTTTGTTTCGGGATCAGGCATGAGGCTATTTTAATTGAAATGCATGTTTGGCTTTGCAATGTGAACCGAAAGCGAACACACGTATGGATCGCTTTTTCGCATTGGGTTCGTAATATATTTTATAGTTTGCGTTACGATGGTTTTGAGTTGAGTAACCGCTGTTTTATTCGTTTGCGTTTGCGGTAGTTATGGTTGTTCAGCTATCCGGTACTGGTTTTCTATGTCGACGTTGGCGTAGCTCGCACTTTGTGGGAAAAAAAAAAAAAAAAAAAAAGAAAAAAAATTCCGATGCCTTTCCGTTGGAAGGGTCTATTAGGAGCGCAGGCTCGCGCTCGACGCAGGTGATAGACGCAAGTCGAGGACGAGTATCTCGCAAGCGACGCGCTCGCATGATAATCGAGACGAATCCTTTTCGCACAGCGGCGCGCGACGTCGATCGCTTGCCGAAACGAGGCAGAAGAGAAAAGAAAAACAAGAGGTGCCCGCGGCGCACAAGCCGCATCGGCGGACACGGGAAAACGCCGTTGAACTGCTCCTTACCTGCGCGCACTATGGAATATTATATAGCTGGGAGGCGAGCACGCGCTGGAGAAAGAGAGCTCGCCTAGCAACTGAATTGCCTGATATACGCTCTCTCGCTCTCTCTCTCTCTCTCTGCCTCTCTAACGTTGCGTGTGTGCCGTGTCCCTATATACATTCAGGCGCGCACACGCGCGTGAGTCATGCCGTTGGCCTGCCCTCTCTTTCTCTCGCTCGCGTTATTAGAATCGCCTGGACGGAGAGCCGGCTCCGCCTGTACACACGTACGTCGTTCGCCACGCTGCGCGACGCTTCCCGTCCGTCTGCTGTGATGCTCTCTCGTGTCGACGAGAATTTCAGCCTTTGCTTGGCTCTCTCTCTCTCTCTCTCTCTCGTCCTTTTTTCTCCCCGTCGGGGCCGTGATTGCCAGCAACACAATTTAGTCGATCCGAACGGTGGCACGGCACCATTAGCATGCGCGGCCACCAAAAAATCTTGCTTTCCGAAGCGCTCGCTGGATCCGTTGGATGAAATTCCGAACAGCTATGCTCGGCGTCGAATTGGAAGAGGCACCTTTTTTATTAACGTTGCGATATCCGTTTATCTCTCTAATACGACTTTCTTCCAACGTCTTGTATTAAATATTCTATCGTCGCAAAACGCTCGTACCCGAGGAATAGACAGAGACTGCCACGTTGAGCAAGTAAAGTTTCTTATTTGCATCGATGTACCGCTTTTTCTAATTTGGTTCGAAGGGATCTTGCTTATTTAATTCAGTTGTCGCGCATGCAGCAAATAACGCTGCACGTGCTCCACGCGCAACGCACAACAGCGTCGATTCGAGCAGCACATTCTTGTCCATCAAGTTAGCGTTGAGAGAGTTAGAGAAGCAAGAGTGGCCGCTTGATGGCTTGAACTCTCTCGCATCTCGATGCGTTTCCCGTATCAGACGATGACATCGGTGACATACTTCTTCGAGCAATATCCTCCCACTCTTTTCTCCGGCATTGCAGCTTGCTCAAAAAAGAAACGAGGAATGAAGAGAGAGAGAGAGAGAGAGAGAGCGATAAGAGTGTAATCGCGGAAACGCAACGTTACCTAACGGTCTATATAACGCGTCGCGTATAACTCGGTCGGCCTTCTTTTTTATTTTCCAACGGAACGAATCTCGCGAGACTTTCACCGAATAAAACGCCGCGCGCGTCCCTTTCTTTTTTTTCATACAGTGAGAACTTCTTTCGCATTGTTGTCGACTTTTCCTGCGACGCCGATGCCAAGATTGCCGTCGTGGGAAATTTGATTAGCGCGCGAGCAGAGAGATGTTTGAGCTTACGAGCTATCTTTTACTAGAGCGCGTTATCCTCTTTACACACGGCGATAAAGCATATAAACAAAGAATCATGGGATACGTGATTGTCGTGGCTGACGTTCCACGGCTACGAGTCGCGATATATTCATCTACTTGTTCTCTTTTTTTACGCGACACGTTGCCACGATCGCGTCGTCGTTGCCCTTCGACGTATTAGCTTCCGACGAAAAGGGACTCGAGGATTGAAAGTTTGTTACGTAAGATCGACAACTCGTTCGTGACATCTAAAGTGTCATTTAAATTAAAAAAATAAATAAAAAAATAATTACTAGGTCGCGCTTCGGAATTGCCGCAACGTTAGTGACTGCACTGCTATACGCAAACGCGCAAAAAACAAATCAATCGAAATGTGGAACATCGAACAAGCCCCAGCGCGTCGTCGTCGCGGTTCTCATAATATATCACGCGAGGTAGAGCGAAAAATAATTATTCAGCCACAGCCGTCCGCCAAAATAATCACTCCTACGTGGATTCTACGGCCGAAACGGCGTATAAATTTCGATTTACCCGACGCGCGCGCGCATAATTAAAAGCCTCGCAAACATACGCATATACTTTTCTCCCGGCTAACGAATGCGCGATGAAGAAAAATACCACAATTTCCCATTAACAAAACTGCGGCGCGCTCGTTGCTCGCGCTTTATGCAACATTACCGCAATCGATATTTCATCACGGATACGCGAGAGGAAATTGATTCGCCTGGCGTCGTGTTTTTTCAACCGTAAGAGAGACGCGCGTACTCGAACGGATAATGCGCGCGTTCGAGATTGGGATTATGTCGCGCCGAGATGAAATCGCAAAGGCGATCGTCTGTCGGCCCGCGAGGCCGCGCCTCGCCGCAGCCCGAAATTGCGAAATAACGAGACGCGGATGGCGGCTCGTCGGTGCGAAAGTGTACAAAAAGCCGCGCGCGCGTCGCTTCTCATTGAAAAGCTTAGTAACAAAAGAGCGTCGCGAACAAAGCTTTTTTTGTTACTTCTCTCTCTTTTTTTTTCCGGCCAGATGCGCTTCCGGCGTGGGGAAAGGACTCGTCTCGATGGATTCATCCCGAACTCTGCAACGGCGCGCGGCGAGTCGAAGTTTCGGACGCCTCTCGTCATACTTCGCGCAATCGCGGCGACGGCGAGAGGGCGCGCTGCAGGCACAGCTCGTTAGCGCGATGGGCTGCGAAAGTTGAGCATTACGACGGCGCGTGTGGCTGTGCAGTGTAATTAGGGGGGACGAGTCGCTGACAACTGTTCCACACGGGCGACGACGGGATTCTCCGGGCTGCGCGCTTTTTTCGACGAGATTCGGCAGACGAGTTGAAGCGATTCGCGAACGCGTCGGCATACATCAACTTGTCGATCGAACGGGCAGGCCACATAGTGCCGGGAATATTCGGGTGAAGAGGCCGCGCGAAGAAACGTTTCAATACCCGTGTGCGAATTAAAATCGCTCGCCGCTCTCTGAACAATAAATTTGCACGCGATGAAACATCAAGTGGATTACTTGTGATAGCACTTGACAAGGCCGCTTCGCAAATTAATACCGCGTTACGGCGTTACGTGACGCAGCGTCAAAAATATAACCAAGACTAAGCCATCGAAAAACTCATTAGCCTACAAAGCTCTCACTTATGGAATTTATGAAGATCGCAAATGAGACATATGGCTCTCGTTCGTTCACTTCAGAACGCATCTGTGCAACGACGCCACGACTCACAGCTAAATTTGACATCGAATATGAGAAAAGCCACTTTGTACCCTCGCGCAGTGCGTTTACTTTTGAAAAGAAAAAAAGATGTTCAGCATAATACCACCGCACTATTAATCGTTTTTAAATATAGATTGCGCGAGGCGAGTGAACTACGAATAACATTGACTTCGAGTCAACCTCTTTTTTTTTAGAACGCGTAAAAAGAACAAGCAAGCACTGTAAGGCATGTGCGTTTATTTTTAATGGAGCGCAGCATAAGGCTGATATACACACGCGCTCTCTTCCTTATCGTTTGCCGCGAAGTGCAATGAATATCCGAGCGCTTTTGAGATTTTCTCTTTATTATCGCTAATGTGATCGGTTGGAACTGTTGATTACATTTTAATACGTTTCGGTACGCAAAAGTACTATCGAATCTTTTTTTTTCGCATCTTGATTTATCAGCTTGTCGAGTCTCACGATTATCTTTTTGGTGAATTTTCGCAAAAATAAAGAAAAAAGGATAAAAACCGCGACGTACAAATAGGAGTTTTTTTTAAGTAAAAAAACAGAACAGAGTAAATAAAATTACGATTCGCTTATGTACTTTTCAGCCAATGAGTTTTACTGATGCGTGATCAACTACTCAGGATGAAAAGCGAAAATGTGAATGACACCGATGGAGAGGAATTTTCACGCGCGCCGATGAACGATGGCCAAGTTAGCTAAAATCCAATCACGAAAGTGAGTGCGGAAACTTTCCAGCGAGCTCCCTCGCTATAAAATACCTGGCCGCAAGGGCCGAGCAGTGGCCGATTTCGTAGATATATATATATAACGTGTGTCGACTCACGTGCTATATACTACACGCACCCCCACTCGACTCTCTCTCTTTCTCTCTCCCGCACCTGTCGGCTTTTAAAGGACACAGCAAGCGACGGCGTTCGAAAGGCACAAGCTTCTCTCTCTCTCTCTCTCTCTCTCTGTGCGCGCTCCCTTTTTGCTCCCCCTTTTGCATTTGCGACAGCGACGATGCCGCGAGGGGAAAAGAAAGGGCTGCACTTTGCACGATACACGGGTCTTTAAAAACGAAGGGGGTCTTTTTCTTCATGCGAGAAAGATTTTGTCTTTCGTGCGTATGCATGTAGAAAGGAGAATACAGTTTCAAAGGTTTGGTTATATAGGAAAACCGGTTTCGATGAGCATTTTTGCACGGAAAAGGATAGCGTTGCTCTGAATCATCTATGTGCGATACTTCGTTTTACGAATTTCTTTGTGCGGGAACAATGCAATTACTACATCGATATCGTTATAACCAACTTGTGCAAGATATTTCAAAATTACACTGTTGAATAGCTTTTCAAAGTAAACCAGAAAGATCACGCCTTAAATTCATATTGCAACAAAACAATGAACAACTCAATCAACGCGAAGAGATAGCAAGGAAGTATTATGAGGTAAAGCATCGTCCTCGATGCATCTTGCCTACTTATTATAAGACAAAGGTGTCGTGGTTTCCACGCAAAGCTTTCCTTTTTCGTCCCCAATATCTCCTTCACTCGGGATTTCGCGTACACGCATCAAGTCGGTCAACAGGTCGATTATCTCGTTCTTGTCAGCATACGAGGGATCAACATTTAACCGAGTGGAAAACCATTGCTAATTAATCAATTGTTTAACAATAATCACATATCGCTTACGAACACCCCGTTAAACTCTATATTATGACAAAATCGACGCAGAGGCTCTAATATACTGGTGTCGTGACAAGCAGCGAGTTGCATCAATGGCAAGGTCGATAACCCCACTCGTAACTATAGGTACACTATGCTCCGAAGAAAAAATAAAACACAGACCAACCTCGAGTCACACGATTATCAGCTCTGCATCACACCAAATGTTTAAGTACTACACACTGCACGCACTTTTTTGTAAAACTTTCGGAGTGTCGTGAGATGATTAAAAGAACCATACAACACATACACAGATACACGCGCAACGTTTTTGGAGTTAGCGGTGCAGAACAATAACAATAAGAAAAAAATCGAAGCGCGCTCCACGAGCATTCGCGAGCCACTGACTGCGCTGCCGCTGCTGTTGCTGCACGAACGAGCGAGAGAAAGACATGCCCCACCGAAACGCGCGCTGTGCACGAAGGAATGAACGCTGCTAGCAACCGGCTTCTCACACTGTACATCGCCCCGTCGTGCTGTGCTGGTGGCGGCTCGGACTGGCTCTTGTGTACGACATGTCATATTTGCTATAGTTAGTGTTATGTGATGGTGATGATGGTGGCGGCGCTTACAGATTATTATGCTTGCATAGGTAGACGATGTAGGTGCATGCGCAACGTTTCTAAACCGATTTTTGGAGCAGGCTAGAAATTTTTAAGATGACTGCTTATTTTTTATTTGCTAATCGTTCAGCTCCAAAATTCCGTGAAATTGGTTCGTTGGTGTAGTTCAAAGCAAATTAAATAACAATAAAATAAATAATAATGATTTTGGAGTTTGTTCAAACGGGCGTTTCAATGAATTTTTACTTACAGGATTTAAGGTGAAATCGGTAAAATTTGTAAGCTAATATAACAAATACGCAGCTATTTTACTAAAGTTAGTACACATAAGTAATTTTTATGACAAAACTTACTAATTAAATACCAAATAAATTAACAGCTGAAAGTTAAAAAATATTGTATGAGCACAAAACAATATGCGATGTTTGGTGCGATTTGCAAACACTTTTTAATAACGATGACAAAACAAAAAAAATTAAATTTTAACCTTTTTGTTACGAGGGTTTCATTTTAGAATACGTCAAAAATTTTAACAAAACAGTAAGTGAAACGTACTTCAAGATCATTTTCTTGTAAACAATCTATTTTTACATTTTAATCTTGTAAAAAAGTCATTCTTATTAAGTAATCGTATATACAGAATAAGTCACCTAAATATCGTTCAAAATGAATATTTTATCAAAAGTAAAAAAATATTACAATGTCCTGATAATCTTACAATATAAATTACTTTAGCAGATATTACCGATCTTGTAGTATAGATATTTACATATTTTACAGTATAAAATCTTTCTGTAAAATGTTTATCTCGCCGATACGGAAAAATCATGCTAAATCTGCCAACCTTCTTTCTAATAAATCAGCATCTAGCCGGTGTTTACAAAGATATTGTCCTTCTACAAATAATACTGGTATATCATACTTATATAATTTCTTTAAATGTTCATTTCCAGGAGCCATTATATCTACTAATTCAAGTTGGTAACGTCCACTAAATTTAGATTTTAATTCATCTTTGACAACATCGCACAGTGGACATACATTTTTTGTATATAGAGTCAATTTTGGTGGGTTTGAATATGAACTAGACCTATGCGAAATATTTGTCATCATTGTTATGGTTCTATTTATGAACTGAATTAATATTCACTCGAAGTCTTTTTTAATAATATATAACATTTTATTTTTGATATAAAATATAAAACATGAATACAAAAATAACATCCAATAGTTGTATAAAATAAAGAGCTTAGTATGAAACTGTCTTATCACAATAAAATGCATTATAAAATTACGTTGCTCAATTTCTTGTAAATATTATTTTAATTTGCACACGTAATTAGAACTTGAATCTGAAAACTAACTTACAGTTTTTCAATTAAAATTGAAGATGCACCACCACCTCCATTACAAATAGATGCTACACCTTTCTCGCCTGCTTTCAAAGCATGTACTAAGTGTACAATAATTCTTGCCCCAGACATTCTACAACAACAAAATATGTTCTACTGTTGATTTTGAATCTAATTTATTTTTATTTTAGTGTTATTGCAGCTATATTCATCACTAAAAAGAATCTACTCACCCAATAGGATGTCCTAACGATACAGCTCCACCATGTATATTTATTTTAGCAGGATCAATATCCAACAATTTTTGATTAGCAACAACAACAACACTGAAAGCTTCATTTATTTCCCACAATGCTACGTCATTTTTGTTGATTCCAGCATTTTTCAACAACTACAACATCATTCATACATTTAATATTTACAAGATTCATTACAACAAAAGTCGATTTACATTTTTTTAATTACTAGTAAAATTACAGTACAATTATTCATTAAAGAAACGGTACTAAGTCGGAAGCATACTCTTTCAAATTAAACTAGCCCCAATGAAATCAAGCCGTTTTGAAGATATGCGCGAACATACATGAAAAAAACTCGATCAAATACAAAACCTTCTTTTTTTTCAAAGTTGGTAATTAGTTTAAATAAAAATGAAATAATTATTAAACAATACTCACAGCTGGAATACCTAGAGATGGAGCAATTGGAAAATCAATTGGTTCAGTGGCAGAATCTTGAAAACCAGCAATTCTGGCCAAAGGTTTCAAATTCAATTTTTGAGCATTGTCGGTAGTAGTCAATATGAGAGCAGCTGCGCCATCATTTAAAGTAGAGGCATTTCCTGCAGTTACAGTTCCATTTTCTTTCTAGAATACAAAAGTATATACATTATATGTTGTAGTGAAACTAACTTATACAATATAATTCATTTACTATACAGTATACCTGGAAGACTGTTGATAGTTTGTTAAACTTTTCAAAATTCACTCTCTTGTATTCCTCATCTACACTGAAAATAATATCTGGTTTGCCCTTTTTTTGAGGAACATTTACAGACACTAATTCATCTTTGAACATATTCTGTTCATAAGCAGCAGCACTTCGCTTGTAACTGTTGATTGCATATTCATCTTGTAGTTCACGAGTAATTTGTAATTTTTTAGCAGTATTCTCTGCACAGTTACCCATGTGAAATTTGTGGTACACATCAGTCAATCCATCAAATACAATGCCATCCTAGAAATAAAAAGATAAATTTAAAATTAACTGTTCTCGAGTATTTGATTTACTAAAATAACTTCAATAACTGAAGGTTATTATATCAATAAATTTTATAAACTATAAAACATATTATACACTTCAGCATGGTGAGGTATAAAAATTATCATAAATTGGTAAAAATTTTATAAAAATTGTATTTATTGATATGATTAATATTAATATTGAAAAAATATACCTCAAGCTTAACACCTCCATAAGGTGTCTCACCACGTTTCATGTAATATGGAACATTAGACATAGATTCCATACCACCAGCAAGAACAATATCCTGATGCCCACATTGTAAAGCTTGCGCACCTAACATGACACTCTTCATACCACTTGCACATACCTTGTTGATGGTTGTACAGATAGTTGATTTTGGAAGACCTAATAAATACACATGATTTGATTAAGAGAATAAAATCCTTTCCATTTAAAACAAAAATTCTAAGTTGTGTGAGAATGATAATAATGAAGATACAAACCTGCAAATAATGTAGATTGCCTAGCAGGAGCTTGTCCCAGAAATCCTTGGCAGACATTACCCATGTAAACCTCTTTTACTTGCTCCTTAGCAATTCCAGCTCTTTCAATAGCAGCCTGAATATGAAATTGAGTTAAAAAATAACCTAACTAGGTTCATATTTAAATCTCTAAATTTTTAAACAGATTAATCTTTAATCAAATTTGATTTTTAAAATTATTACATCAATAGATATTTACCTGGATTGCTACAGCACCAAGTTTAGTTGCAGACAAAGATGAAAGAGATCCAAGGAAGGATCCCATTGGAGTCCTAGCAGCACTGACAATAACAACATCATTCAGTTTTACTTTGGAACCGTAGAACCTCTTAGGTAAAACTGTAACCTGTGAAATATAATTATGTTTTTAAAACAAGTGCTTGTTAATTTAAAAGGTAAATTAAATAAAAGTATCCCTCATTGATATACATTGAATTAAAAATAGTAAGCTATGATGAAACATTGGATATGTTAATCAACTTGTTGGCTTATATTTTTACTTATTCATGAGTTGTTTTTAAAGTTGATCTAATAAAATAAAATATTCTATAAAATAATTTTTTTTTAAATATTGTTATATTGTTATAATATTGAAATATTGTTATTCTTATAAAAAATTGAAATTCCACTTATTAAAATATTATGTTCAAACAGCCTGCATCATTTTACTAAATTCTACTTAGTACTAATAATACTGATAATTACTGAGAAAACCAAGATTCCTTAATTTTTTAATTAAATTTCAAAATTTGAATCTCCAAACTACTGCAAATTTTCAAATATCATTCAAAACTTCAGATTACGTAATCTTGATGAAGTTAATATTTTATTGATTCCATTGTATTTTTAATAAAAATATTCCCGTATACAGCTGATTACTTTATATTACCTCGAAAAAATATGTACAACTTCAACTTACTTTATTTAACGAAATCATGTTGAACTTTAATGTTCTTCTTTACACCAAACCTTCCAATGAGACTCCTGCGATTATTACTAAAGCACTGACATAAGTAACTTATTATTTTATTTGTATATCACGTCCACATGCCACATATAAAAAATCCAAAGAACCACTTGCTTTGTCTCTCCCACGTTGCCACTATGATATCACGCAATCACGTCTCAAAAATAAAAAAAAACTTCTATGGTGATGGCGCCACTTCTCGGAGTTATTTATCCCAACCATTCGTCGGTTCAACGAATTCCGAATTTTCCACCCCTCGATGGTTTTATGCTTTGCTGATGACAGATATACAGTAAACAGTACACGTACATACATACATAAATATATAATATACGAATATGGAGTATGTATAAATTTGAAATTATTGTCTGTTATTTTAAGAAAACTATTAGTAATTTCATTCAGCCATATGTAGGTGACATCGTTTATTTCCAACCAAATGAAATAGTTTACGTACTGTATTGATATTAAAATTAGTTATCATTTAACTCGAACAGACATGACGAACAGACCTTATGTGAAGCGACAGTGCAAAGAATCAATGACCTGAAGTTTGCGGCGTAAGGCATTTTGAAAGATCGAGCTCTTCGATTTAGCCTAGCACTGAAAATATTAGCGCGGGTAAATTGTCAACATCAGGTCAACACATTCGGTAAGCACGCGTTTACTGTTGTGTTTTGTCTACCGCAGTTTCTGAATGATACAGTTTAGAGAAACTTTTCACTACTAATTGAATTTCAATTTTATTTTTGTTGTTTTATCAGTACTAACTAATTGTCATCATGGTTAGAACGAAAGCTGATGGTTCAACGAGAGGTAATGTGTTTATATTATAAACTGAAACTGTTGCATTTTTTATTACGTATAACATTCAATTCTTTTTTATTTTACGTTTTACATAAATAATTATTTTTGTGGTTGATATCAATAGTTTTGTGATGATAGTAATATACTTTTATAGATTTTCTATCTTATATCAGTCATTTGTAAAAGTAATTTTGTTCAAAAATAAACATTAGTAATTTAATTCCAATTGATTATAAAATCAAAATTTTAGTGGCTGCTGGAGGTAAAGCACCTAAGAAAACTGCTAACAAGCCTGTGCGTATTGCTTCACCAAGTGCAAATGACAAAGGAGGTATGATTTTGTTCATGAATTCTATTATCACTTTATTAAAATACACTTCTTCTGAAAGTAAAATAATATAATTCTGTTATCTCATTCATCAAAATAAATTCTAATAAATACTACTATTAAATTATATATCATTTTTTGATAGGAAAAGATCATCTCCCAGGGAATCGTGCCTGTCCTCGCGAAACACCAGCTTGGCAAAAAAAGATAACATTTTTTTATGATAAAAATGCAATACCAAGTAAATCTACAGAAGACTCTGATGATGAAAGTAACTCAAAGAACAATTTCAAACCAAAGACCAACACAGAAGCAGATAAATCTTCAACAAGTATAGATGATCAAGATAATTGTGAAATGGAAATAGAAAATTGCAGTATATTGGAATCCTCTAAAGTTAGTGAAAATGTATTTATTGAGTACATTTTGAAAAACACTAAACTGATTAATTAAAATTTTTATTTACAGGTTGACGAATCTGAATCTATAGAAATAGATGAATAATAGTTTTATACTTTTGTACTATAAGTGAAATTCTCTTAAATTTATTGGTTGTACAGTCTTAGACTTGTTATATTTCTTTAAGTATCAAAGATTTATGATCTCCATGAGTTTAACAATTTTTTGTTCAATGTCTAATTTTAATATGTATCTTTAACTGTAAGCTATTATAGTATGATGTTGTAAGTGTTCGTTTTGATACATTTGTAATAAAATATACAGTTATTAAATAAGTTGTAGAAAGTGTATATTTGAAAACTTAAAAATATTGTATATATAGTTTTTAATATTTTATTGAGACAAGGTAAGCTAAAAAAATTATGAAACTATTTTAAGTCATATTTTTCCATGTCTAATTCTAACAAATATGATGCTGGACCTTTTTAATTCAAGTACTCTAATGGTATATGTTCTTATCTTCAGATAAATTTTATCAATAAATATTTTATTTTTTTAAATGAAGGTTTGCGAATATAATAAGTGAAATTGCTGCAAGAATATGTAAAAATAAACATTTCAGCTGGATTTTCCAAATTAGATGTTAGTATAATTGATTCTCATACATTTTTTTGTGCTCATTTATTTCATTTATTGCAGCAATTAGAAGATCCTTTATTAAATTTCGAAAATTCTTTACATTTCTGACAGAAATCTAAATAAAGCACTAATATTACATTACAATCATAATATCAACAATATTTACAGAATTTTTTTTCTTTGATATCAAAATTAATTGAAATCCAGGCGCTTTCATTTGTTGATATCTTTATGAGTTCACAATTCAGATCATCGTCAGCAGTGATTGGCGATTTTTTCAAATTCAAACGTAATCATATAATCAGATTTGCTAATTTGCTATGAACTGAATGATTTCCGGTGTTAATATACTATAAAAATCATCTAGGTATTTTTATTAGGTTTTCACCATAATTTAAGTAAAACGTTTATCGGTAAGGAAAATAGACTTCTTTAAACCACCATTGTCGTTAAATCAATTATTGACTTTGAATTTGGGTCTGATTAGGACTTTCTGCTTTTATACTTTGAACCTACCGTAATTCGTTATAACATTAACATATTTTATAATCAATATATGTACATACATATAACAATAATATAGTAAGAATATTGAGAATATAGAAATATTTAAGCATAATATAATAATAGTAATAATAATAATTTTATCTTTCTCTTTCTTATAAAAAGAGAACCTGGCAAAAGGAAGTCAGTTTATTCGTGATCTGATTATGGCTGAAGGATATGATAATAGTAAACTATACTATTTTTTTAAAACTTTTATTACACTTATTAACATGTATTTTAAACTTTTGAATTATGTTTTTCAACACAGATCTTCGGATGATAGAAACTCAAAACTTCATTGATAACATTTTTTAAATTATGAGTATCAACGTAACTGTATATTTTTATATTACCAATATAATATATCATCATTTACATCTCATATCAAGTCAAGGGAATATCAAGTCAATAATGTATGTATTGATTTTTCGAATTTTCAATTTTATCAATAAAAGTTTTGATCTCTATATTCATGCATTAAAATGAATACAAAAAAAAGCGAAAAACACGAGCGCTCAAATCGCGCTAGACATCACTAGTAACTAATAAAGTTCAGCTTTAGAATAAATATAATAAAAATAGTACTTACGTATGTAACTTTTTATCCATTGATTGCTATATTACACCATACGGATTTTGATGATATTAAAAAGATCAAGCAATACTTCAGAGATTTCACCTGTTTTTCATAAAAATATGTCTTGGGATTGAAATTTATTTATACAAAGAATTTCTACAAGGATTTTTAGTTGGCAATGCTATTGCATCTGTTAGTTTTAACTGGGATTTACAATTGCGGTATGATTAAATCACACGTTTTTAAATGTATTTATACAAAATTGAAGAAAATTTATAGTTAAAAATTATGTTAAAAATTTACCATTTTAGTAGGAGATATGATTGTTGCACATGCTTATTTATAATTTAAAAGTATATCACCAGTCACTCATTTTTACACATACTATACCGCTATAATCAATATTTAAGAATTACTAAATAATTAACTCAACAATCGCTATGCAATTATCAGTTGTATTAACTAAAATTTTATTTATTTTTACATAGATATTGTGGATGGATCCAGAGCAAGACTACTTTAAGAGTTTTATAAATTTATAGTTTTAGACAGATTTCAAAAAATAAACGCAGATTGAATGATCTTTCAAAGAATGACCATTAGGTTTAAAAAAGAACTTTACAGCTTATTCTGCTTGACAATTTAATTTTCATTCTCAAGTCGATTTTTAAACAATAAATGTTACAGATTTCTTAACCTTATTCTTAAGGTTTCAGTCCTACACAATTCAAAATTACAAATATCAGGCGTAAAATCAAAATTTTAGTTACTATTTAGCTTTTTTACATAAAACTAGAATTATTGACCCGCTATACAATATTTGGAAATTCGAAAGTAATAACACGTTGCTTTTTTATTTTTCATTGACCAGTAATGACTTAAATTCAAATTTTTCAAAAGAAATAATGATTTATGCACTGAGTTATAACGTGGTCATTTATATGCTGATCATAGTCACACTTTTTTATGACACTCTTTATCTCTGTCACACCAACCTATAACTAAAGAATAACTTTTAATTATATTACTGGTTTTAAGTATGACTTGCACTTTCAGGCTATTGATCTAGAAAATGAGTTGACTAGACTGATTGTTATTAAGTAAACGACAATTAATATGTTTATTGTTTGATTTGATAGCATGTTAGCTATCGCAGACGTTTGCCACCATTAGAAATTTGAAAAGAATACCGGTAATACCGTTGAAATTGGCGCTTTAGATTTTTATGTATCAGCTTTCATAATTTACCTGATAGATCAACGCTTTAAAACGATTAGTTATTCATTTTTTCTTCTGAAAAAAAGTAATTTCTTAACTTATTATTTGTGTTTTTTTCCGAGATCCAAATATAAAACTACATCAGCTTTCTTTAATTTATGTATATACAGTTTATGTGTTTGAAAAATCTACGATCGTATTTTTTTCGTAGTATAATAAAAAGAACTGAAAAAGTTTTCAAAATTAACTTTGTTTTAAATATTCTTTCAATAGCTGCTTATTTCTACATTCTAATTTACTAAAGTAGATGACGAAAAATTTCAAGGTAAATGTAAAAAAATATTCCCAGTAAAAACAAGTCTTACGTAATTGAGGAATAAGAGAACGAATGAAATGGATTGATATTCAGTCTAGTCATAAGATCTATGTTTGACGAAAATGAATTTAATTATATAATTTTAATCCAGAAATTAATCGTTTGAAAAAAGTATTGTATATCCTAAACAATATTAACTTATTTATTAGCAATCTCAAGTTATAAATAATGTCATTAATTTTGACGTAAATGAAGGTTATTAGATTTACTAAAGAGCCAACGAAAGTACTTTTACTTAAAAAAAATTAACATGTTATATAATTCATTGGTTACTTTCAAAAACCAATGAATTATTTATAAGTTTCTAGCTAACTTGAAGGTTAATGTAAAACGGTGATCAGCATATGTAATAATTTTTATTCATTGTATCAAGTTAGTTACAGTTATAAGTGACTACATTAGTTTCAATATTTTTATGAGTTTAGATGTTCAGAAATTCGATATAATGTATAAATTTACGTTATATATTTTTATTTTAAACATATTAATCATTCGAGTCAACAGAAATATAATAACGATAAATGTAATATTATTTATTTGATTTGAGTTTTCAGTATACATTTCGAGGATTAATTGATAGATAAAACGCTATATTAACTAGTAAAAGGAAGTGAATCATCAGACTTTGACTAAATTGTGATTAAATTATTCCAAAAATGCAATTGAATATCAAAGTATTTAAATGTGATTAAAAAATATTTTATCATGATTAGAAATCTGTAGGTAGAAATATATATAAACGGTATAATTTGTGATTATATGTTGTATTATTTTGAACTTATGACACTATATTGCAACATTGAATAAAAATCAATGAGGCTTATGTTAACATTGATTATAAATACATGTTGATTTTTCAAGCATTCACTATATGTATACAATTGTAACTAGAAGTTTAAGCTATTCCATATTTATGTCATTTTGAATTGGAAATTTGCATGAAGATTTCGAAATAACTGTAAACGTATTATCAATTCGTCAACTGAATTTTTGCAACTATCATCTAAATATGTGTATATACACAAATATACGAGATTTACTCTCATTGTGTTATAATTTTTATATTACAACGATAAAACTTTTAGAATAATGCATATCCAATATGTTATGACTTTTCGCAGTATCTTGTATTTATTTGAAGATAATTATAATGTAAGACGAATTGTTATTTTTACAATTGAAGTTGTATACTTATAAAATAACGTGAATTACTTTATTTACAATCTTATATGGAATAAATGTGTATTCAAATAAAAGCTTACTAGAAATACACTGTTTTTAATTATAAAATATATTTACGCATGATGAAGTCTTTCACGCATATCATTTTTGCAATAAGTAATGCGACAATAATAATTGTCGTTCTGATGATACCTGTAATTATCGAACTTTTATTTACATAGTTTATGTGTTTGAAAACTGTACGACCGCATTTTCTTTCGTAGAATAATAAAAAGAACTGAAAATGTTGTTGAAACTAGCTTTGCTTTAAATATTCTTACGATAGCTGCTTTTTGACATTCTAATTACAATTTTAAAAGTTTTATAGAATAAAAAAATAGACTCTAAATACCTAAGCCAAAGAGTACCAATTTTTGCATTGAATATAATTTATACAAATCTCTTAAATGCTATTTTATACATTTTTTAAAAATAAAATATATACGAAAAGAAATTATAGATATACTTATAGAGCATACATATAATTTTTAGTTGCAAAATAGAACATTGCAATATCGAAAGTTGTTGTAACTTTTTGCAAAGTTATTCGAATCATCAGGTGACTATCATAAGAGTATAAAAAACAATTAACGTTCGAGATATTTTTGCAAACAATTAAAATTTAAGTTTACAGAAAGTTACAATCCGACTTACACATTACCTTTGATAGTACGACTAATAGAGTATAAAAATTAAAAAAATCAATTGTTTGACTAGCACCTTCTTAATATTTACATGATTAATAGGCAAACAATACGAATGCAGTAGTCAGATACATAAAAAGTTTTTTTTTGTT
Source organism: Phymastichus coffea (assembly GCF_024137745.1). Lineage (NCBI taxonomy): Eukaryota > Metazoa > Arthropoda > Insecta > Hymenoptera > Eulophidae > Phymastichus > Phymastichus coffea. Next base: position 583,359 of record NW_026706839.1, read on the forward strand.
TTGCAATTATAATTCATTTATAAGTGTCGAAAACGCCAAAACGACCTAATTTCAATACGCAACGAAATTTTCATCGAAAATCGCCAAAAATTACTGAACAAATCGTGGCTTACTTATGAGCAGCGTTAACTTCGCTACCATGATGACTGGAAGCTTTAGATTTGCGTTCCGGATCCATGGCGATGGCTATGAATTCCTCGGACATGCGCTTGTCGAGGCCAGTGTAAGTGCGCGCCACGTCAGCCTCGCCAATCGAGGCCATAGGTTGCTGCTTGTTACTCGTTCGCGACTGTCGATCCTCTGGTGAACTGTTGCTGCTTGAACGGCGGTGACGTTCGCTGTCTGATTGGTCTGCCGAGTGGCGACGCTTCTTTTGCTGCTTGCTGCGGATCTACAAGAACGAATTCTTGATTTTAGTTTGAATTATTTTTTCCAAGTTTGTTTAATGCACATTCTAATAGTGCGTTGTCAGCTTAGAAAAGTCTCAACGCCAACCGTAATTAAACGTTCAATCTCTTCTTAATCGTCCGTAAATTCAGCCGAACAATGCCAAGAATCCCAAAGACAAAGTCGTTAATCTCTCGAACGAAAAAGAAAATCTACGGTTTTTTCGCAATTTGCGCGCGCTAAAGAATGCGGGTCCCAAGCGCGGAACTTCAAAGGCTAAACACACCACACTGCTGGTCGACAACGACGCGCGCTGATCGCGGCGCGATAAAGTCCAACGTGAAAATGTCAGTGAGCGATCCTCATCTCGTTCTCGCGGGACTCTCGCGCAAATAAGGAACGTTATACTTACGATTTGCGAGGGTGGCCTGACGGGTGGATAGATCATCGGAACCGGCACCGCACCCGGTGGTACCGAAGTCAAGAACCCACCGGCGTACTTGCCAGGCGCTGGATGCATTCCGTACGGCGACTGCAAAGAAAAAAAAGGAAGAAACATAAGAACCACGTAAGCGTGAGATATATGTTAAACGAGGAAGCAAATTTTATCGGGGGAATATATGCGCGTGCACTTTTAATGAGATTTAACGAGCCGGAAGATCTTGTACCTTCTTCTTCCGCGAGAGGCAAGCTCGTTAAAATGACTGATGCACCAACATTGGCTATTGGAAATTACTGCTTGTTGTGAAGAAGTTGTATGTTATGGAGTTGATTTTTTCTTTGGTATTCGTTATGTGCCTTTAATTGTGTGGGATTTTAAAAGGAATAAGTGAGATAATAAGAGTAACGAATGGTATTTTTATCGACTAATTGGATCGTTCACCAATATGTTTTCAATACGTCTTTTATTTTTGTGCACGGTTGCAAGTATGTAAAGCAAACTGTTGAGTAAGGCAGTAGATATATAATTTCGTGACCTCGAGATTCTTATTTTAGTTGGTAATATTGTTAAAAAATCTTAAAAAACGACTTTGGCTTTATTAAAAATCCACACATGCCGATTCCAAAAGTTCAATTTCATCAAGTATTTTTTCGAATTACGAACTTTTATGTATATAATCTTATTATTATTTATTATTAACTTTTATTTACATATTTATTTCCAGATTGTCTTCTTCAATCAGTACAGAAAATCAAAATTGTATTTTCCCGCTTGAAATACCAGTTCACAAAAGTTACGTAAGAGGTCGCGTTAATAATTGAAACTGGCAAAGTTGATGACTGACAGTCACTCCACTGCCTAATTTAAAGAATGTATTACGCTACAGGTGATCTCATATAATTTATGTCTTTTTCATCGGGTGCCAGCATTTTAGATTATTCCAGTGAATCTTTTCATCCACAGTTAAAAAAATGGCATTAAACATTTCAGATAGTCATGTAAGTCTAAAATTTATAATGTTTATGTAACGCGAATAATTAAAATTTAATTTTTTCTTGAGTTATTTTAGGATATTGAAGACATCAAAATTGAAAATAACATTGTAAATGGAGTTCATTTGGATTTAGTTGAGAATCCTAACATTGGTGAATTAATTATTGATAATTTGAATCGACACCTAGATCATATTGCACAGGTGGCGTAATAAATAATTTATAATGGAGATTCGTCTAAACAATACTTTCTAGAGCGCGATCTATTATTAAAAATATCATTACAATAGCATTTACTAATTCAATAACAAATGAATCTGCAAATCATTGCAGATTGAAGTAGAAACAGATAAGGAAACTAGATTTGCTGATATGAAAGATAAAAGCTCGAGGTGTGGCTTATGGATGCAAAATGAAAAGATCGGCCTTGGAGATATTATTATAATTTGTTCGCATAACCATTCAGATGTTTATGTACCAATATTCGCGGCATTTTATCTTGGAGCAAGTGTTAGTGGATGGGACTACGAAATATCATTAAGTATTAATTATGTTATATTGAATGGATTGTCAGTGATTGATTTTTGCTTTTCAATTTAAATTTCATTGAATTTTTGTAGAATCTGCCCAACATTTAATCAAATTTTTCAAACCGAAGCTGATATTTTCTTGCGAATCGGCCGTTAACACTATACTAGAGGCTGCAAAATTAGAACAAATTCAAACTACTATAATCGTATTTGGCAAACATTCCAACGTCCAGTCATTAGACGATATACTCGAAAATCATGCAATCGAAAAAGTTCAATCTTTTCAGCCTCGTAAAGTCAAAGATCCAAATACAACTGCTATAATAGTATTGACGTCTGGGAGTACGAGTGCTCCGAAAGGTGTCATACATTCATACAAGAATGTGTCGATATGTATACAAACGTATCTCGCTTATCCTTTTAAGAATGTATGCTTATGGTATTCCACGGTTTACTGGGTTACTGGAATGATTTTATTGCTTCAAACGTTTTTTGCCCTTGGAACGAGAATCATTCATAAGATCTGGAATGTCGATGATTTCTGTAGAGTTATTCAGAAATATAAAGTATATATTTTATAATCGAGATGTAATTGGAAATATATTAATTCAAGGTACGATTCAAATTAGGTCCAGCGAATATTTGCTGCTCCAACTGTATTCAACCACTTATGTAAATCAGACGCCCTGACAAAGTACAATCTCGAGTCTTTGGAGTACGTCTGTATCGGTGGTTCGAAATTGAGTGCCGTAGTGATGAAGGTCTTGAGAGAGAAATTGCCAAAAGCTTCGATAGTCCAAGTATATGGTGTGAAGTGAATTTTCGCATGTATGGAAACATTGCGTTGGAAATCATCTGATAATTTTTTGTCTGTAGGTTCATCGGAAACAAATCGTCTAATAACATCTCAATCGAAAAATAGCAATAACCTCAATACTGTTGGTTATCCTGCACCGAATACCCAAGTGAAAATAGTGGATGTAAAAACTAAGGAGACACTTGGAGCCAATCAACCGGGTGAGATTTGTGTGAAGCAAACAAATCTGATGCTGGGTTATTTTAATAACTTGGAACTAACGAAACAGGTTATTGACGAACAAGGTAAATAAATCTTGTAAGATAATTAGTGATATGAATTTAACCGAGGAAAGTTTACTTTCTGTCTTTGTTATGAACTGCAGGCTGGCTGCATCTTGGTGATGAAGGTTTCTACGACAACAATGGAGAAATCACTATAATTGGTAGATACAAGGACATGATAAAGTGCCGTAATTTTTGTATTTCACCAACAGACTTGGAAGATATTTTACTGTCTCATCCGGCAGTGGTGGAAGTTGCAGTGGTGCCTATACCGCATAGTATTGACGTTGAACAGCCGATTGCGTTCGTCAAAAGAAGGGCCAAGGTTTCAAGTTATCTTTTATCGCGATCGAAATAAAAAGCGAAGGACAAATTTACAAAATTTTACGTGGCTTTTAGGTGAGCGAAGAGGAGCTCGTAAATATGACACTAGTTTTAGGAGAAAATACGAAGCTAAGAGGAGGAGTTGAATTCGTAGACGAATTGCCGAAATTACCGACGGGAAAAATTGATAAACAACAGTTGAAGAAATTGGCTTTGACGATAGCAGGCAAACGTTCTTCTTAGAATGATATATTTACTTTTACATTAATTTGTAAAAACAAAGAAAAAATTAAAATGATTGGAATATAGTTAGAATAATCCAAATCCTAGCCTTCCATAATAACTTGTTGAAGGCTAGGATTTGGATATTAGAACTTTAAAAAAGAATTAACTTAATGAGCTTTCCGCTGTAACGTTACAATATTTTGTTAAGATTAATGAATTTCAAAATATAATCTTGCCTTTAAACAATAAAACACGAACTCTGTAGCATCGTCTATAGATATCGTCTTGTATGATTTTATCTTACAGAAATCTATTGTTATATATTAAATGAGGAATGCATATTTTTTGGTAAAATTAATGAGAAATTAAGAAAAATCAATTATTCAAATAAAATTTTATTTTATTTAGTATTAGCGAATAAAAATTGAATGATGTGAACGGCTTAAAAAATTGGAAGGATTAATTGCATAGCTACTTTTCAGTTCGGCTGGATAATTTTTATTAAATTTCAAATTATCAATTTTAATTCACAGATATTTCTTGCTGCTTATATCTCATAAATTGGCAATTTCAACTCCGAAGGCAAATATTTTTCTAATAAAAACCAACGCTTTTGTGAAGAGAAACCTCAAAGCACAGAACTATCTTCGTTATAGAAAATTTTAAATGTACATTGGAAAGCGTATAATAAGTAAAATATTTAGATGAGTAAAGGAGTTTGTGGAATTTATGCTACTTGCTTTTCGAAAAATGTGTATAACACATGATAAAAAATGGAAATTTATTCAGTAGAGTAAATTGAATTTAGTCCGAAAAATGGAATGTTTACAAAATCGTCGTTCGCCAGGTAAATCATCGAGCAACAATATTTAACCGAATCGAAAGATTGTTTCCCTGAAAGAAAAGCGCTAACGAAAAACACTGGCAAATCGTGTCGTTCTACTTCGAGAACTCATCAACTTGAAAACATAGGAGTTCGGCAACGAAGAGCTTCGTCATCAGCGCCGTAAGTTGGGCAGACCAAACAGAAGGCGCTTCGATGGGAAAAGCTTAATCATTCTACGCGACCCATTACACACATTCCACAGCTGCAACAGAAGACTCACTTGGAGTAAGAGTTATAATGCACGCTCAACGTATATACGTGTACAATCAGACAACGTCCTCGAAATGCCGACGATGTAGGCAGCGAGAGCGAACTTCGCCCGGGGCCACTTTCCTCTCTCTTTCTCTCTCTCTCTCTCTCTCTCTCTCTCTCTCTCTCTCTCTCTCTCCTCTCTCTCTCTCTCTCTCTCTCTCTCTCCTCCTCTCTCTCTCCTCTCTCTCCTCTCTCTCTCCTCTCTCTCCCTCTCTCCTCTCTCTCTCTCTCTCTCTCTCTCTCTCTCTCTCCTCTCTCTCTCTCCCTCTCTCCTCCTCTCCTCTCTCTCTCTCTCTCTCTCTCCTCTCTGCGTGTGTGGCGGCAGGCTGATTAGAACGAACGTGAAAGTCACCTAAGGAGGACGACGAGCATCACCTTTTAATTTATCGCAATGCGAATGCGAAAAAATTCTAGATAGCAGAGAGCACTGCTACACAGTTTGTTCATTTGCAGCAGAGTATTGCTATTGTTTCGCGAGAATCACGAATGGGTTCGTCATTTGAGTTTTCCTTTGCCTTTTTTTCCATTTTTACACGTTTTGCGCGTAACAGGTTGTAGATAGACGTATTTACGATCGATCATGCGAACGCCAAAGAAACAAAAATCGATCCGTATTTGTAAATAAGGAAGTGCATTGTCGATGTGTTCTCTATAGATTTCTTCTCCTTGATTATAGCTAGGGCTTCTTTCGATTTCTCATCGTAATGTTTATTACCTATTCTTGCGCCCGAGTTCCTACTTTACGGTAGCCGCGCTTGCATAGAAAGTTAAACAGAGCCGAATTTATATTCTCCTCGCGGTGGAATCATTGGATGTTCTTGTTGCTTTTTCATTTGCTTTTTCTCTCCGCGCGTTTTTTCGCCTTTGACTTTCGAATCATTCGCGTCGAACAACTGACGATAGGAAAAAAGAAAATATTTTCATAAAAACAGACTTCTAATCAGGTTAATTCTCTTCGTGACACTTAACTTATACACGGTTGCGATACTCGTTTCTTTTCTCGAACGATTCATAAATAATTTTTGATTTTGCAATGTACGTTATCATCGCCACGGTTACAGGGATCGTACTGAGTGACGATTACAGCTGAAGATAAATTGACGGAGAACAACGACGCACACGCGACATGTAATAATCAGTTCTAGATGTGGCCGTCGATCGTCCAACGGAGAAAAATTTCTACCTCATTAACAGAAACGTACTTTCTAATAAGCCGCATGCGATAAAACATTGCAAATAAGCTTACAAAACGACCTCTCGATATGTGCGTTATTTCGATAAATCGAAAGTGAAAATGTCGATGATTGCCACCGGAGATCAATCGAAATTTCTAAAATGTAAATCGAAAAAGATGTGCGAGCATGTAGCGCCAACTTTGTCTCTCTGAACTTTCTATTGGCCGTCCAAGGGGTCAAGCCCTGGATCGCGAGATCGTGGCTTGAGACACACGCGCAAACCGGATACCCATACAGCTACACACATACACACACACACACACACACACACACACATATTTATTTATTCGATTAGGATTTAACGTTCAGTGTTGTGTATCCTAATTGGGTTAGATCTATTTTTGGCGAGTCATGTCGCACAGCGACGATGCGAATGACAATTGCTCATTGCGAAAAGAAATGACTTGTACTTTCTTCTGACACGCGGGGATGCATACATATATTAGCTGGATTGCATATCGTTCGTGATGATTGTATTTAATACGATAGTGGATCCGGTTTGGTTTGGCATTTCGCGTTCAAGTATTCAAATCAATGTCACGTTGGTCCTACTAATAAATCAATCCCCTTGACATTTAGTCGGTTGCCGATTTAAAGTATTTTAGAACAATGTGTGCCACTGTCAAAGTAAAAAAAAGTGAATATTTTCAATATGCTCTCGCTTGCCGTAAAGTAACAAAGAAAATCAAAGACTCGTGGAATTAAATTTAGAATTGCTATTTCGTATAATTCGAAATGCTTCGATGGCAAGTGTCGATTGCTACGTGTAGCGATTGATCTTTGGTGACTACACTGTGTTCCCTGCCATTAACCTCATTGTGCACAGTATTTTGTCGCGATACATTTAAAAATTTCGTATTCAGCGAAAGAATCGACAGCGCCGGTGTGCGCCTTCTCAGGCGATCAAACGCGAATCCAGCATCATTATCGATTTGGAAGTTCGCCGGAGACGACGCAGAAGAGCGCGCGAGTGTCGGCGACGAGCCGCGAGCAGCGAGCGAAGAAGCCCAAACGATTGAATTTCAATCACGCGCCCATTGCAATTCGATTACACGGCGATCTCGCGTCTTCATTAATTGCACGTTATCGCGCGATTAGCAGAAAGACGCGCGATATCGAAGCGGTAATCGATCGCGGCGCGCGTGCACGCGATTGGAACGGACAGACGTTATAAATTTCAAGCTAATATGAAAGCCGTCAATTAATGCGCTTAAGACCGTGCAACGCCGAGTATAAATCATTAGCGCGGATCGCTCTCGGATAGCGTCGAGCGAGGTATTCGCGATCATTCATCAGCGCGCCGAGATGTTTCCTCCCGCCGCGGTTGCCGGCGATAATCCCCGGCGGTCGTTTGCCGCGCTCGCGCGATTTCTCCTTTCCCGTGTTGCCCCCGACGCGGCCAGAAATCACGCACAGCTCGAAAAGAAACCAGATAGACGACGAATCCGCCGCCGGAAGGAGCCGTTGGCGCGTGCGCGCCACTCGGGAGTTCCCCCTGTTTCTTCGTCGATTCACGTACACATGTACGCGTACGCCCAGGCGTGACGTTGCCCCGTCGTCTCGCCGCGCGCGTTATACGACTACTAGCGTGGGATCCGGCCACTTCGTAATCAACCATGCACGCGTATTTTCTTTGGATTATCAAAATTGCCGCTCGCGGAAATGCCGCTGTGATTGCTTCTTTTCTCGGCTGCCAAGAGAAGCGTACGGAAAAAGTGGCGTGCGGAATTGGAGATTAGGCTAGAAAGTGCGGACTTATTCAGAGCAAAAAAGAAAAAGGCGAGAGAGAAAGAAAAAAATTAGCTGGAAGAAATTATTTTCGCGCGCGCGGTGTGTGAACGTGTGAGAAAAATCGCACTGATAGTTAGCAGAGCGTTGCGCGCTTAGAAAACTGAATCCTACAAAAACAAATATTTACCTGCATAATCCGGTGCACAGGCATGACAGGTTGGACAACGTAGATCGGTTGATTTTTAGGCACGTGATTTTGAGCGATGACCCATTGATGAACCATGTTACGCGTTTTCAGTGTCTTGCCGTCGACGATAATCTCCTCGCCGTCGTCGTTACCAGGACGAAGACAGTCGCACAATTTAGGCGCGAGAGTGACGCATGTGTAGCCCGAGACGAACAGTTCGGCTGCACTGGTGATCAAAAGGCCGATGCTGGCTAACAGGCCTGCCCAACCTTCTTCAATGTCCACGTTATCGTCGTCCTGCGGGAAACCCAGATAAGATTGATCGGTTAGATATACGGCTCGTGGGTGGAATTTCTCCTTTCCATTGGACTTGCATAAAACAAATGCAATTTGCAAGTGGACTATTGCGCGAAGATGACGAAACAAATTGGCATTTCAAAATGCAGCCGGATAATGAACGTCGTAAATTATCGAGTATGTGTCAATGCAATGACGCCTGACCAATACAGACTTTTACTACTTGAGCGAAAGCTTAACGGCTTTACGATGAGCATTCCTTTACGAACGTCAGAAGTAATAACTAATTTTTTTATCCGGCTAATTACCGGCTACTATCCTCTCTCGGGTACTTCGATAAACAATAGCGTTATGCAAATATTTCTCATTCGTGCGTGCGCATTATTATTTTTGTTACGACGTACGTATTGATTTGCACACGATGCAAAGTAAAGTATGTAACTGTATTATTGCGACGCGACCATTGAAACCCCAAATTTACTCAAGTCATCGATCAAAATACAACACTTATTGATGCGACATTTTCAAGCGAATGACACTTTAACGAAGCTTCGCGTATGTTTAATTCACGAGCGTTACACGTTGAATTTACCATTAGAAATGGAAAATCGAACGTGTATTATCGTGGTGTTAACGAGGTCAATAAAAATTTCATTTCTCGCAGTTACAACTGCAGCGGCGTGATCTCTCTGGCGTTGGTTTTATTCCTCGTGAAATGAAAACTAAAAAATTACAATCCGTTATTGCCGAAATGCGTACCTAAACCGCAATGCCGCTCCAACGAAAGCGTGAAGATTATTTACACTTTCGATTTTTCTTTCAAAGCTGTTTTGTAATGCACGACGAGGTCTGTGTGTTTGTGTGTGTTTAGAACGCTAATTAGCGTCGTGAAACTTCATAAGTCAGAAGCCAATATCATTATTATCGAGCAACGAAAAATAGTTTTTCTCTTTCGCTTGTGTTACTCGATAAATATGGCGCAACTGTAGATCGAGTTTCTCATGCTTGTGTGCAATAACTTGCGACATTTTTTTTTTACTTTTCAAAAATTATTATTATAAAACGTCGTCGTCATTATATCGATACCGATAAAATTTTAATCGAGCTCTCGTTTTTTGCGCCCGCTGTCGCTCGATAAGATCGCGAGATTGATAAAATTCAATTAATATGCAAGAAAATAGCGCAGCCATCGAGATATACAGGCGAGCACGTGGCGTTTTTAGCTTTCTAATGTTGCCATGCGCGGAAAATCGGTTGAGCACGCAACGCGCCAAGAGAAAATCGTTGCTCGGGCAATTATCATTGGAAGCGTGAATTTTATCTCGCGAATCTCTCTCTCTCTCTCACTCTGTATCCCTCGCCGTGAAAGCCATTAACGCGCTTCGGAGCTAAAGTGCGAAAATAACATGAGCGTGTCCTTATAACACTACAATACTTTCAATGACGTGTACCTGCAAAAGGAGCGCGTCGGGTGACAAACGCATTCGAATGAAATTTCAGCGGATCGGATTTTGCTTTGGCAACGTGTACTCAACAGTGAGCGCTTGAATATGCAAGTGGGATACGTGTAAATCACGCACGGAAATATCGAATAAAAGAGAAAAGAAGAAGAAGAAAAAAGACTTCGACGCTTGGAAATTGCAGAGGTGAATTGAGTCTGCATGACTTGGTAGGATTTCGACGAGAGGCAGTTGCGATAAATTGAACTGATACGCGCGGAATAAAGAATCGCATCTCACTCGAAATGTTCCAACTTATCGTAGAAATTTTCTCCCCGCGTAAACATCTGTAGATACAACGCACGATTGCGAAATTATTTTTATTGCAATAGAGCGTCCAGTGAGGTTCGTAAGGCAAGTACGCAAAACGGCGAAACGTTTGTACAAACATTATGCCTGTCAGTCTATCAATTAACGACTTACTAATTGATATTTGCGTGTATATAATTGTAGAAAGCTGTGCGTGGAATAGTAATTTTGAGTTATTAAACGGAACATTTAGTTGGAAAAGTGCATTATTTAACGGTTTTACAAAATGTTCAATGCTGCTAACGATAGATATATAGTTATGCCGCAAGGAAGTCTGGAAGTAAGACAAATTCTTATTAATGATTTGGAAATGAAAACGTCTAATTTGACAAAGTTACGCGAGGTCACAGTGCCGTTATGATGTCATGCATGCTGTAAACTTTGAATAATCTCGTTGTGAGCGACGTCATAAACCGTTAAATACTTTCGGATAGTACAGATTCTTTCCTTTTCTTTTCTTTTCTTTTCTTTTATTGGAAAAATAGAGGCTTTACGAGCTTACTTACCAAAGAACTTTATGATTTTTGTTATTACTTCGATCGAAGTCAGATTACGCTCAAAGAGTTTTCACTGCTTACCAATCATCCAATAAAAAACACTTGACGGATTATCTTAATTAATTAATTTAAAAATATTCGAATGCGCCAGATCGAGCGTCTCAAAAAAGCAGCAAAATCTACAATCGATAAAAGATGAAAGGAAAATGCAAACAGTCTATCCTCGATCGGACCGGCATCTCGCGTTGAAAATCGCAAATCGAAGTTCCGCGAGATAGTAAATGAAAAAAAGCCAGCGTTTCGCAGCGAGAGACGCGTGAAAGCAGACATAAAGTTTATCAGCATGAATGATCGGCGCAATTGCAATTCCTAACGAGCCCGCTAAACGTCACCTTTTAATCTCGGCATCTTCCTTCCGGCTTAATCAAGATAGCGAAAAACTCACACTTGTACACACACACACACACACACTGCACACTTGAGCGCGCCGCGATGGTTTACGCCGATAACATTTCCCGTGCGCATAACAGTACTTTAGTATATATCCTCGCGTGTGGCATGCAAGCGACAGGTTAATCGTCGCTTTATGTGTGTGTGTGTGTGCGTGTGTGTATTCGAGGAAGTAAAAAAAATTGCGCACGTGTATCCCTTGACCGCCTTTAAAAACACCTTGGCCGTGAACTTTCTCTCCGATTGCTTATAAGAAACCAGGTCGACGCCGACTTCACTGCGGCTGCCGGTCCATGTGAATTTTTACCCGGCATTCTTCGATTGAAGATTCCAATTCAACGATTATTGCGTTGAGCCTGGCGGTGGGAGAAAGTCTTTGCGACTTTTTGATTTTACTTACGCTGTTGTTCTTTTTCAAAGTGGAAGGGAAAGTTTCTTGCGAAGGAAAAGCTCTCGAGGCTTCTGAATATTAGAAGGTACATCTTAGATTTCCTATATTTAAGGTCACTTATATAAATGCTGTAGTAAACGTATGCGTATGGTTTTAAAGATTTCTAATTAATTTTACAGCTTTTTCGCTCATTGATAACTGTGTATAACTGATATTGAGTATAACTGCGTATGATCGTTCGGGAAAGCTCATGTAGATTTCGTTCGAATCTCAAAAACATTAGGTTATCAGCTGCTCGTGCGGTCGCCAAGATTCTCAAATTATAAATTATACCGCGAGAATTCCAGAAGATCGAGAAAAATAAATTTCCAACCATAATTTACGAAATATCAACTTTCACTCAAAGAATAAGCACAGTCATTTTCGAACAGCGTGAAACGATTAATACTCCTTAAAGATAAAACAATTCGCGAGTGCACAAGTTTGGCGATGTACTGGTAACTAAAGAGTGCGTCGACACGTTCAAAAACAAAAAAAAAAGCCACGTAAACGAGTTGCGCTGCAGGGCGTACAGGTGACCCATATATGTTACACCGCTAGACTGTTAAATCAACAGCGAAAAACCCGTTCACGCGTGGTGCTCGGGCTCGCTCGGCGAGCGGCCAAAGGTATTGGAAAGAAAAGTCACTCGAAGGCTTTTCGGAGCCGGAACTGCAAGCGAAAAAGTCAACTTCGATCTGACTGACGGTGCAGTCGAAAAGCATTGAAAATCTTTAAAAAAAACCATTCTTATGTCAATGGTGTCGATCGATTTTTAAACGATTACGTACGATCAACGAGATTTTTAATTTATTCACATTCGTCGCCAATAATTGCGCCGCAATACGGTTTCCGCTTTGTAAAAATAATAGCGACGTTATAAATAAAAAGATTTATATATATATATATATATATATATATATATATATATATATATATATATATATAACTCCAAGAATCATCACCTCGCGCGGCGAGTCAAACGAATCTAGCATTCTCGACGATAAAAAATATGATTCATCACGCGAGCAAGGCTCATCCATCAATCGTCTTGTGGTTGTTCAGCCTGTATGACCTCTTGTGCGTCCATCAAAGGAACGAAAGAAAAAAAAAACGAAGGGAAAAAAACGTCGGGCGCGCACTAATCCACCTTCCGCTGCGCGTTGAGCAATAAAAGTGAAGAAAAGAGGAAGTGGATCCTTCTCATGGCGCTGTACAGCAAATAGCTTGTCTGCAGCACTGTACAGCGTATCATCACGCATGATTTAACCATGAAATCTCGTTTGAAAAGGTGCGCTCGGCGATGCTACGCGGATTAAAGGCTACGATGCTTGTTATGATTACGAAATGAGGCTGTGAGAGCGTTATGCCTCTCCGCGCTCGCGATTATGAGATCATCCAATTTCCAAACGGCGAATAAATAGCCGCGCGCGGAGACGATCGCAATCTGTTTCCTCCGTCCCGCTTTCGCAAGCTGTCGGCCTCGTGCTTTCGTTGCTCGCGAGCGTCCGTCACAAGTTGGCGGTCCGGATTCATTGCCAACGACCAAGCTTACGCGCCGATCGATGGCCAAAGCGCTTTCGAGCCGCGTGCGCGTGCAGCTTTCGACCGGCCGCGCGCACGGGGATAGGCGCCTTGCCGTATAACGCGCGGCGAAAAATCGCTGCCGCCGAATCGCGAGCGCCGCGAGCGACCGCGCGCGCTCGCGGAAATTAAATGGAGCGCATAGCTAAGAGCCGCGCCTCGCGCAAAGAAACCTAACGGTCCGATAGCGGAACCCGATATAATCTCCGTGAATGGGGAGGCTTCTCTTTTTTTCCCTCGGATCGCGATGCATTAATTAGACGATTAATTGCTTATTAAGGGAACGAATCGCCGGCTTTTCTGAACCTCCCGTTGCAAGCTCGAGAGGTCCGGAAGCAGCGACGGGATGACTTTCGTTCGCCGAATGCCCGCGCAATTATCGCCGCGCGCGAGAACAAACGCGTCCAGACAGCCGAGGCGTCGGGCGCGTCTCGCATCTCAAAGCATGTGTCCACTTACCGGAAGCGTGAGCAGCGTGACGTCCGGTGGGCTGCGCTGCGTATCCCTGACGACGGCGGTGAGCGCGGTGATCGCGGCCATGTTCGACATCGCCAGCGCGACCAGGCTCGAGGCCAAGTGCGCCGACGAGAAGCCCGAGCTCGCTCGGCCGTCCGTGTTGGTCGACAGCGTCGCCACTACGCCCAGTGCGCCGGCCACCAGTGCACTCGCTCCTGCCCACAAGCCGGCTCCTGTGCCGCCCAGCGAGGCGCCATGCACGAGGGTCAGCACGCCGAATACCACGAGCACCACACCTGTGGATTCAATGCGGACCATCATGGCTTTTCTTTTCTCACGTTCCAACGGCGACGTGGCGCAACGTCCTCGCGGTCGGCGAACGCGTTACAATATTCATTTTCCCGAAATTCCGCGCTGTCCCGTCATTATTCGCCACAGCTTGCTCATTGCAGCGCCATTTCCCATATTATTTACATCACTGACAGCGTTTCATTTGAAAGCCATGTACGAAATACGTCTGATTGAAGACATTTCAAATTACAAGGCTGCCGGCGCAGTCGCCGCTTTCTTTATTTCAGCTTTAATTGCCCGAAAGAAAAACCAAACGACAGCTGCGGGTTAATAACACGCTGGGCACGCGGACACACACACACACATATATTCGCAGTAACTTAATAAGTTACTGGTCTCTTTTTTTTCACTGCCTTTTTCACAAAATCGTCGTATTATGAAACGTAATGTTCCGTGTATTAGCTGGCAATTGACGTGTGTGCCGCGGTGTAATAAGAGTAATGGCAAGACTGCAATAGAGTCGACATTACGGCGCTCGTGAAAAGAAAAGCCGCGCGAGGTGGGCGGGCGTCGGGGCGCGTTCGAGATGGATAATCAAACGAATATTCTCGCGGGCGCCTCGACATCAACCTCTCTCTCTCTCTCTCCGCGAGCGACGGATAATTAATAAATCTTCGTCTTGCTCGCGCGGGAGATTTCGCAAGCGCGCACCCGATGGGCGATCGTTAACTCGGGATTCAACGGCATTATTATTCGGCGATCGTCCGCGGCGATTTGCATTTTCTAAAAGTGCTCTCGACGAGAGAATCCCATTATCGAGCGAGCCCGCCACTCGAAGCTGTCGGGTGGTCGAGCTTCGCGAGTGAAAAGTACGTCGGCTATCAGCGAAGAAATGAAGAATCCGCGTACAATATGAAACCTTCGTGTTGCGCAATTCCCCGACTCTGCGTGTACGTTCGTCTCTCCGTTTATGGCGTAATGGCAGAAAAAGGATTCACTCCAGGCATCGATACGTGCGCGGTAGTATTTTTGCGATGCGCGCGTGCTCGAGTCCTCTTCATCGGCAAGAGTTCGTTCGAGGTCGGTTCTTTTCACCCCGCGTTGTCAGTTTTTTTTTTTCTTAACGAACGTAGTTCATGCCTTTTCCGGAGGTTATTTTGTGTAATGTAATTGCCATGCGGTTGCGATTAACTTTATCTTATACGGATCTCTCTCGTGGTGTATTTTTTTTAATTTTGTTCGCCTAATTAGTGGCGTCGACGAGATTTCAACTGTACACGAGCTCCTGCAATTTTCGTGTACGTGACATTCTTCAGGACTTTTATTACTTTTCTCGAAAGTGTCGACGATTTGGTCATTGTCGCTGACATCTCGAATGAAAAGAAATAGAAAAAAGACGAAGAAAACATTCTACTCGTAAACATCGAGGTTTCTCTTGTGTTTTTTTTTGTTTTTTCGTTTTAGCGACGACTCGCAATCTGACAAACTTATCAGCAAAGAAAAATCAAGGAGCCGAAAGATCGCGGAGGAATGTTGAACACGCGAATCGTGAATGCCGTGGCAGTACAATAAAAGCCGACAAATAACCCCGGAGAAATGCGGTAAAAACCAAAGGAAAAGGTACAGAAGAAACGTCTGGTCCACATCCAACGACGACGACGACGACGGCGACGACGACAACGACGCGGCAGATTCCTAAGGTAGAGCCGGACAAAGGAAAATTCAACACGGCTATTTTCGCAAAAGCAGCTCCTCGCGTTCTATCGTACAAAAGGAAGCAGCGAAATGCAATACCGCAAGAAAAAACGAGAAGAGAGAGAGAGAGAGAGAGAGAGACAGAGGGAGAGAAAACGGAACCTCCAGCCGTACGGTGTTGGTTACAAGATCATCGTCGCGGATACTTGCAATTTTAAAGCCGCTCAACAGGTCTCTCGTTGGCATGATTGTGCGGTTAAGTGGGTTCGGACGATCTAGTAGCTTATTGAAGCGCTCCTCTCTGCGTTTTTGTTGTTGCACTCTCGCACGAAGATTTATAAGCTCTATTGGGATAATAGCTCCGAGAGTTTTGCGTTTTTAGCATGTTTCCGATGCCTCCCTCAGATTGTTATTGGCTCTTTACCGCGTTATTGCTCTTGCGCTTGCGAGGGGCAATGATGTATGCGCTAAAACGCCGACTCATTGTTCGTCTTTCATTTTATTTGGCTTCGCTTCGCCGAATGGCGCCAGCTTCGGTATTTATTAATGCAAACTCGCTGTCCGTCGGTATATTCAAACAAAAAAAAAACGACATTTCTTTTTACTGCTATAACGCTCCGACGGGTTATATTATTCGAGCATCCAATGTCGGCTTAGATGGACATTTCAAACAATTAATTATCGACGCCAAGCTCGTATAATAAATGCGAAATACAAGCAAGTCTTGCCAATCGCATCGTTTTTTTCTTCAGTAGGCACGTGTAGCACGACGTTATTTTCTTTTCGTTTTTATTTGGCAACCGAAAGTACCGCGTTTGTTATTCAATTGGCAAAGCAACGGCGATTTGACGGACCACTCATTTATCTCCGCGAAAATGCAAAAGAAAAAAATTTATTTTTCCTGCTATTCCGCGTGTTTTGCGAGGAGAGCATCTCATTTGCGCCTTGACTCAATGTATTTCTGATTTATTGCGACTCTGTGAACTTACGAAAGCAGAGCGTGCAAAAAGGAGGGAACTTCGTGGGAAAAGTCCTCCTATGGAAAAGGTAAACTATTTCACTGGTAATAAACTGGCGCGCTGTAACGATCGTCAAATGACGAATCTATATTGCGAGGAAGCCACCGAAATCGGCTAAATTCTAGAGCAAGAGTTTCAAATATTTTATCTTCGGACTTTCGTCTCAGCTTAGCGAGGCAAGCTGGCAGATTCTTATGATCGGCCTTGGAATTCCTTTCACGTGAGTCTCTCTCACACAATGAGATAATGGGGTAATTTCATCTATTCCTAGGCTATGTTTACAGTGCACGTTCACTCCGGCCGTTACTGTAACTGTATGTTAACAAATCAAAAGGTAAACAAATTATCATATCCTCGCTAATAACTACGAGACGCCCGATTTCTACTGCGCCGCGATTTATTGATATAATCGGAGAGCTCACTGTGTTATTTTCAAATTGAGTTATTGTGTATTATTTTCTTTCAATAGTCTTGTTTTTTTATCATTTCGTTTGGGAAAGCACAAGTGACTGTATATACTTGAAAGCCTATAGTCGTGTCACAAGTTTTTGATTTATAGATTTTGAAAACAATAATGAGATTTATTTCACGGAGATATACTCGATGATATCCCAATGAGAATTTTTATGCCCGGGATTTTATGAAAAAAAAAAAAACATTATTCGAGTAACTTTCCCAGCCACCGTTTCCACCAGTGAATAAGCTCCTGCGATTAGTGCGCAAGAAAACTGATTCGAACCTAGATTTTTCAGTTCACGGATGACACGCAGTCTCAATGATAAACCTTTCTCGACAACGGTCACAAGAGATCGTGCTTGAGTTTCACGTTCACGCAAGGACATATCGCGCAAAAGGATAATAGTCACGACAGAGATAGAGAGAGAGAGAGTCAAGGCACTCACCGAGGAGCAGCTGACCACAGGAGGTGAACATAAGAATTCCCGAGTCATCCTTAGGCTCCTGTTTAGTGTGCTGCTGTAATTGTTGCTGTTGCGCTGCCTTCTGCCTCGAATCGATCAGCGCGTCTTTCGAATGTTTCGAATCCAGACAACTGTCCGGCTTCGACGCTCTCGTGCTCTCCGATATCTTCGACGACTTCGTCTCCTTCGAGTCGCTGCTATTGTTGGAGTCCTGACTCCTGACCGTCGAGTCCGCCGTCATTATATTGCACTTTTTGTCGCACTACCGCACTGTCGTTTTAATTTTCACGCCGCTTGAGCAATCGATCACGGTGACCACGTCGGCTCATCCGCCTTCGATCTGAAATTCAAGATTAAGGGATTTTAAGGTGGCGATCGACTGATTAACGATCCGACGCGCCTGCAAGTTCGGAAGTCGAACGCGACGAGGGATGCGGTTACGGTTGCGCGTATCGGCCAAAATAAAGCGAAACGCAGCGAAAGAGTCGTAAGGATATATCGCCATTCAAAAGTTGCCGGTCTCGAGCGAGATTCAATACTATCGGAGTATCACGTCGAAATAAACACATTGTCATTTGGGGCACGCTTCTCGAACAGAGGGAACGAAAGAAGAAGACAACAGGAAGAACGGCTATGAAATTCACGCTTCATCTGCCGCTCAGGAGAGGCACGGCGCAGTTTCACGCGGATCGTGCGGTAGCGCGCGAGCTGCTGCGATGAGTGACATTGAAAGCGGGCTCTTGCACGACTATTCGCGGATGTGGCCTTTTCCACGCCCGCGATAATAGTCGAAATCCAGCGAGGCTTTAAAATCGCCTAACGAGCTCTTGCGCGCCCAATCGGTCGAAGCGCTCGCGTACGACGGACAGTAAAATGCAAAAAAGCTCTCTCTCTCTCACTCTCTCTCTCTCTCTCTCTCTCTCTCTCTCTCTCTCTCTCTTTTATACACACAGCGAATCGTAAAAGACAAGGCAGAAGTGGAGCGCGTGCCGAGAGGCGCTGCGCTGGCCGAATGTAGGATACCAACTTGAAAATGTAACCGAGCCGCCTTAGAAAGCACATTCTCTCTCCAATGTTTAGTCGCTCCTTTTTTTTCTCCTCGACGCTAGCTGCACTTTACAGTTATTATTCTTCCGAGGCCGAGTTTATTGGGCTACGCGTCGCGGAATTATAGATACTTGAGATCTCGCCAAAGCCACGCCAAGGAGTCCGACGACGGTGGACGAAAAGTGATACGTGGGAAATTGAAAAGCCAGCTAATGTTTCGAAAGACGCGCGCGCGAGGATTTGTTTATTATGCATGTGGAGGCAGAGCGCAAAAGACGGAACGATGCGTTTTAGTTACTCGATATCCATTGACGGATATTGCCTTCGCCCCGTTATTGTTGCATCAGGTCCGCGCGCGATTTTCTTGCTCGTTATCCGATCTCTTTTGTGTGCAATAATATATTATTATTATTATTATTTCGTTGCTTTTGCGTCGAATGAATAGAAAGTTCGGCTGCTCTCTCGTAGCCTGACAAAAATACATTGCCCTTTTCTCGCGCTGCTCCCAAACATTATTGCGGCTAATTGCCGCGATGTTAATTCAATGCGTTGCAAGTGCATCGGATCGTCGATGAGCTGCACAGAGCGAGAACAAATTTGCGCGCCCGCTATCGATGACGATTTGCGCGAGCCCCTCGTAAAATTAACGAATCGCAAAATGGATCTAATTTTAGAGCTGACGTCAAGATTAACGCCTGTCGATCGCGACGTTCATTCGCCAGCGCGAGAGGCCGCGATAAGCGGTTCGACTGGTAAGGTCGAAGCGAGCGATTCAAAGAGAAAAGGAGAAGCGAAGCTCCGGTCACGAAAAGCCCTTGCGCTATAATAATCAGACGCAAACTGGTTGATCCTCTCTCGGCCGGGCGATCGTCCGACAAGCGCCTCTTAAATCACCGATCCGCTTTCCGCGCGAGAGGGTTGCCGCGCTCACGGCAGGCAAACATCATCGCGGGGAATTCCCCGGCACGTTTTCCCCCCTTCCGACGAAAAAGACGAGCCGCCGCGGCAAATTGCTAGGCTTTGAGATGCCTCGCCACGACGCGCTTTTCAAAGCCCGGCGCGAAACGTTGATTTGTGGGAGATGCGATTTCGTCGGCGTTTGTTTTGTTTTGTTCCTCTTTTTTTTTTCGGGCTCGTGACGCTCGTAGGTCGTTTGCGCGCTTCGCCTAGCGCGACGACGCTGTTTTACCGCTCGGCGTTTGCTCTTCAGGCGCTTCGAGCATCGGAAAAACGAAGACGAACGGAACGATATCGTCTAAGCGAAAAGTGGCGCGATCGTTCGTTTCTTTCCGTTTTTTCTTTTCTTTTTGACCGTCACCGTGCATTTCTCGTGGCTTGACGCTCGTTCCGTTTCGATCTACTCGCGACGCAAAGCCCCAACCGTTCACCCAAAACCAGCAGCCGATTATAAAAAATTGGAATGGGAATAAAAAAAAGCTGACAAATCGAGAAAAGGAGTCTTACGTTGTATCCGAGAGCAAAGCTCGCGTGCGAGATCCGAATGGAAGCCGGCACCGCACTGGCAATCACACCAAGAAGAAAAACAAAAAAAAAAAAAAATAAACGAACAATAAAAATTCACAAACTCAGTCTCGTTGCGGATCCGTGAGAGAACGCGCGCTCGTTGAAAGGTGCCGCATATGTGCAGTGAGCACGCTGGTGCGGTTGGTCAGTGACTGGCTTACTCCGGCGCGAGCAGGTTGCCGCTGTTGCACGACGATCCTTCCCTTTCTCTCTCTCTCTCTCTCTCTCTCTCTCTCTCTCTCTCTTGCTCCCTACTCGCCGCGCGCGGCGCGTTCCTCCTTTCTCGACTTTTCTCTGCGCGGCGCGGCTTCGACGACAAGTGTCGCGGGCTTGCTATTGTCGTCCATCCTCGGCAGCTACGCTTCGCAAATATAGCTGGCTGCTACTCGCGGGGAAGAGGGCCGTCTCCTGCCCCCCCCCCCCCTCGAGTGCGCGCATTCCGCGCGATTCTTATCGGCGCTCCGCAAGAGAGCCATGCGCTTCGACGACACATATATCGGCAGAAAGAGAGAGAGAGAGAGAGAGAGAGAGAACTCGCTTCCCAGAGATCGATTGTAGGCGTGTGTCGGCGGTTCGTTGTAAGTTGTCCTGCTTTTATTTGCATACCCTGCATGAAAAGTACTTCTAATCTCCGTCTACCGCGAACGGCGCCGGAGCTAACATTACGGTTAACGGAGTTTCTTAGGTCAGCCGAGAGTATTATTGTTATATCGGTTTCTCCCATTTGCGTAATGCGACTGGCTAATTGATAATATATTTTTCATTCGGTCGCTCGCTCAACGTGGATTCTCACAATTCATAGAACTTATAGGAGCACATCGACATCCTAATACCTGGTAATCACCAAAAACAAAGGATACGTTACGATTGTCCGTGTTACAAGTAGATCCACTGATACTGATAATGCGAACAAGAGCGCGCAAGATTGCGGCATTAATTTTTGCAGATAATGCCGTAAAGAGTTGCGCGAGACATGCGGTCTTATCCTTCCAAACGAATGAGGCATATTAAAAGCGTACGCGATAAATGTTATACTTTTTCACCTACAAGGAGATATATCGGGAATCTTGACACGACGCGGAACAACCGTTTGCCTCGATAACGATCGTGCCAAGTATCGCCTTTCTTTACGAGTATCAACGAGACTAGCCGCGAGACGCCATTGCTTGTGCACCCACCGCAGTAGTTGCAGACAATACGGTCGGCCGCGCCCGCAACATCGGAAGAATCCGGCGCTACGTCTTTTCCTACAATACACTCGGTGCGATGACTTCGTCCATTGCCTTGCTAAAAGCGCGCACCCAGCGCGAGGAAAGCAGGGGGGACTACTCGACAAACCGGCCGTTTACCTAATTCGCACCGAGCAGATAAAGCATCGGTGTATTTCTACTAATCGCGAGTGGAAAGCACTTTTCCTCGTAGCGCACGTTGCGTCACGCACGCGGCATTATTTAACCTGTCTCATTGTAAATAAATTGAAAACAAGCGTTTATCTTTTCCGATTCGCCGCGAATAAACATCCGAGCTTCGACGAATCGAATTAGCCAGGCGCACTTTGGATATAATTGTCGAGAGAAAAATTGCGAGAGTGCGCGTAATGGACGATCATATTCATCGCACGCTCGTAAGAGGCAGTGCAATAATCCTTTCACTGATTTCCTTCCTGCTACCTGTCCCCCCCCCCCCCCCCCCCCCGCGCATTCGGCCATTGTCATCCATCTTTAGACTGCGGAAAAACCAGATGCATGTCGTTGCGCATTGTGGGAAACGCGCGCGAGAAAGTCGCGGCGCCGCGCGAGGCTGCTGTTCTTCATCATACGAACCCGATAATCATATCGCGGTCTGCGGCTCGCAATGCGGAAATCGAGCCGGGCGCGCGCGGCTAATTAATCGAGGGCCGCGCGGCGAGGAAACAATTCAGTTTGTCGGTCGGGCTCTTCCACTCGAATTTAATGCCACGCGGAATAAGAAGCGCATAAATATTAGCCGCGAGACCACGTGCTCGCAGTTGTCAACAGCACCGCCGAGAATTCCCGATAAATAGCATATCGCGGATGGGAAATAGCTCGTGTGTGGATCGCCGATCGATAAAATCGGTCGGGGGTCAAGGAGGCAGGCGGCAACAGAGAGAGAGAGAGAGAGAGAGAAAAAGTGACTGCAGATTCTTCCATGTAAAAGCACGTTTCCCCTCGTACACAAGACTTCATTATGCTTCTCGCGGCCGTTTATTATGAAGCCGACGTCGTTTTTCCTACAGCCTGTACCGCCCGTGGAATCTTGCCACCGCCGATTTTTTTCGTCTTTTTCTTCTCCCTTCCCTCGCGTTCGCTCTTCCGCATTTTGCTTGCCCACCACGTTTTCCGTGTGTTTTTATGTACGACGGCGTTTTATTCCGAGAATAAAGCTCGTCGCCTTTTGCATTATTCTGCCCCGAACGAAGTGTCTGCTGCCCCCGCGCGCGGAACTTGTGTTTGTAATTTTTGCGGAATATTCGCGCCTCGCGAGACGCCACACGGGGCGGTATACTTCTCGAGAAAGTTGTTTCGTTTTACCGGCGCGTCTTCACTTTTTGTGGCGCGACCATGACGGTATGCAAATTTTTTATTTATTTTTCGATCACTCCTGGTCTCGGAGATAGACCGACGCGCGCGTGTATTCGGATCGAGCGTGGCGGAAATTACATTTTTCTAACGTTGCGTCAACGCGAAGATCAAGCCTTAGCCGCGATATCAATTTCTTTTTATCGTTGTTTCTTTGGAAATTCCATCGAAATAACGTTCCACGACGTCTCGAATGAAAATTCGCCGTCGCAATTGAAAGTCCAACTCGACGATAGCGACGCGATCGAAAATACTTTGCCGCCGACAACCTCGCGGAAAAAAAGAAAAAATCGACCAATTATTTATCAAAATTCCGTCTAAGGTTGGCCTTCCTCTCTTCACGCTAATTAAGCCTAAAACACACGGTAGCCAATCAAGCCACGTAATCGCGGCTCTGATGCTTATCTCACGCGTGATTTTTCCGCGGCACGGCTTCCAATTTAATCTCTCTCTCTCTCTCTCTCTCTCTCTCTCTTTTGCGCGCGCGCGCGCAGGGCTCGTTATACGAGGGCCTCGCGCAGCCATGCACGCCGAATCTCGCCGGCAGCGTAGGTCAGTGCGCTCGCGCTGCATTCTTACGCGCCCGCCCCTTGCGTCTGCTCCCTCGCGGAGATCCCTCTTGGCCGCTGCTCTCCTTCTTCGTTTTTTTTTTCTTTCTTCTTCTTTCTTTCATTTTATCTTTCGCGGCTCGCTCTAAACTATGCGCCGCGCGCGGGATTCTCCCCTCCCGATGCAATTTCAATGGCGCTTTGTCTTGGCTGCATAATGCGCGCGTCGACCGAGAATGCCCTGGCGCGCGGGTTTGACGAGGAAAAACTCGTACGCCGGACGACACGGTCGCTACTTTGCTCTCGTGGTTGCGCCAGCTCGTCTGGCATACTGATGCTCGTAGGCGCGTGGCATCGGGTATTCGCGTCGCGGCTCGCGGAGTTGCTTCGCGAGTGTCCGCGGTTCGCGATAATTTTCCCCTAAAACGGCAAAGATATAAATAATAACGTTACGATCGAAACACACTTCCGCTTTGAAAATGCATTCCGTTCGGATTTTTTTCAGCCGAGCGCAGTTCATTGTTTCCTCAAAGCATAAAAATGTTCAACGACACGCGCACTGGCGCAGATCTTTTCGGTGATCATTGCGATTCGGATCGACTCGTATTCCTCTGAGGCCGACGACTTTATTGTCGGTCAGTAACCGTAAATTAATAATCGGCCGACCGGAGTTAAATTCGCCAATCGGACTTGCGCAACGCAGCGAGCGACAGCGCGGACAATTTTCACTTTCAACCTAATAAATGCCCGTCCGAGGTCCGCAACGGTCCGATCCCTCCCCGCTACAGGCGGCATCGCTCCTCTTCTCCGAGTTTTCCTCGCCGCGAGCCGCTCGAGGACGCGGCACGACGACGTCGTCGCGTCTCATCCGGTATCCCGCGATAATCCAGCAGTCCTGCGATACAGAGGCAAAGAGGCGCGAGCAACGGCATTCGCGCTTGTTTTCTTTTCGCGCGTGGAAAAACTCGACGACACAATGCGTGCGCTCGCCGCTCGGATCGCAGCGGATTACCGTGCGCGCGCGTGCACCGTTCCGCGAATGTTTCATTCATAAAACGCGGGGGAGGGAGCGCGCGCTCCTCTTCTTTTTCCCCCCGTGTCTTCCGTTTCGCACTCGCGCGCGCGCGAACCTTGCGC
This sequence comes from Phymastichus coffea, assembly GCF_024137745.1. Taxonomy (NCBI): domain Eukaryota; kingdom Metazoa; phylum Arthropoda; class Insecta; order Hymenoptera; family Eulophidae; genus Phymastichus; species Phymastichus coffea. The sequence goes on from NW_026706839.1 coordinate 607,933, forward strand.
ATGAGCGCGGTACCGCTCGCGCGGCTCACCTGGCCTTTCATTCCGCCGCGCGTCCTCTTCATTGTCAAGGATGACTTTTCCTGCGCCGCTCGCGGGCTGAGCGGATTGCCCCGGCTGGCTTCGTTATGGAGATTAGGCTGAGACATGTAGTAAATGGAGGAAGCGATAAATGTAATGCCTTGCTCGTGATCGTGACTTCAGTTGCGAGCGGCCAGGCGAATAGATGGCCGAGTCATTTAACATTAGGAAAGCCAGTCTTAATTTACAAACACTTTCAGTCCAATCCGACTCAACGTTATCTCTCTAAACGCTCAGCGGCAGTCACTTGTCGAAGGAGAACGCAGCCATACGTCGAACGGTCAGTCGTAAAATATCCCTCGTCCTGAAAATTAGCCGTTACGTCGGCTCGCGAGAGGCGAGGCATTCCCGGGGAAGAAAAGCTTGTCCGGCTCATCGGAGCGCGTCCGATTGACGGGTGCAGTGCTAGGCGACGAACGAGGCCGATTTGCGCAAGCGAGCCAGTCGAAAAGCCTCGTCGAATTCGCCCGGAATGCGGTTCTGGCGCGCGTTCCCGCGATCGGCTGCTGCCCAGCGAACAGACGCCACGGGTGAAAGTGAATTTCGAAGAGCTCGCGCTCTCGCGAGAGAGCGAGAGAGAGAGAGAAAAACGCGCAGCGGGAAATTTATTTCGGGAGCGCTTGGCTCTCGGTTTCCGCAATATCGCCGGCAGGGTGCACGCCGTCGCGATACTTTGCTCTACTCGTGGACGACGGCGCGATGCCAGTGCATACTGTATATACGGAGATGGTTGCCTCTGGCCGCGCGGTATAACGCGCCGTCGGAGACGAGTTTCTTGGACTGTTCCGTAATCGTGTCCCCGCGGATTTTGGCAGCATTCGATTTATAATCCAACGTCTCTAAGGTGCGCTAAACGCAAACGCGCGATCGGCTTAGCTTGTGCAATTATTGCAAATTGGGAAACAATTGTAATCTATTCAAGATCGAAGTCTCGCTTGTGCACCGAACTGCCGTGACAATAATAAACGTAGAAAAATGAGAGAAAACAAAAATATTAACAATCATCGGAGCCCGAGCAAGCGAGCCATCGATTTATGCACCTATCCCGCGCCAATGCCAGTGTACACAGACAAGCGGCGGGAGCATGATCGCGATGGACGGTCTGCACGTCCGTCACGTCGGCAAGAGTAAGGCCGCTGCGGGCCCGCAGTGCGAATGCGGCGCGCACCTTTCTATACATATATATATATATATATATATATATATATATATATATATATATGTATGTGCACACCGTTCGTCCGAGAAATAAGCGCTGCTCGAGTAACGAAACCGTACGTGCCGCGCGATCGACTTCCACGGCGAGGAAAGCCGCTATTGTTTTTCGGAAGATAATCGGCGTACGTAAGCCACGGGGAGAAAGTGTCCCTGCCGGTTAGATTCCCGAAAAATGGTCGCGCGCAGAGACGACGATCTGTGCCCGCGTCTCTTTAGAGGGAAAGGAAGGAGACAGAGTGAGAGATTCGCCAGGCGAACGAGGCCACATATGATATTGATGCTCCGAATCGCGCAAGGGAAATAGAAGATAACGAAGGCGTTTTCGCCGATGGAGGTAGGGGAGATAGCGCGTCGCCTCGGCGCGAACGAGACGCGCGCCGTTACTCGTAATCGCGGGATTCGATGGAAATTTATAGACGCGTTATTTTCCTCTTTATTATTGCCGAATAAGCGACGGCCTCCCCCCCCCCCCTCCCTTCCCTCGATGATTAACGACGCGCTACGACGCGCAATGTGCGCGGTAATCTTCATAAATTTTCAAATTCACCGTAGCCATTTCTTTTCTTTTTTTCTTGTTCTCTTCGGAGCCGACGATACTATATTACGCAACGAGGAAGAGCGATCCTCCTCTTTTTGCCTCTGTCGTCGCTTGCAAGTCAGCTCGTATATCTGTTTAGAAGCGCCGCGAGGGGCACGCATATTATATAGGATTGCAACGTGTGCGGCGGCGGCGCGTCTGCGACTATTTTACATCGGCGCAGACCGCGAGCGCTCGAGGAAAAGGAAAAACGAGCGACGCGCGCGACGATCGGACGAGCTGACGCGACGCGTTCGAGCCGCGCCGGGATTTCGGCGAATCATCGCGCGACTGCGTTGGGCGCGCAACGATGCCAGGCCGCTCGGATGCCGACCTCGCCCACGTCTCGTCGGCGAATAATGCGCGATCGGCGCCGCGAGATGAAACAATCGGCGCCTGCTCCCACCGCCGAGCCCACGGCTGGAGAGCGCGCCTATGGCGTACGTACCCTTTCGATCAGCCGCGAGTCGGACTTTTCCAAAAGCGACTCCCGCGCGCTTTTATAATGCGCACCGCGTAGGCGCGCGCGAAACGCCATTACACATATCGGACGCCGCTCGCGAACGAATCGGAAGGCGCGCGCGCGCGCGAGGAAGGATAGACCGAGCACCGAATACAGTTATAACCATTTAGGAGATGTATTCGCGATAATAATAATTATCGCCGACGGACACGGAGGATATTTCCTGTACACTCGTGGCGGCGCCTATCCGAGGAACCGACGTCGTAAACTAATAACTTTATGGTACGCACGCACGTGACGACGGAGGGGCGAAGGAGGATCTATATGCGGCGCGAGTGTTCCTCGGTTGGAGGCGGTCAATTATTTTCGTCGGCGGTTTGCCCCGCGGGGAGCGAGCTCGAGGGGCACGTGGACGAGCGGCTTTTCGCGCGTAACGTACACGTTCGGACCGTCGACTCCGCGACGCGTCGCAAATGGAGCCGACGCTCATCGACGACGATTCGGCGATCGCTCCGAGAAGCGCGCCGATAGCTCGGGGGTGCGATCGCTCGTTCCCGGACGCGCTGATTGTTTGCTAGTTTCGCGGGGCCGCGAGCCGACCGCAGCGTCGTTAGGCGTTCGTTTGAGAATGAACAGAAAACGATCGCGACTCGACTGCTCGGATTGTATTTGTCGTAAAGAAACGATCGTTCTGGCTATTTTTAATGCGCCAATAAATCAACGTTAAAGTGACGGAGATTGATATAAAGCGCGTTGTCGTAAAAACGAAAGGCCGTTGCGAGCAGTCGAGCGCTTTGTAATTCAAAGTTTTTCATTTGAAGACGCCGTAAACGTTGGGCGAGCGGCGGACCAAACGTAATCGACGGGCAGAGCGCGTTACGCAATAGCGGCCGTAATGCCACGGAAAATCGGAGCCGGAGAATCGAATTCGGCGTTGTCCCCTCGCGACGCAAATCGTCGACAGGGCGAGTCTCAGAGTCGACGCAGCCGCCGGGCAATATATGCGCGCTCGTGCAGCGCGCGTCGAGTCCGTGCGCATAATTTCCGTTCGCGATTGGAAAAGCGCGTAACCGAGCCGTTGGAAATTCGTGCCGAGTCGGCGCCGGTCGTTGTTGTTGATAAAACGCGAGCGCGCGCGCGTCGGCCTTTGCGCGCGCTCGCGCGGTTTATCAGTGAAAAGACTCGAATAATTGACTCTGCTTTACTTTTACTTTCGACGCCGTCGATCAGCCGCTTCCAGCTTCTAGCTTATACGCCGCACCGCAGGCCGATACGCCGCCGCACTTTTACCATACTGCGCGAGAGGAGAGTTTTGCTTGAAAAAAGACCAAAACGCGCACTACCCTCGGGACGTTCACCTCCACGCGCTTTCCTCTGTAATTTAGATGCGTAGTTTATGTGTGCAACTTTGCTTATCGCTTCGTAATTAATTTTCTCGTATGGAAGTTTGAAAAGAAAAAGGAATTTTCTTTTCTTGTTTTTTCATGTTCGAGAATTCCTTCTTTGTCAATTTTAGGCGAAACCTCATCGGAATACCCGCGTGCAACTTGAAATTGTAAAATTCAATTTGATTTTCATTTCCATTCGTGGTACGAGGAAAGTGATAAGAACGTTTCTAATCAATTGATATAGTACAGTGTAGGTGCCAAAATACATCAAAGATATACGACAAAGTATTGGCGGTCGAATTTCACAGAAGTTACAAAAGAGTCTCCACTCCTCAGTATAAAGAGTTTCGATTATCAAAAACGTACAGTATTTATAACAAATACTGTTTTATTCTGTTTTTCAAGTCAGCAGCTATATACGCGAAATTCTTTGCTTTTACTAAATTTCAATCGTGAATTAAAGAAAACTCGATATTCCGGATACAGCGATTGATAATCGATAATATACAGCTGGCAATTTATCGGTGCTCATAATTAGTAGCCGCAATGCAAATTTCAGACATAGCTCGTACAAGCGTTAATTTACCAGTGCTCCACATTGATACATTTTTAGCCGTGGCATATGCAGATGATGTTGTTTTGAATGAAAACTTTAATTGTAGGACGTATTAATTATATTATTGGTGAAAACAACGACAACTATAATTTCGTAGATACAAACATACAAATTTTTTATAATATCTGATCAGTAATGTTAAAAATTATTTTTAATAGAAAAAAATTATTATTTTTAAATTGGTGGATGAAAATGGTCTTCTAACCCAAAAACAATTTGAATCTTAAATTGATTAATTTGATCGAGTATTTATTATTCTAATAAAGATAAATGTATTACATTAAATTATTTGTATGTGTTTTGTGATTTTTGGATAAAATTATCGAACTAATACTATAGTGGATCTGATATGGCAGAATCAAGTATTGTAATACCACTTGCGTAATTATAATTAATATTAAAAGGCACTCACTCTTCTCGCAACGTAATTACCAAAGTAATATATTTCTCAATAAATAAATCAGTCTAAAGAAAAAACAAACGAGTGACGAGCGTAAAAAGAGGCTTTGCGTTTACGAGAATGAAGATCTGCCGCGGGCGATTATATGTACGTGTGCGTATACTCGAGTCAAATTAACAAACCGCGGCAATCGTTTTAATAAACCGACGACGGCGTAGCCGCGGCAGCCGAGGAAAAGTGACCAAAAGCGGTTATACTAAGGGTCTAATCAGATCCGACTCTCGCGATCACGACTCGGGCTTCTCTCGAGAGCTGCCTCCGTAGGCGAAACGGGCACGCTTTCGCGCAAGAACGACCCCAAATTGGCCGAAGCGCGGTAGCGGCGGCGGCGGCGGCGGCGGCGGCGGCGGCGAGCTTTACGTAATTCCGCGCAAGCCCGGCGCCGTTTTTACGGAGAAAGTGCAGCGACGCCGCGGAAAAGAGAGAGAGAGAGGGGCTTTCACCGAGACGTGGCTTGCCGAATTGATGGCCATGGAAACTCGGCGGCGAAGATCTGCCTCTCGCGGAGATGCGCCGTCGCTGCTGCAGTGCGTCGCGCGGAAGGAGACGAGCTACTTCGCTTTCGCTCGACGCCCTCGATCGAGCGTACGAACGCTCGCCTGCCTCGTGCCCGTCGGCCACGCGCTGATCTTCGCCGAGTTTCAGACAGCTCTCGCGCGCGCGCGCGCGCCAACGAGGTGCGCGTGCATGCACGAGCGAGCGTGCGGCGCGAAATCGCGATTACGGAATTGGCCCGCGGACGTAATGACGGGAAGAAGACTTTTGGCACGGCTGCGCAGCCTCGTTGAATAATACGCTTGTCTGACTCGCGCCGCGGCGAGCCGATGGAAAGTGCGCGCGCCGCGTCGAATCCGGAATGACGCGCGCCGTTTCGCCAGAGCACGTCGATGCGCGCATAAATATGTTGTCCAGAGCGGCGACGGGCTCGTTGTGACACAGAGAGAGAGAGAGAGAGAGAGAGAGAGAGAAAGAGATAATACGACCAGCCCGTGCGCGCAATCGGGGCACTTGCGAGACTCGACCCCGGAGGCTCGTGCCTCGAGCGAATGACACAGTTCGCGAGGTCGCGAGACGCCGGCGTCTCCGTCGTTCGGCGAGCTCGTCAGGCGGGTTATCGGTTTTTATTGGCCAATCAAGTCGCGCGGACGCCACGGCAGTTTTTTCTCCGTTCGCGCGACAGGAATTTCCGAAAGGACATACTTTATCGAGATTTTAAGCGGTCGTTCGGGAGGACGAGCAACAACGCGTCCGCGCAGTTTCCCCTCTGGATAAATCATTCGCGGAGTTTACGACGGTGCAAATCAACCGAGTGCTCGCGAGAGGATTTTATTGAAAAATACTCTCGCTGAATTTACAAGTCTGGCTTTATCGGGGAACTGCGTTCGGCGTCCCCGGCCAATATACAATCATCTTTATCGCTTCGGATTTGCGTTCGTCCTCTGAAATTCGATACCGAAACGGCACTCGAGCGTCCCGATGTTCCCGAGCGAGACGGGAAAAAAATAATCTGACGCGCGACGCTTCTTCGCTCATTAAGGAAACACGTCCAAGAGCATTGGCTCATATTTGCCGAGAACGCGCCGTAGATGCGCCGCGGCGACGACGTCGTTGGACCAAAGGGAAAACACGTCGGAGAGGCTGGACGAGCGCTCCGGGCGGCACCCGCACCGACGCGCGACGACCGATCGTCCTCGCGGGGACTGCTCTTTCTTCTGGAATTTCACTTTAACGATGCGCGGCCGCTCGCGGAGCTTTTCTAGTTCGTCGACCTACTGCGCGTCGCCCCGAGGATGCCGCGCGCTTTTGCAGCCGAGCCGTCGCTTTCGTAACACCCGTTGCGCATTTCTTCCAGATTCTTCTTTCCTCTCTCGCTCTGCCTGCGAGGAGCGCCGGGGATTGTCTCGCGCGCGACGCCAACTGTCGTCGGGCTAATCGTCGAAAACGTTGCGAAAGCCAAGCGATGGCCTGGAAATTGTCCTTTCGAGGCGCCTTCGCCGCGAATGCGTTGTCTGAAAGTCATCTGAAATTCGTTCGAAATTGCGAACGTAGAGAAACGGCTTCGGGACTTTTACCGTATCTGTATGCAGAGTGGAATTCCGAAAAGAAATAAATAAATGAACATTTATCGTAATTAACGACTGCATAGCATATAGATAGTCAAGCGTCATTCGAACGCGCAATCTGACATTCGCTGCCGAAAAATGAAACGGCGAGGCTAAGCCCGGCGATCACGCGACGTGGCCGAAATGAAAATCGCACGTAAACACAACTTGGAGCGATCTTCCGCCGAGGCCAGACGCAGCAGCGCGGCGCGCGCATGTGTATGCAAGCGACGGATGCTCGCAAGTCATTGACACCCGGCGCGCACGCGAATCCCATGCCGGTGAGCCGGCGAGCGCCGCAGAAGCGCGTTCGCGGTGGAAGCCGCGCGCATATTTTCACACGTTGCACAAGTGGCGCGCGCATGCGAGATTCGGCGAAGGAAAGCGCGTGCCGATGACTTCGCGTATCCTACGGCGATCGCGCACGCGTGTAGGTCGATTGTCATTGCGATCGGCGCGCGCGCTTCCCTCTCCTCACCGCCAATTACCGCAGCGTCGAACCGCGCGACGCCTTTATCCACGTCCCTGTCGCGTGCGATTACCCGGCGCATTCGCGCGCCTTGCTCGACAACTACGCGTCGGCTTTCCACGCTTCATTATTTTCAATTTCGCGGTATTAAGTTACGGATGACTATGATCGTTCTAACTTGCTGCGTCGATCTGTCTATATGAACGTTCGTGACATCCATTTGGAAAATCACAAACATTCCATGCTTTTGTCGTATTTTAGAAAACAACATTATTACAAATGTACATTTGTTCGGCTCGTGCTCTTGGTTTTTTAAAACAACTGTATAATTTTATAAAGTAATTATGCTGTCTTTAATCTTTTGAATATTGTAACATGGCACAAAATGTTCCAAAAAACCATTTAATATTTAAATATTACTCACATTTCTAGAAATAAAAAATTCAGAGTAATATCTGCACACAACATTTATGGTGCTATTTAAAAAAGTGGTCGGAGAGAGAGAGAGAGAGAGAAAGTGAGATAAATTTGCGAAAATAAAAGTAAAATGATCGATATTTAATTAATGTGCGCGAATACGCATCGTAATGTCAATTTTAGAGCGTTGATCACGAGAAACTGGGAAGCAAATGAGAAACCCATAGAACGTAGATTGTCACAAATTACAGTGATAGTCGCGAAGATTAATTGTATAAGAATCGCAGCAGTTTACACAGCTGCTAGACGTTGCTTTTCGATCGACGAACAGACCACGGATGAGGAAGGAGGAGAACGAGCGAGGCTTTCTCGCGCTCGCGCGAGTAAATTGAATCGTCGCCGGGGCTGATATTCGCGGCAGTGCGGCCGCCGAAGCGCGCCGACGAAACTCCATCCGCGCGCGCGACGAAGACGACGCGCGTCGCGCGCGCAGATTTCTCGCTGATTGACCTCTCTCTCTCTCTCTCTCTCTCTCTCTCTCTCTCTCTCTCTCTCTCTCTCTCTCTCTCTCCCTCTCTCTCTCTCTCTCTCTCACACGGCGGTGCGCTATAGAAATCGCCGACATACTCGTCGATTTCAGACCATCAGCCAACGGTTAGTCGTACGCCGTCATTATTATAAGCTTCGAGGCGCGTGCTTACTCTCTGATTTCTAAGGATCTTGCCAAGTGAAAGCCATATCTCACGGGGATAATGCCGCTAAGCTTTGTACCGCGCAATTATCTTGCCGATCACGCGCAAATGCTTTTTTATTTTTTCGCTGCTTCAAACAGTGAAATTAAGGGTTCTTGCCAATTGTTGCGGCTGTGTCGGATAATGAGTTTGGCCAATGGTGTTACCGAAGGTTTCGTTGAGAAGTCAATGGCATTTCTGTTTCCTAATGAACCAACGTTCCGAGCGAAATCTTTGAGCTACGTACGTGCGATATGGGTTTATTGAAATGCAATATTGACAATCGAATTAAGATTATTGAAATATTTAAGGTGCACGTGCAAACGATCAGGCTACGTTTTGGCTGACAATTTTTACATCCGTCCGTTTTAGTATACCCTGCGCAGCTCAACGCCATCAGCACAATAACTGCGAACAAAGGACTTTTAAACGAAAACAGTCTTCGTTATTTTTCTAATCGACCGCGCGCTACGACACGACCCCCAGTGAACGAAGCTGGAAGAATACTGGGTTAGAGCTTACGTTTAACGCACAACCTTACGAAGCACGCGCCAATTGTTACGTCGTGTAAACATACGTGTCAGCTGGTTACGATATACGTCGATATGCGGCCGATAAATCATCACTGCCTTTGCTTTGTGATATCGCAGTATAGCCATGACAATTCCGCGAATATGCTCATATCGAGCATCGAATAGAAAAAGAAAAGCCAGAAAAATGAAAGCACATGGGCACAACGCGCGCGGCTATAAATCACACCGCCGCTGGTCGGCAAAAGTGTCGTACGTTGTGAGCAGACGTCATGTTCGCAATGCATGTGCCATGACACGACTGTTGCCGGTAGACACACAATAATGTTGTCGAGCGCGAATTCAGCCGGAGCAATCGTCATCCGCGATCACGACGCATTGCACGCGAGACAGAGAGCAAGAACGACGGCAATTATTCGCGGGCAAGATCGCGGGGATAAAGTTCGCCTGCCCTCACGGTGGAGCAGCGCGCGGGCGCGTAGCAATGCTTTTAACTGTAAATGCAAATTGCCGCGGCGCATGACGAGAAGGGGGCATCCACATGCCGGGATATCGTACCATTTTCCTCGCGACGTGTGCGACCTTAGAAAATGCGCCTACGCGATACGGTGTGTACCGCAATGTTTACAGGCCGTAGTTTCCTGATACCATCGCCGTAGAGGGGAGTGGCAATTTCGAGGCAGGTTTTTTGGCATTGACGCGTCCGCTTCAATTCTTCCACGCTTTTACCACTGTTTTCTTTTATTTCTCAGTCACAAAAATTTCTAGGTTACGTAATAATTATTTGAAACTTGATGCTGAACGAGTCGTCAATCGTAATTATTTGTACCAATTTTCAAAAGTCAATTGAATTTCTTTGGTTCAAATTTGTTCGAACGCAAAGTTGACCTACTTCGCTCGAAAACTATTGACCAGTTTTGCCAACGATCCTTGAAAATTCAACGTCAGCCAACTGGAAAATCTGTTTCCATTTAGCAATTGGGTATCCCAGGAAATTCATTACCGACTAAAAGTCGCAAATTATATCGTTTTTATTTATTTATTTATCGTAATAATGCGGTAACAAATGACACAACACACAAGGAACTTTTAAAACGTTTTAAATAACACTAATCACATATTTATCCGTACCAATTTGTCATTTTGCTAATAACCACGAAAAGAGCGAGCGCAAGTCAATCGGAAAATCTGACGTGCACTCCGCTTTGGCAGCGGCGCATTTCAGAAAATTCGTTGCCGACTGGAGACCACGCAAATCAGTCACGAAGCCGCTCCGCGCGGAGAGCGTAATAGCCACAATGCGTCTGATTTGCAAATGAAATACCACAGCGAGCCGCAAGAATTCAAAAACTCTTGACACACCTGTAATTACAATGCATCAGGCACTGCGGCGATGAAATCGCAAATTACACGTATTACATAGTAAAGCGAAAGAGAGAGAGCGATTAAACTAACGAATATTACGTACTTCCTGCACGATATACACAGGCGTAGCTAACCAGAAGAGACAGTAAACGGTCATTACGTATCTCGTCACACATCCGTTACTTTCGTTAATACGGTGCCAGCTGAGATTCAACAGTGACCATCCCCCTCTTCAACTACACCCGCGCATTTCTCGTCCTTCGTATGTCTTATCGTTCACTGGCGGACAATAATCATTGCGTTTTACGAGCGGGATCCTCTGTGAGCATAGAATCGCCGCGTATTTTCACTTTTTGCTCGGTTTGTTATTCCACGACGCGCGCGTGTTCAAATGTCATATATCGAGGCGCTCATTGCCATGCTCCCGGCGGATGAGAAGGTTTCGCTGCACTGTGGCTAATGCGGCCACCGGTTTCACTTTTACAACTTCTCTTTCGGCTGACGCTTCGCCGAATCACTAATGAGCGCGTCTCCAAGCAGATTTTTGCCGTACCACTGTTTGGCAGATATTTCATGCACAAGTGTGTCTCAAAATCTTGCGTCTCCGTCGGAAGTTTCAGTTCTGACTATGAATAATATTTTTCACGAGATTCGCATTATAAATTCGTTGAAAAAAAATTATTTGAGTGTTAACTTGTAAATTAGAATCGTGAACAAAGGTTTGCGTATTCTTCTTACAATTATAATTTATAATTTATATAATTCAATTATATTGCATACGAAAAATATTCTATTTTTTTTACTTTATTAAAATAAAAGCAGTTCATTACGTAGTAATAGTTGGATTGTAAAAAATACTTGGCTATTAAAAAAGAAATATCGGCAGATACCATTTGTTAAACAGGCAAGAGTCGTGACAGCTTGTCGCATTGCCAGGAGTTCAAACAGCGAGTGAGCTTTGCTTTGATTAAGGTCGTGCGAAAATCAATTGTTAACAAATTCACACGTGCCACTCTTACATTGCTCTCTTGCCATTGTTATTATGGCGTAGATGGCTACGATGAATAACATTTGTACGTCGTACGTTTCGTATAATTTTTAGATAACACGTCGTACTTCTTGAAAGTGTTTACTGAGAGCATCATCGAGGAGGAACATATCGTCGAATGGCGCGTCAAAGCAGACTTGATATGTTTCCACGAAGACGTAAAAAGTAATTGAATGGCACTGATTGTTAGGATTGCCAATGCTGTTGGAAAAAAATTTGTTCTTTGTTGGGTCACTTAAAAAGAGCTCGTCCCGCTAATGCGAACAAAAGCAAACGAAATATTTGATTTCAGCTTTGAATCTCGTCGTCGATTACCATATACATCTATCATATCTCTCTTTCACATACAGAAACTCTCTCGAGTGCGCGTGGATAGGTGCGCACCCATCAATTAGCGAGCAGCGATAACCACGCGTGCGGAAAGTGAATTGAGAGTGGATCGGCAGTAGGCGCGATTTTAACGAGGCGCGCAGCGCGGAGAAAGCGATCGGCTTCGGCGGCGTCTCATGCGAATTTTTTTGCGTGGCTCGATTGTGTACCTCGGCCGTGACACCGCCCGACGTGCCAATAATCGACGCGAAGATTTATACAGCGCAGCTCAGTGCGACGGTCGATGCCAGTCGTTCAGCACACACACACACACACACACATATGTCTAACGTTCGTTTCTTTCGCGGTGAAAATCTCGCGCCGGGCAAAGTTGTAGATATAAATTCGTTTCGACCGACTGGACGTTGCTGCACTACAGTGCGCGGCGCGATATATGTGACTTTGAGCTGAAATATTGCGTGTGTGTACACATGCATCTCGGAAGGTGAAATTCACTTGCTTTATCGCGCGAGAGAGACGCCGAGAACATATTCAATGTGGACTCGGCCTCGTCTTATTTACCTTATTTGCTTTCGTAATAAGGTGCGAAGCGAAAGTCCGCAGTCAGAATCGTCCAATGCTCGTAATGATCGTATCGACCGATTATTCTAATGTCCTACTTTGAGTCATTTACACGGATTGCAATCCTTTTGTCGAGATAAAAGCTTCCACGAATCGAGCGAGCGGGAAGAATTTTAAGCTCGAGCGTGGCTTGTCCTGTGATTCGCGCAACGATCAGTTTATGCACGTTCTTTCCTTGCGATCTCTGCATTATCGCAATCCATAATTCCCCGTAGTGCCTCAATCGGCACTCAATACCCACGACTTTTCTCCGCAATGAATTATATGGAAAGATGCGCGCAACAATATTGGCGTGGCCGCGGCTTCAGCCGTTTTCCAATAGAATCCCAAGGAAAAATTGGCCAACGCACACATTTCTGCGGCTGTCTGCTTCCGAAACGAGGTCGCGTGGGTTTGATATCGCCGCCGTAGGGGACATTGTTTCGCCAATCGCATAATAATGCCGCTTCCTACGACGACGAGAGGGCGTCAACCGCAAATCGACTAATTGCCGTCGCTATTGCGGCCTGTCATCATGCGCGCTTGGCCAAGCAGCGGCTTATTCGGACTGTGACGAGCTGATCGCAAGCACATCCCGTTGTCACGGAACCTTTGGCTTTTTAATCAGATTCATTTGCCTCGTCTCTCCTTACAGTTTCATTATTCCTCCGCGGCAATCATAGTGGGACGCGTTGGATCGTCGAGGGAACGCACTGGCTCGAAGCGTATTTCCTCGTGAGAAGAAAGTACTGTACTTTCAGAGTCGGGCTGATTTTTATTTTGTCAGACTTTTAGCTTCACGGACGCGTCTCCGTGGCGAACACTATTTCAGCGCTTTTTAATTTTCTTTAACCGTCATTTTAGTTACACTTGGATTACAGGGAAGCCTATATTTTTGATTTGTAATTACAAATAGAGGCAAAACGATATTGTAATTTTAGGAGTGAACGCAGAAAAGGTGAATGAAAGCGTAGATGACATAAGTATTGTTCACGGCCAATACAACGGTCGTCCGACGAAAAAGCTCTTAAAAATAATGCATTGCCCGCCTAAATTTGGTCAATTCCATACCCACATCGTTCGCTTTTGACAGTTCATGCGGAGGTTCGAGCGAGCATATTATATACTTGCATTCGTAACTGCTTCTTAGAAAACGTTCTACATAACTCACGTGCAATGCATGCACTTCCATTGTCTCGTTATTTTTGTTCACTATCGTGAACGCCGGGAGATGAAAGTACTCGATGCGCAAGTCATAACTATCGAGATTTTTCAATCTGTTTGGGAGGAAAATTTTAGCAATATGGCACGGAAAATGTTGACTGATGAAATTGACGTGAAAAACATTACGGTAAGCTGTTGTTCCATCGAGAGCCTTGTGATAGTATATGTACGTTGATGAAAGATTACTGTCGATTTTTGTACACGATTGAATGTCCGAAAAGTATATCAGTACGACATGAATTTTAAATGAATTGATTGGTTTAATCATACTAATCTCAAAATAACATCTGACTGATATACCTCGATAGAGAAAGTGATTGAACTTTGCTCTATGCGAAAATTTAGATTCATAAACAAAGTATGCAATAATAAAAGATATAAATCAATAGATTATCACGATAGAATATTGTACAGTGATTTCGACTTTATTAAGTTACGTAGAATATTTGAAAATTTGTTTGAACGTCTACTGAAGTATGTTATTAACATCGTAAAGGATATGATTGTAGTAAGCTATAATGTTTTTAGAACTTATATTACATACTCGTATTTGTTATCGTGTTTTTTCAAAATCTTGAATGATAATTATTCAACACGTAACTTCGGAGGATAAAAATTAAAAACTTCAATGACAACATTTTTAAATCATGAGTATATAACTGCATATTTACTTATTGCCAATAAATAATATGGTTAGTTATATCTCATATGAAGTCAAGGAAATATTTAATGCATATTAAATATTTGAATCTTCTATTTCGTTAAAAGAAACTTTGATATATACTCGTGCACTAAAATGAATGCGAAAAAGGAGACGAAAAAGATGGCTGGACATCTCTTTAGACAGAATAAAATCCACTTTGTTCGACCAAGTATCTTGGGATAAACATTCTACTTCCGTCTTTCAAGTTGAATCTTTTTCAGATTAGGTCAGTAAACACTGGGGCGCTACTGCCAACCCAGAGACAAACAATCCAGTGATGTTGTTTGACTCGGAAATTGTCTACTCAATTCAGCAACTATAAAGAAATTTTGCACTTGAGTGTAACCTTGACCGGTGATAAAAACTATTGTTTGGTAAGGATGGGAATCGGTTTAGATCTTCGCAAACGAATAGTAACGACTCGACAAAGCGGATGAACCGCATGGTCGTTTTTTCGCGGATGCGATCGCTGCCGTTCGTTGCTCTTTGAAAATGTATCGATCGAGGGCGCTGAGTTGCGATGGGAAAACGGAATGAAATCGTCGTCGACAGACGGCGTTCGTTGCAAAATGCGCATCCGCTGGCGCAGGGCGTCCGATCTGCCAAAGGGACGTGGGCGAGGCGCAACAGGTATCGCAGGTATGGTGCTCGCGCAGGTGCGCGAGGGGCGCGGCCGAAGGCGCAGGAATACGAACGAGCCGCGAACTGGGTCGACGTTCCGGCGAGCGTGTGTCCCCCGTCGCTCGCGGAAAGCTACCGCGCCGATCGCTCGTGACGCCATCGATTACGCGAATTGTGCGCGCGCGTCGCGCTAACGGCACCTGCCGATGACTTACTCGCGCGCGCGCGCGCGCGTGCATGCGTATATACGCGCGCGCTCGTCCGTCTCTGCCCGTGCGAGCCTGCTTTTATTTTTAGGTTTACAGGTAACTGTTGTTAATTGAGTTTACCGAAATAAACAGGTGCGCGCGATAACGCGCGCGTGCACGGCGCGGCCGCTGCCTTGCCTCGAGTATACGTATACGTATATAAGTGTTCTGACAAGCCTGCTTCATTAGACATATTGTGCGTCCTACTTTGAGCGCTGATTGAACGTCGATTAACTTGTGCAAGGAGGGACCGTGGAAAATAATTGCATTACGTAAGATTCGAAGGGAATCGTTCGACTGTCATCACCTTTGCTCTCGCGCGCGCGCTACGGAATAATTAACGCGGCGATGGCCGTTAATGCGTACATTTTCACTTCACGGTAAACGGCAATTCATAAGGTGTCTCGTCGGCTTCTGCCGAACGCTGTCGCGTACCACTTGCCGACGATCGAATTACGCAAATGTACGAGCGGCTCGCTCTCGCTTTGTCGAAAGACGCAGTGAAGCAAAAAAGCTCGGCGCGCACCGGCCGCCAGCTCCGCGCGAAACAAAAGGAAACGGGCGCGAGCGATACAAGATCGCCTAATTAGGCAGCGAGCTCGCGCGTTAGCCCTTCCGCGCGCGCGCGCGCGCGCGCGGCGTCGTCCCATTGAGAGGATACGCGGAAATAATGAGGATACGAGGCGGCAGAGGGGTGAGAGGGGGGCTGCCTACATCTGCGGCCGCTCGGGATATTACCCGAGCGCGAGCATCCTTCGGCGTGCATGCGTGCGCGCCGCGGGCGGTTCATCGACCTTCGCCTCGTACCTCCGTATCGCGCGAATAATTAATTTCGCGCGCGCGTATAGGAATGCGCGACGGCGCGAGAGGCTTTCTCATAGCCTCTATAAGGGGTCGATCGATTGCCCGCCGCGCGCTCGATTATTCTCTATTTTCTCTGCGCTCCTCTCTTCTCCTCCCGCGCGTTATTCGCGATACGTGCGAATCTGCGTTGTCCGCGCGCGCCGACGGCCGACGAACCGGAGGCTTCGAATTCGTTTTGCTCGTCTACTCGATGTTTTTGGCCCATTGGTTTGCCGTTTGGTTTCCCTCGCGCGCGTAATTTTCAAATGTCGATTAATCGCTCGAAGCAACTGGCCGCAAGCACTTCGGAATTTTGAGCACGCTCGACGAGCAGGAAACGAGCTCGCAAAGTCGTCGGCTGCGCAGCGAAATCGCGCGCGCAAAAACGAAAGTCACTGGCAGCGGTAGCGCGCCAGCAAACTTGTCATTTTCATGCGGCGGGCGGCATGAATGAACGGTGGGCATACGGGCGTCCTGCGACGGCGAGCGTGAGGAAGTTATACGCGGTGCCGTGACCCCGTTCGAGGCGCGATACCGTACGGGCGGCCAGCGCGCCTCGCGATCTCTTCACCGGCCGGGCTGCCATTGTGCGCGCTCGGGAATGCGGCTACCCCTTGCGCGAATCAAGTTTCTGCATTAGCCCGAGTCATCGCGAAGGGATAACTCATATCCGCAGTGGCCAGCACGCCTCGTTTCTTAGATAATTGCTCTTCCCCCCCCCCCCCCCCTGCCTCTCGAGGGAAATGAGAAGAGCGCGCTGCTCGGTTTATTTGTACGCTCAGGGCTCGCGAGGAATGTTAAACTTATCTAATTGGCGTTTTAGTGCTGCAGTCTGTGCGATTGTTGATTATCGCCAACTTTTATTTGCACGAGAATGCAAATTACATTGTTTGATTATATATCTGTGGGTGTGCGCAACGAAAAATTATACATAATTGCTGTTCTGTCGATATTCCATCATCGAACTTGCGAAATGCTTTGAATCCATTCGATTTCTTGGTAAAATAGCACACGAGGAGCCCCAACCAAGCGAAAAAAATTGAAAAACAAAAGCAAAAAGGAAAACTCCGAAACGTACGAGCCGTCGTCAAGCGAGCCACGGAGCGGAGCAGGCGCGTTGCAGCGAGTCTATCAGCGAATGCAGTTGCACGCGCATATACATGTACGAGGATACAGCGGCGAAAACCGATTTATCGCGATGCGCAGCGCGAGAACGTTGGTCGGTCTTCCTTTCACCGCGGCTATACGCGGAGAACTGCTCTTACGGCCGCCTTTATAATCGCCCCGTAATAATGCTCGCGGATATTTTTTTTCCCCATAGCGCGCTCCTGTCTCCCGCCAGCTCGCGCCTCGCTCTAACATTTATCGACGAGACTTTTCGAGCTTTTCGTTCGCGCTCCCGGAGATTCTCACGGGTACAGCCGTGACTTTTCCGTGAGCAGCTACGTACAAGGTCCGGTGGGAATGCTCGTACTCCGCGCGGAAATTATTGGTCAAATTCGAAAATCAAGCACTTGAATTCCCTACGCGAGGATGTGCTCCGTTTAACGAATGCGATCAAGCGAAACGACTAATCTACAGCGTTGATCGTTAGGATATTGGGATGTATTATTAAAATTAGATCCACTGCTGGTACACACTTACAAGCAGTTGATATGTCAGAAGATTGAACCTGATTTCTACTGTGTTCGCTTGTTTAATTTCTAAACAAATTTTCAGAGTAACACTTTTACTTGTCTGTACTTTACATAGAGTGATTACCAAATTAATGAGAACGATAAATCAACTCATATGGCATTATACATGTACCATGAAATACTTTTAAATATAGGATTTACGGAACACTGAATAAAAACTATTATGAATATCAATTCGGATGTGAAATAAAATCTTTGCTATGTAGGCTTTGTACATCGTGCACAAATATATTTGCAAAATTAAAAATAAAGCGAAAAAGAATCCATACCAATTCACTAATCGTTAAATAGGTATACGGATCCTTTGAGATATGTATGTACTCTTGACGTGGGTTGGATGTCATGGAATCTTTTAAAAAATTGGCATAATATCGAGTTCCGGGTAGGTTAAAAATTGGTGCAAAAATTTGACGTCGGGGATCCTTCTCGATTTGCATTCTTCATGCCCATCTGCAATGTCAATTTTATCGGCGAAGAAGGGATTTTCTAAAAGTTCTGAACAAGTAATCGAAATAACTAATAATAGTCATAAGATGCTAATTTTTTAAAAGATTCCACAATATCCAAACCACGCCGAGTATACGTCTGAAAGTCAAAACAAAAATTATGTTGTAGCGCTTTTGATTAGAAAAACTTTCTAACAAATAGGTGCACTGATTACTAGACTCGCTAATATTAACATGATAATTTATAATATGTGAACAACGTTAATTCAGTTTTGTAGTTTTTCGAGAAGATAATGATTCAGATTTCTATCGTATGCAATTATTTTTATAAACCCATTACACTGATTAAATACAGAATAAACATATCACTGTATGCATACATATAATTTTTATGAATTAATAATTTAATGAATACGTAAAAACAGTAAGTAATTTTATCTATCTTTTTATAGAGTCAACAAATGTATTTATTTGTAAATCAAAGTATTGTACATTACGATCTTATCATATTCTAAATAATAAAACTATTTATTAATACAAAATTTTCAAAATATTAAAACTCATTTTAAATCATCATCGAAAATGATATCTTCATTGTTACGTAATTTATATTCATATTATTAATAAATTATGAATGTTTAGTTAAACTTTGATATTTTTTCAAATCAAATTCAAGACAACAATTCTCATCTGTATTTATATACTTTTTTTTTTCAGCAGAAAAATTTGACAATAATTTTAACATGTACTATTATATTTTTATCGTTATTCAATTGATGAAATAAAAATTGAATGATTTCTCAAAATAAACAATAAAGAATAAAGATAATCAAAATAGAAAATATATTATTGTGCTTTTTAGAATGAAACTGAATTTTATATGATAATTATAGTCCTTTCCTCATCACTTGACTTATTTACAAACAAAGGATAATGAACAAAAAATGTTACTATAAACAACAAATTAATATTTAACAATATAAATAAAAACGTATTATTTACTAATTATAAACGAAAATTACAATATATATAAGCAATAACGCAATTAAAGACGATAGGGATGCTTGACTTCATCTAAAAGAATTTTGCCTATATAAATACTTCCTATTTCCGTCATAGCTATACCAATTTCTTGAACTATCTTCATACTTGTTTGAAAAATACTGAAAGATTGAAAGGAAAAACAATTATAAGTTAAATACATTTAGACATAAGCATTGTTTAAGACGAGTGTCTACAAAAAGTATTTCACCTCATCTTCCATCCTTTTCCATACTGCAACGTATCCCTGGATAAAAAGGATGTAAGTCCATTGCCATCTCCAAGTAATAATACTAAACTATTGTCGTTGTTCGAATTATTCAAATCGGAGTCGTCAATTTTATAGATTACGCGGGCTTGGATTTCTCTCATAAAACTGACATCGACGAAAAATAACCTGCAAAAAGTGAAACTGAATAAGCATAAAAAATACAAATGATTTAAATAATTATCAATTCTTTAAGCAAATCTCTCAGTTAATTTCATTTCAAAATTTGACTTGATATCTAGTGCTATTTTGGGTATACATACCTGTGGTAAGAGCGAAGATTCCTATTGATCAATTTTAAACAACCACCACCTTCATAAGAAAGGTCGTAAGAAAATTGCATGCAGTTAATTCCATTATAAGAGTCGAGTTTATCTTCAAAAGTGATTACGTGACCGAGGACTCTGATGATTTCATGGGAAGTCTCAAAGGTGCATTCCTGTGGCTCTGGTTTAGAATCTTTATCTCTCACAATTGACGGTACTATATTCATCGAGGAGAATTTTGAATGTAAACAAAGCGCAATAGTCTGGTGTTTCTGCATAGCCATGTTGTAAAAAGAACTATTGCTTTCCACTACATTGTTCGTTACTGGATCGTGATAAGTTATTTGCTAAAGATAAAATTATCATACAAAATCAAATTATGATTATCAAAGACTGCTGCTAGTAAAATGTAAAATTTACCATTCCATATTCATAATACTTCATACCGGCTCCTCGACAAAACGACGTCATGAATCGTTCGTTTCTGTAAACAGGTACATGGACGTAAAGGTACTGCATTAGTTGCGCCCAGAATATATTTTCTACTCTTGGGAACGTGTTAGGCCCGAAGAATTCAAAAGTCCAAGCTGGAGCGAATATAGCCACCGAAAGTCCTTGCGCTCTTATCTTCTTCAAAGCCTATGGAAAAAAAAAACTGTTAGTATAATTTCTATGTAATAATGAAAGTACACGTGAATATCGCACATATGCAGAGTTGAAACCTCCACCACCAGGGCACCCTCGACCCCAAACGTCTAATCCGACGTAGATATTCGTGATTTTTTTCGCTGGTTGAGCTTTCATGACGCTTCTCATTAAACCGGAATCGGTCCAGTTGTAATTTAAAAAAATACCATCGCAATTGTTGAAAAATATTCTGAAATATTTTAAAAGTAAAAAATACATTAACTTTCAATTAATGTATCATTCAAGTGTCGTATAAAAGTATCTACTTGTTATTGTCATTCAGCTCATTTTGCCAATTCAATTTTCCCGTATTAGTTACACTGTCATACCAAATGATTTCCGAACCTTCTATCCTTTCATGAATACGTTCCGTCAAGTACTGAACGAAAAACGTTAGTTTGAGAACGTCATCCTTGTCAATCTCATTTTCAATGTTCAAAAGCCATCCGTCAAACTTATAAAATACAGCGAGCTGGACCAGAGCATTAGCGAATCTCACGATACTTTCTCGAGTGTTGAGTATTTCGTCGCATAATATTTTGCCTGGTGTGCTTTCCGTAATGATCGTTCCCAAGATTTTTACACCGTGTTTGTGCGCGGCATTGATCCAACCGAATGGTGGGATTGTTACAAAATGATGACTGAAGTAGATAAACGTATCGATTATGTTCCAATGATAGAAGTGGTATGATTTGTACTCGTTAGAACCATCCAGAAATCTGAAACACACGTGTTCTCATCTCACATGAAGATTCTCTTGAAAGTTTTATAATGGATATGAAATTACATTGTCGACTTACCTATCCTCCAAATAGCCACCCATCAAGTCGTGACACACGATAGTTTTCGGCATATCTTTCCTCTTCAACTTCTGCGGTCTATCGACCGACGGACTGAAATCAGTAGCGCGATAAACATAATCCGTGGACTTCCTTAAATTGGCAAGTACCGGCCAATAAGTGAGCCTGTTGATTGTGGTATACAATTCGATCAGATTCTTGAACGGTTTGGCCACTCGATTATTCGCTTCCATGACTGCCGTCATTCAACTGCTCTAAGCCCATATCCTGACGGCTTCTAAATAGCTAAAATTCAAACAATGGTTTTCCGTCGCAACGACGCGCTGCATCCAAGGCCGATACTTGGTCGATGCATATCCTGTGACGGGGACTCTTTATCGCTTGGAGCTACGGAAGCATATGCCGGATGGTAGCAGGCACTGTGGTCAAGACTATAATAGTCTGTTTTATCTGTGAACAGAATGAGAGCAGGGTTGTTCTTTGATTTTGTCTTCGCGCAGATGGAGGCAACATTATGGTCAAGGGTGAGTAAGCCTAAGAGTGCGTGGGGGCAGAATGTGTCGCTTGTTTCTGCCGAGGATACCCATGACCAATTTGAATCTAGGCTGATTTGCGAAGCGCCTTATCCAGATCAACCAGATATAGTCGCTATTTTAATGCTACTTCGACGTTCGTATAAAACATGTCAAATAAATAACAAAGTATAATAATAATTGTTTGACAGGAACCTTTTGAGCTCTTCTTTTCGTCTTTTATTTTGCAAAGCTATTCATGTTTTCTTATTATCAATCTTATTATCAATCTTATTATTAATCTTATTATCAAGATTAAAGCATTTATCTATATTAAATTATAATGAAATCTACGATAAATCAATTACACTTTTTCGTTAATTATTTTTAATATTTGTAAGTGTAAAAATCCCACAGCTTTTTAAAAAAGCGAAAAAAATATTTAACATAATTGTCACAATGTATGACAAACTAAATACACTGATGTATTGAAAAATTTATAAATTTACAAAAAAATGTTGTAAACTTTGACCCACTTGCAATCATTTTCATGAATGTATTTTGGATTTTTTCACTTATACATTGATTAGCTCTATTATACTACGTTTGTGCATAAAAATAAACAGACGATATATTTTAGTGTTTTAGTAAAATTTTAGATGCACAATGGATTCTTGACTTATTTCTTGTGTTAAAATAAATTGATGAAAATAATTTATACTTAGTAAAATGGGACTCATTAAAAGCATATGAAACTTTTTCAGAAAATTATATATAATTTTTTTTAAACTGTATTAATGCTTTATAAACATACGAACCGCCATCGAAAATAAAAATAGACGTAAATACAAATAGGCATTAAAAAACGGTCCTGCTTGTCATAAAATATATCGAAATTATAGAACCCGAATGATGATAGATAAGATAAAAACAAAATATTATTATACATAATAGGTTATGTTTACATCCTATCTATTTTACAGTTTTAATTCGTAAAAACAAATAAACATCATTATTGTATTGCATACTGTTTATAAAAACATAAAAGGTCTATTTCGAACTAGATAGTTAACAAAATGTAAGCATTTGTAAACTATTTTGAAATAAGCATATTTGAGTAACGTCAACTATCTGTAATTGTTCGTTCAAATGAACACAGTATAGCTATCTGCCAAGCAAAATAAAAAAAAAACAAATATTTCTAAAAAAATTACTCACAAGCGTTTCCTTTAAATACATCAGTTACAGTTAGAAATAAGTATAAGTAAATAAAAATAAAATTTACAAACTGATCATAACTACTCCATTGCGATGAAACAATGAACTACTACGCATACACACGTGCAAGACGAATCATCGTACGTGTATGACTCGTGGGAGTATAAGAGTCAAGCCGAAGGGGTCGTAAATATTAGAAAAATAAAAAATGTCAGTAGTTGAGAGTAAAGACGAAATTGAAGGACCTCCAGATGGTAAATCGTATGCGGGCATTCCCGAAGCAGAGTTTGTGGTAATTAGATATTCATTTAATTCTGAAATTTTCCGATTGCAATATTCATAACCTACAAACATTTACTAACGCTATTGTAGTGCAACGCTTTCGATTGATATTTTAGAATTATTTGGGATAGCACATACATTTGCATATTCGTTATGAGTTTTTAAGATATAATATTAATACGGAATGTTTGGCACTTGAAAATTTTCATTCAAAACTTCAATGTTCCTTTTGGTTAGAAAAATTTGACTTCTCAAACACAGCCTTATATGGTCATATAAAAATGCAGCTCGTGTTTCAATTCTATCAATATTTTTAAAATTTTGTTCATTATACTTAAAGTGAAAATTATATGTATTATCATTATTGCTTTGTTCATTTTAGGATGATGTTGATGCTTTTATGGCAAAACCAGAAAACAATGGAGTTACTGATCAGGTTCTAAAACGACTAGATGAAAGCCATAGCAAATACAAGTACATGGAATTCAATCTTCTCAATAAACGTAGACGACTAAAGGATCAAATACCTGATCTGGAAAAATCAGTAGAGATGATAAAAAAACTTCAAGTAGTGAAAAGTAATAGTGAAGATATGGAAACTCAGTTTATACTCTCAGACCAAGTTTATGTGAAAGCTGTCATTGCACCAACAGACAAGGTATGTCTATGGTTAGGAGCAAATGTCATGTTGGAGTACACACTAGATGATGCACATGATCTATTGACCAAGAATATTGAAGCAGCTAAAAAGAATCTAGAATACATTGAGCATGACTTGGATTTTCTTAGAGATCAGTTCACCACTACAGAAGTAAACATGGCTAGAGTATACAACTGGGATGTAAAGAGGAGACAAGCTGCAAAAGCTACATGAGACATGCAATAACTTTAACTGTAATTTAAGTGAAACCAATTGAATTGGCTTGAAATCAAATAATTTTGTAATATATAGCTGCTAATTATAAAAAAGATTTGCAGATTGATGACTAAATGGATGGTACTTTGACAGTTTAAGTTATAATAATGATAGTTTTTATGAAAAGGTTGTTCTACATATTTAAAACTTTTTTTACATTTAAATGTAAATATATAATTTAGACCATTATATTCAATTATAGAATTCATTCTTCAAAGCAAACTCATTACATTACAAAGCATTTCTAGGTACTTGATAAACATCTAGTGCAACTGAATAAAATATTTTACCTTAAATTAGTTTTTATTTTTTGTTACCATGTGTATTTTTTTTATTTTAGTATGTAAAGATTCTATGGTGCTTGAAATTTCAATATTCTATATCAATTTAATGGCTGACAAATTTTTTCAAAGTTTGTAGTTCAAACATTGAAAAGCTCATATTAAAAGATATAAATGTGACTAAACTAAGATTAATAGTAATCGATGCAAAATTTTAAGTACAAAAGGTAGTTTATTCACTAGTTATGTTAGTTACTATACAGTCTTTGACAGTAATTTAAATTTAAATACAAATAACATTGCTATACTAAATATTTATACCATAGTGTACTTGAACTTTTTGGATAATTTATCCAGTAAACATATATATTCTAATAGAAAGTAAGATACAACATATCTAAGTACGTGTTTACTTATATTTTAAATCCATTTAATTAAAGTTTGTGCGGTTTGTCTACTGAAATATTGCAATTGAAATAGAGATAAGATTTGTCATGATAATTTAAATTTTAGGAAGAGCTATAGCCTTAAGTCCAAACTATGAAAATGTATTTTAAGGCACGGTATTTCTTTGAACAGACTTGTCAATTTGTTTTTGTGGTGAAATAAGACTAGCACAAGATCACAAATAGAATTTTAATATCCATCTAATTATATTGAGTTGTTCAATTCAATTTTTCCAAGTTTATCAGAAAGTTCTGATACTTTGGAATTTGCTTCTGCTAACTCTTTCTTTAAAGCTTCTATGTCATGCATATTTTCTGCTCCACCAGAATCCATAGCTGCAAAGTGACGTCGAATGTATCTATTAAGTTTTAGTCAAGGTTGTATTATTTAATAGATTTCTACATCTTTGACAATATTGATAGTTGCTCAACAGGTTCATAATTAATAAAAACTATTTGTTTTTACATTCTAATGTACTGTAAATTTGTGATTCTTTTTCCTATCAGACACTATGTAAATGAGGTATTCTTAAAAAGGATACTCTATGGGATCATCAGGTCTTTCTTGCTCTTGAAACAATGCCAACAGTACATGGGACAACGCATCCATGACTCCAGTATGCTCAAGATATTTGCGGAATTCTTCACGTTTCACCTCAGTAGGCTGAAATTAATTATCATTTCAATTAATACATTCAATTTAACGATTGCAATGCAATCAGTATAAATTTAGCTGCAGAAAATGAAAACATTTAAGTCTACATTCAAAAAATATGTTTCATACTAAACCTTTATTGGACAACACCAAAATAATATTAGAATATAGATTTAGTTATCAAATAAAAAGAGTTAGTTTACCTTTGGTGTTGTACCCATGGTTGTCATTTTCATTGATGAGATTTGCTCCACTAATTCAAAATATCAGACGGCGTATTAACTAGGATATGAGATAATCGCGTATTGCGTTCACCTCAAAAATGTATCAGCAAGACAGCAATACGTCTAAACTGAAACACAACGACAAACTTATTACGACCTCACACACACTATTCTGGAATTCCGTGAATGACTTAGGCATCAACGTTGTCACTTTGTCGGCTCTCATGATTCCTTCAAAACAAAGCAAAAACTGAAATTTTCTCACACATACACACTTTGTCTTTGCCGCGTAAATAAAGTATACAGACACGTAATTTAATTTTTTTCTCTATACTTGCGATTGCCTTTGCTTTTATTACCTATTTACTTTTTTTGTGCTATTGTAGTTTAATTTACACAAGATAAAGATAATTATAATTGCAGTGTGGCTTGTGCGTTGCTAAAGCGTTGTTGATTATGCTAATTATTCTAATAGGGGCAGAGAACTTCAATTGAATTATATATGATAAGATATCGTTTTTGAGGTTATATAAGCTTACAGCAGTTAAAATAATAGCGGGCCTTTTAAATCCATGTTTAAAGGTTCCTACGCCAATTTGATATGTGAATATTAAAATTGTTATTAGTAAACTCATTTTATACTATTACCTTATTTTAGTTGTAAGCTTTGGAGTTGACAATTTCTTATTTACAACAAAATATGTTTCTCAATTTCAGGAACAATAATATTACATCAGATAAATAATTAAACAGAATGATTGAATTACCAAAACAATGAAGATATTCTTTAGTAATTATTGTTTACTTTGAAGACATTATAATGAATGCTTAGGTCTTTTGACAATGATCAGTTACATTGATTTTATGTTTTAGGTTAGTCTACTGTCAGTTATTTTAAAAAGTATCAATCTTCACCCACACATTATCGACTTTTTTTACAACAAAGATTGTTTTGAATTATTCAACATAAGTATGTACCGTTAGCTGTAATCATGTTCATTGTTAAACAAGGATTTTTTCTGCGTATATTTCTAACAATCTTGATAGCCTTTGTATCAATCCTGGGAGATATGGGTTTGCAAAATGGAAAGAGTGAGATTGTAAGAGCTGTTTGTGATAACTTGACACATGCTAGTGTCGGTGGCTTGACTTGGACTTTAGTACTGCTTTTATCAAAAAAGTATGTTGTGAACAACATGAGTAGTGTTGTAATATGTTTTTTTATGTCATCATTTATTGACATAGATCACTTCATTTCTGCTGGAAGTTGGGATATAAATGTATGTGAATAAAATTTGAAAAAATAGTTATTTGTTTCAATGTTTTACGGTAAATTGTTGTTTGTATTTCAGGATGCTACTCATCTCAATCATAGACCATTTTTACACTGTTCTACAATACCAGTAACTCTGTGGATTATAATGAACCTTATATCGAACACATTAAACATGCCTAATCTGATTACGTATGCATGGATGATGCTTGTAAGTTTTATGAGTCATCATGTACGGGATGGGAACAGAAGAGGTTTATGGTTCTGGCCTTTTGGCTCTACGCAACCCATACCTTATTATTTATATTTAAGTATATGCATGGCCATCCCATACCTTGTTCAATGGATTATGGCTTGGCAATTATCAAGAGACATTGAAACTTTGTCTCGTATGAACATTGTTTAAAACTCAAAAATGTTACAAAGACTGAAGTTATTATTTTTTGTAAGTATACAATTTCAAAACATATGTGCCTTTATATCTATTCATGTGATATTTTATATAAATAGTAGTAAGCTACTTTTTGTACGCAGTCTATTTAATAGTAATACAATTATATTACAAGTTGTGTGAGTACATACATTTTCTAAAAATCATATCATTTTATTATTGGAAATTGAAAAATCACACCAAATGAAAAATAAGAATTATTATTACTTCAATACTGTTTTTATTATGATGAGAAAATTAACTTATTATAGATTTCTTCATTAGAATACAAATTAAAAATCAGAAGCAATATATAAAGACAGTTATTTCTAGTAATTTTGTAGTTTTAATTATTTTAAAATTATTTATCATTCTCAAATTTATTATTTCAAAGAAAAACCTAAGACAAATTTATTAAAACCGAAGACAAATGCATAATGAGTAATACAACTACGCGTGTTATTTATGTAGTTGTAATCATCAAAATCATTTTGAAGCTGACTTTGGCACATTAGACTTATTCGGTTGGTTAATCATAGAATCTTTGTTTTCGAGTTTGTTAATTTTTTTTTTCAGATCCTTAACTCTTGATTTTGCGTCAATCAATTCCTTTTTCAAACTGTCAATATTGAAGTTTTTATCGTCTTTGCGATAATTCGATAAATATTTTCGAACATAACTAGAAAAATTCGTTAAGAACTTTCATACTCAATTTTTGAATATGCAGTTAATCATTTAATTCGCAATTTACAAAAGTATTTTGATAAAATTTTAAAGGAATACACATTGGCAAGGATACTCGAATACATCGTCAGGTCGTTCATCTTTTTTGTACAAAGATATTAATAAATCAGTTAACATTTCTGTTACTCCAGTTCGAGCGAGGTATTTTTGAAACTCTTCTCGTTTTAAATTACCTGCCTAAAAACACGCAAATGACCAAATAATTACTTCAAATCTGACCCAAAAATCCTTCCGTATTTAAAAATCAAAAACAAAACGAATTCACCTTAACATTGACGTTCTCACGCGACATTTTCACAAACACAATATATCGCTATTAAAGCAATCAGATGTAGAACTAAACTTTTGTATAAGGATAACAGAACGGAGCTATAGTCACCTTGAAAATTTAACGACACACTAAACTAAAATCCTCGTGGATACTTTGGTCCCTCGTGGACCTACCTGTTTTCAAAACAAATGCTGCCCCTCTCCCTTCATCCAACGCTACATGACATTATCCATCCAGATATCATTTCGTATAATCTAAAATTAAATTAATCATAAATTTCTAATTACAATATTAAATTAAATTGCGCCAAACATCGATTGCAAATAAAAAATACAAAGGCGCTCCAACAACACCGTACAATCGGAGCGCAGGTCAACAGTCGCATTGTTCACACTTTGCGCAATGAGGAAATAAATCAGCGCGCAAGCTGAAAGATACGCGTGCTAAGATAAATCAATAGGAGATGCAGCTGATGCTAGTGATCGTCGCTGGATAAAACACCCCGGCGACCAGTTTGCATTTCTTGCATTTTGTGATCTTCAATAATTACTATTTTGCGCCTTTTCCTTTTCTTATATGTACACTATGAGTAAACAATATTGTGTTATTATTGAACAATGTAATTGCTATGTTGTGTGATGTTTTATTTAACGTTTAAAATGAACATTCTTTTTCTTCAAAGAAAATACGATTTATCGGATGGAATTATTTATTGATTTCG
Organism: Phymastichus coffea; assembly: GCF_024137745.1. NCBI lineage: Eukaryota > Metazoa > Arthropoda > Insecta > Hymenoptera > Eulophidae > Phymastichus > Phymastichus coffea. Next base: position 637,142 of record NW_026706839.1, read on the forward strand.
AAATGTTTTTATCGACTACTGTGCTATTGTGAACATCAATAATGAAAATGGATAGAGAAAAATAATTTTATTTTGAAAGTAAAACATTATGACAAATGGTATACATGAATTATTGATATCGCGAGAAACTAAAAATTTAGAAATTAAATCAAGAAATTGTAAAAATAATTATTATATAAATTAATCAGTTTATCGTGGAAAATTGATTATTGTATAAACATATAAAATAGAACATTGCAATTTATCGTCGTACTCGGGTAGTTGTTGATTATCTGTAAATTTATCGATAAATCGTAGACTGAAATAAAAGTATAACATAAAATTGAATTGATACTACTTCGCATAAAAAACTGGCAATTTTAATCTAAAATACTGATGTATTGAATATGAAACTATAAAATTGGATACTCGCGTCGTAGTTTCTGGCTCAAGCAAAATCACACAGTGATATTTCATATAATAAATTAAAAAAACACGATCACGCCAAATGTCGATAAAACTCAACTTATGCACACGCGTGCAGTGTCAAAAGGAGAAAAGAAAAATCAAAACAATGCGAAACGCAAAGGTCAAAAACCGAAGCGCCAAAAGCGAAGTGAAGCAGCGCAGGTAGTTTCATTATCAAAAAGGAAGGGAAAAAATGGAGGAGAGGGAGAGCGAGGAGTTTATCGTTTCGCCCGCGCGCACTCGGCTACCAACTCGGCTTCTCCTCTACCACGGCACACCTCAGTTTATCGTCGACCGCGTGCGCGAAAGCAATTCACTATTGCCCGCAGGTGATTATAAATACATCGACACGCTTCGCCGACGGTGTAGCCGGGACGAATAATCGAGGCGTCTTTCTCGCTCTTCTTTTGTTTTTTTCTCTTTCGGCCAAAGTGTCGTCGCTCTTGTTTCGTCAGCGCTCTTATGTGGGTCGACTTTGTTCGAGCGTGCATGCGAAATCGCCGAGGTGACCGTCGCGATAATGAAGCATTACGCGATTTCCATCGCGACACGGCTGTCCGGGAATGCGATTACTATCAATTGTAATTCGCTTCGGGAGTGAATTTCCACGTGCAACGAAATCGTCGACGCAGATTGCCGACCGATCGCACGCGTTTTCAACGAGAACGAGGGAAGCAGCGTCGCCGTTCGCCGCTTTATCAGCGCGCCCAGCGCTTTTGACCGTCGAGTTCGCGCGCCGATAAAAGATCGATTAGCGTCGGTCTCGTTAAATCTACCGAGAATTTCGACGGCACTCTAGCCGGCCGCGATCGACATTACGAAAGAAAAAACGCCGTTCGAGAAATATGAACGTTGCTCGATCGATTAGTCATCGACGTCACGCGTGTCCCAGCTGCGAGACTATTCGTCCTTATCCAACGATTACTCCTTGTCCGAATACGAAGAGAGGCGTCGGATGATCGTAGCAGAAAAGATTCCGTGCGCTTCTGTCTCTGCCGATCGGCTAAGAACGTGCCAGCTGATTAGCCTTTGCGTTGCGCAAAAAAGGTCCGCTCGCTCGATTGACAATTGGCGCTCGTTATCGGCGGCTCATCGTCTCTCGCCGGAAAATTCTGATCGAAGTTTCGATTTCTCGCCGAACGAATCACTCGTCCATGAGTCATCGCATCCGAGCAGATTAATTCCGCTTACCTTTCGAAACGTAATGATAATTTCACTCTCGACTGCATCTGATAAACGGTGTATCGTTTAAACAAATGTTCTCGCCGAGATAAGGCAACCCCGATACGTGGCCGTGACGTCGTGCGGCGCTATGCAAACGCAGTATGCTTGTAAAATTTTCGCACAGAGACAATATACGCCAGCAGTCCATCGTAGCTTAGTATCCCATGAGAAACTATAAGACGTGTATTGTTTTTTTTTTAGTCCTTCGCTGGTCTGTCGTCGCGATGCGCCGCAGCAGATGAGAAGCAATGAGAGAACATTGCTCGGCCGCGGCTAAACATGCTCATTGTCGCCGACAATGACAAGGCGTTGAGCTGGAAAAAGCGACTATTTTTTCACGGATCTTCTGCTGCGATTGTGTGTCCGCCTGTTGCCGCTGCTGTTTGAGATGGTGAGTGTAAACTGTCATTGGTTTGTGGTTTCCACCAGTGAAAGCTTCGCTAACTGGACGCACGTTTTTTTTCTTCCCCCTTTTAATATCGTTTATAGTGCGGTTTTTTTTCTGGGCCTACTGAATCTATCGTGTCTCACTCTATCAAGTTGTTTCGTAAGATCTTTTTAGTTAGTTTATTCGTAAAAAACAAGCGTCACGGTTGATTTGACAAAAAGGAAGGTCCCTTGTTTAACAATTCATTTTTTTTAATTAATTTTCATCGCGCAACTTATCGCCGGCAACAAAGTCAAGCGCGTAATTTCCATAAAATTAACGCGAAAATTGTACGTCCTGTATAAAGACATTGTCGAGAAATATTGTCTTAGTAATGTCATTTCCTTGTTATCATTCACACGCACACAGAAACATTTACTTTATGTAGCTCGACAAACAATTTGGGCGTGACTCGAAAATGCATTAGAACGTCGGCGAGACGAAGTCGGCGCAAAATCGAATATCCCGAGCCCGGCAAGTCACAGCGCAATCGAGACTCGCCGCGATAACGTTCGAGCGGCCGCCGCACTTTCTATGCAAATCTTTCGCGGCTCCGCGGCCGTTCGTTCTATTTTTTCGTTGCGTCATAATGAGAAGAGCGATTCGATACATCATCGCATCTATCGCCGGCGTGCTGCGCGAGAACGGATACATCTGACTCGCGGCCTTGCCGAGTTATGCCATTTGTACACGGTTTTATTGCGATGTTCGCAGGTCGCATTGTGCGAACGTTGAGGTGAATTCTTCGTGGAATCCTCGCAAAGACAATTTTCCAATTTCAACGAAAATTCCAAGCTCGGCAAAAGCAATCTGTGTACGATATGAATGATCTCGTGATCTTTCACTGTTCAATCAAAGGTTTCAAAAATAATAAAAATGTCACTGCAAAGTAAATTTACGTCAATCTAATATAGTACTGTTATCTACATAATAACGTATTACAACCTGTCCGTGAGATACGGGCAACTGTCGATCGATCATTACGATAGATTCTCAAAAACACTATAGCATACTGTTAATGTATCATAATTTCAGAAGAAAAAATGCTTCGACGACACAGATTCGACTTCTCTTCTTCGGCAGAATGAAACTACGTAGAAATATCCGTGAACAACAAGAAAAAAAAAACAAAGATATCGTCAATGCATGCACACACATGTGTCCGAACTGCTTAAAAAGCCATTTGCTGCATTGCGACAATGAACGTGTAGCGAACAATCGCGTGGCGTCCTCGCACATTCCGTTGATATTAGGTACGTACATCATCACCCGCGCATGGAACAATTGAATCCTCTTCTGTGCGCGCAGGTGTTGCGCGCGAGCGACTTTCGCCTTGAGATTTCGGCGACAATTGACGACTTGCGACATCCACAACACGTGTGGATGCGCTTCGTTTCTTTTCGTACATTCACTAATATGGGTTCCCTCGAGATTTCCTTCTTTGGCGCCGCACAGTCGTTGAGCCTTTTTTCGGCGACAAATGTTCCAAGCGTGATTTCGCAATGAGACGGCAGGTTTTGTCGTTCGTTTTCAGTTTGATTGTAATTGTGGCATTCGATAATGATGCCATTGCCACGTGTGACTAAAAGTTTCACCACTCGGATGTTGTTGAGTATTTTGCACGAATCAAGTCGATTTTATTGAACGCAAGCGTTTACATTTTTGCGTTGTCGATCGTCAGCAAGAAAATAATTCGGATCTGAACGATTTTTAGACGACTCTCGAGGAGCTGGAGATCTACTTTTACGCAGCGTGTGGAGTTGCACTCCTCCTTTTCTTCGTCATCTTCGTTCTCATCGGGATTCTCTTCGTCAAAGTCAATCGTCTGGTATCAGATGAGTAAGTATGCGATAAAGTATCACATAAAAAAAAAAAGATTGACATTCGAGATAATGCTCAAGTGTAAAATTCGAGGACAAAGAGCACACGTAAATACCTGTACTAGCTGCAGGTTAGACGAACTTTATTTCCTATCGTGCATTATTTTTTTGATATGTTGATAAAATGAAACACTGCAATATTTTTTTGAGTACTAATACGGTAAGATTCAATCAAATTGCCTTAAGGCTTATTTGAGCAATCATTTGTCTATCTTAATACAATATTAAAATATTTCATAAGATTACTTTCTGTTGTATAAATATATTGTCTATTTATGTGACGAATTTAAATTTATTCCAATAATTATATGTTTTTAATCGTTTATTCAATTGTTCATTACTCATGCAAACTTATAAAAGCAAACCGAGAATAGATATTAGTGAAGCACCAGTTCAAATAAGTATTTTAATCTTGTTATAATTTATTAATAGTTGTCTCAAGTTTTTTTAAATACTCTTTTCTGAATTATTTTAAGCACTGATTCTATACTGGTATTTATGAAATAAATATGAAAATCAGAAGTTAATGGATATTTTCTATACGTATACGTGAATTGGATATGTTTCAATTTGACAATAGAGTTATTTAATATACACGTCAATAAGACAGCACATTTGATTATTAGTATGGACAACAATCACTCGAATGACGTATGGTGCTCGAATTTGGAAGTCACTGATACAATTTATTATTCAGATTAGCGATACATACGCGAATACTCAAAGCGAAAATTCATTTTACAGCTCGAATCAGTTAAGCAGACAGACAAACATGATGGCTGAGTTTTGCTATACAAATCCAACGATAGTCCCAGGCGAAGAGCTTTCGAGACGAGGTTTCTCCATGTATAGCGGCTCAGATCATTTGATCGACGATTACGGGATTCGAAACAGCAAGTACGCTGTACAAAATCAAGACCATCGTTCCAAGTTTTAAACAATGCTATTGGTGTAACAACAACGTCATGTGTACAAAGATTTAATTTATTATGAGATATGTTTTTAACTGAATTATCTGTTAGGAGTTCTTGAAATGATATTATTTAAATTGTTTTTAGTCGTGTTTTGTGTCACGTTATGGAGAAGATTATTCTTCCTAAAAATTCATCTTTTAAGATCATAGAATATTTTGTAAAAACTTTGTAATAGAGTTTTAGTGTTCAGGAAAAATTTTTACATCTTTTTTGAGTTCTTTATTGTGAAAATTATTGTACGAGTTCAATACTCGAGTGTTTCCTGTTTTATATGGTTGAAATGAGATTGTAAAAATCTTCGATCCACGTTAATATTTTCAATGTGTTATGACGTTTAGTATATTTGCCTTTCGACACAGTAAAAGTTACTATTCAGTGTTGCTATTCAATAATTATTTACAAAGCAATAAAAAAGCAGCAAGTTTGCAACAAAAAGACCAAAGATAGCAAAGGTTAAAAAAACAATTTTGTAGTACGCATAGAAAATTTATTTGTAAAAGTATAAATGATTACAAATACTAAATTATAATATAATCTAAGAAATATATGTATTACATTTTACGTTCATAGAAATTTGTGAATCTTCAAACAATAGCACATACGATTTATCAACTGTATAGACTGTTATCACATTTCTCAATTATCACTGCATAAATACATTATGAAGTCTTTAATCAATCATATTTAATTACGTTTCATTGATGTCCGTGGATCTAAATTAAGACGCGTGCAATAACAACTTATGTATAAAAATTCTTGTAGTTTTACTTAAATAAAATTGTAAATCTGCAATGAAATTTTATACATACAGTATAATATCAAATGTGCCTACACTATTGTAATTTATTGTAATTGAGTTTGAAGTACAACTTTTGTTATATGCATTTCAATTAATATTGAATAACAAGAGTTTATTTTGTAAACTTTACATATAAAAGAAAAGAAATATTTATAGATTATAAAGTATTATTTTCCTAAAAATAATAAAAATAAAATCGAAAATTCAAGAAAATTTAAAGAAACTTTTAGTTTTTCAACAAGTAGCGGTGAATATGCTTCTACATCTGCCTTGAATTTTTCAAAATTAATTTCTGTTAAGTGTAGCACGAGGAATTGTAATACGCTCTTCTTAAGCATATGAAATTTATAACAATCGACCAAAATAAAAATCTCACCAATATTACTCAAATTCAAACTGACAATGAGCTTTTTTTCAGAAATATATTTAAGTTCTTGCAGCTCATATTTATTAGCTGCTATCAATAAGTCCGCGAGATTTTGATTATCGTTGAATTTTCCACAGTAAATAAATAGTAAAACTTCAAACATTACCTGTGGATTGACATCCTCTATTGTGAAAAGATTTTCATTTTTTTCTCTTATGTTGTGTTCGAACATAGCTGAGAAAACTTTACAGCCAGAATACATTTGTGCGCTTGAAATTTTTCAGAGCCTACTAAAACTGTAACATCGCATAGCTCTACAAACACTGATGTTTTTATATTTACCCGTTTATAAAATAGATTATTTTATTACATTATCCATATTGTAAACTTTGCTTCTATAAATTGAACTTAATATCATAAAAAATAATCCACATTAAATAACATTTTCCTAACAAATTATTTTTGCATATACAAATTAGAACGTATAACATCACAGAAATTTAATTTTAACGAACTAGAAATTATAAGAAAATAAAAATTTATTACACCTGATAAAATTATACATGTATACATACTCAATACTATATATGAGTAACTTATCTAGACAATTATTGTTTTTCGTTAACATTACTGTAGTGCGGCCCGCCTTAAATGTAATTATCAAGAGAAGCTGATTATTTATAGAAAGAATCTACTTATTTATTATTATTGTATATTAAAATATGTTCATACTTTATGATATGATAAATGCTATTTTGGTTGTTAATTTAATTTATTTAAATTAACATTGGTTTTGTGACAGACACGATCGGCGCATAATGCCTGCGCAGCGTCCAAATGCGCATGACCAACACTACAATAAGAGACTTGTGAATCTGACGCCCAAAATATTTTTTTAAACATATTTTTTTAAACATAAAACGTTTTCTCCCTTTTTCCGGATTAAGTCTCCGTTTGAAATTTTATTTCCGGATTTTTCGTTTTTAAGAAAATTGCGAAAAAAAATCACGCGTTCGAACAGCGCGCAATATGCATTAAACATTTTTCTCCTGTTTAAAAAGAAATAATATCAATAGCGGATGATATCTCCTTATTCCCGGATTACGAAACAATTTTCCTTTTGTCGGTTTTCTATCCAAAATTGAGGAAAATGTAAAGATTAGTAATATGCGGCAGTTAGTCGATAAAACAGGTTAAACATTTACTAATCACCAGATATCCCTTACATAATAAATTCTGTCACTATTTGAAATTCAAGTTTTATAAATAATTCTCATTTATTTATAAAACTTGAGGTTTAACTCACGTTTAATAATAATATAAATTGGAAATAGTCTGCTGAACCAGAACCCTATAAATAAATACTTGTTTTGCTTTTAAAACGTATTAAAAATCTCTTAGTTTGGCAGTATTATGAATCAAATATAAAATGAAATAATGACTTATATACCAGTAATGTTTACATACAATGTAATTCCTCAGATAAATGTCAAATCAATAAACTTGATTGTAAACTTACCTAATATTGAATGACTATTATTAGACTACCTATCATTAAATGAAGGATTAGTCCACATATAAAGAAATTTAATAAATCAATGTTTATTTAGTTAACCGCGCACAATTAACGTTCGATTCCGACGCACTGTTCGACCACGGGTCAAAAATGATATGTAGACTGGAAACTTCGTCGGTAACTTCGGAACCTATATTTGTTTTGATTTGAGCAGTCGGATTCAAAACGTTCCTACAGATTTCATTGCCGGTGGGTGTACATATAAAAATAAAAATCCCTTGAGGTAAATTATTTATAACATGATTTAATGCTTATATACAAAATAGACAATACTCTTAAATTTCTTACGTTTTTCGAAAGGATTTTTTAATTATAAATTCTCTTTTTAAATAAGAAATTTAATATTCAAATCAATAACAATGTTCTCAGTTCGTAACAATTTGAAAATCTTCTTTCATTACATATACTGTATATATAGTTACGACAAATTGATAATAAGTTCTTTAAAAATAGTATTTTATGAGTTTGTTGGTGAAATTTTCAAGAAATCATTAAGGTAAAATTATTGTTTAAAAGTTCATAATGTGAGTACTTTATACTATTTCTTACAGGAACAATTATTACCGAAGAATATATTACTTAAAAGAGTCTTTATTAGTTTACAATAAATTATAATGAAATAAAAAATAATTGGAATCATCGTGAAGTTACATTTAAATATCACTTCATATCGATTCTACAATACAAATACAAACTACATTTTTAACATGAGATTTTTAAGAAGAACCAACAGCAAGTCATAGGTGTAAGTCTTGATAGTTGTATCGAACTTCTCTGAGGTAACAATTTCATTGGCATGAATCGTTATAAAATCGAGCGTAGTATTATAAAGTTTTTCAGTGTTAGTTTGATCAGCAACCAAAAGAATTTCGCAGGCATTTTCTACGCTCAACTGTGTGCTCAAATATTCCTCACACATTTTCTTTAATCCAGTGAGTTGATATTTGTCTGCGGCAGCCAAAATCTCCGCCGCAATAGTATCAATCTTATTAACTTTTGCCGTGTAAATGAAACGTAGAACTTCCGTCATGACAGTGCTCCTAATATCGGTTATTGTTACTTTATTTTCATTTTGTTCTTTCATATCATGCTCAAACATAGAAAAGAACACAGGACTGCGAACGGACAATACACATTTATGCGCGGGTAATTTTACCTCGCCAACAATAAGTTCCACATCGGAAAACTTCTCGTTTTTATATAGTTGACAAAAATCTCTTAGCTCCTGTATTCGATGGTCCATAGTTGATTGATGATCTATTGGTGGAGTTTGGACAGTTTCGACTTGCGTTATATCTGCAAGTACGTATACTCTACATCTTATTGTTAAATAACCATTTTGCAAGTAACGATCCATTTCTGATCTTCTTATAAAATCTGGAATAAAATGACTTTCAGTCTCTACGATATTATCGAATAACATGCGATTTTCATATCGAACTTCTTCTCGAAGATATCCGTTATCTTCATACTGGATAGAACACTTGAAGTACAATGTTGGTATTTCTTCTGGATACGTTTCCTGTTCTATTTGATCTATCGATAACACAGCATGATCTTCATAACCTGCTTGGTTCCCGCACGGATAAAAAGATAGCAACCATGATAAAGATTCGTGGTCTGATATTTGCGTTTTAAATATTGACGATTTAATAGCATCTGCCTCTCTAAAAAAATAATGTGAGAAATTTTTTATTTTCCAAGTATACATTGATTCTTGTGTGTGTACGTAACTTTCAGTAAAGTATCTTTTAACAACCCTTTGAGATTGGATTGATGATACAAAAGGTAACACATCATCATCATCTTCCATTTTTATAAAATAGATATTTGTTATCTCTGAAAGTGAAAAATTAAATATTACTGAATATTTTCAGTATTTCTTCTGTATGTTCTCACATCTTATTTGAGAATTTGAAATCGTACTGATGGAAGAGGTTAAATTCCATCAATTTCAGAAATCACGTGTAAACGATTATTTATGATTATTACTATATATATACCATATACCATGTTAAAAAATAATAATCACATTTTTATCTCAAAGAATTTTCCTTTAAAACCATAAAAACATTTTTATAGTACATAAGTGTATTATTTATAAAATAAACACAATAAATTTTGATATATATACTATCGTTTTATTTTCTGACTGTTATTTTGGAACTGAAAATGTTTATTTCCGATAGTTTGTAAATTTGAATTTCCATTGAATTATTGTGAAATGTATTTATCAATTGTACTTTATACTGCTTGATTATATATAAATACTCACTTCTTTGATGGATATTCGCAATTGGTCAAGTTCGTTAATATTTGAACTAATTATAACAATATTGCAAAATAAAAAATACTGTTATTCGTCTCTATTTAATCTAACTATATTGATTGGGAGAAATGAAAATAAAATAAGATGAATAAACTTTTGCATACAACACTATACACAGAAGTATCGATTGATGCTGCAAATACCTGACTAGTTGGTTCGGCATCGGCTACTCAACTGTGGATTAATCCCGAGTAATAATCTTAATAGGGCGAACACGAGGTCTGAATGAAGTGCTACATTAGCATGTGGCCCTCGTGCGGCAAAATCCTGCTAAAACGAAAACATTAATTTCAATAAAAGTATATGCCAGTTCAATACTATTTAATCGTTTCAATCATATCGTTCAATCCAGTGACTGAATATTGGGTATTAGATAGTGAATCCGAACAAATCTTATTCAATTCTGATCGATTTTAATACAGAAAGTCGGAATTAAATTTTATTTCCTTAAATCAATTTCAATACTCTGTACTTTTAATACATTTCATTTATAATTCAGTTAAATATATTTTAACACATTTCACTTGATTTCAATCTTTGCAGTTATTTTGACTCAACTTAATAAAGAAAGTTGGCATTAATATTTCAATTCTACTAACAATTCCATTAACAACTGAACTTTATCAAATGCGAAATTCATTCAATTTATTTCACTTATATCATTCTAATACCAGCACTAAATTAATCGATTTTAATACCAAATTCATGCCAACTAACCATTCAGTTTCAATCTATGTTAATTCTAATACAAATACAATACATTTCAATTACAATTTTATTTAGAACTTATCAGTTCATTCTAATTTCATACAAATACAATCTGTTTAAATGCCACATTTATAAATAGACTTATAATTATATTCAATCTTTTATAATTCGAATATTTTATTAAATAATTTTGAAAACCACATCTAACCAAAGTCTGCTTTGTTAACTTTAATGTATTTCAAAAATATTTACAAGTACATCGACTTGAACTTAAATTTGTTTTAAGATTGCAGTTCGTTTCAATAACACTATAAGATTATCGATTCCTGTGACAACTAATCACTCCAAACCGTTCTAATCCTATACAAATACAATTCGTTCTCATGTTAAATTTATTATTTGTTGCAATCCGTTTTCGTGTCAAATTTATTAATATACTAATAATTCCATCCCATCTTTTGTAATTCTAATATTCACTCAATCGATCTGAAAGCCATGCGGATGTAACCAAAGTCTACTCCGACAACTTTAAAACAGTGCATTAACAACTAATGTTAGTTGTATCGCAAAAAAATAATAAGGTAACAATGACGCATATCCGCACGAACGTATCAATAATATTTCATGAACAATTTAAATCACGTTGAACGTACGTTTCAACTGATCGTTAATATTGAAATGAAATTGACGTAGGTAGTACACGATTTATATTATACACGATGCTTTATATTTGTTTTTCAAAAGATCTGTTTTTATCTGTGAATGGAAATGGAGCGAAAACTCAGTTGTGATCAAACTTAAAGAAAAGTTATCGAAATAGTTAATTTAGTGACATCTTTATTAATTCGCGTGTAGCTAATATAACGACATGAATGTGAATTAAAAGGAAATTACGCACACAGATGTACGTAATAAATTTAAAATATAATCCGTAAATAATTTTTACGTACTGATAGAGAAGAGCTTATTTAATTTATCTATTAATTAACAGGCATTGCATATATTTATTAAAGTATGAAAGTATTTTAAATGTAATTATAGATAACTTGCAATACCATTATTATTTTTATTATAATTTTAAGCAGATTGCAATTACATTCTTTGGTAAATAAATATTGTACATAAATCCGCATTCCATCTAACAATTGATACACATACCGTACAACTGCTAGTCATTAAAGTTCGCAAACATGATAACAAATATGACGTCATTAATACCAAGTGTTGCGCAAATGTCATTCTATCAAAAATTATTTTACCAATATCTTCAAAGCCATCGAGTTGAGTTAGTAACCTTCAGCTGATGGTTAAGTGCTCGTCCTCTGATTTTTTTCCGCGCGGGGTACTTTGCCGTGAACAGGTTAGCGTAACTATATCCTTGAAATCTTCTCGCCGGAGTGTGAATAAATGCCATAGTGCGGTTCCATCTCGGCACCGGGGAAACAGTGTTGTTCATTGTATGATTATAGCTCCCGCGGAGGTTGACATTTCTGTAATGCACAGGCAAGCCTCCGCCATCGCGTGCGTGTCGGTACTGACTTGCTGTGAGATTATTGCTGTCAACGACTATTGCGACCAGGACAATTGCCATGGAAATTAACTGATATTTTACAAACGCCATTCTTTTGAATATAGCCGCTGCTGATTTTCCGCTAGAAACTAAATCTTCGATTGGCTCTTTTATAGGCATCAAAACAAAGGCGTACGTCATATTTGTATTTCTTATCGCGTGAACGGAGCATTATCTTCGTTAATAAAGTGGAAAAGATAGACGTCATTCGCATGGAACATACGCCCGCCTGTCAAATATATTGTGTAAAAATAGTACAATTTCATATTATTTGACTTAATTTGCTATAATAAATTACTTCAAATTCAAAAACGATACTCTTTCCGTAATAGTGCATTTATTGATTTCATATTTTATCTCAACTCTGTACATAGCTAAAGTATTGCGATCAATACTTATGGACTTTCCCATTTTCATTATACTTTTACGAGAAATCAAGTTTACATCCTTAAGAAACTTAGTTTAAAGGTCGCTTGTTAATTGAATGAGGAGCCAACGTTAAAGCTTTAACCAATGATGGCGAAACTTTACTTCATTTTGCTGTCATAAATGTTGCTTAGGTAGCAGATAGCACAAACATGTTATTCGTTATTGTTTACAAAAATCACGTGATAAAATTCTCCGCCAAACCATGATTGAATACATATATTGCATAAATATTTCGAATGTTAATAGATTTTTATAAATTTAAAACCATTCTACGTATAAAGCAGTCACTCTCAACGAAAAATAAAATGAACTTCATGAAGGCCTTTATACATTTTATATAGATAAATTCAATTGGTTTGCAGAAGTGGAGCAAACCTAAACGCACCCCCATCACTCAGTTATTAGATTGGCGAGCGAAATAACTCTGGAGCAGTTTGGAATCCTGTGATCCAGTATCCAATGGATATAGCAATTGGCAAACCTGGGCAGATAATTCGGTTGGCGATGAAATACACGGACTGACTTTTAGGATATCAGAAGTTCTGTGAACAATAACTACAACCCTATGTAAAAATTTTATTTCGGTTTATCATGACGCGTTAATGTTGAAGTTTTATTTAGCTGTTTTTCAGAGATTCATGGATACGGAGTGGATTAGAAAAACAAACTGGATTAGAAAAATAATTTGGTTAAAGTATATCGATAAGATTTATCTGTCCAAAGAAATAAAAATCTAGTTTTGTATTTTTCCTATATCATTCTAAAATAGAGTATCGTACTTGAAAATATAATATTCCATCTGTTTTCTATTATTTATTAAAACAGGCGAAACAGCATTTCGCCAAGCTGCTACGATCAGATTCCACTTAAAAGCCGTTGAAGCCGTGCGAAGAATAACACTGGTTTCATAGTGCACAGATCATGCGAATAAGCTACTATATGCTGTATATTCTTGGCAACTCCACCACCAGTCAAAGATTTAGAACGGAACTGCAGTCTTTCATTAAGTATTCAAATTTAAGAATACAGCGTAAGTATGTTGCTTTTCAAGACTGTCGAGCATTACTTGATTTTATGCTATGGCTTGAGATGAATGTACTCGCACTGACACAAAAGTCATTTTGCGCTCAACAGTTGTCAGAGCGGCTTTAAACTTTCAGGTAAGCCAAGAGTCTAATCTAATCTCATCTCTATTCTTCCCCTTTCTCTATGTGTATATATATATACAGTTGCAGATGCTGTTATCAGATCGCAGAAAGGTGTCAAAACATCATATTGGAATTTTACTTCTCCACAAATTCCGTGAAAGCTTTTGTTAGTCGAAGATAAAAGTGTATTTGAAAGATAATTGACACGAACCAAGTTGTATACGCGAACAACATTATACTTCGTCATAAATTTCATAATTTATAATAAACTTGGGCGATAATCGTCAATTCATCCATCCTCTTAGCTGGTGAAAAGCACGGAATAATTGGTTTTAAAAAAAGCGTCGCAGCGCTTCGCATCGGCACAACGCGCGTGCCTCGCTCGTTCCAAAAGCGTGGACAATCTGCGATGTCCGGTAAAAAGGCCCCAACCCTCGCGCGCGAAAACGCAAATAAAGCGAAAGTGGCGAGAGCCGCGCGCCAGTACGCGAAACAGTGCGTAGCTAATAGCAGCGAGTCGAGGAGGCGATGCGTCTAGTCCGGTAGACCGAGGGCGAATGCGATAAGGCAAGTTAGGTGGCAAATCGCATTCTGGCCTGCTACGCGCTCTACGCGGAAGAGGAAGGGGGGGGGGATCAGGCGAGGCAGGTAGTATAGGCCGTAATTGGTATAAAATCATCGAGCAAACACGATGCGGCTGCGAGAGGCGGCCTCGCCAAAGACTCCCCGCCGTGTGGGCGGCGTTACGTGCCGTCGTCCTGGTTACCGCGTCGAGCGGAAACGCTTCGGCACCAACGCACACTCGCGCACACGCGGCATCTACCACCGGCCTACAGCCATCCCTCGCTTTTACTTTATTTTTTTTTTTTTTTCTTTTTTCTTTTTTTACTCATTTTACCTCCGATCAGTATGTGCACGCGCGCGCGCGCGAGCGATTATTTTTTTCGACTTTACTGCTTTGTTTTAAGAGCTATCCGAGAGCCATGTGCTGCTTTCTCTTTTTTCGACTTTGCAGGCTCGTTTTGTTCGCTGATTCTGTAAATGGTGCGTTGATCTATTGTGGTCTGTAGAAGTCGATTTTCCTTCTTTTAACTGCGTATCATGTAGCGTGTCGACATATGTGAGGAAATGTTGGTTGAGAGATATTTATTTCATAGAATGCGGCTGAATTTACCTATTTATTCAATGGTTATTGCAATTAATGCTCTTACTGGAAGAGCCAGAAGGATCTCTCATTGTTTTCAATTTGATCTGTCTGACGTAATGAAACCGAATGACGTCAATTTACGTTATACAAATATTACGCACTTTATATAATATTATTTTCGAAATTCGTTGTCGGTATGATTCAAAAGTGCAGTCGATCACAGAAACGGCACGAAATTAAAAATAACGACGCAGCGTGCGAGCGGGTTTCCCATAACGAAGAAAAAAAAAAGAAAGCCGACCAACAACGCGGCAGTATTGTACCCCCCCCCCCCCCCCCCAATTGCACCAATCAGTTAAACAAACAAAATCACGCGCATCGCTAATAACGCTTTTCGTCATTTATCCCCAGCAGTCGAAAGTGCAAGTCCCCTCAAGTTGGCAAGTGTTTTCACGGTGCACGCGACGACTCGAGTGTTTGATTTAATTCGAGTCCCGGTGTTATTGCTCGGAATCCGGCCCTAATCGCGCCCGGATTATTGGCCAGTTTATGGCAGCCGGACAAATCGAGTGCATATGTCGCTCGGCGCGAGCGACCGACCCGTCGACCCTCGTCCTGTTGGTATACGGCTAGCTGTATTGCCAACGCTGTCTCCGCTGTAATCTCTTTGGGGCGCGCTGTACACGTCGCCGTAACAATGCTGTTACGCCTGTTTCGCTCCTGATGCATTAATTCTTGCCGCGGAAAATCAGACGCCACGTTTCCGTTTATTCTTCATATGTTTTTCTTTTTTACCGTTTCCTCGAGCGGCTATGACAATGTTATTTCTAGGCATGGAAATGAACGTTGTAGCTAAACAGACTCGGTTATGTAATTTTTTTTTTGTTTTCCTGCTTTTGCACAGCGACAAGAAGCTGTGCGACGTTGAATCAGTACTCCACGCGACAGTAAAGCAAAGGGAACGACCAATTCAGTTTGCTTGATATCTATTGCTTTCGTTAAATATCGTTTCATAAAGAAAGTTTATAGAATTTTACACTGTTTTACGTGAGATGTGATTTCGGTGTGAAAATTATTGTACTCTTTGCGAAAAATAATTTTTACATTTAGGTTCATAAAGAATTTTCAACTGTAAGTTTGAAATAGCATCTGCTTCTATTTACTCAACTATGCGGCTTTTGTATAATAGTTGTCTTTATCCGATAACTCTTTAGTATTTTCTTAAGTGTCGCCAGGTCTTGACATTGTGCCAATGGAACTTGACAATTTATTTATATTTATAGAGTAAACACGATACATCATTCGTACGGTAGATTCCATTTTGGTGTCCGCATAGATAAATACTTTTGGACGGATTGGCATTGTCTTTCAAAGAAACAATCGAGGAACATTGACGGGGACGTCGAGGATAAAGAATATACATAAATGATTGATTGCAATCGACGTTGCAAAATACGCATTTGTTCCTCTACTTATGACGCGTATGCAAACTAATTTTTATATAATACAATTTGTATATAACAAGCAACAATTAAAATTTGCCAGAAGCGAACAACTCGTACAATGCGGAAAGTCCGCGATGTCTTCGAAATAATGAAACTTCATCCGCCTAGATTGACTATCGTATGTACGCGCCAATATAAAACTAACAAGACGAGAACCCTTCATCTCGACGAAAACGTCCCTTAAACTGACTTCCCAAGCGATCCGCTATACGTATGAATGCAGCTCCAACGTGGGGGAATAATGGAAGGCACAAATACTCTCGATGACGCTTGACTGCTTTTTTTTTCTCACATTACACACCGACGCGTGAATGCACCCCGGGTGTCCCCGCGCGATGTGTTACGTGCCGACGGGGATGTTTTACGCGAAGATTTTAACGAGAGCCACGCGACCGCCTGCCTTCGGGCGACATTTGCTCGGTCACTCCTTCGATTGTCGCTAGTGCGCTTCCGCTTGCCTCGCGAGGCTCCTCTCAAGAAACTCGCAACTACGGCGTTAATGCTCGTCGAAATAACGCGACGCGTTCGGCGTGCAAATAACGTCGATCGAACGGCTGAGAGAGAGAGAGAGAGAGAGAGAGAGAGAGGCGTGTCTCGCGCTCGGCGTCTCAATTACAGAAGAATAGCAAAGTGACTCGCCGACTCCGACAATTGATCCGTCAATCAAGCGCCTCGATTCCTTTTTTATTTTTTTCGCTCTCCCACAGTCTCATTACCGCCGGTAATCCGCGGATACGGCGCGGCAACAATCGGAGCTGCGTTTGCACGCGCCTGTTCTCGATGACGGATCGCACAATGAACGCGGCCACGTGCGGCACCACGCCGCGCCTCTCCCTCCTCGCCCCTTTCTATTTTTCTGTCATTGTTAACCTGCCGCGCGGGCTCTGCCCGCTTATCGTGGGATCTCGGCTGCAGCCGCGCGAGGCTTGCTGTTTTCTTTCTATTTGTACGTACATTGCCGCGGCGGGGCTCGCGGATCGTCGTCGCGCCGTGTAGGTCCTTTTGACTTGGCCCCGACGCTTTTTCTCTCTCACGCGGCCCTACGGGCGCTCGGCGAGTCCGCAACGTGGATTCGCGGTGCTTGCGTCTTTTCTTTTCTACAATCTCGAGATAACGATAACAATTTAATCAACGCGATTGCTGGATCAAACAATAATCGGTATTATCTCCGCTCATCAACATGTAAATTCAATAACTCACGCAACCTCCCCTCTCCCCGGCGACCAACACGTGTAACGTTGATCTTGAATAATAACAGTCTTCGCATTTCGTAAAAGCCGCAAACAGCTTAATTCGGATGGGTCCCTTGTGCTCGGCGATCGTTGACCCAGGAGGGGATTTTCCGTCCCTGCGGCCGGCGCATAATCGCAGTGAAAATCTGTGGCGTGGGGGTGCGACAAGCGGCGAGGATTCTTCTGTTACGGACGCCGGCACAATAGTTTTCTTGGCAGGTACGCTAAGCGGTGTGACGGGCACGATGTAGGCGGCTACGAAGTACCTACCGAGTCGTAAATACTCAAAGCTAACACTTTCGACACTTGAAAGGTGTAGTCCCGTCAAGACGTTTCGGATGAATTGAAATCGACGAAGCAAAGCACTCTGATACGGGCAACACTCATACTGCTGGACGTGAATTTGCCGCCCTAATTTTACGAGATTGGGGATGCTCCGCTAATCCTGAATTATGGCCTGGCACATTCTACACAAGTGCCACTTTGCCCAATTCGAGGCAAGAAAAAGAAGAACATACATGGAAGAAAATAAAAAGAGATCCGTTGTTTCAGAGGAAAATATGATATATTTTCGGCGTATAGGCACCGTTACTTGCGCATTGAGATACATACTTTTACAATATATACAAAGGTCTTTTTTATTTTTTTCGGACAATGTCGCGCTCTAAAATTTATCGCTCGGTTAATTAACTATTTATATTATAAACTTCACACGTTTTTTACACTTAAAGTTAAATAATAAATCCTGCATGTATTTTACAAGAGTGTATATTTTTTAATTTAATTTTTGTATTAAAAATGTATTCGGTGATGCAACTATAATATGGTATCTAAAAAACAAAAAAAATCAAAGGTCTCGTGGTAGAGAACTGGCCCGCCGAAATAAAATCTAGTTTTTATCCGTCAATTATTTAAGATTAAGGAAGTCAGATAACGGTGAATAGAAAGAAAAGAAAATTATACGCGATTCTTAAACTCTCGGACAAAAATCAAGACGCTCGCTACTCCCCAATAATCTCACAGACACACTTTATTTCGTTATTCAATAACTAGCTATAAACCTACCCTCTATGTGTATATATATATATATCTCACAGTACTTTTCCGCATGCGTACGTGCGAAGTATCATCGTCGATCGACCTAAAAATTTATGATAAATTAGCCTACGTCGGTATCTAGGGTGTCATTCAAGAATGAACGAAAGAAAAGTTAACGTGCTACGCGCGCGCTTCTTTGGTCGTGCGAGCACCGGTCAGTCTTCGGAATTGCTTTTTATATTTACAAACACTTGCTCTCTCCTGAACTAAGCTATATATATATGTATATGTATACGAAAATCCGCTACATGTACAACGTGATACTCTCTAAAAATGCGTGAACTGTTCTCTCACGTATGTACAGAAAGAAAGAGCGGAAGGTAACGTTAGTATGGCTACATATGTACAAGGTGGCGCAGATTAAATTCAGGCTGGGCGACGAATCGGTCAGTGCACGAAGCCTGGACTGTACTGCGGCGTGCCGTAGAGCGGCATCTCCAAGTGGCTGTCGTCCACGTGATGCGCGTGATGGTGGTGGTGGTGGTGGTGATGATGGTAATGGTGCGGCGAGAGGGACACTGGCTCGGGCGCCACCTCGGGACTGGCGTAGCCGTTGAGGAAATTGTTGAAGCCGCAGTTGGGGAACATGGTGGTGTCGATGCTCGCGACGCTTTGGGGCGACTCGAGCAGGTGCGGCTGGGGCAGCGGCTGGTGCTGCTGGTGCTGCGGCGTGTGCGCGTAGTAGCTGCCGCTGCCGACGCTCCGCGGCGCCTCGATCGACAGGTGGGTGTCGTCCGAGCTGCCGCACGACGACGAGGACGCCGAGTACGGCCTCCTCTGCGGCTGGCTCGGCGGGCTGTGCTGCTGCATGCTCTGCATCGGGCTCGGGTGCATCAGCGGCGCCTGCGACTGCTGCTGTTGCTGCTGCTGCTGCTGCTGCTGCTGGACTACTGCCATGTGCTCGTGAGCTCCTGAAAATAACCAGTCGAATGCGTTAGTCGGTCGTGCGACGAAGCGACGCCGGCGGCTCGGGCCTCGGCTCCTCGAGCGACACTCACCCCCGTACTGGTAGAACAGATCGGGCGAGCTGTAGTAGGTCGGATCGTCGTGCACGCTGCCCGCACCCTGCGGAGTGTAGGCCGCGGGAGTCGAGGTCATGCTGTACATACTCTGCATGTACTCGGAGCTCACGTATCCCGAGCTGTCCGCGTACTCCGAGCTCTCGGTCGTCTCCGTGGCCGTCCTCGCTCGGTACGTAGGTGACGTTGGGCTGTGCAGCTGCGGCTTCGGCTCGTCCTGCGACACCGCCGACAGCGGCGTCTTTGGCATCGGCGTGGTCGCCGAGGCGCCGCCCGGCAGCGAAGGGCTCGTCGACGAGGCCTTCTGCTCGGTGCTCAAGATCAAGTCCCTCGCTTCGGTCTGCGATAGCACGTAGTTCACCGAGACGATGCAGTGCGGCCGGGAGCTGCGCGAATTGTGGACGATGGTGGCGTACGATTGCATCCACACCCAACCACCCGAGCGAGTGAGAAACCTGTAGTAGCGAGTCGTCACTTGGCCCTTGTACAACACTGCAATCCGGAAACATGGAACGACGTTAGCTCGGTGCAACATGAGAATACAAGCGGATGGAGTATCGCGCGAGATCGACTAATGGAACGTGATCGCATTGTTGATCGAAACGATGCGACACTGCAAGCATTTAAGTGGAAATTAGCAAGAAAGAGAGGGGGATATATCGTCGAGTGCGCTTTGAACAATGGCAAGAAAGAGAACAATGGAACGAAGAAAAAAAGGGAGAGAGACGCGCGTGGTGGGAGGTTGGCGTAAAGGGAAGGGAGGAAAATAGGGATAAGTGGATGGGAGGAGCTAGCGTCAGACTTGCTGCTGCTGCTGCTGCTACTACTACTACCGGCGGAGCACTCGTGCTATCGTTGTTTGAACAGACTCGCAGTTTCATGAGCTTAGCTTCAAAGGGACGCGAGGCTGCTAATGTCACCCAGAGAGGAAGAAAAAAGAGCGGCCGATTCATTGCCTTCGTTTCCCGCGCCAATGCAAACAGACAAAAAAAAAAGAACGGCGAGAGAAAGAACACTAGTTTTATACTAGTGGTGTCCAATCATCTTTTTCGTCTTTTTTTGTCGTATTCACTTTAATGCACGAAGATCACAACTTTTATTGGCATAATTAAAGACAAATATGATTTGATATAAGCTACAGCCGACGATACTATCTATTGGTAAATAAATATGCAGTTATATTTAAAAATGTTCTCAATGAAAGTTTAAGTTTCTATCATTCGAAGTTCTGTGTTGAAAAATCGTCAAAAAGCTTAAACGCGATAAAAGAATATAATACAATTACTAAAAATATTATAGCTTTCTACAATCATATCCTTCGCGAAGGTAACCTACTTCGGTAGCTTGTAATCAATAATTTTTCAAAATAATTTGTAACATTTTACGTAACTTAATCAAGTTAATATAATTTATCGATTTACATCTCCTATTGCCTACTTTGTTTAATTAAAGCTAAATTTACGTATAAAGCTAAGTTCAATTAATTTCTCTATCGGGGGTATCAGTCGGTTTTTATTTCGAGGTTATTATGGTGAAATCAATCAATTCATATTGAATTCACGCTAGACTAATTTTTCACGAGTGAGCATAATATATGCATATATATGCGTTATATATATAAATATAACGTCGGTCTGATTCCTCAGAGGCACCCAATTTTACCTATTTTCATCTATTTTTACCCATTTTCACCCATACTGTGCCTATATTGCACCCATGTCGTGTCCATACGTTTATTCATTTTTGCCTATTACTTAAATAATCCAATAACGTTACTTTTATTTATAAAATATTTATAATTGAATTTAGGAAGAATACGCAAATAATTGTACCGAAGATTTAAAAGAAAATAAAGATAAGTAACATTATATAAACGTTCAATGTATAAATTTTCTTTCGTTAATTTTTTTATAACCGATAATTTTGTAGTTATAAAAGAAATGAGATATGTCTATCGTTCATCAGTCATCAATCGAATACGAAAGGGTTAACATTGAGAAATATACGGTTTCTGAAAAATCTCTAAGCTTATTGCAGATTTGCATTCAGCGTTAAAAAATAAATGGAAATAAACTTGTCTGGTCAAGAGTTGAGATAATTTTTTTGCGTGGATCTCTGTTATCATATAATTATTATTGATTCCATATCAAGTTCTTATTTTTGTTCACTCCGAGCTATTTTTTATTACTTTATTACACCTTATGTGATTGGGGAGCGAAGGTATATTATATATATACACACATGCACACACACATTACGACATAACAGATGATCACGTGACTGTTTTTTAGCCAATCAGATCACGAATAAACTGTCAGATTCTCTTTTTTATAAGAAAGAAGGAAGAGGAGGATTAGCCGCGCCCCTATTGTGAGATTCTCTCAGCGATTGAGATTGTCGCGCCGATGGAATTTCAGATCATTGCGAGAAGGTTGCTCGACATTTTCGACGAAGTAATGAGATTTGAAACGAACGTCTATCAATGAGTAACGAAAAGATTTATTGCATCGCAATAGCAGCTTAAAAAGAGCTTGACATCATTTTTCGTTGTATTATTGAATGATTACGCAGAGAAGGCAAAGTTCACTTAAAAAAAACGAGAGAGTGAGAGAGAGAGAGATAATTGCGACGTAAGCTCGCAGACAATGAAGAAAATTAGCGTTGGAAGAAAAGTAAACCAGTAGTACATGACTGCAATTCTTAAGAATAGAAAGAGAGGAGAAAAAGAAAAAGGCATAGTGGCAACGTACGTCGTCAAGTTGAAGTTTTCATTCTGTCTGGCTCGACAAATGCTCTCGTGGAGCGTGTTTTTGCCATTCTTAAACACGAAGCGGAAGATGGCGTCGGTGGAAAGCTCGTGACACGTGAGAAACGTGTTTCGTAGCTATATATCACACGGAAAAAAGGGGGTTAAAGGGGGTGGCGACGCTCGGCGAAGAAGAGAAGGAAAAAAAAATACGAGATACGAGACATCAAAGGCAGGCTATTTTTCTTTTCTTCCCTTTTCCGCGAGCGTCAGCTTTCGCTTGAAAGCTACAAAGGCCCAATTGCAAGGCTTGGCGCGATGATATCGACACGCGAAAAAAGCGGAGCAGCTTCTTCTGTCTCTTTAATGACGCCGAGCGAGAATGAGAGGGGAGGGGGGGAGAGGAGAAAACTCGACTAGGCCTTGATTAGACTTCATTTTTTTCCGCTCTGTAGTAGGCGCGACCTCAAAATGTTGGAGATGCATGTGCTATATATCTACTTACGTATTTGATGAGACTGCTGTATGTGGAATAAGTCGCTCATGTGCACGTAGTGGTAGAGGGTCTTGTCGATCAATTCTTGCGGCTCGTAGCCCGTCAGCTGCGGCACACTGCAATCCATGACAGACGTTTGTTATTCGCGCGTTTCGCAATCTCGTATGGAAGGACGCGCCTTCCAGACAATCGCGTTGCTCGCAGTTCGACGAACTCGCCGAGACTCCAAACGGAAAGTCGCACGGCAAACAAAGTTGGGCAATCGACGACGATCACTTACCTGGCATCGAGGAATATCAGCTTGAGATCGAGCGACGCCCGGAACATAAACATGTTCTGGTGCAATTTGATTTCCGTGTTGGCGCTTGGCGGCAAGGAATGGCCGACGGCCACCAAGCCAACGTTACAGAGCTCGTAATTCGGTTGGCCCGTCGTCTCGTCGAATTCGGGCCTTGCACTTCCCGTAACCGGCACGCTCTTCAACTTCAGATAGCCGGAGCAGTGGATCACCTGCAAATGTACGAAAACGATGTAGGCTCGCGTACGAGAAACATCCCGCGAGCGAGGCAGTCTTTCTTTTCTTTTTCTCGCGCGATGCCGATGAGGGCGAAATAGGCCTGAAACATACCCTCGGCGAACGAACGGTCTCGAGAATGACAATCCCGAGTGCGCTGTCCCTGCGTGTGCGCGTGCGTCACAACACTCAAAGGATCAAAAGCTCGCGCGCTTGCACTTTGCGTACGCGCGTCGGAAATTAATTAACGAAAGGAACGCCGAACAGGCCCAATTAGGATGCGTCTACGGGTTCGCGGCTTAGCGACACCTTTCTCTCTTGCGCGCCGCGTGCAAATTAACAATTTCGCGGGTGAGAGAAGCTTAAAGTGCATCGACGACGACGACGACACTTCATCGCGCCCGCGTTGCACTTTGAATTAATGCAGCGCCTATCTTTTTTGAAGTTGAAAAATTAGCAATTCTTTTTCGTTCTTTTTTTTCCTTTTTTTTTTTTTTATCTTTTTCGAGTCGACTCCGTAATTACTCGGAGTGAAGGTGTACGTGCTCGTTGGTAAAGTGAAAAGGAGAAATCATGGAATTTATTATGCATTCATAGCGAGCGAAGAGGCAACTGATGATGACAGAAGTCATCATTGTGCCAATCAAAAGTCATTTGAATTTAAAAGAAAAGGGGGATCACTGACTCGTTGATATTTTTATTGTTACTTCAAGAATAACGTACAGTTTGGAAGTTGTAGGTGTACCGAATAATTTTTGCTTTAATACATTTTTTTTTCCTAATAAATTTTCATGCGTGCTATCACTCCGCGAACTTGTTCAGACATCTTAGAAGCTGCGTAATGAGCATTTGAAAAGTGTGTTATTTTACGGATATTTTTCAGTAGATCAAAAGCAAGCATTCTTTTTATTACAGTTTATAATCAGAAGAGCAAGAAAAAAAAAGAAAAAACGATTACGGCACTCTGGAAAGGGCATTTTGTTTTTTAATCGACCCATACACACGAGAAGTATGACCAGGGCTGAAACTTTCGTGCCGAAAAAATCGAGCACACTGCAGATGTTCATTCCTGTAGCCATTTTGGGGTAGTCGCGCACGCTCAATTTGGAGCTTCCACGGCGCGCGAGAATCGATCCGTTCGCGGTCGTCCTTTGCAGACTCGCAGGGCGGCAACGAGTCAAGTGCCACGAGAGAAAAAGAGACAGAGAGAGAGAGAGAGAGAGGAGGGTGTCGCCGGCACAAAAGACATTGTCGGCGGGCTACTCTTCGCCGCGCTTTTGTGTGGCCTAAAGATTTGTTTGGCGCTTGGTCGCCTGGATGGAGACGTTAATCGTTTGCGCGCGGCATCTATCGCCACCGGGATCGCGCGCAAATGATTCGCCGGGGCGTCGACGCGCAAGGCGCCAGAAAGCAACGCATCGCGGAGGCCGACAATGCCGCGCGCGTAATTGCCGGCGCGCGACCGCAACAATGTCGCAAACAGCTGCGATTCGCGGCACTGGTCCGCTTACCTTGTGGCCCTGCGCGGTCAGGCCGGCGTTCCGCTTGGCCAGCACGCACTTCATCCTCAGGAAGAAGGCCCGCTCGATCTCGATGTCGCCGTTGGAGTTGGGCGCTGGCAGCTGGCCGCTCGACGTCAGCTCGCCCCGCAGCACGGAGTTCATCTCTTCGTGATCGTACTGGTGGATGTACTCGTAGATGCTGTTGCCGGTGAGCTCCACTTGCGACAGTCCCAAGTGCACGCTGGCCGTCTCGCTGATGTACATGATCTTGCCGTCCGGGGCCACCACGAAAATGAAACCGTCCAGGGTTTGCAGCAGATGGGAGCCGAGCTCCTTGATCGACTCTCGCGGATGATTTATCGCCGGCGTGGCGCCCCATGCGTCCCCGAGACCTGCGGCAGCAAGCGATCGCACCGTTTCGGATTAATTAGCGCCTCCGTGGCCTCCCAGCCAGGCCGCCTCGCGCACCGCGCCGACGGCACAAAGCCGAGGCGGGCGCCGAAAAGGAACGCGCGGGCGCACCGAGCGCAACGCGTACGCGTGCGTGTATGCGCTCGGCGGACGAGCGCGTGTCCGCGCATTAATTGTCATCCTCCCGCGGCGGATGAAAAATGTTCGAAAACAAACGAAAATTACGCGTCTCGCGCCGGCGAAAGGGGTTTTTCCTTTGCGCCGGCCACGCGATCCAGCGATGCAAATTCGTACGAACAAAGGGCCGCGGAATTTCACGATGACGAGCGGCGATGCGCGCTATGACACGGGATCGACGTCTTCGGCGATTGGGATCTCGCCGAGTACAATGGCCGCCGAGGGTTGCTCGCGTTAGCCCGAGCGTGGCGTTCGATCGATTGACGCTCGATCGACAGCATCTCGTGTTTCTTTTTTTTTTGTCATTTGGACACGCGCGTTTGAAAATATTTACGTGCACGGAACTGCCGTAGTCGCGACCTACCGCGATGAATCCATCGCGCCGATGTGGTGTTCCGGCGGAAACTTGGTCGTTTTTTTCTCTCCCTTCGTTCAACGAGAGAGAGAGAGAGAGAGAGAGAGAGAGAGAGAGAGAGAGAGAGAGAGAGAGGGATGCGGCCACTTGAAATTCAATTCGCCGATGTCTGGAAATCCGGTGGGGAGGAGAGCGTATAGCGCGACAATGCATTAAGTGCGCAATCACAGCCATCTCATCCGATACTATTTGCCCTTTGCCTCGTCGTCTCGAGAGTCTCGTTTTTTTTTATACTTGGCAGGTTGAATTAACAAAAGGACCCCCGCGCGAAGCCTCTATTAATAAAGTGTGCTCGATACGCGCGCGCGCGTGCAAGGAAAATGAATAGCCTTGTGCAATGAAGACGCCAGCGCGCGGGAGGGAGAGAGGCTGGCGATGTGTGCGGTTTTTTTTCTTCTCTCTCGCGCGCGCATCCTTTGTTCTCCCCGTAGATAATTTCTTTCCTTTCTTTTACGAAGACCGGAGGGGGAGGGTATGTGTACTTGATGACGCAGGTTGATTGCTTAGGATAGCTTACACGGCAGCTCGAGTATTTTGATTTTGTAATTCGTAGCCGATCGATCGATTTTCTCGTTTCTCCGAATACGCGAAGAAAACGTGATCTCGAGCACTCACCGTCGGGAAACAAATTGCGAAGCTTCAGGTAGCTGGTGGTCAGCCTTATGATGCTGGCTTTGTCGAGCTGGGAGGTGATGGCAGTCGGTAGGGGCAGTAATTTAGCGAGCTCGGTGAACTCGGTGTTCTCCTTTTCACGGCGATTCTTGGCCGCGTCGCGGCTTTTGGCTTTCATAACGACTTCCTGCGGACCACCGCCACCGCTGCCCCCGCCGACTCCCAGCCCTATCGTATTGTTATTGTTGCTGCTCGCCTGGCTGCTGGTCTTCTTGTTGTTGTTGTTCAGATTCTGCTGATACTGCAATGGCTGCTGCGGCTGCGGCTGCTGGTAGTGGGACTCCAGAATAGTTAGCTTCACCGGTGGACTCAAGTCCAGCGTGTCCGGTAGCGGGCACTCTGTAAATCAATATATTGCTCGAAAGAATTCTTCGGAAGGAATGCGCAAACAAATCGTATAATTAATCTTCGAGCGATAGTAAAAAAAAACAACAAAATCAAAAAAGGAGTCCAGTAGAAAGTGTACACCCATAAAAAGCGTAGAAGGGAAACACACAAGCGTGTGTGCGTGGTAATTCAATCGGCTCCGGAGAAAAGAGAAAAAGAGCGCACACAAGCATTTAATAGGGTAACAGGCGCGAAATGAAACCATATATTCCCGAAGGAGCGAGCGAGCGAGCGTCGACGGAGAGCTGTCGAAACACAGCGAATAGCTTCTCGCGCGCCCGTGTGCCCGTCCTCGTGGCTCGTCAAGCAAATCTGGCCGAGACTCGCTCGGTCGCGAGCTCGCCGATCGATCGCGAAGCGCTCTCGGCCCGCGGGCGACGGAAAAACTTTCCGTACCTCGTGGAATATTAGCAAATCGAATGAAAAAAAAAACAAAAGGGCGCGTACGCGAGCGTCGGAGGTATAACGATCGCGATGGTCCTCGTTATGTTCACAGCGAAAAGGGCGAGAGAGAGAGAGCGCGAGCCATCATTAAAAGCGAGCGTCGTCGAAGAGAGCAACGTCGACGACGCCTAACGACGAATGGAAATTCGGAGTTGCCTCTGAATAATGCATTTCTCTCTCTCTCTCTCACACTCCGCCACTTCGCATGTCGTTATCGCTGCCGCTATGCGCTTTCTTCCCCGATAAATTAACATTGTCGGGAGACGTTTTTCCCCGAGTCGGCAGAGCGACGTCTCCGAGACGACGAGCGAATTATGCAATTGCGAGCTGAAAGAAAAAAGAAACTACGTCTACGTCTAAAACAAAACAAACCACACACACACGTGCGCGCGCGCGCGCGCACAGTAACGTTATATCCTTTCTCGATCGGATAACGTTTCGCCAACTGCGCGTTTAACAGTAGCTGATAAAAGAGCGAGAGAAGGCTGCGTTCTTATTACGCGCGCGGAAGCTGTGAAAGCTCGAAGCGAGATTGTTGTCGGTCATCGATTGGACTCTGCTCGTACGAGAAATGCGACATTCGCAATCGAAGCAAACAAACAGGGGTTGGAAGAATTGGCGGGCTCGTACGGTCGAGCCGCATTTTCATTCGCAAAAAAAAAAAAGTAACGAACAAAAGCAATCGCAACGCGTGAAAACAAGGCTCTACCTTTCCGTCTTCGATTTTTGGTGTAGGGCTCATGCCGCTTCTGTCGTTTTATCTGCACAGCAGCAAGGGTCCTTTCGAACCTCAACACCTCCGCGTAATGATTGCTCAGATTGTTAAAGTTGTTCAGATTGCTATAGTCACTGAGATTGCTAAAGTCACTCAAATTGCTAAAGTCACTGAGATTGCTACAGTTGTTCAAATTGCTAAAGTTGTTGAGATGGTGATGTAGCTGCGGCTGCAGCATCACCGTCGGCTCGTACGTGCACATTTTGCAAGTCTGCACGAGGGCAAGTCAACGGAAAGGCACGGCCGGCAGCCAAGGGGCGAACTCGGTACGTGGGTGCGTGTACGATCAAGAGGCGACCACTGCGAGATAGAGGCGCGCGAGTGAAAATACGACCGTTGCACTCGGCGCTCGGCAACTGACTGACTATACGGTCTGCTTGACTCGGTAACCTTCGGCGGCGCGAACGGCAGGACGTCGGCCGTCTCTCTTGCACTCGTGTCGTGGCTGCGTCGCACGCTAGAAAGCGTAAAATTGGAAAAGGCACCACCCTTGCGCCGCTCTAAGCTCCACCCTTGAAATATTCCACGGTGGAGGGGGCGACGTTCCTGTCGCTTCCTTCGCGTGGGTCGTGCGCGTGAACGTCACGACGTCGATTTTTCGCACGAGCGAGAGGGATAAAGGATTGCTTCCCGTTCTCGCTTTGTCTATTGCCGTGTGCGCGCGGGGCTGCTCGTCGCAGTGGCGAGCCTTCGCTGCCACGAGCAGCAACGGAAGCGTCGCAGACTCCTCACCGCGCTTCCACTGCAATGACGCTGTTTGCGAATAATGGAGATGCAAATAAACGCTTTGTAGAAAAACCAATTATGCCAGTTATACGACTCTAGAGGTGGAATACGTGTTGCGCAACTGAATGCGAACCAAATCTTTAGGCGCCTGGCAGTTTGCATTTGAGCGAGCAAAACTCGGCTAGCGAGCTGTTTTAATTGAATTATGCGAGTTCAACTGAAACGGACTTCGTTTCACGTTGAAAAAGTAGGGTATTCAAATTCTAGTGGGTGTTTTCAAAATGCAAGCAGATTGGTAATTTAACAGTTTATATGTACGATGAATGCTAACATTATTCAATCTAAAACTTTTATGTGAACTTTTACTTTTAACTTCTGTGCTGTTGAATGAGAACCACTTAACATGATTGAAACATTAGTATCTTTAAGTTTGTGTGCGTATGTATTTGTTAGTTTGGACGGAATTTTATAAATTAATAATTAATATTTAAAATAAAAAAATGCTTATTGACTGATTAATTAATACCTCTTTATTCGCTATAGCAGCAAGATATTAAATACAATTTATATACAGGATATGTCAATATATACAATGGTTACGTTATTTTTACAATGGTACCGTATCATAAGGTATCACAAAATTATCACAAGTGTTGAGATATTTCCTCAGTCAATAAATTCTAAAGTCTACAAGCGAGCGACATAGAACAGACAGACTTTTGACTAGTATTTATATAATTAATATTCCAGAGATAATCGTTAGTATTTGTCACAACAGATTAGCTTGTATATGTCAATATATATATATTGAAATCATACGAGGAAAACGTCTTAACGATATAAGACCTTCTTGTAGTTTAAAAACCTCACACGCTCACACGCATAATAAGCACTGCGGTGACACGCATACACCCTCGCATACACCATTCTTTTACGATTACGTCATCACTTTTATTTTACATTTTTTATGTTCATACTATATCAGACTCTCTGCAAGTCGATTGGTTTTTATTATCGCGAAAAACTCAATTCTTTGTTCGTATATTGCTACAATATTGTCCTTCGCGTTATTTCCGTCTATTTTTTAAAACCATGAGTCACTTGTTAAAACTTCCATTTTGTATCATTTTCAGGTTTCAAGAAAGTTCCGGGCAAACGTAACTTCAACGGCATTCAAGTATATTTATTTCGCCATAAGCACGTACACTACAAAATGTGTTTCAACTAAGGAGAAAATCATAAATAATCATGAGGATAACTTGTTGCAGAATAAAAGGGCCTACTTCAATTTCATTTTTTGAACACACTTTCAACTCGCAAGCTTATCCATCAGTCGTGATGAGAATAAAGGGGGGCCAATATGCTAGCGTTCGCTTTTGAATGAGTACCCAAATCACAATCGCGTGAACCCTTCCGCGGAATACGCACGCGCGTGTGCACAGAAAATCTCCTCTTTTAAATCAGTCGTATTTGAAATTATTTGAAGTTAGTAATGGTAATGGCACGAATGTCTAAAATCCACGTAACGTCTACGATAAACTTTCTTCTCTCACCTCCGCAAAAATGGCGGTCTCTCGTTTGCTGCCTTTCTTTTCGAAAAGACGTTCTCCTCGACAGTTAAAAAAGATGGCGCCAGGTTGCACCTTTCGTAAAGTGCGCTCTGCACTGGATAGGTTGACGCCGAGGGTGTCGGGGAAGAAAAACGCCCAGCTAGGCTTTTTCCAGAAAATTGTGCTCGCAGCAGGTGGCTGCGTAGTTTAAACGTCCCTGTGTTATACTTGCTTATAGCGGTTGGGGAATCCCCAGAATTTGAAATTAGCTTTGTTACAAGTGGTCTGGGCCAAATTACAAGCCGATCGGGCAGGTGATTTCTTGCTCTTGCGCTGAAAATCGTTGTTGTAATCACCGGGGTTTATTGTGCAATTTAAGTACCACACCCATATTTCGTATTATTTATTATTGCTATTTTACCGTCTACAGCCACTTGTGCTTCATCCGTCTTTTTTCTAAGAAAAGGTTTTCATTACCGAAGGCTACCAAAAGTCAATCGAGGTAATTAAATTAAAGGTTAGTAAATTTAATTGCTCTATGCTAATGGCAAGTATCATTAGTGAATGCTGCCATAATAGTCATTCAGAGTTCTGCTTGATTCTAAAACTTCACAGTAGATAGATATTGACATCACGTGACCACGATAACGTCGATGATTTGGCGATGGTAAACTATAGGGAATCAAAATTAAGGTACTGCAGCGTTCCACATGAGCATAGTTCTTGATGTAACAATAACAATAACATTAAACCGCTGCAGTATAAGGCATCTGTATGCTTATACCAGCTTCCTTAGCTTTTTCGGGGGAGATGAAAAAGGCTTTGCTCCGTTGGAGAGAACTCAGGGTCATAAACGGCTGCCAAGGGAGCGAGAGAGAAAACATTTTTTTCCCAGGCTTTCGCGCATTTTTAATGAGACGCCCTCGCTCCCTCTTCCCTTCTCGGCTTTATCTTGCGCGAGGTCTTTCTTTTCCAGGCACTGTTCCCCGGTTTCGCCGCGTGTGCTTTGGAGCGAGGATTTCAGCGTTGCGCGGATTCTTTTTTTTTTTTATTTTTTTTCTCTCTCCTATTTGCAACGGGATGCTTGAGAAATTTTGTGCTCGAGAAATAGTTTTCTAGGCAAAGCACAGCGTTCATAAGAACCAAATTTCAAACGAACGAACCTCCGACCTGTGGCACGTAAAAACTTTGTTTTCCCACAAAAGTCTGTTCGCGCCAATTGTATGTTCTGCCGAAAATCTGCACACTGCATCTCCCTCGATGTGTGCTCTCGGTTTCCATAAAATGCAATGTTTTCTTTTCCCCTGCAGTATTCTTGTCATTGGCGTCGGTGGCGTCGCATCTCGTACGCTCAGGAGACCTGCTTTACATGCACGGCTTGCGAAATCCTCTGTAGCTCGGCAGAAATGTTCACGAAGCGAATCAAGGGAGGACGAGAGAAAGCGCGATGACTGTACCGAGGGAGGCTGTACTATATATATTCTTAGCGAAGGCGGCAAGGAACGAAGGGAATTTCCGCTTGCGGCTGCTCTGCTCCGCAAGGGTGAGGGTGAATTTATGCAAGGTTTCCTTTTACTTCGCGGTTAAGCGATTTGTTGGTGCAATTTTTCAAACGTAAGCAAATCGTTCGGAAATTGATTACATTTTCAAGTTCAGCATTTCAATAATGTATAATTGATTGCTTGAATATGTAATTGATTTTGGGTAAAAATGGCGAAGGATACGTTTTAAATATTGCAACCTTCCAAGTTTTTGCAATGTCAACGTGCCAGCAAAAACAATGTAGAAGCTAGGTGCTTCATCGTCACCGTATACCTTGCCTGACAAAGCTCGCGCGCGCCTCGCACTTGTCATCCGTACATCATAATGTGAAAGTTGGTGTGCCAGTGAGATGGGCCGCTCGGAGAAGTTCAGGTGCTTTTACGGCTCTTCGCGGATGGCCCCATAATTTCCGATGGTTTTCTCCAGCCGAGGGCCACTGGCCTATAGTTCAAAAACAAACAGTGCATACGCGCTTTGAACCTTTCGCCGGTTGGGGTCGTTCCCGAACACATGTTTCGTATTAGATCCGCCTACCTGTCCCTTCGGCAAAGCCTTACCTTCGGTTCTTCTTCGTCTCCTTCTTGAGGAGGGTGTCATTGGAAAAACATGTGGCCCATTCGAGATATTCTGCAGGTTTATGGAGGGTTCGCGCCACATTGCCAACATGTGTTTCGTATTACTCGGCCGTAAGTCACCAAAGAGAAAGAAAAACCTCTCTAGGTGCCTACTGTTAAAAACTGCACTTGCTCTCCCGCAAAGTGAGAGGAGGGCGAACGAGGCCCCGCTGACAAACATATGTTTCGGATTGCCGATCTAGCAGTTATTACCTTCGGCGCCTGGAACATCGCACTCCTGCTCTAACGACAAGTGCCGACTTGAAGTTTGAGCGCTTTTTTTTCCATTTATTGTTTGTTTTTTTCTCGTCGTTCGTTTCTTCTATTAAATTTACGACGTGGGTGATAAATACGACCACTCGTGAATTTTAATGGACTTTAGTTTTAGATACGAGAAAAAAATACACGTTTATATAATTATCGTTTGATAACCAATTAATTTTACCATTAAGTTGACCTCGACAACGGACTCGCAATATTATTTACAAATCTTTATTCAACGAATAATGTTATCTGAAAAGATCTTAATTTGATGATGTCGAGGGTAAAACATTGTCGAAGTAGCGCAATAAACTCGGTATCCGTGATGATCATTGGAACAAAGGAACTTCTCGAGCGTTTAGAGGACGTCTCTTTACGAAGGCGTAACGTCTTGGCATTACAATCTCGAGACGGAACACGTGTTTGGGATTTGCACTCCGCGGTCCTATGATTTTACAATGTCTTGAAAAGCACTCCTCCATGGCTCTACCGAAATACCTCATCTTCATCTGGATACATTTCGCTTTTGCTACTCGGTGAACATTTGAAAAGTGCTATAAAAGTATCTTTTTCTCGAGTCATCGAAATTGACAAGTTGAAAAATTAATGAAAGATTAAAACTCGTGGAAGAGTTCGACACGCGTACGTTTTTTTTGCAGGACAAAGGCCTTCCGAATTCCGGTAGCCGCATGGCCTACTTATTATTCAACTCACGTAAGCGAGTGAAAAACTATTCGCATTTTCGGGAAAAATCGGGACGTGCGTTCGTTGAAAAATCCCTTCGTCCATTCAAGCGACACGCGCGGAAGACTCTGCGGCGCCTTCGGTTGTGTATAGGTGTAGCGAAAAAAACAAAAATGTGCGAGGGTGATCGTGACTCCTCAATGAGGAACACCGACGATGACCCGTGAACTGTGTGGAGGCCGGTGGAAACGTATAAGCTTTTTCTCTTTCAAGAATTCGGAGGTGTGAAGGTTGACGCCTGCCAATGAGTCACCGTTTTAACGACGCGAACTGCTCGCTCCTTCTTCGTTTTTTTACACCCTTGTTAAAACTTGAGCGCCGTGTATTTTACTTTTCCTTCGTGATATCGTGTTTTAACTTTGGTCAAGGAAAAGAAAAACACAAGTAAAGTTCCTACTATTTCTTCTTAGTATAAGAGTGTAAGAAGAATTTGTTTTAAGAATGTTCTAATTCGTTCTAAAGAAACGTAAAGAAATAATGAGGATTGCCAATCACAAGACAACGGAGCTAAAATGTTTTCTCACGAAATTTTTCACAGCAGCGACAACACTGCCAAATGTTCGTCGATCAAAGAAGACGTTATCGCGAAAATCTCGCGTCGCGTTGATCTAAACGAATTCAAATGACGGCGCACAAAGGCCGATTTGGAGTACCATCAGTCGCCACGCAGTCTGTCGAGGCACAAAGAGAGCGCAGCGGCACATAAAAGACGGACAGTAGCCGAAGGGGCGTTTTTGGCTTTCGCGCGATTCGTCATTCAATCCCCGTGCCCGTTGCGTGTGTGTCCCCGCATTTTTCGGGGCCTCATTATTGTTATACCTGCCCGCACGCGCGAGTGGCCCCGTATATATGACATGGGCGTTTCCTCGCGAGGCCATTTTGCACGAAATTACGTTGTTTTCCTGACGCTTCCGTTCTGTTTGGCCTAGCGACCCTGGAGGGATGGATGCTTATTCTCGCTATTTTATTTTCTCGGGAAATTTGACTTTTGGGAATTGGTTATGTTTGTGGTTGGCTGACGTTTTGTTTAGGGGTGTGATTGGCGATGAAAAATATTAACTTTCCGAGACGTCAGTCGGTGGGTAGGCGAACGCACGGGCATGAAGCTTTCGCGATTAATCGGGCTTATTTTCTTCGCGGCAATCGCGGCAATCGCGTCAATTTTACCTTTCATCCTCGCGAATTTCGAATCATTCGCAGCGCTTTCATTTGGCATCGTGTCCGTCTCAAGCGTTCCAAATGAGCAGCGCAGTCGTGTTCGTCCGGGGCAGCGCAAAGCAATTCGATGGCACGGTGTGCAATTAACGCGGGGACCGCGACAAAGAGCGAGAGTCAGAGGCGACAAGAAATCCTCCTCGGGGGATGAAAAATGTAGGTGAAAAATAAAAAGAGAGATAGAGAAGCCGGGCAGCGATCGACAAAGAGAGAAATCAAAGAGCGACGCGTGCACGCGACGCGCTAAGCCGCGGTGGTGTTGCGAGCTCGCGCGTCGCCTCGAAAGTGCATTGAGACGGTCACGAACTGTCACACGTGTATAGATATGTTGCTCCAGTGATACAATATCGTGTCGGCGTTTTTTTCTTTTATTTTCTATCTGTGTCGCGTGGGAAGGTGCGATGCCCCCTTAAGGTATATAAATCAAGATACGTCCAACGGTCGCTCATCGACGGCTGCCAACTGCTAGAAAGGCTGTTTCTTTGTTGGGTTGGGTTTCTGGGCTAGGATTTCGACTTGTTTTCGCCGATGAAGTCACAGCGAATGGCAACTGATTATACGAGTCGTCGATGTACGTTTATCAAAAGTCAATCGTCCGAAACAAGAGCAAGAAAGTTGCGTCGGACACAAGATGTTCCATCTCATTATCAAAGTTTGTTCTGTAAGCTTCATCGAGTTGATCGAGCATTCGAGTGTCATATACAAGTTGTTATAAGAATATCAAGACGATGAAACTAATACTCGTGATGACTCGAGCTAATCCAGATGATCAGATGAGTCAGTAACAGCTTGGTGTGTACGTGTGTGTGTGTGTGGGTGTATAGCAGTCCTTCACGCGAATGACATGATTAAGACTTATGAATAAGTGCGCGTTGATAACATATTTAGAAAAGAAAATCTTTGTTCTTTTCTTACTTCTGAGGCAGTTTAGTTGACACTTGGATACATGACTTGTATACAAAGTCGTTCGAAGTTTAATGTAGTAAAAAGTATATACTGCAGTAATTAGATACAATCCAGTCGAGTTGAATATCCAATAAGTTTCTACAATCTATCAAAATGAATTATCTTCATGAAAAACGCCAGTCTGTAGTGTGTAGATAACGTCATCGTTGTTGGGAGCTCAATAAACAGCGAATGTAATTGTCTAATCTTCGTTTCAAATCAGTTCGCTTAGTCTTATCTAGCCGATTTGGGAACAAAGAAAAAAGAGCGCAATCTAATGAATGGAGTTACCCTGTGGCATGGATCGACTCTCGATATATCTCCCCGAAAAAATGATTAGCATAGCGATGCGTGTCCTCGCATAGAGCGTTCAGTTTACGTCCCTCATGCGAGCAAAGAAAAAGGGGTTTCGATGATAATTACATAGCGCCATTGAAATATATTCAGTTCGATTGTTTCGTCTAGCGTCATTTAATTTTAACGAAGATCTATTTCTTTCGAGGGCTAAGAGTTGAGAAGAAAGGGAGATAGAAATCTTGGGCAGTAAGTTGGTCAGAAGCGAAAATCGTTTACAGAGCTGGTGTCGGGACGAAACTTGGGTTTCCCCAACGCCTTGAAGGTTTCATTTCCAATGCTATTGCAGCTCGTGGTCTCAGGTAAACTGATTTGACGAGAAAGAGCAAACTAGCGCAGGCAACGACCATCTTATGCAAATGTCTTCGTAATGCCAGATGGATATCTCTCGCTGGCTGAAAGAATGACGGTTATTAAAATATGACTTATACTGACACTTCCCTACGGTCATTAGTAAATATTGTGCTATAAGAAACAAAAGTTTTTCTCAAATTCCTTGCAATATCGCTGCGGAGGATTAACGCGACAATTTTTTTTTTCCTCTCTCGCAAGCTACGCTTTCATCCACTCGGTCGCTTTCGACGAGAGCGCTCCATCGAGATTTTCGGGCGGAACTCGTTGACTTGGCAAATCAATAATTATTGAAAAGTAAGTCTACGTTACATTGAAAGCGCGCGTCTGCAAAAGAAAAAAAGGAAAAAAAAAACAGAGAGTCGTCGCACGTGTGCCGCCGTGTGGTGCGGAGGTGTAATCTGATAAAACGCGCGTAAGGTTATACTTTGCGCGCGCGGCTGTTTGCTCAGTGCCACAACACAGCGCGACAATGTTGGCGCATAACAATGTTGAAAAAAAAAGCGCAAGTAGTACGGCTCGCGCTCGCGATTTTAAAGCGCTGCGTGTACCGTCTACGCGCGCGCGCGACTCTTTCCGTCTCTCGTTTTATTTTCCGACTCTCTCGCGCGAGCTTCGCTCTCCTCTTCGCGTTTTTTTTTTTTTTTTTTTTTTTTTCTTAACTCGCCTTCGACTTTTCTCAGTGCGCTTTTGTTTCACTTTTGCCGCATTGTCCAGCGGCAAAAGTTACGTCCCGCGTATTTAGCGCGCAATCGGCAGAGTTGTTTCCAACTGATCCAAGTTCCAAACTTCGTTCAAAGAAGAGTTTATTCCGTGAAACTTCTCGTTTGCATTCTCCATTAATCATTGATCTGCAATCCCCACTTTGCCTACTTATCAAGCTGCCCAAAATGAATCCGTTAGATTTTATCCTTTCTCGACGTTATGAGTTCAGCCTGGACTGTATACTTGTATATATTCTTTCGTCCTCGAGTGTAGCGAGTCTCATTATACTTGTGTATTTTTATTTCTTGCCAGCCGTACGTACTCGCTGAAAGCGCATGCGTCCTAGAATTGAGTCGCGAGGGTCGGAGCAAAGAAGTTTGCAAAAGAGAAAGAAAGAGATGAACGTGTTACGCTTACTTTTTGTATAATTTCTTTTTCTCAGAGGCACAGAGGCAAAGACCAAAGGGGAAAAAAAACGAATTGTTTCGAAAAAAGCAAACAAACGCCGCGTCTATGTACAGTCAACGTCATCACTAATCTACCGCGACAAAAAGTTGTTAGCGGCTGCAAACTTGGAAAGCTAAACGCAGGCTTCCGAGATTTATGTAGCGTGCTTGGTGACGCATGAAGGTACACGGCTTATCAAATGTCTGGCTATGCGTGAAAGATTGTTATGATACGTGCGTTTTGCAGTGAAATTCATATCAATGGATTTGTCTTTTTAAAATCCAACGCTATCCTTGTGTCTTTTTAAAACCCAAGCGAGAGAATCGAATTGTTCGTAAGTTTTTACGAGAATAAAAGAAAAAATCTGCAAAAGTAACGCAACGAACGTGCACAAACGAACTCCCGATAAAAGGAACGAAAGTTTAGCCCGAAACGCAAAAAAAAAGGGAGAGAACCCTCTCGTTTGGTAAAACTCGAAACAACACGGGCAACGAAAAACAAGAAAAAGAAAAAGGCGCACGAGGAATATTCATAAATCCCCGGCGCATGATCCGGAAAAAGAAAAATATTGGATTCGGAGGCGCGCGCACGCTGACGAGTTGTCAGCGTATGTCACGCGAACGGCAAGTGCGTCGCATGCGCCTGTCGCCGTTGTAGACTTTACTAGCTCTCTTCTTCGATAATATTTGCAAGGATTTTCATGCGAGTGCACGTGTGCGTCGTTCGCTTTTTAGATGGCTCGCGCGAATTCCCCTCTCGCATCGGCGATGACCGCGAACGGCTGGAAAATCTAGGGAGTTCACTATAATCTTCCGGATGATTGGCAATCCAATCAAGCGCAAAAACGTCGTCAATTGAACATCGTCGAGGAGAGAGAAAAATCAAAGCCGACGGGGATATAGAGAGGGAACTAAAATTAAGAGAAAAAGGCTGCTCCGGGATCCTTTAAGGGCGTGTGCACGCGCGCGCGCGCGGACAACTAACAATTAGTGTAACGGACCCTTATGCGTACTCGCAACTATACGAGGGGTGAAAGTGTCGCGCGCCGACACGTGTCGCCTATATACAGAAGCTCGTCGGATATACTCCTCCTCCTCCTTCTTTCTTCTTCCTCGTCGTGTATTTCTCGCTCTTGCTGTGTTATTTTTTTTTCCATTTCGTGGACGTGCGGAGGGAAGTCGACAGTCGTTAGGTAATAGGCCTAGCGGTAAGGGCAAGAGGCGTTTACGCGAGAGGATTACGAGTATTCGAAGATAGATTTATTGCTTTTTATCATCGCTTCCTTGCTTTCGAGAAAAAAGAAAAAAATGTACGCGAACTGGTTGTGTTTAATCGAAAGTCCACGCGTGAGAATGCTTCTGCGCTCTCGAGGAGTCGAGACAAATGTATCGGTAATTGGAGCGAACCGAAATCGTGAGTGGCGAGTGAATACGCTTATGTATACGACATTTAATGTTCCACTCCATTCCACGAAGAGAATGCAATATTCATTGGTATGAATTGACATGATTCCGAACGATCCTGTACATCCGCGTCTAGCGATCATAAAACTGGCAAAGGAATGCATTATATACGAAGACGCAAATCAAGATAAAGGGAGGACAGAAACGAAGAAGAATTGAAGCCCGAAAAGCGTCGTCTTCCTTTGCTCCTTGCGCGGAGCTTACCCCTTCAACCAAAGTTACTTGAGCCATGCGCCACGACGTTAAGTGTGATTGATCGACCCGGCGGCTGGTTCCTCCGTAGCGCTACACGGATCAAGTAAATTTCAGATGGCCATGCCGAAAGCGTCATTTGCCGAGGCAAACGCTTGTCGCGAGATGGGTCAAAGTGAATTGCATATCAAGGCGCAATTACTCACTTTGTGCGCCTTATTTTTCCGAACAAAGACTCCTCTCGCATCTGCATTTTTAATCGCGAGCGATTGATAAAAATTAATCGCGCGAAAGAATTCGCCCGCGAGGGTAATTGTTGAATGTTATTTCCTTTTATTATTATTGCCGAAGGCCAAAAATGTCCGATATCTGCGCGGGTCTCTTGCTAATCGCATATAAAATTCCTTTTTCTCCCGTTGATACATCGTCTACTCGATAATTTCGTGCAAAAATGGATAATTGGTGTCGCTCATATTTTCGCAATAAGTCACGACTTCAATGTTAAATGATGTCATGTTTTTCGAATTTTTTCATAAACATTTTCTGCCACGCGAAAAAATATATATGAGCTGCGCTGTATTTCTTATAAATTTTTCATTTATTCTTGTCGTTGGAAGAAAATCGTATTTTTATAACAGCGACATTTCGAAACACAAGCGCGTCAATTGATGTTTTGTAAATAGATTTAATGTGAGCGCAAAGTCGGTTTCGTTCGATCGCGATGCCCGTTACTGTACACGTACAAGTTGTCACTGTACTCTTGTCTAATCAATAACGCTTATCGCGCAAATCGAAACCTTCAGTTTTATATCCCGGAATAAAATACGGATTTGCATTTGTCGTAATATCAATCAAGTACGTACGCGAGAATCTCTTCTCTTCTTGCTCTCGTCGAGTTTGAAGGGTAATTGGATGAAACACGAATCGTCGGATCGAGGGTCGCTTGGCTTTTCTACGGATTATTCAACAGGGCGCTCGGCGAATAATGAAATTGCACCGACCACGTCACAACTCGCCACTTTTCGAGATCGTCAAACTTCCGACGTTTTTATCAATTTTCACGGAGCGATATCGTGCTGCCAAGTGACGTATTGAATAATCATGAAAATTTCGCTTGGCAGGCTTCTAACAATGCAACAGTTCGCGCGGCACATAAAGAAGCGAAGTTTGTTAGCTGGCCGATTCGAAACGCTAATAAAATTATGAACAGTTCGCTTTACGCTCGGCTCTCTTTTCACAACTCTTGTCTTAATTTTTCTTAGGTGAATAATGATGATTCGAGAAAGTTGTGAGAGAGATTGCGGAATTTAGTATGTACGCAAT
This sequence comes from Phymastichus coffea, assembly GCF_024137745.1. Lineage (NCBI taxonomy): Eukaryota > Metazoa > Arthropoda > Insecta > Hymenoptera > Eulophidae > Phymastichus > Phymastichus coffea. Next base: position 677,992 of record NW_026706839.1, read on the forward strand.
GTTCAGAGAGAGAGAGAGAGAGAGAGAGAGAGAGAGAGAGAGAGAGAGAGAGAGACTTTTAGTGAGCAGCATTTATTTTAATTAAATAAAAATGTGTTGGTTTTCAATGTAGATCGGGCGCACGCAATCTGCGAGATCGTTAAACTCTCTTGAATATACGAAGCTTCTTCGAATCGATTATTATGTATACAAAATGGAAAATACACTTCTGTTTCTTGCTTTTTCTTTAGAGTTTCATTCAACTTATAATTACACTCTTCCGCGTTAAAAAGGAGTGCACGTGAAATTCAGACAGACGGAAGACGTAGATTAATAATAAAACAGTACGTGGATGTCTCAAACAAAGCCAAAAAGTATACAAAACACAAGCCATTTAGTTATTGTTTATGAAACTCGGGGCGTTCAACTCGGCGGCGAGCGAGGCGCAGCCGCCACCACGCGAAAATCGACGAGTAGCCTTGCACGCGTTTGCACTTCCATAACAAGGATATGACTGGTTGCTGACGCTGCGTTTGGATCGGTCGATTCATGCCTGATATTTGCATGAAAATTAATGGGTCACAGTGTAGGATGCGCGCGCAACTTTCCTAGTGAAATGTCAATTGATGACAACTAAGAGATGAGGATAGAAGCTTCCTTTTCGATTTTTCGACGTTTCAAGCGTCTCGCAAGCATTCGTATAGGAAGTTTTCATTTTTGACGCGACAAGTTGTCACCGAACGACAATGGAAATAACAATTGCATCGTCATTTTTACTGACGATGACAGTTAGAGAAGCAACGTACAACAATAAATCTATTCGTTGCACAAGCAATACCATAGATACTTTTAAATACAGAAACTTACGTTTCATCCTAGAATGGCACTTCTGATCTTGAAAATTGCACAATAGGTAGCAGTCAAAAAATTGCTGCGTGGAAAGTGTTAAAAATAACAAATCACAGCCTCGATCATCATGTGCACGATGTCACCAAAATAATCCATTCGAGACTTTAAACATCTCTGTACGAGAGCGTCACTTGCGTTTTACTTCTGATCTTCGATAAAAGAGAGAGAGAGAGAGAGAGAGAAAAAAAGAAGAACAGAGCCGCGCGACTCGCGCGGAAAAACTGAAAAGTCGTTTTCGGTGAACGCGGCGTGCGCGCGCGCGCGCGAGCGCGGGACGCCGGAGAGGACAAGCGGAGATGCATGCACACATCGTTGTTTTCACGTCACGCCTCCCTCTACCGCGCCGAGACTCGTGGATGCTCGTCGTCGGTTTTCAGGTGCCCGACGCTCCGCGATCCCGTGCGCTCGCGCATCTTCGCCACGCTGCGCCTTGTTTACCCGTCGCGCGGGCTCGCCCGCGAACGGCTAGCCGTGACTCTTGAATCCTCGATTGTCGGCCGGAGCGCCTTGTTCATTTGACGACCTACCAGCGCAACCTCGGTTTTATCGTAGTACCGATACGTCGCCATTGACATTGCGACAGATGCAGGAACAACTGACGACCGTTGCATAAATTACCATCGGTGCTATTGCGGCAAATCAGCAAACTTTAGTTCGTCGAATTTTCCGAATTTCGGAAAGACGTCGGTGACACACATTCGGCCAGCTGTTCCAACGGCACAGCCAGATTTTTATCGCTTGTCACGATATCTTTCCGGAACTATTTTTGAAAGTACCAAGATTATACTGAATGTCACCAATAAACAATATTATTGAATTACTCAAATTCATGACCAAATAATGCATATTTACCTTTTTTCCGCAAATAAAGTATTCCAATTCATGGTTTCCTTTTAATTCAAGATCGATCGCATTCATAAAACGCAGACAGTTTTATCAGTAACTTTGCAAACATCAACATTGACGGAAATGCAATGCTCCTCGAATTGACAATGTTATCACGACAGATAAAATTTATTGCTCCAACATATAGCAAATGTATTTGATTCTATTAGGTGTGATCTTCGCGAGCATCGTTACGATAAGAATGATACGAGAAGCCGGTCGTTGTAAATCCTGATCGGATGGGCGGAGACACCACAGTTTAGGAAGTTTCGAATTTCATGTGTTTCCACACGTGTCCGTCGATTAGTACATCTCGCAAGCCGGAGTAGATCCGTTTGAGATGCACTTCCGCGGTGCCTCAGATGTCCAACGGCGACCAGAATATCGGAAGTTCACTTTTCACGCTTCCAGCTTAGATCGAAATTGATTGTGCGGTGTTGACCACACAAGATACACATTAGTTTCTTTTCTGTCTCTGTCTTTGCGTGGTATCGTCGTTAATCGTCAAACTATCCGAAGAAGTTCTTTAAAAGGTTTTTCCTCCGGTAAGAACATTTTTCTGAATTTGGCAAAATAAAGAATCGTTTTTGTTCGTTCGTACGGTTCTTTTTATAAAACGAAAACTAACCCGAATGCAAAGGAGAGCTTACAAGTATAGATCGTTCCAAGTTACGACGTAAAAAGTGAAATACGAACCCTACAAGTCACGAAGCAATATAGCAATAATTTATAGTATTTACAATTCCACGACGCTTTAAAGGGGCTTCGGGTTTAATCGAGCACTGCGGTGACAAGCCCCAATCGCATTTGGCGCCACGACCAAACTATATTCCTTTTTTATCGATTGCTGTTTAGGCTACCAACTTGCGGGGACCAATAAAATTTGAAACCCGCGCTGGTGTTATTTTGTTCTGGGCTTGCATCAATGTTGCCGATATTCGAATCACTGAGGGAACAACTGCTCTTTCTCACTTTGGAATCGAGTAAATATTTTGCCTTGAAGTGTCCTAAAATTTTATTTCAGTTTGCGTGAGCAGAAGAATCGAATGAATTAGATTTCTCAACTAATTGTTTCGTGATAGCGTACACCACGTATACGTAAGTATTTTTATCCCCCGGTAATTGATGAATATGAATTTGCTCGTGAAAGTGACAACTATTCGCAGTACGACTACAACTACATCTTGCAAAACACCATTTTATGAAAAATATAAATAATCGGGCGATTCTCGATCTCAATTATACGTTGAAGCAAGGAAAATGAAAAAAAAAAAAAACAAAAAAATAAAAAACTAAAAAACGCGTTTCGAGAAATCGAACGGGTATCAATGCATTCGAGTATATTTTCGGAGCAGCATGTGCTGAGATTTTCAGCGAGCGTATACAAAAGCGTATTACCTAAGTGCACTGTTTACGCACGTGCCAGGATGTTGTAAGGCACGCGACGACGTCGTATTTGCAACAGTTATTGGGCGCTTGACACTTTTCGCTATTATTAGCCGTTGGCGTGCGGGCTTGCAACGCAATCGGCATTCTGCTCGATCAACTAATACTTCTCTATTTTCGCTCATCGATATTGAGTGCAAAAAACGAGTATTCGTCAGCTAAGCACATCGACAGATAAAGAAGTATACGCAAAGAAAGAGAAACGAACCGTTGACGCTTCGCCAAGGCCCAAACGTCGCAGCCGGGAGTTAAAATAAAAGAAGAAAAAAAAAACAGAAGTGGGGAAAAAAGCGTTGCTAGATCGACAGGCAACAGCTGCGTCATCCTATCAGAAGGCAGCAAAGTCGTATAAACCTCGCGCGAGATCGTCGGGACGAGCTAGACAGCGTGGAGCCGCTCTCGTTTGAGGATCACGTTCGTTCGAGCGACAAATGACTTTAGGAAACGACACGCCTACCCTCCTCGCGGCTGCTTGCTCTACTTTTACACCCCCCCCCCCCCCTCTCCCTTCCCACCTTCGGTCGCGCTGCTGCATCGCTGACTTTTTTTCCTTTTCTTTTCCTTGTTTTGTTTATCGCCCGCGTGAGACGAATGTTCTGCTCCCTCGCCAGTTCGACGAAAATCGTTGTAATTACTATCTTTTCTTTTTCGTTTTTAGACTTCACCGAACGTCCAAATATTTTTGGCGATATTTCAAGGGATTAGACTGGCCTTTTTTCGCAATGTTAAATTGGTGATTTTTAATGCGCTTAGAGTATAAATCCAAATCAATGCGAGTGTTCCAATTTTAAATTTTCAGTTCCCAAGACTCGTTGCGCTTCGCTAAGATTTCGCATTCCAAAATGAATTTTCTACCGGTCCGAATATCTAACTCTGTTGAGTGATGCGTTATTGTTACTACCCGAGCTATATATAAGCAAAGAGACATAAAACCAAAACGTCGCAATTGATAACGACGTTCTTCACCCATATATATAAAATCGTTTTCAAATTCAGTTGTTTGTCTAGGAGGCACTTGAATTAAAACGAAGTATCTAATTTCGTATCATTGGCTTGCTTCTAGCACTAACGAGAGTTTCGGCGTTTCTTTAGTAACGGCACAGGCAAGGGGGTAAGAATTTTCCCGAAATAAATGTCCCGCGACAACGGCGCCCCGCGCAAGCATACATAAATCGACGCGGCGGCAATCATTTTGGGCGCACGTGAGACAACATTTCCTCCAATCATTCAATCGCTTGCGCAAACAAGCACGAGCAATCCTCGATAAATTCCATTTTAAACGCAGTCTCTTTCTTTATCGTCGCTAGCTGCAACGTTTGCACCGCGTCTATTTTTAGGCGTTCACTCAACGAAAATCTTGGGTTTCGTTTCGTTGTGTTTTTTTTTTTGTTTTTCAAATGCAGATTCGCGCGTCAAATGCGCATGCAAATATTGGCGTCCTTGAAACGGAAAGAAAAAATAGACAATTTGCCGGTGGGTTTTGTAAGACGAGCATTACGAACAAATAAAAGTGGGCCGTTCCTGTCGCGCGGCGTCGCACAGTGGCAGCAGCCGACGGATCCCACGCGCGATGCGGGTACGTGTGCTACGCTTGCAAGCTGATCCTTTTCCGGGGAGATCGCGAAGGAGGAAACGAACAATTGGCCGGCATACGCGTCCGATATGCATCTACCTGTCGTTCTAGTACTCCTGAAAAAAAAAAGGGTTCCGCACGTGCAATAGAAAAAAGAGACAGAAGAACAAGTGCAGAGGCGAGCAGTGCATTTTTTCTTTTTTAGTCTTTTTAATTGGACTGCGAGATGGCTGACTCAAGTGGCTTGTTCGTGCATGTGCTGCGCGTTAGTTTAGTGGGGAAAAGCGCTTCTCTCCCTCTCTAATTTCAGTTGTCGCGCGTGAAGATTCGTCATTCGATTGCACAACGTCGTCGACAGAAATCGCTCGTTAATATTAAAGCACAAACCAACTCGTTCGATTCTCTTTGTGCGCGGCATCCGATAAGAGCCTCAACTTCTTTTCTTCTTCCACCGAATATTCATATTCAAAAACAGCCGATAACACGTTATCGTCGCACACGTAATCGTCAGAGATTCTTTTTTTTTTTTTTCTTTCAAACAAACTATTCACCGCTCGGCTGATACTCGTACCGAAAGAGAAAAATATGGAAGGAAAAAAACAGCTAAGCATCGCGGAAACCCAGGTAAAAGCACACCAACCTTGAAAAGAGACAATTTGTATCATAAGCGTTGCGTTGAAGTCTACAGCACAAGTTCAAAGAATTCCTTCTGCCAGCCGGTTTGCATTCCATAATCGTCAGATCATTGTATTGAAACTAGAAAGTGATCACAATGTGTCGCACACTCGCACATTTCAATGACGACGGCGCATCGCAATATGTTGCGTGAATGTATTTCGTACGATCGCGTGGCAACCTGGAGGGTAGCTGCGAGCTTACTGAACGAGAAAGAGGAGTCTCCGTTCGCCCGGGGGTTGGTTCTCTCCGTTTGTCTCTGTCGCGCGCGCGAATCCGCGCTATCGGGGAGATGTATATATATACTGTGTACACGTATATATACGTGACCGGAGCTCGCTAACGCCGATCAGTGGAGTGTGCAGGCTCCTCTCTACCCCTCACCGCCCCTTCGACGCGCCGTTCCCAAGCAAAAAGCCCTCTCCTATCCTTCTCGCCGCTCTATATCACTGCTGTATACGTATTCAACCCCCTCTCCATGTATATGGGCCGCGCTTTTCGGGTTAGCTGTAGATGGGCGAACGTCACATTCGCCTTTTTCGCGTTCTCCTTTTTTATTCCGTCGGTCGACTGTCCTTTTATTCTCGACGCGCCTTCGTTCTGCGCTCCGCAGTTCGAGAGCAGCGATTTCTGGCTCTCCGCGGCAAAAAGGAAAAAGGAAAACAATGTCGGCCGAGCCGCCAAGTTCACAGTCGTGCGCGCCTGCCACTGTTTGCGCGCGGCCGCGATTAGCGTCGCGAACCAAGAGCGAACGCGTAATTCCCTTCGGCTCCGGAGCAAATGCTCTCTCCTTGAGCCGTCGCGCGCCTCGTGCATACGCGCGTGTATCACCGCGGATAATACTCGGTGATCAGCGAGGCTCGACGCCGATCTCCCGGGATCCGTAAACGACCTTTTCGGTGTGCAAATCTGTCCCGTGAAACGAAAGAGAAAAACAAAACCAAATAGCAGAAAACGACAGGGGGACACATCGACGCAACGCGCGATGTCTAGCAAATCTCGCGCAAACAGCGGCCACGCGCGTGCAAGATCGCCACTGCGCGGGGATATCGTCGCGATTACTGCGGTTGTCCGTGGCTGCTGCTGCTGCTGCTGCTGCTGCTGCTGCTGCTGCTGCTGCGCGTGTGTGCAGACGTATATGCCCCTTGTACCGCAACCACCCCCGGCACTAATGACGCGTAATTACGTTCGAGCGAGTTGCACGTCATTGGGATTATTGCGACGCGAGAGGGATACGAGGTTTTTCTTCGACGCATCGTATAATAGGAGATACAGAGGACGTATAATAAAATTGTTGTCGTGGCTCAACGCTTGAAATAGTAAAACAACAAAAACACACGAAATCGCGAATAATGTCGATCGATACTATCGATTGCTCCATTTAACAATGGTTACGTTCGTATATTTCGCTCGAGTTGCGTCCGCAAATTGTTTCCGGAGTTCCCCGAAACGCGTCGCCACCACTTTGCAACCATTAAAAAAAGACAAGATAGAAACAAAACAAAAAATAAGAAGCTCCGCACACGCGTTCGTACAGCTGCCAACTCCACCTGGAAAGTGGCGCGCGAGTAGTGCCAAGATGACGTACGTGTATGCAGCAGCGTCTTGAAACGTGTACGCCGACCAGACGGCGCGGCGACGCTCTCGTGTCGCGCGCGGTTTATTAATCAAGCCAAGCGTCAAAGGCATGAATGAACTCGGCAAAGTGGTCACGCACCGCCAGAATGGCTTTTAAGGGCAAGAAAGAGACGGAGAGGGAGAGTCGAGTCTTTGAGACGGCAGCGGCGAGAAACGTAGGCGCTGAATGGAGACGGAGTTTTTGTTAATGAACGCGGCTCACGCGCGTGTACGCTTCCTTTCACAACGGCGACGTGGGCGAAACTTGCCGCTGTCTCTCTCTCTCTCTCTCTCCTCGAGTTTCGAGAGCGCGACACGAGGGAGGCTCGACCAAGAGCGGCGCTTTCGCTCGCGAGCAAACGCATTTTAACGGAGAAGCCATTCCTCCAGAGAGAGAGAGAGAGAGAGAGTGTCTATAAGCGTGGTCGCGCAATTGACAATATCACGCGTCGAAGCTGCCAACGCGGAGAGCGTTCGCGCCAATCCTGCGCGGCTCGCGACTGTCATTACCGTGGAAAGTACACAGAGACGAAATAAGCCCCGCTAACTTAGTATTCATGTGCTTCCCGACAACGCATACATAGCGCTCGCGAGCGGGAACGAGGCAACGCGCGCCGTATGATTTTTGTTCTCTCTGTCTCTCTCTCTCTCTCTCTCTCTCTCTCTCTCTCTCTCCTCGTGTCCATTAGCGCGCTCAAAGTCAACGCCCACCCGACGCGTCGATTGGTCGGCCGGCAAGACACGCCCGCGCCGTGCTGCTCACCCCTCCGCGGCCGCCTAACTCGTGTGCACGCTGTGTGCGTCTCGTGCGCCGAGTTGGCGCGCGTGTGGGTGATGCAGTCGCGCGTCTCTCTCCCCGGACTTTTCCGGAAGCGTGCGCTCGGTTCTTCTGCCCCTCCACCCTTGAAACCAGAAATTTTCGTACTTGGGCCATTTGCGTGCACCGAAATGTTCCGGTGAATTTCCATTGATGCCAGTTCACCAGCCGTTACTCATTAGGCGTATATCTGCGAACAATCGCTTTGCTGCCGTCATTAGACGATAGCTTACACCCGTTTCTTGTTCAAGCTTCAACTTGATTTCGAATAATTTGGAATAGGCCGAGATATCTTCATCGATTAATGGTCGGTTTTTTGTTCAAAAATTCTTTGCTTATGTTCATCGACTAATTATGATTACATAACACTAAAATGCACGAGAATGAACTTTTACTACATGGTCGACGTATGGATGTGCAATTTGAATAATATAATACTCGCGGAATAGTCGGAGAAACGTGTTCTCTTGCGTTATAGCAGAATTGGTGTGGCTCAACGCTTGAAAAAACGAGAAATGTAAAATCGCGTGTAATGTCGATCGATATTATTCATTGCTCCATTCGACAATGGTTACATTTGTAAATTCCGCTCGAATTGCGTCCGCAAATTGTTTCCGGAGTCCACCGAAACGCGTCGCCACCACTTTGCAACCATTAAAAAAACAATGGAAGCAAAAAAAAAGCTCCGCACACGCGTCCATTATTACCCCAATAATGGCGCAATACGTTGGTTTGTATTTTTATTACTGCAGCTGTTACAGGACGTTAGTCAATTAACTTTATCCTTTAAATTGCTCGATGAAATCGTTTAGTCATCAAGTTATTGGTTCGATGGAACTTGTCGAGCTGTACGTTCTCTGTATCTCCCTATGAACGATGTGTCAAAAAAAACCTCGTATCCCTCTCGTGTCGCAATAATCCCAATGGCGTGCAACTCGCTCGGATGCAATTACGCGTCATTAGCGCCGGAGGTGGTTGCGTCGGCAAACGCGAACGGCTTCTCAACTGCGGCTCGGCAGTGTTCAAAGACGATCACATATAAACTAACGATCGTCGTGTCGGCCGTTCATTTAAAGCTGCAATGATTTCAATTTGATCATTTCATTTATATCAATTTCATTATGCTTACGAGAAAGATAATAAAAAAAGAAAACGCATCACAGTTTATCAACTTTCCCGAAATATTTAGAATCCATCGATAAAAACTTCAGATGCCATGACTCGGAGATTCTGAAGCAAATGCTAGACCGTGTTACGCTGGATGTCTGATATTTTTGAATCCCACACATAGTATACAAAGTGAATAGAAGAAAACATTGAATTGACATCGATTGATACTTTAGTTTGCTTTTTTATTACTGCAGACGTTGCACGGCGTTCGTCAATTAACTTTGTCCTATAAATCTGTCGATGAAGTTGTTCAGTCATAACTAATTGCCTAAAGTTACTGGTGCGACGCAACTTTGCGATTTACGCGAATAATTAATAGCAAACGGATGAATCAGCGAGCGAGACGAGCACCAGTCGGCATAGCGCTTTCAGTTCGGTGTTTGGCAAACTATGCCGTATTCCCCAACGAGCAATCGGAGCGAGCCTTCATAACGAGCTTCTCATTGTCTTGCAGCTCTGCCCTGTCTTTCTCCCACGGTCCAACGGGAAAGCCACATCGGCGTGGGAAAATCTCGGCGCTCATTGCACTTGTCGAAATGTAAAAGCCCACCGCAGCAGGTACCTGCCGAACTCTCTAACGACCATTCGCTCCGCGACCTGTCCGTGAAGTTTATATACACAGTCGGTGGGCACCGCATTGTCTCTGTTCGGCGCGCGAAAGACTTCCCCGGCGAGCCCGCGGGGGTGCAGGAAGGAAAAATCGAACGTCCTACACTCTTTTTTGCTTTTTTCCCACGAGTGCCCTACGCAGCGCAGCAAAGCTTTCGCACGAGCGATTTTCACGACTTCTGTCATCGATACTCGTGAGAGACACAGCTCCAACTCTGCATAATTTTTCATGGCATCGACCACCGCAGCTGGACGATTTTACTCGTGGGCGAGTCCAAGGAAACGACCTTTGCCGAAAGAGGAGAAAGAGGACTGCTCTTACTTTTACGCCAGCCTCACTTTCCCTTCTTTTTCCTCGTCGTTTCATCTTGTCGGATGATAAAGTCAATTTTTCATGATTTTTTTTGCTTTTTACAAATAAACTGCTGTCATTTTGTTCTCCACAAGCCGATGATAATTATTTAACATCCAATTAAAATTTCTGTAAAAATAATTTCATTACTTATTTTCAATTGTAATAATATCTTTCGCTTGTTAAGGATAGTCAACTTATTTTCGCAAACAATTATTATATCTCAATTGATTTCTGAATGATTTCTGATAATTATAAATCATTCTACTGTTTATTTTATTCGTTAATCCTATCATTTTTTTCAGTTCAAATTTTGGCGCGAATTTCCTTGCAGTGCGTCAACTTTCCATTCCATGCAAGGTGACAAACTGTACATTACAAATATAAGCAAACAACAAACTCAATATTATTAGTTGTAACCATAGAACCGTTACAAGTTATTTATAAAATTAAATAATTAATTTTTGCTTTATTTTATACCGAATTTTTTCCTTCAAAAAAGTTTTTTTATGTTGCTTATTTGTATTCTAATTTTTTTCCATTTTTAATTGAAGCGACAATTGAAATCATTATTTTCTAACCTGCAAACATTTTGAAAAATAGAGTTTAGAAAAACTGATAGTTTTAAAAATATGTCAGAAAGACAAAAAGTTTTATTATGCGGGGATGTGGAGGGTCACTTCAAATTTCTTTTCTCAAAAGTAGAGGCTATTAACAAGCAAAGTGGTCCATTTGATTTTCTACTTTGCGTTGGTAACTTTTTTGGCCAAAACAACAAAGAATTAGAACCTTACAAAGATGGATCCAAAACGATATCTGTACCTACATATATTCTTGGTCCAAATAAAAAAGAACATATAAAGTATTATCCAAATGAAAATGGCTGTGAAATTTGTACAAATCTCACTTACTTAGGTAATTATGGATTGTACACGTCAAGTTTAGGTTTAAAAATAGTTTATCTCAGTGGAGTTCAAAAGAGTCCTGATATACCGAAAGAATGTTTATTTGATGATAAAGCTGTAACAGCTGTTAGGAATGCTTGTTTGAAAGGAAGTCCAGCTTTTCGAGGCGTTGATATTTTATTAACGTCACAATGGCCAGAAGGTATAACTAACAGTATAGAAAACAAACCAAAATTTGAATACAAAGGATCTTCATTAATCTCATGGTTAGCTACTCATGTGAAGCCAAGATATCATGTATGTGGAATGGAAAATATTCATTATGAAAGACCACCATACAGGTAAACTTTAAATAATTTATAAAAATATAAAAGATGATGAATCAGTAATAATTGAAAATATCCTATATACAGAAATCAAAATGAAAGTCAAGATGGTATTGACATAGCAACCAGATTCATAGGGCTTGCAAAAGTAGGAAATGCTGAAAAGAAAAAATACCTTTATGCCTTAAATTTAACTCCAGTGAATAACATTAGGATGTCAGAGTTAATACAAAAGACAACAGATGAAACTCCAAGTCCATATCCAAGATTTATGTTGCAAACTAATCCAAACAAAAAGAAAGAAGGTACGTCTCAGTTCTTTTATGATATGGAATCTAGAGGTGACAAGAAAAAAGCGAAACGTCCAAGAATAGAGTTTGATCAGAACAAATGCTGGTTTTGTTTAACAAGTGAGGATGTTGCAAAACACTTAGTTATATCTATTGGCAAAGAAGTATACTTAGCTTTAGCAAAAGGTGGTATTGTTGATGATCACTTTTTAATTACACCTATTAGGCATCATCAAAGTTTATCAACTTTGCCAGAAGAAGTGAAACAAGAAGTGAATATTTATAAGGTAATGAATTTTGATATATAATATTTGTAATACAATTTCTGAAAATAATTATCAAATTCATTCCACCCTTTACCCAGGAGTCCTTGAAAAAATTCTTCGAACCAAGTGATCGAGTAGTAGTATTTTTTGAAAGAAATTTTAAGACATCGCATTGTCAACTGCAAGCAGTTCCTATTCATAAGAATCAAGCTCCAGCTTTGAAACAAACATTCCAAGTAAGAAATTATTATTAGAATTTTAAAAATTATAAGATGAAGTAAGTAATGAAATTGCTTTAAAAATTAAGTTTAAACTAAATTTTTAGGAAATTGCAAGTGTTTATCATATTCAGATGAAAGAATTAGATATTAATCTTCATGAAATAGCTCCACCAGGAACACTGTACTTTTATGTTGAACTCCCAGACGGAGAAAAACTTTTTTACAAAATAAAAAAGGACTTTCCACTGCAGTTTGGTAGAGAAGTGCTTTGTTCAGATAGAATATTAGATGTTCCTGAAAGATTTGACTGGAGAGATTGTCAATTGAGTAAAGAAAAGGAATTTGCTTTAGCAGAAGAGATAAAGGCTAAATTTGAGCCTTTTAGTGTAAAACTATAAAATTTTTCAAAATATTTCTCAGTGGTTAACCAATATATAATAATTGTAAATATACAAAGTTATTGAATGGGGTATTTCTTTAAGACATACAGTTCTTTAATGCAGTGTATACCTTTGTTACATTTTTATTGACATTTATTTAGCTATAGTGCCACGAAATTTAAATGATATAAATAATTTGTACTTGATTATTTATATAAACTGTAAAAAAATTGTAAATCACTCAGAAAATGTAAATTATACAAAACGTGGACAATATATTATGGCACTTTTATTTGTACTTGCCATTTCTATTTGAGAGTATTAAACTTGAGTACTTTTTCTTTGATATTTTAGCTCGTGTAGCTCTGGAGTTATAAGTGGATCCAGCCCACTATTTTTCATTTGTATAGCAATATCAAAGAGGTAGTCATAACATTCAGTCCTGAAATATGAATTATGATATTAAATAACATTAATTCATGATACCTGATTATTAATTAACAAATTACATTGTTTTTGCTTGTTGCCAAGTATCACCCCAAACATACACTCCATGTCTACGAACAAGCACTGCACAAGATTCTGGATATTCTTTTATTACTTCAGCCATGCGATCTTTCAAATCCTCTTCAAAAGGTGTATTTTCAATGATGGGCACAACTAATTCTTCATCAAATCTATATGCTCGCCCCAGCTGTTGATTACGAATACCTATTGAAAATTATATTCATAAAATTTTTATCTGATAACGTTGAAATTAATATTATGTTTACCTTTGATCATTTCAAGGTGTGTGACACGGAACTCTTTTCCAGGCCAAAGTAAAGTAACCATAACAGCAAATTTGGAGTGAGTATGAATTACAGCTCCGGCATTTCTCATGATATAAGCATTCATGAATAAAGGTGTGCATTGAGACTTCTTCAATTTTTTTTCTGGAGGAGGTAGCTCCAAATCTTTACCTTGTATGTCTTGTACAAACATATCATTTGGTATAATTCTTTCTTTTTGTACTCCAGAAGGAGCAATGTATATTTTGTCTCTGAAAATTTCAATAATTGTAACAGTTAATCTTTATACTAAAAAACAGAATGAATTCCAGTAATATTCCTTGCTGAGCTTATCTAGCATTAATTTGGTATTATATAGTATTTTATTCACATAAAATTAAAAATAAATAACTTCAAATTTACTCATGTTTTATGGAAATTCCTCCACCAGTTCCAGTGACCCATCCCAAGTCATAAAACTGTCTGCAAAGCTCTGGTATCAAATTTTTTGGATGCTCCTAAAAATAGAACAATCAGTATAAAATAAAACTCTCATGAAGAGTCAAATAGGAACATATTTTGTTATTAAAATAACGTAGATATTAAAGAATTAAGGACTTACTTTATCAAAATTTTTGTCATAATGATCTATTTTATTACACTCTGACATTTTAAAGCCTCTCTTTTTTTTTGATTGACGTGCGAGTGACGCTATAACAGAAGCTTTCAATTCTAGGACCTGTTGAATGATATAGACCAAACAAATATTTATTGCGAGTGTTATAACATAAAATGCTTAAAAATAAATTTTGTCCATACGGTTTGTATAAAAATACAAATTGCGTATCAAAAGCAGCTTTTTATCTCTCAAGCTTCTCCAGCCTGCGCCGAGTGTGTTATCACAGTGTACACATATAAGCGGCTGGTTTGCACATTCTGCGAGTGTGGGGGTGCATGGTGAATAGCGAATCACTTTGACCGTCATTCGTTCAAAGCACGTTACTGTTTTTGCGTGCAAGGCGAAGAAATCCTGAAATATTTTAGTAGGTATTTATTCCTTTGAAAAATGTTAATTTTTTCGTAATTGACATAAAAAGCGGTTTTTTTGTTAAATTTTTTGAATGATTTAATGAACTAATGACAACATTATATACAGCTAAACTTGTATCTACAATGTCAATTTTTAAATTTTAAATGTCTAAATATAATAATTTTAGATGAACTAATAACTGAAACATTGATTTAATTTTATTTAATAACATTTGTTTTTCAAATAATGAAAAATAGCTAAGCAGGTTTAGCAACAAGCTCAAAACACCATAATAATTCACTAAAATTGATGTTCGCAGTGGAATTTTAATCTGAAATAGTGGCAACACTTTGTGATGAGAAGGTGTGTAAACAAGGTTAGTTTTTTATCACTATATATAGAGAAATTTAGCTTGCAAAGGAAAAGAAAGGAAAAGAGCCACAAAAATGGCGAGGTTATTTGTAGAAGAACAAAATTTCTTAGAAAAAATGTGTGATGAAAAAGAAACGTAAGTACTTTCACGATGACAATTGTCGATATAGTTTAAACGTTATTTAGAATGACAGTGTGACAAATAGTTTAGCTCAATTCTATTATTATGACGTATGCAAGCTGACGAATTCTATAATTAATTTAAAAATTTTTTTCAAATATGATATTTCAGTAAATTTACAAATTGATATTGAAAATTAACATTAATGAATATGGCACTTTTCAGCCTCGAGCAGGAATCGTTCTACTGGGTGGATATTACACAAGATTTCTTTGAAGCTATCAAAGGTGAGTTTGATATTGAAAAAAATTATTTTACAGAAATTCGTATAAATATTATGCCATAACATTTAAAAGAATTTTATAAAATGTTTAAATATTAATAAATTTTTATAATTGCCAAACTAGAATTGGAGTTAGGAGAATTGGTGCATGATGAGCTGTTTGGATTGTTTGATGCAATGTCTGCTATTGAGATGATGGATCCGAAAATGGATGCTGGAATGCTCTGTAATCGAGGCAACAATAAGCCATACACATTTTCACAGGCAGCAGATAATGGAATTATTAAGCTAGATGGTCTTACCCCTTCAGAGATCATTGGCATTATTGATTCGACTTATGCTTGTATAGTTTCATGGTTGGAGGGTCATAGTTTGGCACAGACAGTGTTTACTAATTTGTACTTGCATCAACCCGATCAAATTATTGATAAGACTTTGAAAACTTTTTGTTATGCTGTTTATAAAATAATTGAGGAAATTAGGGAGTGTATCATAAAAGCTTCCGTGTATGAAGAAGAGGACTTCCAGAGTGTTATGTATGGAGGTTATAAACTACAGCCAGATATTACAGAACAAAAAACTACTTCAATGCTGAGAGAAGTTGAAGAAGAATTGCACAGGAAAAGTAGGATTAAGCCTGTTGACGATGAGACAGAAAGAGAGGTAATATTTGATGATTAAAATGAACATATTTACTACAAAAGTAAATTAGGCAGTGATTTATTAATTGGTTAAATTAAAAATTTTAATTGGTTTATATTTGATTTAATTCCAACACAAAGTTAAATCAATGTTATTGTAATGTTATTTATTTTTATTTTTCCAGTATAACGACGGATTAGCTCTTTATGCTAGGATACGGTTTACAAAAATGTTCTATCAAATTTTAACACTAATGGGAAGAAAAGAGCAGCTCCAACTAAATTTGAGTGGATCTCAACGTCTTCTTTCAAATTGTTCGGATATGATACAAGTTATCATAAAAACAATCAGTAGAGGAATAAAGGCTGATGAAATCAGTAAGTAATTTTAAATATTCTATTACAAAAAGTTGCTGATTTTCTAAAAAGCTTTCTGATTTTTTTCTAGCAAATCACCCTAATGTGATGGGTTTTGATCCAATGATTAACCAAAGATTACTGCCACCTACATTTCCAAGATATACTAAAATTAAACCAAGAGTTGAAGCCCTTGAATATATAGATGAACTTATAAATCGGTTTAAAACTGTAACTAAAATTACAAGCTATACTAGTTTTCATGCTGCTTTGGTAATGTTTTTAATTATTTATTACTGGTATTATTTTGTTTTGTTTAATTCGTTATCTTATGTTTTAGGACTTTTTTTTGGAATTCTCGCGACAAAGTCCTTGTATATTGTCTAGATCAATGCTGCAAATTGTTTATTTGCCATCAGTGAATCGCGTCTTTGGTGTTCATAATTTTATTGACATTCTGAGAGACGCAGCGAGAAATTTCATTGCACCACCTGCGCTGTTGCCAAAGAGCAGCTTATTGCAAAATACTCAAGCAAAAGAGTGTGTTGATAAATTTTTAGCACACTGTGCCAGTTTTTTTGCAATTTTGTTACAAACAACTGGCCATAACAGAGCTAGACAAAGAGATAGATTAGCATACCTATTTGAAAATTGTGCAGCTTTGCAGGATGAGGTATTATATTAGACATACTTTAATAAGTATTTATTTTTATATACCGTTAATTATTATAAATATTATACATTTTTGCAGGCTGAACGAGTCGATAGTTTTATGCATACACTATCACTCAAAAGTGATACACCAAGGCCTCATTTGGCATGTTTTGGAACGTGGATTTTGTACCATACATTGCGCGTAATGGTCATGTATTTGTTAAGTGGTTTTGAACTTGAGCTCTATTCGGTTCATGAATATCATTATATATTTTGGTATCTCTTTGAGTTTCTATATGGTTGGCTTGTGTCTGCAATAACAAGGGCTGACACATTTATCATAGAGCAAGACATGCATAATGAGCAGCAGAAAGGCAGAAGTAGTAAAAAGAGTGCCAAAAGTAAAAAAAAGAAAGCAACGCCCAGACCATATTACTTAGAAATACTGTTGTATCAAGCCATGCAAAATATTTGTGGAGGATTTTATAAGGTAATGTATAGTGACGTTAAACTACGATTCACAGTACGTAATTGTAATTATTTTTAAATAATCATTTATTTTTAGGCATTAGTTGGCTTTCGTATGGACGATAGAATACCATTACCGGAAATTCAATTCGATTGCGAACGAGTGCGATACGAACATCGACTTTTACCTTTTTCCTCATTGATCACACCACCACCAGTTCACTATAAAAAGTTTATCGAAATGACAAATGCTCAAATGTACAGAAACGTAAGCTTACATTTTTATGTACGTATAAATTGGATAGAATTACTATATTCACTATATGAATGGACAACATTTTTTAGGAAAAAAACAGCAGCGAAACTCAATATTTCGACGGTTGTCGTCATTTTCATCAAGCTAAAAATATGTTGGATCGTGCACTCGAACTTAATCCTGCTAATCCTAATACTGTAAATGAGGTGAAATTAAAGTTTTTGTAGTAATTTTTTAGTAATTAAAATCAATTTACATTAATTCAATTATGTTATTTGTTCGCAGATAAATGATTTACTAAAAGTAGCTAAGACGAATTTCATCGTACTAAAGTTACTCTCTGGTGGGCATAAAAAAGATTCGAAAGAGCCTCCAATTTTCGACTTCTCGTGCCATCAACATTTTCCAATTATCAAACTCCCATAAATAATTTAAGGACTGATTTAGAAACAAATATTTCTGATTATTATTTATTTTGATTGAATGTGAAGAAAAATAACTGCCATGCTGAATGATTTAACACAGGACACAGTTTCGTCTTCCGTGATTATAGAAGATTTTCTGTGAAAATTCAGCGATTAATTGCTATAATTTACGGAAATTCTAAAGAAAACCTGACAATCCCCAAAAATATACGAAGTTCTAGAAAAAGATAACTTTTTATTATTATTATGAAGCTTAGTCGATCGATTAATAACAAACTTTTTTCAAAAGACATTAGTTTGAGTCTTTTCAATTAAAAGACTCAAATACATTACTATTTTTTTAATACTACATACGTTTGCTTCTTGTTTTTGTAAATATATATTTTAGCAATTTTACTTATAAATTATATCGAATGTGACTTATGTTGCTGGGGTTTCTTTGAAAAAAGAAACGAAACTTTGTTACAGAAAATTAAATTCTTTGCAAACTTTATTTGAAAAATTGAATTGAATTCGATTCAATTGAAAAATGATAATTTATAAATTTCTTTTGTTAATAAGCTTATTTTTGTTAGTATGTTCGAATTATTTAAGTATATGAGTGTGTTAATGATTGTGCAAAAAATGAACTATAAAAAGTGTTTCCTTGGTGCACAGGTAGATATAAATTAAAGATATAACAAAAATAAAAGTGTTGTATTTTATCAACAGTGTGACAAGAATATAAAAGATGATAAGATATTTATTTCTTGTTATCGATATTCAATGTTCAACTTTGCTTGTATAGAATTTCCATTTTGTCTTCTATTATTATTCTATTGGTCGCATAAATTTTTGGACATGAAAGTAACATATCTGATTTGCAGAGAGACTTAATGCATATTATAATATTTATAATCAAATTGCATTATTATCAATTATCCAATTATCCAAGATGAGTTACAAAAAAAATATACGAAAAAAAGGCTAGTTTATATTAAAGTTGGTGTATCAATGGTTTTATATTACTGCACAATTGGCGAATAGCTTAACATTTTAATTGTGATGTAAAAATATTTTATTGAAAGGAACATTTTCAAGTTTTTGAAAATAAGTTCTTTCTAGTATTAATAAAAATTCTTTATTATATTAGATATAAATATAAATCGTCATTTGCAAGCATATAGACAAAATTAAGACAGTGAATGTCCATTGAAATTACCAAACTTGTATTATAAAATTTTGTATATATACAAAGATGTAACTTTGTTATATTAAATTTTATAATATATTAATGTATATTTATCAATTCATTAGTTTTGACATTTTCATGTAAAAAAGCAATCTAACAAAGTTTAGGTAACGAATAAACTTCTCGAAAAAATTATCAAACTTATTTATTGTGTAGATTAGAATGAATAGGTTTAATCAATGTTGATTTTCTTATAGAATGTCACTGTGCATAAATAACATTTCTTTATATTGGCAATATCAAGTTCCAATCTAATACCATTATTCAATATATGATCTGCTTTCCAGGCTATTGCGATTCGCTCTGCATGATGGTGCGTATAGGTGACCGATTTTCATGTAAATGTTGTCTATATATAATGGACTTGATCGCCAATCCCAAAATATACACGTACGCGAATTTAACTAAATCCTATATCGTATTTTTGGAAATTTTATATACAATATTGTGTAAACTTTGATAATTAAGAAATAGAATTTTGAAAGTAATAAGCAATGAAAATTCTAGAAGGTGCTCATTTTTTAATTGTGGCAGGTAATGTTTATATAAAGAATATTCAGTTGTGACGTTACAAGCAACATGGACACATACTTGGAAAAAAATTAAAATTTAGGCTTTAATTTTTTTTTAAATATAAAATATTCAACTCATTAATCTTCTATAGTATCGACTTATTTAAAATTGTTCCATAAACTTTGAAAACACGATTAGTTATTATATGCAGAAAGCTTTGTAATAATTATAATTATTTCCAGTGAAACATTCATGTGTATAGTAATTAATATTTATTTTAATAATAACTTATGTATCGCTCATGAAAAAATATTTTTCGCATAATATTGTCTGAATCATTAATTTTTAATGTGACCTAGTTAACAATATCTATCAACTATATAGCTGACAAGTTTTTTTTAATTTATATCACATTCATTTTTTTAATATATACTGGTCAACATAATTAATTATTTTCACTTCGTCTTCATATCGAGACCGTACATTTCCCTGTAAATTTAAAAAATAATCACCCATTCCCCTTAGAGCCTTTCGACACTAGGAATGATGGAATATTCTTGTGATGTTTTTGTTCCGTATGATTTTATACTTCTCGAAACATTAGTACAGTTCATAATCTACTTTTGTTTATATACTCTGTGGTTTAAGAAGTTAACAAAGGCGGACGTATTTTGCGCCTTCTGCAACACTTCTTAAATCACTGAATACGTGTACGGAGGTAGACGGTGAACTATACTAATGTTCCGGGAGGTGCAAAATCACACAAGAACAAAAACATTACGGGAATATTTCCTCATGTGGAAAAGCCCTTAAGCTCAATCCACGACGACCACAACTCTACTTGCGATTCATACGTAACCTAATTAATTATTATTTTTTTAATGATCACTTTGTAAAAAAATTAATAATTCAAAATATATTATATGTCAAAATAAATATGCGAAAAATATTTTTTACGGGCATCACACCGATTATCATTACAATAAAAATTAATTACTATATTGCGCTAGAAAACACTCCAAATATTTATAACTGCACATTTCGTCAGTGAGACGGCGTTTACATACAAAATTATATATTTGGAAAGTTTACGAAGTAAAAATTTTATATAAATTGGACTATTATCCTGTATAAGAATGATGTCGTTTAACATTTTACAATTTAATACTAAAGTCCGAATTTTAATTTTATCCTCGAGTATACCGCCATTTGCTCATAACGTCACAATTGAAAATGCTCTATTGTGTCAAACCCAAATATAAAATTTTATTGTAATTGTTATCCATGTTGTCAGGTGATTACAAAAACCTAATTATATTCTATATACTTGTATTGTATTTAATTGTATCACTCCATTTGCATGGGTTTTTACAGAACAGTTCAGATACTTCCAATATGACATGAATTCCGACATGCGACTAGAAAATGACACGCAGCCATCTGTGCGCGCTGGGACTCTTTGAATGGCGCATATTTTGAAAACAAAAATTATGAAGAAAGAAATCAAACAAATATATTAAATCTTAATGTTTTTGTATATAAACTTAATTTTAAGTTTTTATAGTTGCATTATTTTAAATGATTGACCGTTTTTCAATATCTCAGTGCATTGAATATAAATAATAACAAAAAAATTTTAAGATGTTGGTCGTTAACATATTTTCATCATAATCATACATATAATTATGCTAATTTACTAATTAGTCATCTATTAGTAGAATAAATAAAATTAATGGTTATACAGCAAAATGTGAGTTTAGAACATTAAGAACTCTGATAGTTTTCTTATAAACTAAGTGAATCTGGTGTTTGTAGTAGATATTAGTATACATCACGATACAAGTGCGGGAAAGTAGATTCTTGTCTCGTGTGGCGTTTATGCTCGAGTGATTACCCGTATATTATCCGATATATTACCCGAGACACGAAACTCTTTCCCGAACATGTAATGTGCCGAATCGTATTTTTTTATGACCCCGGTGCCATAGGTATGTACGTACGGATGCAGACGGATACGGACGCGAATCGCAACTGTAGTAACATCACTAAAAATATCTAGTTCGATTATTTAGTACCAACACTACCGGTAGTGAGTAAAAGTGACTGTTGTTTAAAACTGTAGCGCCGAACGTACACATTTAATGTTCAAATGTCAGGTCTACAATTTACTTTTCAAATTTTCATGAATATTGCTTATTGATGAGTATGCTAATGTAAAAAAAGTTTTTGGGATGATTAATACATATCATTTTTATATATTTTCTTCTTCTTCTCATATATTCAAGTACTTCCATAAAATTAAGGCCTAATTCCACTAATTGTAGTTGAAAGTCTATCAATTCTCTATCATTTGCCATCTTATTGACTGCAATAATGTAAAGGTTAGATAGGCGTTCATTAAATGTGGTACGTTCGACGCTACAGTTTTAAACAACAGTCACTTTTGCTCACTACCGGTAGTGTTGGTACTAAATAATCGAACTAGATATTTTTAGTGATGTTACAAGAGTTGCGATCGCGTCCGTATCCGTCCGCATCCGTACGTACCTATGGGACCGGGGCCTATACGACGTGTGGAAAGTGCGATTTTCAACGCACGTTAATTACTGCCGAGCGTACAAGAAAGACACACTTTTGCGCATGAAGTATTGAAAAAATAATTAAATATATAAGCTGTATATATAACATTGCTAAACGTAGTTTTTACATTTGAAATGTATAACTGTTTTCACTGCATATTTTATACGAAAGTATGTGATGTAAAATATGATATAATAAAAATAAGATATATATATACAAATAGATAATCTAAAGTATCAACGAAAGAGCTCTAATAAAGAATATCTTAAAAATTTGTTGTTATTTATTTTCAATTCACTAAGATATTGAAAAAAAAAAACAGCAACCATAAAAACTTTAAATTCAGTTTATAATTATATACAAAGACATTATAGGATGTAATACATTTGTTTGATTTAATTTTTCATACTTTTTGTTTTTAAAACTTGCACTTTAAAAAAATTCCTAGCAGTAGACTGTTCACGTTGCACAGATATAGTTGCGCGCAGCGTTTCGTATCATTTCCAATGTGTCTGAATTATTATGTAAAAACCCTAAGGCTAACATAGATCGCAGTTGCACATGCACATGTATATGTACACACATATGCATTTATAAGTTAAAAATTATTGAAATGGTAAACGAATACCAATTAAATATCGATAGAATATAGTCAATATAAACAAATAAAATAGTAAAGTTTGTTAAAAATGTTTTCCGATTACAAATTCAAAGTATGTCAAAATTGAGGGTGAATAGAGTTAAACATGAACTTTTCTTTCGCGGTCAAACAAGAGCAAGTTATTAATGCAAATACACAAAGAACACGTGTTTACATGTCTACGAAAGTATCAATTTACATTTGTCTTATTTCTTAGTTGATCCTTACGCAAACAATTTTTGAATTAATACACTTCACTCTTGATGAATATGTCAATTTTGAGATGTGTTCATAATTGTGTGAAAAAGTTTACTCAACCAGCTGTTTCTTATTACTTCTGCACAAAGGGTACTATTACAATAATTATTTGTTAATATACTACTCAGAAAATTATTCATACTCAAAATAATATAACATTTTAGCTTTATATGCTAAAATATATAAATATGTATAGTATTTTAACTATAAGCTTAATAAAATTTTCACATTTCTGTTGGGATAAACAGTAATTACCCAACCCATTGAAATATCAGATACTGTAATATCATCAGAATCTGAAGACATGTCTAACAATCAAAATAAAAATCGAATTGTTTGGATTGATTTGGAGGTTCGTCATATGTCTGTTCTACTAAATTACTTAATAAAATTATATTGCTATTACTTTATGAAAACATGACCGCATATTTGTAGATGACAGGACTTGATGTTGAAAAGGATAGGATAATGGAAGTAGCCTGTTTAGTAACTGATGAAAATTTACATATTGTTAGTGAAGAGTTTTCCACTATTTTATATCAACCAGACAGCAAATTGAATGCAATGAATGAATGGTGTACAAACATGCATAGCAGTGTAATAAGACTTATTTTGTACTATTTAAAATTATTTAAAAATTTTCGTTTGAAATAAATGTTAATAATTTCACAGACTGGACTTACTGAAGCTTGTAGAAGAAGTACGGAAGATGAAAAGTCGGTGGATAGAAATTTATTGAATTTTATGATGAAATACTTACCAAAAGGAAAGTGTCCAATGGCTGGTAACTCTGTATATATAGATCGTTTATTTCTTCGAAAATACTTGCCTCTCTCAAATGAATACATGCACTATAGAATTATTGACGTTTCATCCATCAAAGAAGTCGTCAAGTATGACAATGGCATAAAATATGCAAATTGCATTTATAAAAATTAATTTACATTTTTTCATTTTCTAGACGCTGGCAGCCTGAAATTCATAAAGCAGCTCCGAAAAAAAAGTTAAATCACAGGGCTTTAGATGATATCAAAGAAAGCATACAAGAATTAGATTACTACAGGAATCATGTTTTTAATGCTAATCCCCTATAATGCTACTATTTTTTCCAGAAAGCCATTGATAAATAATTTTATAGAACTTGAGATAAAATGTCAATTTCCATTTGCAACTATTCAATACAAAAAATCAAATTGATAATGAAACACTTTGGGCAAAGTTTTCATTTAGAGAAGATTGCAATCAATTGTACAACATGTATAAATAGTTTCTAGGATATAATATTAATTTATCTAAGGGATAAAGGGCGAACACTGCTAAATAAAAACCATTAATTAAAAGATAGAATGATCATCACATTACTAATTAATTAATCAAGTATGCACAAAAATTGAATTGTATAACAGAGTTACAGAGTGCAAGAATTTACTAAGATTTTATAGAATAAAATAAATTTCATAAATCAAAAGTTGTTTTATATTTTAATAGCTAACCATGACAAGTGACCAAGTTGCATAAAAATATCAGTAAGAAATTCATCATCTTAAAGTTGCAGTACATTAATAAAAAGTAAAAAATCATCTAACTTAAACAACAAGTCATGATTACAAGTCTTCATTCTCAGTATTACAAAATATTCATGTAAATCACAACTCACAGAGTGTAAAAAAATAATTTTAAATCTTATTGGCTAATTCAAGTCTCATCTTATGGATTGTTTCAAACGCGAAACTACAGATTTCGATTCTATGTACTCTTTCTTTTTGTGTGGATCTGGTATGAAGCATTTCCATAGTCTCAATGTCTCATCTGCTCCAGCACTGAGAACTGTTGTCCCATCAGGTGACATTGCAAGATGCAATACCCTACTAGTGTGACCAGTTAATTCAGCCACTTTAGTCATAGCTGGATATTTCCAAATTGTCAGTTGATTTTGTGCATATCCATGACCAGATACTATTTCCTTATAAGTTGTAGACCAAAGTAATGAGCAAACTTGAGACTTAGTGTCAATTGTATTTAGACATGCACCTGGATAGAAAATAACAAAATATTAGGTAATCAGCTTTTGAAGTTAGTTCTTATTCATTAAATTACAATTATTACCTGTATTACAATTCCAAAATCTGATGGTTCTGTCAGCTGTACCACCCCCACTTGCCAAAACATGATTTTGCCAAGGACACCATGCAAGAGCTTTTACTGCAGCTTGATGCTGGTTGAGAGAATAAATAGGCTGTACATGAGAATGATTTTGACCAGCCATGCATGGCCATATTTGGAGCATGTTATCATTTCCTCCACTTGCTAAGTACTTTCCATCAAGAGACCATTTCAGGCCACAAACTTCTTGTGCATGTGCATTAATTGTTGACACAAGATGTTCACGTTGTCTCACGTCATGATGAACAATTTGACCTGCTCTATTATGCAAATCATTGCTCAATTATTAATATTTCAAGTGACAAAAACATAAAACAAAATTACCTGCAACCACTTGTCAATATGTGAGAATTCCAAGCAAGAGATCCGACTCTAGCAGCATGGCCACTCATAACTCTGACTCTTTTCATTTGACTGCAATCCCACAATTCTGTATTACCTACAGTTGTTCCTACAGCTAAGTATGGGCCTTCTTGAATCCAAGCCACCGAACATACATAATCATTGCCATCTAGCTCAAAAAGTTGCTCTATTGTGCCAGTTCCAGCATTCCACAAGTAAACATTTGCTCCTAAAGCTACTGCTAGAATATTGCTTGATGACCAGTCAACTAAATTCAAATCTGAAATTCATGTTTATAAAGCAACTTAATTATTTCTAGTTCAACAATTAATACTTACAATAGTCATCAACAATTTCAGGTGCATCAAGAATACGATCTGGTGCTTGTGGAATGTATCTTGATGAGGACTTAACACTGGATGGAGTTTTTGTTTGACTATACACCACTCTAAGAGGATTTTGATAACCGTCAGGAGGGGCTGGAGCCTTATTTTGATAACAAAGTACTCTCATGCTATTAACATCTCCTCCATGTAAATTTTCTCCAATCAAACGTTGCATTTCACGTTTGGAAGGACTTGAACAATCTGATGCATTGCTTTCTTGATCAGAGTTATGAGTTTGCTGTAACTAATTAATGAAATTAATACAGATTTACTTCAAGATTGTTTACAAATTATTACCTTGAAGTATCCAAGTTCAAAGTTTGTAGTTGACCTTGAAGGAATGAATCTATCACCTGCACAGGGAGTTTTTGATGTAGGTGTTGTAGATCGACCTGTAATATTGATTGTTATTGATAATCAATCTTGTTAGTTAAGTTTTATAAGTTCAAATATTACTTGGTGATTTTTTTGTTCCTTTTGATGGAGTTTTGCTTCTGATCCGAATAGAATTTTCTGATACTTTCTTGGGTGTCTTTCCTGTGCTAATACTATTGTTAGACATTGAACTACTCATAGCTTTCCGAGAGCTATTCAAACTCATATTGACACTATAAAATTATTTAAGATAAACGTAATTAGATGTACTTTTTTATGACAATAATAAATTTATAAGTCCTGTTATACCTGGAAGAGCTAGATGAATCTAAACATTTTTTCTGCCATCTAGGCACAGGTCCTTTGATAGCATCGTCCATTCTAGTCAAACTATTCAATTCCTTCATGTACCGTAAATGAGACATGCTTTCTGTTCTGAATTTGATAATAAAAGTATCATGCACCAGGTTTAACTTTAGTTTGACAAGAATTTTATACAATCGAAAAGTAAGGTTTCTAATGGAGCAAGGACGCGTGCATTGTCAAATTTTCTGTTCTTATTCAGCAGAGCTGTCCAAGGCACAGTAAATAAAATAACGTAAAAAGGTGAAATCAATAAAATTTAAAGTAATTTTTTTCTTACCTAATTCAAACTGTAGTCAAATTATAAATATTAAAAAATTTGTGGATTAAATTGAGTCTTGCCAAATCAAGCACAGCGTCGTTAAAAGGACATCGAAGAACGTGGACTTTTAAACAGCCGTTTTCAAGCAACCGTCTAATTTGAAATTACAGCATAAACGAGAAAATGTACAATGACGTTCACGTTCATCGAATAGAAATCAGCGGTCAGCATTAGCAGCGCACCAACGTCGTTATATAACCTGCGTGACCTGCGTTTGCTCTGCGAGCGACGTACCTATGTATGTTGTACGTCGTGGGCACTGCCGTGGCGAGACGCCAATTCAAATTTGTTCAACTTTACTTTCGAAACAATTGATTCGTTTAAATCTTCCAAGAATAAACTACTAAATTATAGATTAATTATTTAAAATAATACTATTTTGTTCAAGAAAATTGTAAATAAAACTATAAATTAAAAATTTTAAAGATTATAATTACTTCGGAATAATTGTTTTTTTTCTTTTTCATTTGCAATAAATTTGTCAAAAGTTGGTAATTGTATAATAATAACGTATACATGAAAAACTACCAATTATTTCTTTTATTACGTATAATATATATTTTTTCTATGTGTGCTCATATGTACATACATGATGCTTGTATAGGTATTTTCTTAAGAGTAAATTATTAAGTCAATAATGATTTGATGTCAGTAGAAAATATATGATCACACGCAATTTCAAAGTATGAAAAATGTTTGACATATTGTCCATTAGGTAATTTTTTATGATTATTGATAAATATAACTACAGTGATAATTTAAAGCTCAAACTTTCCTAACTTCTACGGGAATCAAATAAAACTAGTAAATAATGAGCAATACAAACGAAATATTGATAATTACAATTTCAACATGC
This sequence comes from Phymastichus coffea, assembly GCF_024137745.1. Lineage (NCBI taxonomy): Eukaryota > Metazoa > Arthropoda > Insecta > Hymenoptera > Eulophidae > Phymastichus > Phymastichus coffea. The sequence continues at coordinate 705,818 of NW_026706839.1, forward strand.
CACTTGGATGACAGTATACATAATTTTAGTTTGATGCACTGCGTACTTAATCAAGGAACAAAAATGAACTATAAAATATATTTTAAATTTAATATTTACCTTCATTACAGTACTACGATTACCTTAAAATTATCACTGAGCTTAATTCTTATGTAGATAATATTAACACCGCAATCACCGTCCGCTAAGTAAAGTTATTTCTGAATAATTGTAAAATTCTTCAGGATTAATAATTCTTCCTAAGACAATTTCAACATTGGTCTATACCAATAACACAGTAACTAAGCATGTATACACACGTATTTAGTTATTGAAACCTCCATGCATTTGTACAAATGTGGTAGCAAAAAAAAATTTTTTTCATATATTTATTTCTCAAAATTAATGAAATTTCTAAATTTATGTACAATCACATACACATGGAGAATGTTTGTTTATTTAAATTTGGTTTTGAAAGGGAACATAAAACAGGATACATAAATATTAATAAAAAGCATCCAGAAAATAATTTAAAAACTTTAGTTATTAAATCCCACTTGTTTGTTTACATCAATTATTCGAAATATTAGCTTATATTAATATTACTCTCAATGTACAATTAATATATTTTAATTTAAAAATTTCTAATATACTTATATACTCGCTAAACAATACCACTTGGAGAAACTGAATCTTTTTAACATATAATTATATTTATATAAAAAAAATTGCCAGTATTCAGTGATGTTGAGAAATAATAATATTGTAAGCATACATTTTCAAAATTACAAAAAATTATTTTCGAACTCATTTAGACAATATCATCTCGTTGTTTTATTAAACACAAGATGATTACTTTTAAACGCTTTAGCGCTTCCCTCATCTTACATGTATTGCAGTCTAATTAGGAGACACAAAATTGAAAGAAATATATATGTACATACATAAATATGTATGTGTATATATATATATATATAAATATACACAAATATAAATATATATATTTATATTCATTTATAGATATTTATATATATATATATATATATTTATATATATAAATACATATAAAAATGTAGGATTTGAAACTCGAAATCAAAAGTAGACTCCTTTTTTATAATGTCTTTTGAAGCTTGAAGTCTTTGATGGTGATTTTGTGTAAATCTATTTATATTTGTCTTTGACAAGTCTTCCAGCACAGAGACATTAAAAACAACTCGATATATTTTTCCTTTCTTAGCATCTAAAGCACAAATCCATGCACTGAATGCTAAACAAAACTCTTATATGCTTAAAATTATTTCGTTCTTTTGATATTCTTAAACGAACTCACGGTCGTTGTCGTTTTCGGGCAACGCACGAGCAAAAACTCAATTACAAATAATGTATTTTTGTAGTCATATAATTCAAGTAGCTCACGAAAAATTATCGTTCGTCGCATCTGTTTTTATTTTCTTCATGGGTGAGTTGATCTGAGAGCGCATATCTGTTCCAATTCGTTTTCCTTGTATAGTATTTTTAACAGCTGTCGTTGGATCTGTAAAGTAAAATTTAACTTAATTAATGACTGAACATGAGTTAATATATGCGAATAATCATGATTTACGCACCTTGCAACCACCTCACTTGAGTAGCAGGTCCGTAACCTTTGTCATTGCGCGCAGCTATTCTAAAAATAATAGCCGGTTTAGTAGTAGTGTCTACGTGAGCTGCACTCAATGATTTGTTGGAGACAGAGCACGCGTTAGTGGGTCCACAGTAAACTCGAATAAACGAAGGTTGCGTAGGTGTCGTCGATGTTACATCTCCAGTATTCTCAGAAATGGCACCAGTACTTCGTACAACCAAATACACGGAATACTCTAATATTGGTCCAGAGTTGCTGGACGGCGGTTCCCACGAAAGTTGAGCACCATCAGGAGACTTTACTATTTTGATAGCACTTGGAGCACCAGGAAAGCCAGGAAGACATGTTTTGAAAGCTGATATCTGCGAAAAAATCAATAAACAAATTAAAATATGAATATATGTGCGTAAGCACATACGCGCGCGCGCGCACACACACAGACTTACCTCACTCCAAGGACTTTGGCCGCAACTATTTACAGCAGCAACTCGGAATTTGTACGCAGTTCCAGGTTCCAGAGCTACTTTAGCCCTGCCTTTGAATAAATCCGTAGTCAGAGCATGAGTCACATCCATTGGTTGTTGTTGGTTCCCCGGAAGAAAGTAATGTGAAACCGTGTAAGTTGTGCCTTTTATAATTCCGACATCATGCCATTCTACCGCCTTTTTCTCTTCTTCCTTAATTTCTATACTCTGTAAAATCGCTTTGTTTCAGTTGATATGCGAAGCGATAAAAATATTTCAATCGATATAGAATTTACTTACGTTAGTGGCGTTATTAATCGAGGGCTCGACTTTAGGCCTGGCAGCAACAGCAGTAGCAACTGCAGTAGTAGTAGTAGCTGCAGCTGCAGTAGCAGTAGCAGACGCAGCTACCTGTGCCGACTGAGTCGAACTCAAGGCAGCCGTTGCGAGTGTAGTCAGAGCTATCGAAGCGTCGCCTGTTGAATCGTCGGGTTTTTCCTGCTTGATGGAGGCTGTACTCGTCTCTTCAACCTTAATTGTAGTTTCAACTTTGGGTTGAAGTATCTCTGTGGTGGCTTTAGCCTGACCACCAGCCGTGTCTGGAGCTGTAGCACCGACGACTTCCGGAGTCTCATCCATTGGCTCATCTTTCGACGATAAGTCTTCTTCTTTGATCTCTGGGACAGATGGCTCAGGGTTTGTAGGCTCTGTTGTTGTATCGACAGGCGTTGGTTCCGGCTCATCAACGTTCATGGGTTCATCAGTAACCTTTGGTGCGGCAGGATCAGTCGCAGTTACCGTTAGAGCTCCACTGGCTGGTTCCTCCACCTCTTGAGATTTCTCAGCTTGAGCCTCGGCACAGCTAGATGTTTCCTCACTAGATATCTGGTTAGCAGTCGGCGGCTCGACGAGGGGTTCTTCGGTCGATTCCATCGTCAGTTTCTCCGTTTCCGCGACCTTTTTCGACTCCGTTTGATCCTTTAACGCTTCTGCAGGTTCCTGTTGTCTCTTTTCTTCTTCTTGTAGGGCGTCGGGCGTCTCCTCTTGTTCTTTCTTTTGTGTCTCTTCGATCACGGGGAGATCTGTTTTTTCGGTTGCTTCGATTATCTCTGCTGCTTTCTCTTCAGTGGGTGCGTCTTTCGCGCTAGCCTCCGAAGCGTCTACCTCGGTACTTGTCGGCTTATCTTCGGATGTTGGTGATTCATTGCCAGCCAAAATGTCCTCGACGCTCATCGCCTCGGATTCTTGAGTGGGCGTCGACTCAGCAGCAAGCTCGGCCTCCTTGTTGACCTCGTCGGTGGTGGTTGACGTCGTCGGCTCAGTTTCACCGGTCTCACCGGTGATGGCAGCGACATCTTGCTCCATTTCTTCTTGGGCATTGGAGTTAGTTACGGCTTCGGTTTCAGCGGCTACGGTGGACGGCTCCTCTTCTCCGGCCGCGGCTTCACTCTCATCCTCCGAGAAAATTAGATCTCCTGGGCCGTCAAGCTGCGGTATGACAATGTTGCCGTCGCCATCCATTTGTATGGGCTCCGTTGTCAGGGCTGTGTTAGCTGGATCCTGACTACCATTGCAACCTTCTTGAGCAGCAGAGACGGTGGTTTTGGGCTCCTGAGCATCGTCACAGGCCATCATAAAAGACAGACCACCTGAAGGCTCTGGTAGCGGATCGATGAGTCCGGCTTCGGCAGCCAGGGCTGCCAAGGCCGCGTCTGTGGTCGCAGGACCGTCCGAGCTAGTCGCCAACGTAGCCGATGGCTGCTTCTGTGGTGAAACGATGAGCATTTTACTGGTATCAATCGCGTCTGCCTGTGAGCCAGCCACGATCGAGCTGCTCGTCGGCACGAGGGTGACAGTCTTGCCGCCACCCTGCACCTGCAGCGTGACTGGCTTGCCCACGCCAACGGTAGCCTCGCCAGCAGCAGCAGCGGCCTTCTGGATTTGTGGCATGGCCACCAGCTGGTTCTTATGTAGAATCTGTTGGCCGGCCTTAGTCGCAATAGTAACGGTCTTGCCGCCTTGGCCGGGCATCGTGATAGTGAGCGGCTTGCCGGCGGTGCCGCCGGCCATTGCGCTCGACGACACCACGATCATTTTAACGCCTGGTTGATTGCCCACGTGGTTGGCTGCCGCAGCTGACAGCGGTACCACATTCACAGGCGTGCTGGCGAGACTGCTAGCTTGGCCGGCACCAGCCTGTGAGGTTGTCACGGCTTGCACAGCGCGAAGACCCGAACCCGAAGTCACCATAATGATTTGATTCGGCCGGCCAACGAGGTTGCCGTTGCCGCCGGGCTTAGTCAGCATAATGGTCTGTTTGCCGGCGATGTTCTGAGCCTTGCTCATGGCCACCAAATTGGTGCCTTTAACCGTGGTTAGCACCTTGGCTCCACCTACCGCGTTTGGACTGACCAGCCTCAGGATGGTTGGCTGCTGCGTGGCACCCGCCTTACCCGCCACAGTCCCACCGGTCTGCAGCGTGGTTTTACCCTGTATCAGGTTCATCTTAGGCATGGTCACCACCTGCTGGCCACTGCCCGCCTTCACCAGGTGTACCAGCTGACCAGGTTTTTGCTGCAGGATAATCTGCTTGCCCTGCTGTGGCGAGGTAGCTCGCAGAACGGTGGCACCTGGTGCGGCGAATCGAATTTGCTGTCCGGTTACGGTTTTCATCCTAATCGGAGTCCCGGCGGTCGCTGCTGCGGTAGCGCTCTGTGCCGCCACTACGGGCACGCTGTTCGTTACTTTGTGAGTCATAGCCGCGGCCGCCAAAGCGGCCATGCCGGACATTGCCGCAGTCGGTTGTGCCGCGACGCTTGTAGTCGTGGTACCACTGGAAACGGCGAGTGTTGTCGTGGGCGTGCTACTTGTCGTCGCAGCTGCAGAGACCACCAAATTGCCGCCGCTAGACACAACATTGGGCTGCTGGATCCTAATAACGTTGGTTGCACGCGAAACCACGGAACTGCCAACTGCGACCTTGCTGCCGGCAGGCGAACTTGCCATCTTTTGGCCGATTGCTTGCATGCGAATCGGTGTCGTTGCCGATTGGGCGGCTGCAGTTGCTGCTGCTGTTGCCGCCGACACTGCTGCTGGTCTACCCGATGAGGCTATTGACATCGACGGAGAAACATTCGCATTGCTGGAGGCGAGACTCGGTAAAGCTTGAGAACCAGTGGCAGAGGTGGTAACTGGCGTTGCAGATGAAGAAGTTCCAGAGAAACTGACGATGGTACCAGTAGGAGGAACATCGAACTTCTGAATTTGCAAGATATAGTACTGGGCCGAAGGAGTCGCCGTCCAGCTGACTTCCAGAGACTGGGTGGACGCTTTGATTAGCTGTACACGTGAGGGTGCTGGTGGTTTACTCACTTCCAAATACCAGAGGTCTTTGCAGCACACCTACGCACCGCAACATTTTTACAACCTGAATATTATTAGACAAATGGTTTGGATCTTACCTGGTTGTTCCACGCTTTGCGGTAACCGTCACGACCTGACCATATGTACAGGCGGCTGTGAATGCCGACCGAGCAGTGACCAGCACGAGCCCGAGGTACGTTTTCTTCGACTGTGTCAATAGTCAACTGCTCCCAGGTCATTGATTCTAAATTGACGTTTGACATGTACTTGTTATTTGTCGATTTGTTATAATTAAGTTCATAAATACTTACCTAAATTCAAGCAAGCCAATGTACTGGTACACTTCCATTCTTTTTCGTGGGTGGCTACTTTCACATCATCAACCACAAGAGGTACCCACCCACCAAATACATACATTCGGTGCCCAATCAAGGTGGCTGTGTGCAGAGAGCGAGGCAAAGGAGTAGGTCCATGCACAATAGGCTTGTTCCAAGTCATGCTGTCAACATCCAAAAACCACAAATCCCCCAAACGACAGCCGCTCATGCCACCATAAATCACCAGACATGATTTCCCAGTCCTTCTGTCAGTATACGCAACTCCTGTGTGTGACTCCCTGGGAGGAGGAGCATGACCATGAGTTGTAGGAACTTCCCAGGCTGTGGCTCCGTTTGGCAATAGCTCCAATATGTACAGGTCATTCAAATATCGAGGTATGTTGTTCTTCGGATCATCACTGTCATTTGCCAATCCTCCAAACAGGAAGACTTTATTTCCAATCAAAGTGAAACTATGTCCCAGTCTTGGACATGGAGGAGGCTCCTGCTTGGGTGGTCTGGGCTTGAGTCTCTTCCATTCCCATCTGCTGGCTTGCAACTCATATAACTCGTTGGAGTACTTGCCATACTCTACCATGCCACCAAAAACTAATATACGCGTGCCATCCACGACAAATCCATAAGCAGCGCATCCGGGAGGGATGTCTCCCTTCGTCGAGGGAACAAACCATTGATTGGTAGCTGAAAAGAATCAATGATATTTGAAAGTTTCGTTGACAACAATGACATGTGGTGGAACAGCTGGGAATGGCAGTGCTATGCAGCCGGCAACGGCTTGCTATGGAACGCGAAACACGGACCGTCGAGTTTAAGCAATGAACCGCGTTGTGTGCGTACATATATATGCATATCTGTAAACGTATAGTAAATTAGTAACAACGGCTAAAATGAAAAAAAATTGCCAGGAATGCACAAAAATTTTATTTCATGCTCGCGACCAGTGATCGTTCATTGATAAACAATGAAGATAAAGGCCTATAGGGAATCCGAGTGTACAGCAGTTGCAGTAGTAGTGGTAGATAGGAGGAGGGGCATCAAGCGCGTAGACACTGGCAATATGGCGGCTATGGAATCCGGCCGGTGAGCCGCCATGTTGAATTAGCATGTCTCTGGCGTAGAAGCCTCTCCTATGTAGCGTAACAATGATGGAGGTGCCGCCGCCACAGCCGCGGGAAACGAATGATGCTCACCAGTATTGTAAACATGCAGCTCGTCGACGATGCCCTCGTTACCACCGCCGAAGACCACCATAAGGTCCTTTATGGCGACTGCGCGATGCCCATGGCGAGGTCGAGGCTGGGGCCCGCTCGGATTTGAGATTTTCTTCCACTGTAACACGGGAGCCGCCATGATGGTTGGGAGCAGTGCGCTCGCTCGTTCGCAATCACATCACATCAGCAGCGACACTTTCCATGTCCCCTCTGCTTTCGCCCTTACTCACTCTGCGACCTCTATCCCTCTCACGCGCGCGCTCTCTCTCTATCTCTCTCTCTCTCTCCCTCGTTATCTTTCTCGCTCACTCTCCGTCGAGTTTCGATTTGCTTTGAAATGATCTTCTACACAGAATGATCGACAGTCCCAACGCACGATCGCGCGCGCGGCCTCGTAGGAAAAAAACTCGAGCGAGTCGGAATGAGATGGAGGGGGAACGCTAGCTGCTGAGAGAGGGACGGACAACTGAACAGAACAAAACGAACGATGTTCTGACAATACGTAAGCACTTGGTTTGCAATCACATTCGGCTTTTATACTGCCATCACAAACTGATCCTAACCTCCAGCAAACACCACTCGGTTTACAACGAACGAAATAGTTACACTGAATGCTGCTTAACATTCAGACGATGCCATGCACAGGTTAAGTGGCGCGCGCTCTCTAGCTTAGCACTTGGCGGCGAACAGTCGCACCATGCACTATACCCGCTGCCGGCTGCTTCTGTTGTAGCAGAAGCAGCAGAATTTATGTATGGTGGCGCTGCACACGTTCGATAAGAAACACCAATGGCAGTTGCTGTCGCCGTCACTGCGAACTACCGTGTCCCGACTCGTTCTGTATCGTGTCTTCAATATATATATTTATATATATGTATATACGAGGTTATTTGTCCGTCCCCACCATGATCTCTATGCTGTATCCAAGCTGACGCGACAAATTCGCGTCGGCGCGATCTGCAAAGTAGAGAACACAACAGACAAGGCGAATGCAGTCACCAAAATTTACGAGATCTTGAGCGAGGTGGACGAGAACGGCATTCATGAAGCAGGTTACGGGCGTGCCGCACACAAAATCACCAGTTTTCTTCCTAATTGTCAACAGCAAAATTGAATTTTTATAAACTGAAAGCTAAATGCACTTGCACAAAGAAACAAGCCACCATCTACTTGTGGTGCTTTCGAATAATGTACTTGCACAATCGTTTTTTCAGCTCTTCTGCGCCACGCTCTCTCTCTCTCTCTCTTTCTCTCTCTCTGCGCTGTGCACGAGCGTCGGCCGTGAGTTACGAACACAGTTAGAGAGGCGTTCTCGTTGTCCATGCATCCACGTAATACATATGTTAATTATTGTACTCTAAGTTAAAACAACCACTATGAAAATATTACGCATAAATAATATTACATGGAAAGTAATTCTTCGTGAATGACATGTATGAATTATTATTGCAATAACATTTTTTTGACAGCTTATAAAATGAACTAATAATAAAAAATAATTTAACGGAGAAAATAGCTTATATTGAATATTTCTATCATCCAAGGTAAATGCAAACTAAAGTCAAAATTCAAATTCTGACTCGAGTTACGCATCATATGATTAGCCGGTGATGTGACAACTGATATCACGCTGAAATGCTAGCGATTGTTAACGTGGAAGTTAATCCTTAAATTTCTATTTTTTTGATTTCACGAACTAATCATTTAAAACAATTCCAGATGTCTGAAAAACAATTGAAATCTAAACGATTCTACTCGAGCGGTGATCTATCCGCGTTCGTCATATTGGAACGTAATTGGATGGTTGGATTTTGAGCGCCACTTTGGAAATTGCATGTTTGAAAACTAAGTATAAAACCGTCAAGACTGCGTATTTTGCGTCTTCTGCACTTCTTAAACCACTGAGTACTTATAGGGAGGTAGACAGTAAACTATAGTAGTGTTCTGGAAGGTACAGAATCACACATGGAACGAGAACATCACATGAATATTCCTTCAGTGTGAAAAGGCCCTAAAGGCTAAACGAGCGGTGTGTATAGTCATGGAGACTCCATGTGTATAGTACAGAGCTACAGCCGCGTTAGGGCTGATTCTCCAATAGGTACGAAAAGTTATATGCAACAAATTGCTGCCAACTTACAAATTCAAAATAACTCAACTTTGCAATTTCATGCAACATAATATCAATAATGATAACGAAATTACCTTAACTTATAAACGTTTTTTTTAATATTATATTTAATCTGAGTAATTTGAATATTTTTTACACTTTTATTAAAATATAATTGTAGTATTTAAGTTTGTCTAATCATTTGGAGGTTATGTTAAGCATTTGTCATTTCAAGTTGGCAGCAGCAGAAAATCCACTATAGAAATAGCTTGTCGCGTACGATTTTCGTGTCGGTGAATCAGCCTAAGTCATGCGTCAAATTTTATGTCATTTTGGAAGTGTTAGAATCCATTCTGTAAACGCCCGACAATTTCCGAGACAATAGAGTTAAGACTTCAGACTAGTGGGTACTTTGGTCTCTTTTGGAGCAATTTGTACACCAATTATCTACGGTCTGAGAAAGAGCGTACATTTTAAAATTAAAATTTAATTACTATATTTTCATAAATATAATGAAGCTATTATATTATGCAGTCATTTAATTATATGTATTTAAATGTACTATCGACGATTAATTTAATTTTTAAAACAGAGTATCCATATTATATTTATAATAAATAGTAATTGAATTCTTTATTTAAAAATACGCTCCTTTTTAAAGTCCCTATAAATAATTAATACATATACAGATGGGCTTCACTATGTTCATGCTATCAAGCTAAAATGGACGTTACATACTTTGAATGTGTGAGAAATGTTCTGCATGCACCCTAATAATGCGCGCGCCGATTTTTTGTCTCAAAACAGCTGTACTGTCAGCGCCATTCGTGCTTGTGTCGTCTGGACCTGTGTTCGTAAAAGTAAGTTATTATGTAATTGTTTATTAAATAATTCTCATGATTGTATTATGCGAATCGTTAAGCTCGCATCAGCTGTAATGGCGAGTACTTTTTTATTGAGTTGAGAGACATTCAGTGTTGATCAATGCTTATATTTATCTCTGAAATTGTGGTTATGTGCGTATCGTCGACTCTTTATTGAAATGCTTGCTAAAACAGGCCGATGATTTTCAGAGAGCGGAAAAATGGGATTGTATTTTGGTAATTTGGCCAAAATTCGAGGCATCGTCTATTTCAGACTCAGCCCCCATGAACAGAAAGCATGGGCAGGAGCATTCAGTCACGGGTTTCCTAACATGATACGTCGATTTAGGGAGAGCGTCTTCAAAGTAGTCCCGCGTAAGTATACGCGAATGGATGAATAAATTAGTTTGACCAGCAATTACATTAACGAACTTACTTGCAGCAATGCTCTTGACGTACATGCTAGTCGATTGGGCAGATAAGGAGAACGAACGCTTGTCAAGGAAGAACCCAAAGGATTATGAGAATGACAAATAATGCGATACTTAGCCAATGATTTATAGTTAACGATTCTTTTGTTATCAATTAATAAAAAAGCGTAGCAATTCCAGAAAGCTTGCTTAACGCATGTAAACAATAAGTTGTTAAATACAGTTGAAGAAATGGTTGCGTACAATCGACGTTGATCGTTTGTCGATCCCTTCTTAACCGATCCTAATCTCGAGATATCCGAGTATTCCTTCAAGTACCGAGCCGATAGTGGGCAGGATAGGAGGTGGTAGGGGAAAAGTAGCGAGCACTGGCAGGGGGGACGGCACGAGTAGAAGTGGTGGTGGTTCAGCTCTCTCTCAACAGGTAGGTATGCGTACACCTACGTGGACTGCTGGCATACCGATGCGTCTGCAATTGCAGTGTGTGGCGAGCCAGCGAGGAGACAGCCGATCGCCCAAAACTTATCGGAGTGTCGCAGGATAGAGTTGCGCTCGTGCGATGAGCCGCAGCTTGGACGCGGCCGAGAAGACGAAACAGCAGCTGCTAAGCCAGTGATAGCGAAGAGAGGGTCCGACCGGTGAGTATGCGAGTCGACGGTCGTCGCGAGAAACGACTGCTCGGGCAGGCCACGGCCATTAACTTTCACTCGGAGCCGCCGCGAGCAGGAGAGCATGGGCGCCAGGCAGCAGCAGCAGCAGCAGCAGCAGCAGCAGCAGCAGCAGCAGCGGCGGCGGCGGCGGCGGCGAGGAAAGTAGGATAGGCCTGGCCGCGAGAGGCAGCGGCGCAATTACGTCACTCGTTGCATTCCGCGACTCGTTTTCCTCGCTGGCTGAACGAGTGCGCTAGGCGTGTCCCGGCAGCTCTCTCGCCGCGTCCTTATACGCCGCCGATCGCGCGGCGGCGCGAGTCGTTGACCCGCTAGCAATCCGCGCGACGTACACACGCACGCGCGCGCGGAGACATTCCTATGGTAATCGCGGCTTTCCCCGCGCGGAATGCCTGTCGCTGACAGCCCGGGACGGCCTGTTTCAGATCGGCAGAGCGCCGCAGCCGCGCCATGCCCTACTACAGCTCGGCCGGCCACGGCAGCCCCATGTACGGCTGCAAGGGTGAGGCGGGCGCGGGTCCGCCGACGGCCGCGGGCGGCGCGCCCGAGTCCAGCTACGCCATGGAACACCTGGCCACCTTCACCGTGACCAAGGACACGGGCATCGTCTACCCGGCCGACGGCATGCGGCGCCTGCTGCAGCTGGAGAAGAGCAACGGCATCTGGAGCCAGAAGATGCAGATGCGGCTGGAGCGCAGCTGGGTGCTGATCATGGACAACGAGACTGGCGTGAGTAGCAGTGGGCGACTGGCCGGCCGACCTAACGCTCGACTGACCGCCGCTTATCGGCCGCAGGCGGTGATGGAGCGCTTCCCCGCGGGCCTCATCCAGGAGCCCACGGCCTTTACGTCGCGCGACCCCATGGAGATGTACAACAACATCCTGGTGTTCACGGTGGCGGACGAGGCAGGCGGGCAGCGCGCCGAGATGCACATCTTCCAGTGCCAGAGCGTGTCGGCACAGGACCTCGTGGAGGACCTGAAGATGCTGCAGGCGGGCAAGCTGGGCGGGGCGGGCGAGGCGCGCGGCGCGCGCGCCCCCATCCCGCCGCCGCCGGCGCTGCCGCCGCCCGAGCCGCCGCTTAACGGGCTAGGCCGGGAGCCGGGCGCTGGCAAGCCGCTGGAGGGCGCGGCGGCCGAGGCGCCCTCGGCCGCGCCGCCCGAGGAGGCCGCGCGCGACGACAACCAGGACGAGGTCTCGTCCACGTCCTCGGACAAGTACGAACGCGACGTGAGCGTGCTGAACCACTGCTTCGACGACATCGAGAAGTTCATCGCGCGGCTGCAGCACGCGGCGGCGGCGTCGCGCGAGCTCGAGCGCCGGCGTCGCCAGCGCAAGTCCAAGAAGCGCAACCTGGGCGACGGCATGCTGACGATGCGCGCCAAGCCACCGCCCGAGCTCGAGTTCGTCGACATCTTCCAGAAGTTCAAGCTGTCGTTCAATCTGCTGGCCAAGCTCAAGGCCCACATCCACGACCCGAACGCGCCCGAGCTGGTGCACTTCCTGTTCACGCCGCTGGCGCTCATCGTGGACGCCAGCCACGACACCAGCTACGAGGCCAACCTGCCGGCCAGGGTGGCCGCGCCGCTGCTCAGCCGCGAAGCCGTCAACTTGCTCATGAACTGCGTGACCAGCAAAGAGACGGAACTCTGGCACTCGCTGGGCGACGCCTGGCTGGTGCCGCGGGAGCAGTGGAAGGGCCACGTGCCGACCTATCACCCGGTCTTCATGGACGGCTGGTCGCCCGACTTCCCGCCGCTCGGGCCCGACGAACGCGACGCGCCGGCCCACGCTCACGACCACCTGGCCTCGCTGCTCAGCGCGGACCGACGCAAACGCGACGACCCCTCGCCGCCGGACCACCACCGCCACCACCACCACCAGCCGGCGCAGCACGCCGCCGAGTCCTACTACGCGCACAGGTGGGTCGGCCCCCCGAACCCTAGCCGAGTGCCTAGCCGCGCGACCGCCTGACCGACCGATCGCCTCCTCCGCAGGGAGCTGGACGAGTCGCACTACAGCAGCGACTACCTGGACTACGAGGGCCGCGAGGAGCGCGCCGGCCAGGAGTACCTGGAGCGCGGCTACGAGCGTGGCGCACCCGAGCTCTACGGCGGCCGCGAGCCCGAGGGCCGCGAGCGCGAGCGCGCCCACAGCGACATCTCGCTGGACTCGATCGAGCGCGGGCCGCGCGCCGGCGGCGCGCAGGAGGCCTGGCTGGACGAGCTGGCGGCGCGGCGCGCCAAGGTCGTGCAGGTGACCTACCCACGCACGGCCAACAACGACAAGGAGCTGACGGTGGTGCGCGGCGAGTTCCTCGAGGTACTGGACGATAGCCGCAAGTGGTGGAAGGCGCGCAACTGCCGCGGCCAGGTGGCCCACGTGCCGCACACCATCGTCACGGCTCACAGCCCCGGCCCGGCTGCCTCGCCCGACAGCGAGCTCTTCTACGCGACGCGCTACCAGCGCCAGGTCTACGGCTACGAGGTGCGTATCCCCCGCGGCCGCCCCGCCCGCCTCGCTCGCCTCTCACCTTTTGTCCTCGCCGCAGGACTCGGAAATAGACGCCGCCAACGCCAGTCCCGGCTCGGAGGCGCCGCACCGGGCCCACGCCATCCCGCCGCCGGCCCCGGCCGACTGGGTGCGCAAGGAGCGCCTCGGCAAGAAAGGTGAATTCAGATACTTCTAGCTGCGGCCATCCTGACCCTCCCGCCGACCTGCGTCTATCCAAAGCCACGTACCTCTTTCCCGCCCCGCCGTTGTCGTTGTGCAGCAGCTTCGCACCTGACTCGTTTCGCGCGCTCTGTTGTGTCTTGCGTGCGCCAACCGTTTGTATACTTGAACCCTCTAGAAACTCTTCCTTGTAGAGATCAGTTGCGCGAGAAGCACTGGCACGTACGTATATCTATAATGTCACATCCCGATGGTCAGTGCCTTGAACAATCAAATCAAGTATTTAGTTACTAGTACCTCATCATCATCGTCATTACTTTTATCGTCATCATCATTTATTATTATTATTATTATTAATATTATTATTATTATTATTATTATTATTATTATTATTATTATTATTATTATTATTATTATTCAATATTATCTTTATTCTACTGAGATTTTTAACGACGTATTTTCGTGGTTGTCTCTTCAAGTTTCCTCTCTCTCTCTCTTTGTATTTTAAAGATTGTTTATCTTTTTTATCAATTTTTATAAAGATCTTTAGCAATTAACCTTCTTTGTTTATTATTATTAATTTGATTTTTGTAATAATGAGCATAAATCTGTTCAACGTAAAATTTAAACTGTTAAGAGTGTCAAAATAATGATTAGCTAGTATCAAAAGTTCTTTATATTTAAAAACTAAGCAACTATTATAGGAATTTTAAGTGCAATTATGTTTTCAAGTATATAGCATTTGTACAAAGTTATACTGCAAGTTAAAAACATGTACGTACTTAATTGAAATATATGTATGTATTTTCAGCAAACACCACTATCTGTTTTCATATGTTTCGTTATAGAATGTCAAGCGTTTTGTTGAAGCTTTTTAAGATTACTTTTTAGCTTGAGACTGCTATGGGCCCATATTTCATTCATGTTCAAGTACGTTGCAAATCGTATTGGATTAATATACAAGCTTAACCGCTTCCACTACCATATTTAAAAGTCAAGAGCTCGCTATCACGCATGGCAGGTGTAAATTATTTTTCGCGAAGCAAGGAAGAAATTGCAACTGCTTCATCTGTGCGCTGGCGGAAATCGAGTAGCTTCGGTCTGTTATGAAAACAATTGTAACTGTAGATCAAACTGCATTGTTCTTCAGGTGACTCTTCAAAGATAAACTTGAACAGTGATACTACCAGTTTGACGTCAAGTGAAAGCACGTATGCCGAAACACGTGTCCCGCGAAACTTGAAATTGCAGAATGTGTTGCCGCCGCTTTCACCACTATTACCCGTTGAGATGCCCAATCCAAAGATGTTGAATAAAGCAGTGAGCGTTGATTCGACCAGAACGATCGAACAAGTTGAAAGTCAGTATTTCTTGTCACGACTAAACTCTTCATTCGGTTTACTAGCTTTTTGTAAAGGCTCGCTCCAAGCTGATCTAACTAGAACGTACGACGACGTGATTTCCGTCAAAATATAGTATCCCGTCTTCTAAGATGCATACTACTAAATTAAGCAATGCCGTATTTTTATATCGCCGAACATCACCGAATGCAAGCCGACATCAAATCTTTTCTTTTAAAGAAAGTTGTTGGAAAAAGTTTAACTGTGCAAAAGTTAAGTTGGTTTGGAATTTAAGAACAGGTCTGAAAAAATTTGATCTAGTACAACTTATGTGCAGTTTAACTTGTTGAAAAAAAAAATTAAACTTTTTCCTATCGAAAGGAGGTGATCTACGCTTCCATTTGCTGCTATTGTGAATGTTCTACATTGCTTAATTTATCGGCCGTTAACTTTACGTAAAGTTTCTGTAATCATGGAATAATCGGTCGTTCTTACATCTTGCGTGTAAAAAGTCGTCAAAATTGCAGGCAATTCGATAACCCGCGTGTGATAGTCCTTCTTAATAAATTAAAATTGAAATTCTCTGTGCTTATTTTGGAAACATTTTGAAAGAAACCCCGAAAGTTTTAAACAGCTCGATGGCCAGCAAGTAACGAGCCGCTCAAGCTTTTCGAACTTTTACAAAAGTCTACGATGTACTGATACAATTTTAAACCACGAGTATAGGCCAGGATCAAAGGGGTCAAATTCACGAAGAACTGAAACACGTGTTAACAAAGCGTAGAGAAAAGAAACAAATAAGAAATGATGACAAAATATGCCCAAAAACGGAGGAAAAAAAATTATCTTACGAAATTCAAGCCTGGAACGACCAGAGATTTTCGCAACAGGTGAGAAACGACATTAAATGTCTTGTTTTCTTCATGTTTACATGCGATTTTTATTCAATGTTAATTTATCCGTAAAACTATTATTTGCTATTTATTAATTTTGTTTCAGAGCAAATGATTACAGGATACAGAAAGTTTAGGTAATTATTAAAAATTCTTGAATGAATGAGCCAACATATCGTAACTTTTCAACACCACATCGCATATATGTATACAAAACTGTATTTCATTCAAATACTTTGTAATTAAAAAAAGATTATTGTTAATAAAAATTCATAAATGAAATGAAAGCTACAAATTAAGAAAGTTTTACTAAAGTATATATTGAATTTGTTGTAATATTTAATTAGTTGGTAGTTGATTTTATTTAATACTTTTAAGAACGTTAACTTAGTTTCAATAATTCCAATAAACATTATTTCTGCAAACTAACAGAATATAATTACTCATAAAATAAAGTAAATAATATTGGCGGTAAATGTGTATACCGTTATAAAGAGACAATCAGGTGCCTCTTCGTCACTATCAAATGAATTTTAAAACCTAGATTACAAAATTGATTTCAGAACGTTTTATGCAATCGTTTGTACGGAGAAACAAATGTTAAAGGTCTTTTCCTGCTGTCATTTTTGTTTGAATGCGCTTATGTTTTATTTTAATCGTTAATGTGATAGCCGGAGAACTTCCTTACATTTATTGTCAGCATTCGTTTTGAGTATTATGCAGTAAATCAGACAATTATTAACAATTTTTTTACATTTACTTACGCTTGTTAGAAACATACACTTGCCTGCTAAAATTTTATTAAATTAAATTAAACATTGAATTATTTTAATATAGGATAGTTTTATAATTGTGTAATAAATTCGGGAATAACTTGGAAAATTTCTTTACTGACTGTGTTTTTCTATATAATTTTCTCTTGTAATATTTTAATAAAATATGCATTTAACAAATAACTGATAGATGCTTATAACGAAATGGGATTTACAGTTATATTTGCTGATAAACATCATTAAAAACCTTACATCAATCAAAAACGATATGATTACAGCGGTTATTTCATAAATTTTTTAAGTGAGCGTGTCATTAATGAATGGGCCAACCATTATATTTTTTAATGTACAAAACTACTGGTCACTGCTCGATAAAACAACATAATATTTATAATAAAATAGCTTTTACTTTTAACATTACAAAATTTACGGTTACACGAAATAAATAAAAAATATTTTCTATAACATCATTGTAGAATATATGTACACGCATATGAACGTATATGTTGATAGTTTAAAATTAAAATGGATACTAAAAATAATTTCAATCAAATTATTTAAAGATTTTATAGTGTTGTTTCTGTTTCATTGTATTTAGCTGAATATCATTTATCACAGACGCAGTCAATAGTCAACGTGTAATCGTCAAAGGAAAGAAGGCATGGAAATAGTCAATATGGAAAATGTCCTTCATTTCATTGCGACTTTAGATTAATTGTAGACATGATACAAAAATTCACCGAGTTTTAAAGCAGAGTCTTATTGATTGATGCAAATTTATGCATGCTACTCTGATGTATAAAGCTATCAAATGTGATGTGCGTATACTTGAACATAAAAAAATTAATTCCTCCTTGCTAAAGTTAACTACCTTGTTATTTTTCGAAATTTGTCCAATTCAAATATGCTTTCAGATAATCTGTAATAAAAATTATAATGGGTCATTTGAATATGTTAAAAATACAGTCAAATATTGATTGTCAGAAAAATAAGTTACCTTCCAAATGCATTGAACAAAGATACTATTTCAGTTCTTTCCAAGTAGAATTTCTTCCTATTTATAGTCCAAAGGGTTGGTTCATACTTTTCAAATTTTCCGGAAAATAAGATTTTCAGAGCTGTACCTAATCCTTGCGTTTGGAGTTTTCCCCATAATTTACACTTATCACATCCAACGCAATCCATTATACGTGAAATATTTCGAAAGTGTTGTTTAAATTCTCCCTTTAGTACTTGAGCTTCTATTCCCCCATTAAACATGACACTTTCATTAAAATGCTCGGGAAAGGTACTGAAAATCAATTTTCTTGTATGTTAACATTTATAATGCAATCAATATAAAGGAGCAAAGTTATTTACCTAATTACATTCAAAATGTCATTCATTGCTAATCTGGTATCCTGGTCTTCAATGTGATTACCAGTGTAGTACTCTTCTCTTTGCAAATATGATGCTGCTTTTGCAAGCGCTCTTAATTCTAACATGTAAACAAAGTAAAGATTTTTCAACCAATTTGGACCTTCTCCATTTGTTGTGTCTGGTGAAAATCGTTTTTCTAGTTCTTCTGAATTTGGGCCCCATTGTCCATCAGGAGATACACCTACACCCACATGTATCGGAGAAGAAAGCAAGTACTTTGCACACAGATGTATATTTATGCTGGCATGAAGACCAGAAATTACTCTATAAAATGTCCGTTTCTCCAAGCACATGGCTAAACATTTTTAATAAATTAAACAACTCGTTTCTTTATAAAATTATCCTCAAACATTTAAACTAAACTTATACATACCATCAACTTTTGAAGATTGTATAAAGGTGTTTGGTGAGTTGTCTGGTCTAAAACAATTCTCCATGTAAATACTGCGCCATATTCTGTGAGCACTGGGACCTTTGTAACCAGTGTATCTTTCTGGATTTAAAAGTAAATCAACATATTCTCCTGTATCTGTCTCAGTAATACAAAAATTGTCCTGAGCATCATCATGCTGTTGCCATCTTTCAAACTCCTTATAATTCTCAGAGCTGAAAAACAATTGGTATTTACATTCACCGTACATATGTGTATTTATTGTAATTATTTACTGTACCTTATAGTAGTGTTTAAATATCCTAATTCTACATTATGATCATTCATATTATGATCACAATCAGTCTGTTGCATATGAGGTTGATATTTATCAACAGGACTTTCGTTGACATACATACTTCGTGGGAGTTCACCCTTTAGTCCAACTGGAATGTCTTTCTGTAAAGACATTGCAAAATAATCTAGAGGTGAAAGAGGGCAATTATAGATAAATTCAAATGGCAAACTTACATCTTGACACGGTTTAACATGACAAAAGCGCATAGCACATTTGCTGTCATCTGCCCAAAAAGGGCATTCTCTTTTCAAATTGACCTTGTAAAATCTAAAATAATCTCTGACTAGGAGACTCTGTAGTCTAGGATAAATTTTCATATTATTAAAATAGTCCACTGTGTCCACAGTGCAGCTGCAGTCGTCGATAACGCCATTCAACTAGAAATAGCCAAAACATATGTTGATTATTGTCAGCGAGATAATTGAAGATAGTCAATCTATTCATCAATTTTTGTTAACGAATTATTTTTAGTATATATTTATCTACAAATGTCATTGATGATTAACGAAATTGGCGAAATAGTAATTGCAGCTAGTAATCATATCGTACATGTGCACATGTAGATGTAAATTGACGAACGCGCGTCAGTCAACATAAGCTTACGGAAGTACACGTCATTGTAAAACTGAGCGACAGGTTATGTTTACGGAAAACATAAACAATCGTGTGCGCGTAAACACTCAAGAAAAAACAAAAGCTCGCATCGTTATATTTACCTTGCAGAAGCATTGATTGCTGGCCAGCTGCTGATTGGTCCCAAAGTAGTTGCCATGAACTCGGGCGGCCAACAGCAGCAGTAAGCTAGTCAGAATTAACATTTTGCTTATTGCAAATCTCATCATCTCGAGTCCGGCCATATATTTCGCATCGCGTAAAACTGACGATACAACCTCTGTAATATCGAGCTCATTAGTACTACAACTGGTACTAGTCGCAGTAATACGACCAGTTTAAGGTCTGTCGGCTTATAGCGACATGCCTGTCAACGCGCACGTACGCCTACTGCTGCTGCGCTGTAGTGTTAAGGAAAGCTGACTGCTATTTGCTGCGCCTGCTCTGCACGCACTTATTCGACTAACGGTACTTAACAATGACGTGGTGCACACCTAATTTTTAAAAACTAGAACGATCCTCACTACTACTTATGCTCTGACCAGTATTTCAACTATTTCTGCTATTTTTAGAAAAAAGTTGAGCGCGATAAGTATATCTATACGTGGATATTTACGATAGCTTACGTTCAAAGAAGCTATACGATAACGGGGCGATTAATGCGTTATTCAATTGGCATCAATCCTAACAATGTTTGCTAATTATGCTTTTTCTTTTTGCCACTTGTTTTTATTCAAAGCTTACTTTTTTCTCTGAAAATCAATCGTTAAAACAGGTTTTAGTTTTTTTTCGATTCATTTAAAAGAAATAATAGATGGTATTGTCGTAAATACAGGAACAACAGTATGCCTTATAATTGGTTTTTTCAACCTTCATAATTGTTAAATCTCTTCTCCGTAATTACTTAAGCATTGATTTTGCTGTCAGCATTGCAATGGTAGGTCTTAGAAAAGTTAAAAATCGGCTTTCTCTTAAATTGACCGCGAGCAACGTGGATAACGTTAACAGGCAAAATTACACGTACGAGTTTTTGCTTAAATATCTCGTTCTTCGTAATTATCTTTGCAATTCAACAAATCATTTACACTTTCTTTAAACTCGTCTTCTTCCAATCCTGACAATATAAATGCATTGAATCTTCTTAAACTTCTGACTTTCTGCTCGACTCCTTTATACAGAGAATCATACATTTTGGACATAAATTTGCCTGTATGGAGACCAGCCATGACAGGAACACTCTTAATTTCTTAAATTAATTGATATTTTATTATTTTTTCTGAAAAAAGACTAGAAATTATAAGAAATATTTAATTAATTAATAAATTTACCTTCCATTCTGAGTTTCTTTGAAAGAGATCCATCTTCCATAATGTTACTGTTAAATAATTTTGGATATGGATCATTTACTTTGAGTACTTGCTCGATGTTAGTCAAATGAGAAGCTGAGAAGTGGCAAGTACTATCTAAATATAGAGACATCATTTCATGAACAGAAGAACACTTGTAAGCAAATTTTTTTATTTGTTCATTTGACTCCTGCATAGGGCCCTTAAGACGTTTTTCTGAAATACCTCTTAAAGCTAAACTTTGCATGACATTGTCTACACTTATATTACATCTTGGTGTTAAACTTGTCCAAGGGCAACTACCATCAAGGTCATCCAACATATCTATCAGATCTTGATTTGAAAAAATAGGAAATGGTAAACTCAAACTTGTCGCAACAGCTTTTCTACCAAACTTGCCTAAATCTGCACATATATCTGAAAGCACAGACATTGGGTATCTCTTGTTTCTATAGCGCAAGCTAAGTGTATCCACAGCTGTAGCAAGCAATGCGCTTGTATGATATTTAAGATCTGCTTTGTAAGTAACGTGATTAAAAATGCGAGGTGCACCCGGTGTAGGCCAACCATCTGTGCCACAGCATAAGGGGCTGAAAAGTGATGAATATTCACCTAGTTGATGCCATAAAAGGACTGTATTAATTAATTTGATATTGTCGGATTGTGTTGGATCTCTATGAGAACTATCAAAGACAGGCCAAGTTATGATACTTTTTCCATATTCATCTTTTAAATACTGTATTAAAGATGCAGCCAAGCCACCAAATCCATCATCAGCATCTACCAGAACCTGTAAAATATTGTATAAATTAGTATTTATTTTTTGACACCTTTACTAAAATGTAACATATACATGTAACAATTAGCTAGTCCATGAGAATAATACTCATTTTACAAGATTGTTTTGTATTAAGTAGGTCTATGTGAATAAAAGTCTTCACCGGTATTACAATTGATTTTTCGATACTCTGTGCGGAAAGTGGGTCTTTCCGGCACGCTCGGTAAAAAACGTGCGTTGAAAATCGCGCTTTCCATACGTCGTATCAAAAAATACGATACGGCACATGTTTAATTCATTGTACACGAGACGAGAAACTCTTTCCCGAACATGTGCCGTACCGTATTTTTTTATACGACGTGTGGAAAGTGCAATTTTCAACGCACGTTTTCTGCCGAGCGTGCGGGAAAGACGCACTTTGCGCACGGAGTGTCGAAAAGAATTTTTCGTTTTGTGTACCATTCCACCCTCGCTTCGCTCGGGCGTAAACGCTACACGAGACTAGAATCTACTTTCCCGCACTAGTATCGTAATGTACTAATTATTTCAATGACTGCAAAAATTCGCGGATGGGTGTTTAGAATTTTTCAATAAAAGCTATAAATTTTTAAATATTTATTCATGATGTCACAAACTTATTGCAATTTTATATTTTATATATTACTAATAAAACTGTTCAACAAAACCATATTTTAAAAAACATTGAATTTGTATGACTGTTTTTATGTTTGTTGATATGCTCGTTGATAGGTAATATGTTAAATTACTTATTGTAATCATGTAAAATAAATATAGAAAAAATGAAGATGTTTTGGCTTTTACAACAAACAAATGATTCAATGGCTTAGGTTTCAAGGTATTAATTATAATATTTGACTTATTACCTGAAAGCCCTGCATCAGGTTACATTCCTCTGCATAAGCTCTAATTTTGTCTGTAAAATCCTCAGAAAAATTGTTAGTTTTCCATAAATTTTGCCCATATGAAAATATATCAAAAGGTTGATCTCTAGATCCATGCTCATATTCATTAATGACATTAATTGTTCTTGCATGAAATCGTGGCACTAAATAATCAACCCATGTATTTGTTTCATTCTCTAAATCATAAGTAATATTTTCTTCACTAGAAGCAGCTTTTTCTAAACTTTGGATAAAAGGTGACTTGTTTGCTGTTGGTCTCTTAGCAATTTCTAAACGATTTTCCTCCCATAATATTTCAGGTGCTTGATTGTCTGTTTGGAACACATCCAATAAATTACCTTCTTCACTCAAATATCCAAAGGCACCTTTCAAGTCTGCTATTAGTAGTCTTGGTGTATAAGTTATATTCTAAAAAAAAATTCAAAATGAATGGAATATTTCAAATGAAAATTTATTGAACTTTTAACAAGAACCTACCTTTTGTAATTCTCCTTCTCTGTAGAGAACGTCTGAATTAATTTCAGATGGGTTTAGAGGATCATAAGAAAAATTTGTTTCCTAAAAATGTTTAATATTCTCAATAAAGTTCTTATAACATAAATTTATATGTATATTATTATAAATAAATAAGTATGAATTTACCTGAATGTTCCACCAATGGGTACCGACAAAATTAGCATAATGGCCCAACTGAATTGTTAATATTTCTTGAGTTACCATGATTTTTTATTTTCGACTTTCCAAAATATACAAAATTGCCGCAAAGCCCAAGCGTGGTTCATAAACTCCCTTAACCTTAAAAATATTTAATTTCACACATGCGGATCTTTAAAAATAGAATTATCAATCAAATACATACAATTACTTTCCGTGGTAATAATTTACACCTTCTGAGTAAACTATTCGTATTAGCAAAATTCAATTTGAACTTTCCTATACATTGAAAACACATGAACAATAATCACAACTCGAATACACTGGGCGCTGCCATTTTGTATTTGAGTTAATGAACGTTTAATTAAAATAAAAATTGTAACGCTGTTTTCTTTTGAATGAAACAGCAAACAATTAATTAATAGTAAAGTTGTTTAAAATAAAAATACACGACAACTTAAATTACGACTTTTTTAATCAAAAATACACGTACAAAAATGAGTCCATAATATAAAAAACAATATTATTCAATAATATAAATATATTTTTACATTTATGTATTCAATTGTACTAGAATATTTGATACAAACGTTGGTTAAGGCATGAATCTAAGTGAATATTCATAGTAATTTCATCAATTAGAGACATGCACACTGGACAAGGATATTTTGTTGTGTGTTCTGTTTTATCAGTTTTTAGTTCTTCAATAACATCATCATTGTTACTATCATTAAAGATAGAAGAAACACAATCTTCTAAATGTTCATTTAAAGTTACATTAGGCTCCAAGATCTTCTCACATATTAAGCAGACATGAGGTGAGTCTTGTAAATTAACAGAACTAGAACTAGTATCATGCAGTGCTATTACTTGGTTTTCTGTTAGATCTGTATAATCATTATTTGCACACATATCCAAATGTTGATTGAATGTATCAATCTTTATTTTCTTGGAACATAATGGACATTCAATGCTATTTGAATCTGTTATATTATCAGGCTTGAAAATTTTATTACCTGTCAAATAATCATCTTTGTGTTTTCTTTTTTTAATTGAGGTAGCAGCAACATGTTTTTGTTCATTAGTATGTTCTAAACAATCATCTAGATGTTTATTAATCATGGTTTCTTCTATATTATTTTGACAATTTGGACACTGTACAGTTTCCAATTTTTCATGATTATCTATACTTGAAATTACTGAAGAATTTTTATAAAACAGAGTCTTGTTCGACGTACTTTGAACAAGATTGCTGTTAGATGGATTGGAATATTTATCTATTAAATTACTACGTCCACTACCACTTCCTCCCAAAGTACCAGAAAAAAATAAAGATGGTTGAGTAGACTCTGGAAGTATTTTTGAATCTGCATTTGTACTTGACTTATAGTTACTCTTTGGACCACCAGTGCCCCATCCATGAACATTATTTGTACTGTTGCCAAGCTTTTTCAAACTTGTTGAAGTATTATAAACATTACTCTTTCGATTGCTTGCTTGTGATTTAATAGCACTGTTTTTATTAGTGTTCTGATTTGAAATTTGTTGATAATCAGATAAACTATTTCTATTTTGTGCACTACCATCATGAAGATTAGATTTCTTCACCCAGTTAAGTATACTGTTATTTTCAGAATTTTTGACACAGATATTATTAAGCTTATTATTAGATACCTTTTTCTTCTTCTCAGGTTTTTCTGGCTCCTTAATTTTAATGAATTTCCCTCCACAATTAGCTATATGGTCTGACCACCAAAAATCATTTGGGCCAGGAGCCCTATTCATAGCTCTTCTTACCATGCCAAAATAAGGAGCTCTTTTTTGACAAGGCCCGTTGCACCTCCACCAATGTTGTTGGTACAATTTTACTTCTTCATAGAATGTATGATAAATCTAAAAATTAAAGTTAATGTAAGAACATGTTTAAGTTAAAAATTAAGTTTGCATACAATTTTCTTACAGTAATTTTTGTCCCTGCAGCTTTATTGATTCTGTGCATGTGACTTTGAAAAACAGGTCCATGCCCATCTCTGTCTCTGTTATCATTTGTAAGAAACAGGTATGCATGTATCATCTCATGCTGAAAAAAAAAATATATTATTAAACTCAAGGTTGCTAAATATTCATAAAAACTGTTGACAGTACCAATAAAGTTTCAACAAGATCTTTTCTTGGCCTTAATTTTAGCAATGGGCTGCTCAGAGCAATTACGCATTCTTTGTTTCTTGGATGGAAAGAACATATTCCAGCACATCTGTAGAAAAGGAGAATCAATGTTACATAATTTCACATTGACATTATTCAATGAAAATCTCTTACGATGTCATCCTTGGACTCCACTTGACCTGCACAGGTAGCAAAACATTCCAAAAAAATTTTTCATTGAACTGAACAAAAAGGGTATGAATGTTTGGTGTTGGATCAATATACTCAAGTGTCTCATCAATCAACGTTCGAGGACGATAATTTTCTTTTTCTTTCTAAATGAGAAGTTATTAGGGTATATCATATTCAATAACTTGATACTCGCAATGATTAAATAAAAACTAACCTCTTTCGAAAAAAATGCATTTTCTGTGATTCCAGTGTAATTTAATTGATTTTGTAACATTTGCGCTACTTTTTCGTCAAACTTTGCATAACTCATTTGATAACTTTATGAATGTGCATCTAAATATTTATTCTACATGCATAAAATACATGTTTTTGTAAAATTTTCGAGTGTAAACTAAACTATTAGCCTTATATTATAGTGTCACAATTTTTAACTTGATACTGCCTAAGAATTTATTTTCTAAGAGTTAAATTCGCAGGACAAAAGTGCCATTATTTTCGTCTATTAATACGTGATCTTAATCATTTTACTTAAAACAATGAATGTCTGTAGTCACTCAACGTCATATAATCGTATTATATAGTTAAATAGACTGAGTCACGTTGTCTTTTTTAGGTCAAAGTTAAAAATTAACTGATTACCAATAACAATTTCAAGATGTCATTTTTTTTCTTTGAATGTTATATTTTCATTTTATCATTTATATATTTTTGACATTTATTTATTTTTAATTACATTTTAAATTTCGTTGAGAAATCGAACTTTAAAAAAATTTTGTTTATAACATCTTGTTTACAAACAAATAATGTCAGAACGTTTTTATAAATTGTTTTCCGCAATGTACTTGTGAAAATACTTCAAGGCATCTTGCATTTCAGTGAAGCCAGTTAAATGACAGGCTTCATCAATAGGAAGCCATTTGAAATCTTGATGTTCTTTTGACATTTTAACTTGCTTGGATTTATTGATCAACTCAGCTAACCAATATATAACAGTTTTTGGTTTATTTTTTACTTTATAAATCATTTCTCGCCTTGCACCGTCATAAATTATTAAATCCTCTTTCAAATAACCAGATTCCTCTTCAGTTTCTCTCAAAGCAGTTTGCATATCATTTTCTCCAGGATCGACATGACCTTCAAGGTTAAAATCTTAATAATGTTTTAAATCAAGTATTTGAAATATAAATTAGAAAATCCTACAAGTTCGTTCCAAGCTTTTATTACGACTACTTCGCTTATATTCAAAATATTTACAAACATATATTGTAAGATCTCTGTTCGCAAAATTATTGCCCAAGTAAATATTTGTTTGACGTGATATTTTCTACCTTTCGGCGGAGTCCAATGATGATCTCTGTAGGAAGTTTGCATCAATAAATACTCAATATCTCCGCATAATCTACGAAAAATAACGAAACCACAGGCTCTTTGTCCAGGTGTCATAATGCTCTACTTTTTCTTTCAGAAATTGTGTGTTCTGCTTATTAAAATAATTAATCTTCTAGGGAATGCTGCTTTCGTTTGTAAAAGTTAGCAAATGAAAATTTTAGAGATTAGTTTGCAGCTATTCATTATTAACAGAGAGTGACTCGTCACTCTCGTCAGCTGATTAGACCCGCGATTTTTGTAATATGAACACGAAATACTTATTCCTTAAGATATAAAAAAAGCTATTTCAATTAAAATGTTGTAAATGAAGTCAACATAAAACTAATTTTATTCATTTAGAAAAATGTTGTAAATTTTTTTTTCAAGGTAAATTTTCTTTGTTTTTTCATTGTTAATATAATTACTAATAAAATGTTTTTTATTTTCTTTATATATTTTATATCATTATATGTTTTTTATGTTTTACAAATTGAAGTTTCATCTTTTTAATTAATTGTTTTCTACATGCATTATTATAGTTTGAGTAATACAATTTTTCGTATATACATATACTTTACTTATATATACATTTGTCTATATCATACTTTATTACGTTCATTTTTAATTATTTATCCTTCTCGGATGAAAAAACATGACCCGGATAGAATATAGGAAAACTGCGTGTGATTGGCGAGGATTGCAAAACTCGTTATAATAATTCCGCGTAATTGAGCTTTTATTAACAAAAAAATTCTAAAAGTTAAACACTCCCAGATCAGTAGAAATTGAATCTGCGTAGCGTTTTAATTCGATTTTCATAGAAATAAATGTGTTGAATCGTTAGCAAAAATTACGTATAATTTTTCTATCCAATCAAAATATCATTTATTTCTCGTCATGAATTAACGCTCTGTTGGCGTTACCGACTAAGCAAAAATGTTCTTAAGGTTTTTTCTTAAACAAATGAATTAGTCTTTCTTTAAAAACAATGGATATAAGGGTATATTATACTAATTACCAATAACAATTTCAAGTCCACTTGAAAAAGTTTCAAGTTGACTAATTTATTTATTTAAGAAAAAATCTGGAACAACTTCTTTTGCTCAGTCGGTAACGGCAACGATAATTTTAACATGTTTTTAAAGATTTATTAGATTTAAAAAAATCCACTTTTAACAGATAATTAACATAGAATTCTTCAAAAAATAACCTATTCTTATATTGGCACAGTTCTTATTATTATAAAGGTGAGGTGCATATATAATAATCCCTCTTCATATTGTAAGCGTAGATCTATATTATCGACTGACCTTATTTAGGTGCATATATCACTATATATGTAATGAGTAATGTAATATTTCTTGAACGGATGGTTATAATGATATTTTCAAATGATAGAAAAATTGCGCCTGTATTTTTTTAATGATTCAACAGATTCGTGCATATTCCCTTTAAATTTTTACATCCTCACCTACAACCTACAAGTTCTAGCCAATGTCTGAACTTAGTCCATCAGAGTCTCTATGACTTAATGGCTTGGTCTTTCTTCATAAGATGAACTGGATATGTCGTTGAACCGAAACATTGTTAATTTATTAAATTAAAAAATTTTTCTACAACTTTTTAATTACTGAAGAATTGTAAGTTGATACTAACAAAATCAAATAAAGAAATAATTAAGGTATACATTTTACCAATTTTTTAGCTGGTAGCTATGTCAGTTATTGGAAAAGGAAGAGGTAGAGGATTTACGGATGTTCGAGATGCACCATTACGTCGACCCGGTCAAACAAATATTTCCAAATTCAGTGATTTGATAGATCTTATAGATGATGTGTGTTTCAAAGATCCAATGTTCAATGAGAAAGTAGATAAAATTCTGCAAATGTTTGAACATTTATTAAAAAGTAATTCAATAAAGTATGTTACTTGCAATTTTTAAATAAAATATAAAGAACAAAATTAAGGTATTATTAAATAATTATTTTCCTATTCTAGAGAAATTTTTGAAGATTTACACAAACAAGCTCTCGATGATAGACAATTTGGAATAAAATTAAATATTGTTTGTTGTGATCCTAAGATATACACATTAACTGACTGTATGTTACGATCAATTATCTTAACAATACTGCAAAAAGATTATGAAGGTATTATGATTTATTAATTTACTTATTATAAAATATTTATCAATGTAAAATTGATTTTGTCAAAGAACGAGACCAAATAAAAAAAAGAAGTATTGTGCAGTTTCGCAATGCAGTTTCTCTTTTGGGAGGAGTATACTGTAATTTTAAAATAAATGGTACACCATTGAAAATTCTATCCGGCCCACTTCTATGCTACCTGCAAATGCTGTTAGATACATCAGAAGAAGAAGATATAGAACTTATTACTGTTCAGGTAATGTAAATCAATTTAAGTGAAGGTAACCAAATCATATTTTATGAAATATTGAAAATGAAAATTTTATTTCTGTTACCTGTAGTCTACAAAGCATAAATTTAAATTAAAAAATGTTGTAGCTATTTGTTAATGGTTCAAAAATTTTCGAAAAACCATTACATGGATCCGAAGACTTTTTAATATCAGTCAGACGTGTTTTAGTCAATCGTAATTTAAGTGCAAAGTCAAGAGCCATGTTACTTTATATTATTGATTCATCACACCAAAGCTTCAAACCATTATCTGGAGAGATAAAAGAATTTTATTTCAAAATCTATGGTGATACATTTCTAGAAATTGAAAAATTTGCTAACAATATTATTTTTGGTATGTGAAAAACAATTGCTTATTAAATTGGGCTCATTATACAATACGAAAGTCTCAATGTAATAGTAACTAATTTTTTTTCTTTTAGAATCTCATAATTTCAAAAAATGTAAAAGTGCATCTGGTTCAATTGGAGATAAGAATAGTCTTGTCAATGTTACAATGAAAGCATCACAAGAAGAAGGTAAAACAATGTCTTCGTGGATGGATAAATGTCTAATAAATAAGAGTGTTGAAAAACCATCTATTCCACGAGCTATTCGAGGAGCTGGTACTGGAGATACCGCAAAAGACAAACATAATAAAAAATTATCAAAAGGAAAGAGAGATAAAATAAACGATGAACAGATTTGGTTATCTAAACCGAATACTAGTAGTAAAGTTTGGGGTCATGATGATCGTTTTGATAAAGATTATACACAAACTTAATAATAAGATAATGAAATTTCTACTTATTCAAAATAAATTATGGAAATGAAAAAAAAATAGATATTTGATTTTGGCATCTGACTATTGATTTTTCTTTTAATACGACATTCTTTGTACTGGAATTATAACCCTATAAAATATACAATTATAGTTCAATAAATGTAATACATATAAAATCATACTATTTTTCATAATACTGCGATAAAAAACTGGAAAAAAATATTAAAATATTCATTTCAAATTAATTTTCAAAAATTCAACTGTAATTTTTGGCTTATATCTTTCGGAAAAATTTTTTCACTAGTTTTTTTGTAAAATCTAATTGTACGAATGTCGTTTTCATGTAAAGTCGTGTTATACAAGTATCGCCAAGTGCACTTATCTTTTTTTTATTTATTTTGTTATTCAGTTTAATGTTAAAATTAATCCCCTATTGCAAAAAAATGACATCCTCAATAACTATTTTTTAACGTCATATTGGACAATATTTGGCACATAAAATATTATTTTATGTTATTCTATGTACCAAAGAAAAATAACGACATTCTTTATTGATAATTAACAGTATCTTCTGTAACAAATAACGTCATTTTAAAAGTATTTGTGAAAAACGGCATCTTTTTTTATAAGAAATATATATTTTTCACACTTATTTATAATTGACAAACATCTATTAGGAGCTTAATCTTAGACAAGAACCAACTCCAGGATTTTAATTCGATGATAATTATTTGTACTTCACTGCTTACGCTAATGACGATTGATGTAATATATACCATTTTTATTTTTTATAATGTAACATTTATTTAAACTTTTATTTTTTATCAGACACCTAATAAGCCGAATTTTAGTTCTACGTGAAACTAATTACACCTTCACAATCTAATTTCTTAAATATATTTATGTACAATAAAAAAAATAGCCCAAGCCTAAATGGACATTAGTGTATATTATGTGTGGTGATGATTTATTAATTAAGAATAGCCAAGAAACAAATCATAGAGAATATCGGTATTGAATCAGATTTGATAAATGAAGTTGTGGACTGCCAGTATGTATGTACCCTGCTAAAACCCTTCTAAGTAATTGAAAATAAAGTAATCATTTTTAATCATGAATCTGTCTTCTTCGAATGCCAAATGAAATTAATTAAAAATGTAAAACAAAACATGAGTTTTAAGTTAGATTCATGCGTGAGAAAGTGATTTCCCATTTGCGTCACTCGGTCGTGTAAATGTCCGCACAAGGATCAAATCATTTTCTCACACTAGTATCGACTAATGTTATTATGTTATAGTGCGCTCTTTCTTTTGTGCTTGTCTATTATTTACTACATTATTTGAATCTTTTACATCGATTGATTGATTAATTGATCGATTGATGCCCTTTGCATCGTGTGCTTTTTATTGCCTCTATAAAAACATTCACGAATATTCTAAAAATTAACAGGTTTAATATTCTGATAATTGATTTTGTTACTCGCACATTTCTTACCAAGAACAAAAGATAAAATTTACTCTACTCTATTTTATTCAATTCATTTTTTTTCTCTTTCTATCAAATTTTAACACGGCAATATTAATTTTA